>NW_011888795.1:5802686-5882271 GCF_000151845.1 Pteropus vampyrus | reverse complement strand
TCTGCTTCTCTCTAATAATGAGAGTAATGGAAAGTATGCTTAGCTGATTGGCCAGAGACTCAAGAACCAAAAATTAGGGTCAGTCCTCACGTGGAACAGTAATTTTGCTCAGAGGGAAGGACTTTGTAACAGTATCTTTAATCTCTTTACATTCTTAAAGAAGTGTATTTTACATTTATCTCATTTAACTTGCACAGTTCTGGGAGGTAGACAGAGCAGAATAATTAGTATTGCATTCTATAGGTGACAAAATTGTCACTCAGATTATGGAATTTTGTTCAAGATGCTGTGAAATTCCACCCATTCTGGAAAGTGACTGCCTCAGTGCACAGGTTTATTAATTAACCACTGTTTACAAATTGCTGGTAACAGGAATTATGACCTAAGACATCATGCCATGAGGTCGAGAATAGGATATCTCCTCTTAGTTATTGGCTAGAGGGCCTCCATATTTATCCATGTGACAGTGGCAAAAACCCAAGTAATGTAGCTTACTCAGACCAATGATTTTTCGTTGGTGATGTAAATAATTATATCAATAACTAATCAACATTAGTTGTCATATTCTTATTCTTAACAACGGCCAGAATACCAAGGAGAAGTTTCAGTATTCTAAAAAAGATCTAGTGTGGGGTTTGGAAAAGAGTACTGTGTAGAAACCACAGCATCTGAGTCCTGAACTCAGCCCTTAGTCTACTTTTTACGACATCAGGCAATCAAATTCCCTGAATGCAGTGTCCCAGTATATAAAGTGAGAGAGTTGGACAAGATGATTTTAACCATTTTTTCAAGCCCAAGCAGACCATGCTTTTGTGAAAGGTTATGGCGCAGCAGTTTGCTGAAGATCAATAACTGCATTCAATGTAATTATCACCATACGGAAGGAGATCGAAAGATGTAGGAGAAACCTGTTAATTGGAGGACAGAATGAAGTAAAAGAATGAATCTCTGTCTTCTATGTCTAAAGTCATCTTTGTCTTTGGACTTAGAAGACGTAGGTTTAATCTTGACCATGTTTATAGTCATGTGGCATGTCGTGGGGAGAGGATTTCTACTACTCTACCTACTACAACATTGTTGTGGAGATTAAATGAAGTCTTGCTTCTGCATACGTAGTCAACTCTAAAGATTCTACCAGAAAAAGCGGTAGGTTTTTTGTTAGGAGAATATTAAATAATGTAAATTACTTTTATGAAAAATTAAGAAATATATGGGTTTGGGGTATAATAATGTTTACATAGAAGTCAAAACAACTTTTCCACAAAATTCTCAGGGAAGCAGGAGGAAAATCTCTTAGGAATTCATTAACCCATTTTATGTTATGACATTATCCAGTTGTCCCAGAGTATTATAATGAGATTTCTTAAATAATCTATTTTTTAAAAAGTAATGTTGTAAAATATAGAATAGAATGGTGAATGAAAAAAACAGGAAAAAAAATAGAAACGTAGTGCTTAAAATAGTAATTCAATTAAATGATCAAAGAATGAAAAGTTAATTAAATATATGTTCTAGCCCTCTTAGAATTTGTAAGAAGAATTAGCCAAAACTAAAAATTATTATATAGCCAGATACGGGTTGTTTGCTTTCATGCATTTAGTCCTCACAACACTACATTGTAGACATTTGCAATCTTGGTTAGTAGGTGAGGAATCGAAAGGCCAGAGAAGTCAAGAAAATTATCTAGACTTTCAAACCCAGGTCTCTTGAATCTATTACTAATTCTCTTTGCATGTGATAGACTCTGCTCTGGTTCCTGACTTAACAAGTCTCAACAGACTGTGCCTTGAAGATGTTGTAAAGGCAAGTCTATGATCTGATTTGGCTTAAAAGGAAAGGAATTTTATTCTTTTTCTTTTTCCTCTTTCACAATAGTCTCAGTGGAGCGCTGTGATCTTGTAATTTGGTTCCTGGCATGAAATTTTGACATACTTATCAATTCCCAGCCTCCTATCTCCATTATATTTCTCAGGGGTTAGGAGACATTCAAGAGAAGTGTTTTGGAAGAATTAGCATATCACAAGGGCTACACGTTTTAAGGTAAAATAGCATCCCTGGGCCTCAAGGTGTAAACAAACTAAATGTCCTTCAATGGTTTGTTTGTTTGTTTAATTTACTAAAGCTCAGGTCATAATCCCAACTCAAATACTTCAAAGTAAACCATAGGGAATTATTTACTTTGTGAAGAATGTGATTGTGACTCTTGGAAAAATTAAATAAAATGACCTAATTGTCCTGATATTTTTGTCCTTTTTGTTGGCTTTTTTCCTCATGGTTTTAGGACATATTTCTCAATTTTAGTTTTAGTTTATTTAGTCCAAATATAAACAGAAAATCTTGTCAGATTTTTTTTTTATAAATTCTATGTTAATAGTCATACAAAATAGTGTTTTTGTTTGTGTTAGTTTGACATATAGCTGTTTATCTCTGGAAACTGAGTTCCCCTTCACCAGTGCTGCCCAATACACTGATTTTGTTACTATATTTTTCCTCTTAAATGAATTTTGTTTCAATGTAGGCATTTCTGGGACTTAGGTAATGAAGACTCTTGTTATAACACAACATGAATTCCAAAGAGTGTTATAATGGATTTTTTTCAAGAGCTAATTCAAATCCCACCTGGAATAGGTTCCCAGAATCATATGCCACCAGAACATTACCTGTTCCTCACCATTCATAAGTAATTATTCTCTTCTCTGCGTTCCCATCACACATTACTCATGCCTCTACAATAGTAATTTATTGTGCCCTTTGCCTCTAATCAGCTATTTATAGAAGTGTCTGCTTCTCCCACTACACTGAGAACCTCTGAGAGCATGGCTGGTGTCTGTCTTTTCTTTCTTTCCTTGTACCTGCCAGGATGTTGAACACTTTGTTCCACTTTTTAGGCTATCTGCAATGCTAAATTAAGAGGAGAGCCGGTTCTGCTCATCAGAGAAGCATGTGAAAAGTTTCTTTAAAGGGGATTTATAAGAAAGCTGAGGCAATATAGGCACCGGATGCCAAGAGTTGGGCTCAAAACATTAGTGGAAATGAACAAAAAATAAAAAAAAGTTGAAGTTCTTTTACACACTTCTCAGTTACTTATTTCGTAGCTATCATTTTTTTTGTGTGAGTCATGACATCAAAGAAAACACATTTTAAGAGTTTGATGACATCTAACAAACTGACTCAAAAATTTTTCTATCTTGAAAAATCAGAATTCTCATCTATGGAGTAGGAATTTTGTCTGGTTAGAAAATGGCAGTCATAGAGATGGGATGATGCTAGGATTATCATTATTATTTTTAGTCTGTTTTGAAACACATGCTAGAGATAGATACAGATATAGATTAAGATTAAGATAGAGATATAGGTGAAAGACACTTGAAAAGTGCAGAAAACTTTTTATAAGGAATGCATGCCTCACTGAGAAGCAGAGCTGGTGGGTGGGAGGTTTTGTACTATAGCTCATTGGGAGAACTATCAAGGTAAAACATCTTTATCTGCAAAAAAATCCCAAAAGTTCTACCAGCATTTGCGAAACCTCCTTGATTACCAGAATCAAGAAAAAGTTTATATTCCAAAATAAAGTTAGGTGATATAATCGTTTGAGTTTAAATAATGGTACTGGCATTTCAGTGGAGGTTTGCTGAGTCATAGCCTTGTTCTCTTTTTACTGTACCGCGCTGCTATCCTGTTGGGAACACCTACACTTGAGCTGTTCTTCTCAACCCTTTTTACATCATGATTCATGTGGAAAATGATGGCATTCATTCAGCACACTAGAGTAAATGAAGAGGCTTCTCCTGGCACAAGGTGACCATCCAGGGGCTATGGAAACATTTGGCCCCTTTGACACTCCTAAATGTGGCACACCTGGAACCTGCTTGAGGTATACTTTGTCTTAGCCTGTCAGTTGAGCGGCTCTGGATTATAGAAATGTTTTACATGGTTAAATAAATTAATTTTACTTTATAGAAAGTATTTATCAGCATTTATTAATTCTTCATCTAATCTATATTTGTAGAGCATCAATTTTATGCAAGGATACTGTTGAGATGTTAGAGATCCAACAATGAGTTTTCTATCTTATCCTGTGAGAACCAATGTAATTGACAGTAAAAAGACTGTCTTAAAATCTCAACATGTTTTCTTCATTTATTTATATGCACATAACTTGCAGGTAATCAGTCCCAATGCCTTATATTTGCAATACAGAGTGTGTCTGCTGAAATATGAAGTAGGTATAGTGTGATATAGGAGAGGGATTTTTCACTGGATGGAGAATTAGGAGACCTATATTCAAACTTCATATCTTCCAGTAGCTCTATTCTCTTTGTGTGTCTTTATTTCTTAAATGTGATGGTTGGACTAGAATCATGGTTTATAAACTATACAACATGGATTCCCCACAAGCTCCATCCTTTTACACTATTTATCCAGAAGTGATTTTTGGCTTTCTTAGAGGTGTTTCCTTAATAAATTTTTTTCTCTGAACAAAGGGACATAGGAAAGGGAGGCAAGTGAGGGAAGTTGAAAATTCCTGGACTAGAGTAATAGCTAAAGACTTTTAAAGGTTTAATGTTTTATAAATCTCCTTTCTGTTCTTTTTTATTCTCATCATAACAAAACCAAAACCATATCTAGAACATGAGATGTCACCCTTATCTTTCCAAGAGTCTCTTCTGTTTCAGTATTGCTTTTGTACTTAAAAAAAAAAAAAAAAGAAAAAGACTGAATATAAAATTACATTTTAATTTTATGAAATGAAAATTTTAACATTTCTAAATGGCAACACTTTGCAGTCTTCTGAATCTTCAAATACTTACATCTCTTGATATAAAATTCTCATCATTGAACATATATATACCTATACAATAAATTATAGAAATGTTATTTATAATCTATAACTAGTAGTTAATGTTTATGCTACCTATATGCTACCTTCATTTATATTCAGATGATTCTTCCAGCTTTTCTGCCTGTGAATTAGAGAAGTTATTTATGCAATATCCAAGGATAGAAAAGATACAACCAGATTGTATCTCTAAAAACAGTTGCTTTGAGGAGTTTTGTGTACAAGATTTGTTTGTGATTTTATTTTTATTTTCACTATACTTTTTTGGTTTTTATTATAATTGTATTGCCATCATTTCAGAAAAGTTTATAAGCTGTGCCTTTTAACAGCTAATTTCTATTTTTTTCCTGCTACTCTAACATATTCTCCCTTTAACTATACTTTCATTGGTGTAGCCGCTCAAAAGATTTTCTAAAATTTCTAAAAAATCTTCAAATAAAGCTTAGAATTTTTTTTAAGAGAATAAAATTTAGACCCTTCATTCAGTGTAAACTATAAGGTATTTCATAGCTGGTTCCAGTTTGTCTGCTGTGTGCCATGGACTATGCAGTTCCTGGGCAAGGATGGGTATTGTTGAGGATGCTGTAGTGCGCTGCCCAGATCCCCCTGCAGGACTGAGCTTCTCATTCCCCCAGCTGCTGGGATCATTGGCAGCTGATGGTTCATAGCCACGTCCCTCTCTGGTAATTACCCTCAACTGAAGGGAATCTCTTCACCCAAGAGCACTCCTCTTTCTCGTGAGCAACCTGTACTCATTGACAGGTAGATACAGGGATGTAAAGCCCCTACCCCCTAGTTTCAAGGAAAAACAACTCGGCAGGGCCATTTCCAGCTCCAGATGAATCCATATGGAACCATCAGAAGCCTTTGTTGTAAATGCATTGTAGTGCATCTCCTCCCTCAACCCAGGAACTTTCTGCACTCTACCACCAGTGTTGATCTCAAAGACACTCTTCAATAACTTCCCATGTGCAAATCTCTGTTTGAGAATCTGTGTCTTAGGAAACTCAACCTATGACTGCGACTGCACTAGAGTGAGTGGTGGAGTGGGGAAAGGCAGAGAGGCCTGGGCACAATTTGATCATGGAGGTTGACATTATATTCACTATTGTAGGAGAAGCATCATACAATTTATGGGAGTGAAAGAAGTGACTTATTTTGCTTGGAGTATAGCAGAGGGAGAATTAGAAAGGTTTTGCAGAAGAGGTAACTTTGAAGCTTAACTTTGAAGAATGAGTATATATTCTCTAGGCAAAAAAAAAAAAAAGGATGCGGGGTAGTAGAAGAATGCAGCTTATTGAAGATGTGGCAGAAAGCTCGGTGACTGCTGGAAGATGGGGTCCATGGGAAAAGCAGTAGTGATGGTTGCAGAGCCAGCTCAGGAAGCACTGTACTGATTTTGAAGGTTCTTATGCTAGAGTGTGCTCTTCCCTCCTACTTGCCCATGTATCAAACATAGCACCCCTATTCCACTTACAAGATATGATGTGCATAGATAGATGTACTTATAGATGTCCTTCTTCCACATTTTTGCTGGAGACTTCTAATTTCTTTTTTTATTTCCTTGAAAAATATTGATTAATTCTTTCATTTTAACATACATTAGAAAAGCCTCATGTTTATGTGAAAACTGCATCTTTTCATCTGACTTTCAAATAACCTTCTATAAGTAGACACAAAGATAATTTATGGTGCTTGAAATTTTCCCATTAGCAATTTATGGAATTCCAAGTGAGGAGACATAGCAAAGGTTATATAGTCCAGGTTTCCAACACATGAACCCTTCTTGCCAATCTCAGATGAGTGCTTACCCAGTTGTTTCTAGTATAAATCTAGTAATGGAAACATTGGCCTTTTCCTATTGTGATTAACACTGATATGTCACAGAGTAAAATTGTAGAATTGCAGTTTTTGTTTTACAGACAAGAAAACTGAGGTCTAGAAAGAAGAAATTATTTACCCAAGGTCACACACAGTGGATGTTGACAAAACCAGAAGGAGAATTTATGTTCTTTATCTAGCAACTTTTCCTCTCTGTGGCTACATAATGAATTGGTCGGATACTTCTCTGAATTATTAGGAGTCAGGAAACTGTGATACCAGTCCTTTCTCTGCCCTTAATGTACTCCCAAGTTCAACTGCGTCAGTGTTCCAGGTCTGTTTTCTCACCTGTGAAATCAGAGGCCTGAACTAGAGGAACTTACAGCTCCGTCCTTGACTCCTTGACTTTGTAAGAGTCTTTATCTTTTCTCTAAAAGATATGTATAAGGGTCCCAGTAGACCAGCTGGAGACTAGAAAAAGAGTACAGTAAAGAGAGCTGGCTGGTCTGCTTTGTTTTCTGATTTAAGGGCATTTTATAATAGTCTCTCTTTACGTATATTTTAGTTTTTCCTTTATAGCAGAAATGTTCTGATTACCTGCCCTTTAAACAGTGCTTCCATAGACCATCAAAAATTTCCTTAAAGACCAACTCAACCTTATATGTTGCTGATGGTTTTAAGCAAATGGGCTGAATCTGGCAGCCAAGCCTCAATGCAAACAAAAACATTTTTTGGTCAAGCATTTTCTGGTTTGTTCAACTCCATTACAGGGCTGCCTTTAAAAAAGAAAAAAAAAAAAAATAGTAAAACCCACAGAGGAACAAAGCACAAGTCCTGGGAAGACAGTTTCCAGCCACATTAGCTCAGATCACCAGGGTAGAAAGCATCAGGGCCCTCATTGTCCAGACCATCATCATCTTCAGACTCTCTTCTTATGTTTTTTCTGCTATTTTAATTCCACCACTTCAAAATAGGGGGTGGAGGAATGGAAATAGGTTAATAGTTTCCATGAGTTTAGACTGTGACCAGAGGCATACTAAGCAATTTTGGGACTTTCGGCAACCGCAGCTTTGAGGAGAGAATGGTGATGGATTTACCAATTCATCTTGGGATGGATTCCAGAGCCAGAGGAGTCCGGCCAGCAGTGTGCTGCCAGGGTGGGATGTACACAATATGCCTTTATTCATTCCTTTTGACACATACATCCTGGGCCTATTTTTATTCCAAGTGCTATACTGGGTGTTGTATGGGAGAGAGAAATACATTCTTAAGACATAGTCCTGGTCCTTAAGGAAATTATGGTCTAGTAGAGGAAAAAGACATACATGCAAATAATGTTAATACAGAGAATACCGTGAGTGCTGCAAGCAATGTAAATAATGTGCTCGGGAAGGGGAGAAAAGGAAGCAGTTTATTTCAAATGAGGACATCAAGGAAGGCTTCGTGGCGGAGTTGCCTTCTGATCCATAACTTGAACAGTCAGAATGGGAAATTGCAGTTCATGTCAGGCATTAGCCAATGCACGGGAGTATGGAAATTTCTTATAGGTTCGAAAAAGTGTGAGCAGTCTGAGACATGAGGGGAATCAGCCTAGAAAGAGAAGTGAAATATCAGGTATGGAACTAGATCTTTTTATATTGTGGAGCCATATAAGTTTTGCTAACAAGACAATTGGTCACATCTGTGGTTTGGAAAGGAAACTGGAAGTCACTTTGGGGATATGGAAGTATTACAGAAGAGAGAAGCAAATAAGGAAGCCCATCAGAGACCATTGCTGTAGCTGAGACATCAGCACGCTAGATATCTACCCACAGGCATTCTTGCCTAATGACTATTTAAAGGTTCTCATGATAAGAGAGCAATTACTCCTTAATTTCCACATCCCTCTCAGTTCTACACCTTTCCAATCAGATCTCCATCCCAGGTTTATTTTAGATTGCAAACTCAGTGAGTCAGTCCAGACATCTCAGTTGGAATATAGCATATTACATGTGAAACATGGTTATTTGGTAAGGCACCATGGGATTCTGGGGAAGAATGGAATGTTAACAGCTAATTTTATCAGTCTTTCTAAGTCCTGACTCCATAAATGGTATACCCTTTAAGGAGGGTATATATTTTTTAAAGCTCAGTATATTTCTAAAGGCAGATAAATTAACTTTCTTAATTCATTTCTCAAAACTGGAACCCCTTTAGGTTCAACATGTCCATTAAGAATTCACAACACTAAACTTGGAGATGGTGTTTGAATCAAGGCTTTCAATGATCAAAAGCCTCATTGGTTGTGCTGCATTCTGATTGGAATCTGCAGTGAGCATGCTCTGCAAGTCTCAGTCATCGATGGAACGCTCTCTAAAATGTTAGGGGGCCTCGGTGACCCCACTAGGTCTTTAATGATGAAGCAAGTTTGAGAAATAGTATAGCATTCTTCCCATGGAGAACCAGGGTTGTATAGTTCAGGGGTCAAAAAATTACAGCCATGGGCCAAATCTAGCCCACCACCTGCTTTTTAAATAAAGTTTTACTAAAACACAACCATGTCTATTTGGTTACATACTGTCTGTGGCTGCATCTTACTACAAAGGCAAACTTGAGCTGTTACCAGAAAGCCAGAAATATATACTCTGTGGGCCTTTACAGAAACATTTGCCGTCACCCCTGCTATAGTGGAAAGAAACAAGGACAGGAATAAGAAGGCGTGTTTTAAATCCTACATTTGCTACCTATTACCTGGGTGACCTTAGAAAAACCACTTGATCCATCCGATTGTGTTTTCTTTTCTCTATGATAAAGATGTACACTCCAACTTCCTCTGAGTACCGACTGTGAAAATCATATGAGCCAATGTGTTCTACAACATTGCTTGTCATGCTATAAGTTACTGCATAAATGGAGTGCCTCAGGCCCTGGCCTATCATTGTCATTTTTCTTTTCCTCTCCAGAATACCCTGGAGCAGTGCAGCGTTTGCTCTAAACCTATCATGGAGAGGATTCTCCGAGCCACCGGGAAGGCCTATCATCCTCACTGCTTTACCTGTGTGATGTGCCACCGCAGCCTGGATGGGATCCCTTTCACTGTGGATGCTGGCGGCCTCATCCACTGCATCGAGGACTTCCACAAGTAGGCAATCTACTCTTCCTCTTCCAGCCTTCCAGTCTCTTGAGTCTGTTCCCACTGCCTGGCATATGAGCAACATATTCTTCTCTCTCAGAGCTATAGCATCTCAGGATTGGGTGGAACTTTAAAAAGAGTTTATTTATTTCCTCATCTAATGCGGGAATTGGTATCAGGCAGTCCACATGGTCTTTCCATCCTGGCCTCCGCTCCAAAGCTTCCCTGGGGCTTGTTCATGGCATCTTTGTGTTTCTCTAATTGTGAGAAAGTTCACTCAGAAACAGAGTATGTGTATTGGAAAGAGGCAGGATCCTGGGCTAACCCTCCTTGGACTAAACATGAACAAGATGTGTGACATTGAACAAATTTCTCAATTCTCTGGGCTCTTCCTTTTGTAACAGCCCTGGGTTCTCTCTACACTCTGCCTGCCATTTACATATAGGAGTTTATGAGATGGACACAGAAAACAATTCAGTCTTTACTAAGGCAAGCCTCTCACAAACTCAGAGGCAGTTTAATGTCATTGTCAATATGTTCATACCCTCCTCTCACCTCTTCCCCATTCAGGACTTCTCTCCATCAGGATATTTTCTAATGAAATATGAATGAAGAATTGTGCAGTCTTTTGAGGAGGATTAGAAGGTAGAGCCCCAAGGTCAAGACCGCTTACTCGTGGGCCTGGAAAAATATGTCCCCACTTCCCTAATTCTCACATTTGTAGGTCGCTCTTTCTTCTCTTACAGTTGGGGTTTTCGTGAAAATTGTATGGTTTCGCATTTTGCTTATTTTTATTCGGCCAGTTTGTTAGTTGGTTAATTGGTTGGTAACATTTGTTACATATTTTTAGGAACTGTATAAAAGCTGTAGATGTGATTTGTAGACACAAAGGCTTTCTAGTCCATATTTGCTAGGCAGTGGCTTTCCAAACAGTCTGAGGCTCTCAAAGAGATGAAGCTTCAATGGCTCACCAGTTTGGGTAACTGTTCTAGGGCTTCCAGATGTGCAGTCTTGTGGGTTAATTTTCATCGCTCTGTTGATTGTCAACAACCAGGAGGTACTTGCCACAAGCAGTTTGGGGACCTGAGACGCATAGTATAAAAATGAATTTCCTGACCACTTTCTGCGTAGCAAAGAAAGTGAAAATCTCACCAAAAGGCGTGAGGCTGGATGAATTTTTAAAAATCCAGAGGCGGAAATTCTCCACCTGAATTAGACAAAGAATGCTCACTTTGAAAGGGCAGTCACAGCATAAATTGTACTTCACATTATTGATATTTTTAGCTTGTAATTACACATGAAAAAAGAAAACCTGCATCTATTTAAGGGAAGTGAAAAGATACCATTGGGGAGTGTGTTTCTGTCACTGTTTCTTTCCTTTCTCAGACTTACCCTAATCCAAGAAGGAGTGATAGATATAATCAGAGCACACATGTTTTTGTTGCTGGAAAAAAACTGGTATATTGTATCTTCAATTAAAACAGGAAATCAATTCTAACAAATATAAGTTTATATATATGCCATTTATCTTTCATTTCTAGGAGTGGGGAGCATTAGAGACTTGTGACTACTGACATAAGTATGTGGGTCAGAACGCTCCAGGAAAGCAGACTTGAGCAACTAAAAAGGAAAATAATCTCAAGCCCCCACTTCTCCCCCGCACCACCACTGATTCAGTGGCATGGTAAACCACAAATAATTTTTTTCATGTTGTCTGCATGATTAACAAGTATTTAGGGAGTGAAGCTTTTTTATATTTTCTCCATTTTCCAAAGGAAAATATAAGAAAATTTTATAGAACTCTGTTTCTGAGCCTTGAATATACTAGAACACAAAGCAGCTAAAAGTCCAACCCAGGGCAGGCATTGCAAGGCTAAGGAGAAGGGTAGATAGGAGAATATAGCCTCCTTCTGCAGACACTTTTTTGGGAGCTTTTTTCTTGGTTATTCTGAATAGGTCTCCCTTTGTGAGCTTTTAGGAAATCTATTTTAATTCAATTCAACCCCATCTACAAAGAGCCTTCTGTGTGCCCATTACCATGCTAAGTGCTAAAGGAGAGAGATACAAGAGAAATTGCACAGGCAGAAATTGTACAGATACACAGAGAGAAACTATTGTCAACCAGGAGCTTATCGGAAGGAGCGGACAGTAAGTACAGAATATGTGTGGTATCAGGCAGGAAGGTCTCAATGCAATGAGATAGGCACAGGCAAAGGCTTGAGCCAGTCGGAAGAGATTACTTGGCCCTGGGCTCTGAGCAGGTTCCTGGAAGCAGAATTTCAAGAGTTTTCATTTTATATGAGAAACAAGGAGATTCCTGGCAGAAGGAACAACTCGGCAATAAACAAGAGCACGGAGCTAGGAAAGGCTTCTCTACATTCAAGGAACATTTGCTTGGCTGTAACTAGAGCAGCCTGGGAGTGGAAGTTACTGTGAGATACAGGAGGCCCATGAGAAGGGATTTATCTCGCCTGCCTACAATCCTGTCTTTTAAACCGGTGCTTCTCAAACTTTAATGTGCTTACAAGTCACTTGGGGATCTTGTTAAACTGCGGGTTCTAATTGAGTAGATCTGGGGTGGGCCCTAACATTCATGCCCAGATGGTTTTGGATTGCACTCTGAGTAACAAGCTTCTGAAATACTATTTTTGAGGCCTCGTTAATAGGCCATCCACTACATAACCACCTTCAGTCAATGCTGGCTCAAGTCCTCCAGACTATTAGGTGGGAACTCTTTCCCATATGTCATTTCAGAGGATTGCTCAAACTCAGTTCCTGGCAGGCTGACTACATCTCACCCCCAACACACACACACACACACACACACACACACACACACACACACACACACACACACACACACACACTTTGCCATTTCACCTAAATGGCCATCTTTCAAGGCCCAATTCAATTACTGTCTCTCTAAGAAGCTTTTTCTGATCTCATACCTTCCCTATCCCCATGTTTTAATTTATATCCCTTTCTCTTTGTTTAATAGTTTTGTAAATCATCCACAGATAGCACTTATTATAATCTGACTAGTAATAAAGAATACACATGCACAGACACACACACACACATCCATGAAATTTTACAGCAACCACCTTAAATTTTTGCAATATGATAGGATATGTGTACATACATTAATAGAACAAATGCAGAAATAGAACTTCCTCACCAGTTTGATCTCTGGAGCCCTAGTTTATATCTGTATTCCTAGTGCCAGTACAATGAGCTCAGAAAAACAAGCTTATTTAATTGACCTTTTCATTGTTGAGCCTTTATTCCACTATCTGTTCTTTCTTGTCAGGCATATTACTCTCATTAATTTCTTTGTTTCATCAATATCCATTTGTTGATTTCTAGAAATGTGCCAGGACATAAGATGACTAAGACCTCTCTGAGCCTTGGCTCCCGTGGTTGTAAAGTAGAAATGATAAAAACAGTTTCTCATAATGCTGCTGTCAGTAGAAAATAAGGTCAAGTGCTTGGCAGGGCTTGGCCCATAATAAGCACTCAATAAATGGTAGCTTTTAGCCATCAAATGTGTTATCGAGTTTATTTGTTGTTGTTGTTAATTATCATTATTATTATTATTGTCTGCTCAGTATACTGAACCTTGAAATAGGCCACCTGAGATTTTGAACAATCTTTGAAATGCTGGCCAAGGAACACTGTAGGGACTGTGGAAACCATTTCCTGTCTCTTAGCTTTGCTTTTTCCCATCATGGAAATTAGTCCAATTGTCGGAAGGAATCATTACTCAGCAAGAATACAGTTTATTCCTTTCCAAAGAGGAAGGACCTTGAGATTGAACATAAAGGCCCAAGTAACATTTTTTTTTTAATAGAGAAATATGGCAGATACTTCATTTCATTAAATACAGCCTGAATTTCTACTCTCTGCACCAGTCACAGTGGTTGTTTTTGGGGACTCAGAGATGGAGCAAATCCTGTCTTTTGGAAGGTCACAGTTTAGTGGTCCCCGAAGATATGCAAATAACCCCTACTAAAATAGCCATATGCAGTGAAAGATATTTTATCCTAGAGGAGTAAGTAATCCTACTTGGGGAAATTGGGTAAGGCTCATGGATACAGTGATAGGCAAGACATACTTCTGACCTCACAGAATTTTTAGTCAGAATGGGTATGGGAAAAGGAAACTTTTCAGTTGATTCCAGAAGCCTTCTTATTTCACTACTAGTGACCCAGATTCAAAAATAAGCAGGTAGTCTAAAGCAGTTTTTTTTGCCACCGAGTATAAATTTCTTGTATAAAATACCAATTATAACAACTCTGATTACTGCTGCAGTTGTACCATGATCCTTTTCATTTTTCTTTCATAGCAATCAATTGATCTACTGCTTAATTCATATTTATTTAGATTGCAGCCATACAGATGCCTTTTGGGTGCTGCCAGGAAAATTAATATGTACATATAGAGTATAATGTATGTAAAAATGCTTTGACAGCCATAAAGTGCTCTGCAAAGTATCAGATTACTATCATTATTCCTTTTTAAATCTCACTACAAATAAATAAATTTTAACATCATTAATCTTAAAACCCTTACCATGAAAAAACTGAGTTGCTTACACAGTCTGTTTTTTTTTCATCTTTTTCAGTTCTTATCTACGCCCATTTCTAATTATGTCTCATTTCACACCTTCATAAATGCCACCCCTAATCTCTACAAGATACAGATGGATGCATGGCCTATATTTGCAATTTATTAATCTGTTATGAGAAAAAAAATGTTAGGGCTATCTGTCATATTAAGGAATATTAGGAGATTAGGAAATATTAAAATATCTCACCAACGTTTAACCTCAAAATCATACATATCTGTGTATGTATGTGTATGTATATATGTGCTCATATACACATACCCTCCAGAAGCACTAAAATCCTTTAAAGAATAAAGAACTTAAGAGCATTTTAATTTTTTTTCAAACAAAAGTTTAACACAACCAAAATGTAAGAAGTACAGACTTGGCCATAGTAAGTTTGGTTTAAAGAGTATTTAAACTTACTAACCTCTGCTATTTAGAAAAGATAGGCATTCGTGGTTTAATTCTTAGAATGGAAGACACATTTCGAAGAAAGAGCCTCTAATAAGTGGGAATAAGGCAAAGTTATCAAGCTCAGAAGAGCTGGGTGGGGCCTGGTGAACACGTACAACAATGTCTAGAAGCAAAAGTCAGAAACAAGTAGGGACCTCCAGCACCTTTGTCCTCCCCTCTAGCTAGCCTGCCCAAGCCCGGGGTCTGTGTTTGGAATCTCTCCCCTAGTGGATTCCGTGCCACATACCACATGGCCAGTAGCTCCTAGATGCTCTCACGCATAAGCAATTCACATACTCGCTCATCCACTATCACAATATTTATGATCTACGAGGACCTCACCAGTCACTGAGTCTAACTCCTTTGTTTTAAAGTTGAAGAAGCAGACCCAGAGAAGGCATGTGACTTGCTCAGAGTCACACAAGAATGGCAGACCAGATGTCTTGACTTTCGGTTTATATCTTTTCTTTTAATCTCTGTGTCTCACCTCTTTGTCATCGTCTATGCTTGATATCTAACCAGAATCGTCCCTCTATTTTCAGGAAATTTGCCCCACGATGTTCTGTGTGCAAGGAGCCTATCATGCCAGCCCCGGGCCAGGAAGAGACTGTCCGGATTGTGGCTCTGGATCGTGATTTCCATGTTCACTGCTACCGGTGTGAGGTCTGTGGTCAGCACCCCTACACCCTGCATGGCAGGCATTGAAAGACCCATTAAAGCCAGGTTTTCATAAATATAGCAATTACTAAATTGGAACAGCCTTTTGTGCCTGTGTTCACAGGACTTATGTTTTAGATCTGGCCTGAGCATTTAATGCTAGTGATGTTGAATAAGTCACTTTACCTCTGTCTCGATTTCCATACCTGTAAAAAGGACTCATTCTTAACTTTCCCAAATGTGGCTATGTGACTAAAATGCAGAATTGTATATTAAAGTATATCGTAAATCATAAAGTGCTAAGTTAGTGGGAAAAGGCAGTGGTGGTTATTGTTGTTGTTGTTGTTGTTGTTGTTGTTATACTGAATCTTTAACTATGGCTCTGATACTTCTATGGGACAGAGATGCCACGATCACCCATTGAGAAGGCTAAGAATTTGTTCTTCTCGGAGGGTTGAAATTTCATGTCATAGAGATTCATTATGTTAGCAAGCACTGACTGAACACTTCACAAAAAAGTTCAGGTGACTGCTAAGAGCTAGGGAAGAGTTATATACAAGATGCCCTGGATATATATACAATAGCTGTAATCCAGGCTATAAGTGACAAAGAAAGTTTCTTGCCCAAGGGACATGTCATTCATACAGCAAAGAGTACTAGGTCTTTCCCTTATAATCTGTATCTCAAAAGGATACCACATTCAGGAAGCGATTTTAAAATGTTTTCTTATCCTGGTTCTATAAGTTACGCAGACGCCCTCTTTTGAAGCAGTTTTCTATGTTCTACTAGCTTTCCTGAGTACAGCAGTTTTCAGCTCTCTGTTCTATCTGAGGGAATTATATGTACTTCCTCATTAGCACATCTTCCTGAGATTGGCTCATCTAGTCCCTCTAAGGAGATCTTCCTAAGACCCAGGCTGGCTCTCTGAGACTGCCTTCATTCCATCCACTGCCTCGGCTATTACTGGCCACCTGTTTTATGGTGTGCACTGTTTTGTCCTAGAGCCCAAGTTGCCTTATCTAGAGAAAAGATTAAAAAAAAAAACGACTAGGTTTTACACAAGGTTTTATGACTAAAAAGGAACAACAAAGTCCAGCCATCACTTTTAAAATCGACCTGAATTCTAATGTGTAAGAGCTCACAGATACTTTAGAGATCATTTTACAGATGGAGAAACTGAGCCACAAAGAAAAAAACGCTTCCCAGCATCCCTCACACACATACCAATAAGCTTTGACTTTTTGTGCCAAGAGTTGTACGAAATGTGCTTTTCCTTCTCCCGGATTAAGTGATAGCTGTACAAATTCAGCTTACTTTAAAATGCTGAGGATTTCTTTAGAAACAATACTGCAGGATGGGAGGGACTGTGAATTATATTATCATAGAGAGCAGACCATTGTTCTAGTTCTGCCACGGACGCTGCATCGCACCGGATATCTTACTTCCCTCTCTCTAAAATGAGGAGGTTGTACTAGATGCCCCATATGGCTCCTTTTGGCTATAAGAATCAAGGCATTGATGGCTCCAACACTGTGCAGGTTACTGTAGATGTAAGCTCATTAAATGCTTAAAACTATATCATTTATGAAATGTTCCTCTTTATTTCTAATGAAATGAAAAGACTTGGTTTAGCTCCACTGTTGGGTTTCTTGAATGCCTCCAGAGCTGAAAAATATCTGCTAGTTCATTTTGGTAAATCCGACCTTCCTGGGGAGCCCAGCCTGTGCCACTGTTACTGCTGCTGTTGTATTCTCCGTGACACCCTTTTTGAACTTAAATTTCACGATTTATCCAGTGCAGACATGAGCCGCAGTGACCTCCTTGCTGTCAAGGTAGACAGCAAAGGTGAGGCAAGAGCAATTGTGGCCTTTTAAAAGAGTTTTTGCTAAAGTTAGCAAGGGCACAAACCACTAGATGAAGTACTTCATTTTTTTTTCTAAGGAAACTTCCATTTTCTCTAAAAGTAAGGGCCAACATTTAATTAATATAACACTCTAAAAGTAAGGGCCAACATTTATATAACACTTTCCAAAATGGACCCTCAGAAGTGCTACCAACAGCAATATAATTCTTTACAGTTATGGAGCTCTTTGCATTGTTTCAAAGTATCTTCCCATCCATCATCCTCTTTGATTCTCTCAACAGTTCAGAGTGGCCATCGGCCTTACCTGCAGTGACACAGGTAGTGTTAGAACTAATGGTAGTGCCCAAGGGGGCTGTCTCCCTGTCCAGCACTCATTCCTCTACACCACGATATCTCCTTTAGAAAGTATAACAAATCATTACTCTCCACAAACCTCAGGATTTTATTTTCTTACTGCAATTAAAGTAAGTATGTAGAGCCCACTGGTGGCCCTTCAGCTTATCAGGAGCCACTCTACAGCTTTGCTTTTGCCCAAAAATGGCCAAGAAATTTTGTCCCTGCCCTTGTATATTCCTTTTGAGAGATTCTTAAACGGATGACAAAGGGTAAGAATGAATTACTGGTTAGGGATATAGTCTTGTTTTATTTTCTCTTGTTCTTGCTATTGTTTGCATTAAGGGAGCAAAACTACGATTTGGAAGCCTAGACCTCTGAGTTCTTCTCTTTCTATACCTGTATTTCCTATTAAGTGACCTTAGAGAGTAATTTTACCCTGTTTTTATGTATGTCTTCAATATTTAATTCAATTTCATTCAATACATACTATGCTATTTACTGGGGACGGATTAGAGGTGGCTGGGGGTATTTGAAGAGGATAGGTAAGTGGCCGCATAACGGAAGCCTTGAATGGAAAGCTAAAGAATTTGGTCTTTACATATGTAGTTTACATTCTCACTTACATCATTTCCATCTGTCTATTTTTCTAGGATTGTGGTGGTCTCCTGTCAGAAGGAGATAACCAAGGCTGCTACCCTTTGGATGGACACATCCTCTGCAAGACCTGCAACTCTGCCCGCATCAGAGTGTTGACCGCCAAGGCTAGCACTGACCTTTAAATTCAGTGGCCCGTTTAGCTGGTTAGTTGGTGGCACCGAGAAGAATGAATCACAAGAAAAAAAAAATAGAAAAAAAGTAGAAAAATAGAGGAAAGGCAAACAAGCTATAGGATGGTCTCTGTTCTTCATCTGCTAGTAACCTTTCTGTAGAAACACATAGATTATGAGATTTTTTTTAAGTTCTTACAAATACACATTTCACATTTA
Organism: Pteropus vampyrus; assembly: GCF_000151845.1. Taxonomy (NCBI): domain Eukaryota; kingdom Metazoa; phylum Chordata; class Mammalia; order Chiroptera; family Pteropodidae; genus Pteropus; species Pteropus vampyrus. Next base: position 5,863,593 of record NW_011888795.1, on the reverse strand, counting down.
ATCATGTAGGACCTTAATGGGCCTTTGTTCCCAAGGACTTCCACATTTTTGCACGGATTATGCTCCATCCCATTCACTTCTGCATTCCTGTAACTTTTAATCCCTGTGTTTGTCTCACTTTTCATCTGGTTGAATGGCTTTTTTTAGTGTGGTATTTGCTGTCACACAGTTTTTCCTGGGTGAGTTTGCCAACTCACAGGTGCTTTCAGGCCTGAAGGCTCCATCCTATCACTTCCACGTTGCCTGTGATCATAAAGGATAGCCATTCTTTCTTTGTGTATTGAAAAGCATATCTTTCTGTTGCTCTAAACTGGTCATGTCCCTTGTGGGGAAAATGCACAATTTATATGAATTTAAGCTGTAAATTACATAGATTAAAACAAGCCCAAATTTAGTTTGGAACCATCCAAATTCAAAATCTATAGTGACTAGAGTTGGGGCTCATTTGAAAACAGGTATTAGTGAGAGAGATCCAAATGTCAGTCTTTTTCTATAGAAATAATAGGTGGGATATGCTAGAAAAAGCATTTTGGGAATATGTTTGAAAAACCCATTATTATCCCACAATATTATTTTAAGATTTTTCCTTTTCCATACTGCCTGGACATAATAATACAGACAAACGTGGCTTTCTCTAGAATATAACATTTCCTATACTGTCCCGCTTTTCATATCAGAAATATCGACATTTTTTCTAATATTCAAACATGATCGCCAAAAATGACTTTTTCTCTAGTGAAAGATAGCTATAAGGAACAATTCAAATTATATTTTTTCCCCAGGCCCAGGTCCTTTTTGCCTGACAATTGCAAATCAAGGCACACAAAATAAAATTGTGTAGTTTTGTTTAGTTTGATTTCAAAAGACAGGAAAACTTGAAAAGATTGTGAAACTACAGTATCATTATTCTCTTAATCCTTCCGTAACTCACATTATGTATTGCAAGAAACATTTTCATATCATTGATGGGACATTTATACCACACTTTCAAAGACAATCACTAAAAAAAAATTGCCTTTCTGAGCTAAAAATATGCAGACTGTCTGCCTGGAATCTTTATTCAAACCCTTTTGGGCAGTGAAATGCTTGCTTGCCAGCTGTAGAACCGTATTTCATTAGGTTCGAACATGTTTCTTTTAGAAAGAGACACCTATATTAATCATGGCAGATTGCCGTTTTTTAAACTAATTATTTTGGATTGAGATTTCTTAAACCTTCCTTCAAATCTTCCACAAGTATATACTTTTAAATTATGAAGTATTTTAAGTATATGCAAAAGTATAAATAATAATATAATGAATCTCTATATACATAACACCCAGTTTAAGAAATCAAATATAACAAATATAATTACATTTCCCTGTGCACCTTCCCTGATTTCACAAATATCTTTTTCATGGTTATAAAGTTATGAAGTCAATTTTTCAGCCTGACTTTATTTTTTTTATTTTTATTTTTAACACCCAAAACAGAAATGAAAAATTATTTACGCATGTTTTGAATTGCAACCCATGCCTCAAGAATTCCAATTAAATTTATTTTACTTTAGTAAGAATACTTATAAAAATGATTCTTTTTTTTTTTTTTTTTTTTTTTTAGGCTTAAGAAATTCTTAAGCTTATGGTCACTGTAGCTCATCTAAGTTAATCTGTGGCTCATTTGCTTTGGTCACCAAACAGTTTTGTTTTAAAACCACCAAAGTTATAGCTTTTAAAAGTTTCCTTTGACCACTGTCCTCTTCTTACCTTAAAACTCTTAATCCTTGATTTTAAATTTCTCATTACGTGAAATACAATGGGATTCACTTTGAGTAGCATGTGAATTTTAGGATACAATGGCGATTGTATCTCTGCATTCTGTCTTCCGAATTAAAGGCCATACCATACTGATGACCTCAAAAAACACTGACTGTTAAACAGTTGGGGTGATAATATAATCTGCTTGAATTTCTTCAGTAACTTGTTTTCTACGAAACACTTGGGAAAAACTGTCTTTAGGCCAAAAGCAAAGAGCCCAATTTATTGAGAGATGGATTTATCTCTTGAATAGCTGTCATATTATTATAAATTTTGCCAAAAAAGGAAGAATTTATGAAATATTTATACTATGAAAATGCAATAACATTCTACTTGTTTGCTACAGTTAAGTCCTTATGGAACTGAATGTTTACAAGCCAAAAAAAAAAAAAAAGCAAGTTATAATAAAATGCTGTCGCAGACGCATCGCTGTGGCAGTGCCAGAATACTGCTTGCTTACAGTCTTTATTGTGCATTTTTATCACATGACCTCAGAGTATCTTTACCAAAGATTTTTAAAGTAAATCTCTTTTAATATAGACTTATTATTCTTTTATATAATGAATGTGCACACGTACATATACAGAAATATTTAGATTTAGATTTTTTTTTCTTTCACAAAGTATAATAAGGAAAGGATCCTACAATTGTTTATTCCGGGATATCTTAAATATAAGATTTATATTACTTTCTTTTCTTTTCTATTAATCATTTGACTTAAACAATGCCGAATCACTCTTTACTGTTTTAGTTACATGAAATATTGCCTATAACAGAGATATAAAGATCATATTACCTTAATGAATATAATTCTATTGTCTTTTGATATATTGTCTTAATTGTTGACACTTAAATTCATAAATAATTGAAAAATCATAGAACCTATAAGAGAATGTTTGTAAAAATATACTGGTTTTAAAAAAAATTGTTAAGAACACAAATATTTGGTAATTCTGTGTGACACGAGAGACATGGAAAAGGGGGAAAAAAACCCACTCTGTCATGGGCTCTACAGACAATTTCAGAATCAGATTTCTTCATTGCCTGCATCCCCAGCTCATGCTGACTCAATGTGAAGTCTCATGTGCAAACAAAATTGCCTTTAAAACTCAAAAGTAACTTACGTGTCCCAGCATAAGGCATCAAGGCTTTGAGATGATGGAAATTTCTGTAGCTCAAAGACGTGGGTTCTTTTTCTGGTCACTGACAAACTGTTTCTGTAGGAACAACTTCTCTGATCAAAATTACTTTATCGGCTGTATTCTGCAGTGAAATTATCAACACTAATTTTTTTCTCACTATAAAAGATTTTTCATGTATACTTATGATGATGTTTAAAGTATAAAAAACTCTAACTCTAATAGATTTAAACAAGTATTTTTATTTAGGTCCAGAGGAAGAATAGAGCACTTTTACCATGGCGCTCTAGTAGAGGGTTTTATGGAATATAAACAGGACTTTGAAAACACAACTTCCAACCATTTTTCTAGTTAGTTAAAATCCTATTAATGTGAACCAGCCAGGAATAACAGTGTTATTTCTGTTTGATATGGTTTGGGCTTCTCTTGTCAAATCTGTGTCAGCTGCCCCCCTGATCCCTCCATTATCGAGTTTTGAAGGGCGTTGAGGGAAGTTATGGCAGCTGCAAGGAAGATCAGGGAAACACTGATGTAACCTCACAGCCTCTCACCATTCCTCTTGGCTTGGAAAGACTTTTTTTCCATATACATTTCTAGAAATATTGCTATACTACCTTAGTATTTCACATTTGTAGTTTAAACAAGCGATTGTCCATCTGTTGCCTACAGCTACAGTACATGTGTGTTATGAAATATGACAGCATGTTCCATACCCTGCTTTAGCCATCTGTAGGAAACCAGTAGGCTGAAAAAGATATACCTCTGCAAAATGTTCCTCGAGTCCCTTTCCTGAGATCATTCTCTTGGTGCACTTGGATGCAAGACAATCAGAAAGCAACATATATGTGTGCCTTATTTTTAAAGAATTTTTACACTACTATGAATACTCCACTGAAGAATCTGTAACATAAATAACAATCCCCAAATCTCAAAGATATACTCCTCAAAAAGTCCAGCAAAATCCAGAGAAGTCTAAACTCTTTATTTTAGTCTATTCTAATAGTATTTGCTTTCTCTTTTATTTCTTCAAAATACCTTATGGGTTTCTAAATTGGGGAAACATTCTTACAGTCACGAGGTGATGTATTGGATGTTGTTAACGATCATATATGTTCTAACTCTGATTTAGTGAGATAATGTGGACAAGATTTCACTTTGAGCCTTTAACACTCATTCAGCATATCCACATTTTTTTCAATTGTCGTAGTTTTTTGGTTTGTGTGTTTTTTAATTTAATAGTGGATAGAACAAGTTGAGAATTCTGGTTCTGAGTCATCATGGTACAATCATGAACATATCAGGTTGAGTTTTTATTTGACAGACAACTAGAATGAAATTTTGTTAATGAGGCTATTGTTTTGTTTTGTTAGCATATTATTTCAAACGTTTAAAAAATTATCCAATTAAAACTGTGTGATTTAGTGAGAATTTTTACTCCCTCCTTCCTTTTATCCCTTCGGCTTTCTTCCTTCCTTCCATTCTTACCATCTTTCTTCTCTTTCTTATTCATTCTTTCCATCCTGCCTACTAATGCTATCCTGCTTGGGCTTTCCATAAATAAATTCATGCATTACAATCCTATGCTATTATGATTATATTAAGGAAAGACGGTAATCACAAGAATAAGTATGCCATCCATAAACTCTTCCATTAAAAGGGCTTATTTTCCAGAATGTGTTTATTCATAGAATAAGATGAGATAATATAGTCTTTTAATTTTATTTTAATGAGTTTTCATCAGGGACTCAGATCAGAGACTTCTTGGCAAATTCATTTATGACTACTTTTCTCAGCTATATGCAAAGTGATCTTTCTAAGAATAGGTTAAGATTTTTTATTTTTTAATCCAAAGCATTTTGACCAACGAAATAATGATATTTTTAGTGGTAGCATGTTATTTTATTCCATTGAAACTTGATAATTTTTTCTTATGGCAAGGAAAAACTATTATCTTTCTGGAATTTTTACACATAGCATTTTGCCTATGACAATGATATTAAATCTTAATAGTTGAATCACAGTATTTTGCAGGGCGAAAGCCAGCACCAGAGTTTTTCCTGGCGCACAGATTACAAACCCATAATCTGTTTATAAAAAGCAAACTGAGAACAAGAAAGCTGTATCTCTCATTGCAGCATTTTGTTAAAATTTGGGTGTGAGATTCTTTTGAACTCTAGCTAATACAGATAAAAAAAATATGTATGCCCTTTGTTTTGTTTGTTTGTTTAGGAGAAGCTTATAATTCTGGGAACATGTTTTTCTTTTGAGTTTCTATCCTCACTTCCATTTTTTACAAGTTTTCACAGGGTTGACACTAATTTTCCTTTTTTGGGAGGGTCACATATGAAGAAAGTAAAACATACTTAATGCAGTACATAAATGAAATTACCAAGAATTAAAGTCTCAGTGAGTCTGTCATTTTTATATGTAGGCAATTGTTGTTTTTTAACCTGTTCCCAAGAAGAGTGAGATTTAGGAGGAGGAGGACGTTGGTAGAAGGGGCAGTCTAAGCAATTATAGTTGTATAAACAGGTAAAATATTTATATTTCCAAGTTTATGAGATGTTTAAAAATCATTATGATAAAATATACTTTTCCTTTGTCAGAACAGAGTAAAATGAGAGCTGCTGCTATGTCCATTGCATGACCATAACTTTGTTAATTTTCTAAGGTACCCATCCATTTAGAGTCAAGAGAAAACTTCCTTCGTCTAACTCTGATAGACATTTACATAATATACCCAAATAGAAGCTTTATTAAATGACTCACAAATGAAGTTAGTCAACTTTGCACTGAACATAACTTCTAATTCAGTTCTCAACCCCAGGAGTAGAATGATCTACCAAGAGTGAGACAGGTGTTGCTCTGTCATCTTGTCTTATACGCCACCAGTGTAGAGGACTATGAGCTGACTCCAAACACCAGTGTTGTTCCTAGACAAACGGAATTGTGACCCTTTAAGGATCTGAATCTCTGTTATTTTCCTGACATGTCACCATCCCACATCTTCTTAGACCCGGCCAGTATGTAGTATTGTTCATGGTAGTCCATTCTACCATCAGGGCAACTCTTTTCTACAAAAGTTCTTCCTCATATTAAACAAAAATCTGGCTCTGAAGCTATGTAAAACAAGTCTAATTTCTAAATCTTTACTTCTGTGTCAGATATCAATAACTGCGTCAGCTTTTCCTCTTTTATTGACATGACGTCAAGTCCAATCACCTTTTGCTTTTCCTTTGAACAGTTGGACCTAAAAATATTTTCTAATTTTACTTTAATCTGCTCTATGAAACATAGCAATCACCTTGCGTCAGGCTAAGTAAAAATACTTTCTTCAAGGTTGAAAGTAAATGGAATTTGAATCATCCTAAGGAAACTGATATTCAATGTGGGTATTTCCCCCAAGGACTCAGACCCAAGAGAGTGAATGCTAGATGAGGATATACCTCCCAAGCATACAAAACCATCCTCTTACTCTGTGCCCTATACTGTTTTTGATGTTGCCAAAACCAAAGTCATTCTGAAAACAAGAAGTGAGCTAATACGTATGCCATCTCCATTAGACGCCCACTTCTTTATAGTCTCCTCAGCCCTTTCCCTTTGTCCCTGTCTTCTCAAGAATAAGACATTTCTTGTCCATATTCCCATACCGAATATGCAAGAGTCCTGGATACTTTATAGGTTCAACATAAGTATTTACTCCATTCTTCTGTGTTCAAATGTTTGTACCCAGAGATGCTGCATTTTAGACCAAGTAAGCAGCTTTCCTACATGATTGATCAGGAACTATTTTTAGGAATGTATATTTTCTCTTTAGTCTTAACGTCTTTATCCCTTACTCATTAGTTTAATTTAATAATCACCGTAAGAGAATCAGCCCCTAAGTAACTTTGACTCAAGCCAACTGCAATAAGATCCAATAGGTTTAATTGGTATGCCATAGGAATATAGTGTTGGTAAGAGTAATTCTTCCCACTGGCATCAGTAAGACTTCATAGAGGAGAGAAATTTGGTAAGAAATCTTGAATTGATGTATTGACTTGATTTAGAGTTAAGGAAAGAATATTTAAGGCACCAGAAACAACAGGAAAGCAGAGGCTGCATTCAGAGAAAACCCTCTGCTTGAAAAGTATCACAGATCCTGGAATTTTCTTAGCAGGAGAAAAGGCTTCCAGATATTGAGGACATTGGGAAGTAAAAAACCTACAGGAAAGCTAATTCAATTACTTGCTTTTTCATTTCTTCAGAATTGGAAGATGAGTTGCCAAAATGTGATACAACACAGTATGAACAGGAAGTTTCATTTGTAACATACAAAATGTGCATTCTGATTGGCTCATAGCTACATACTCCACTGTTAGAGCAAACACACCTGTCTTTTGAACCCCTGCAAGAGAATTAGCAGGGCACCCCTATTTTCTTATTGCTTCTGGGTTCACAATTAGAAAGGGCTCTGTAGTCACCTATTCCACCTAGTGTTAGAATCCCCTTACAGAGTCATTGCTAAGTGATAACCCAGACTCTGCTTAAACATCACCTGCAACAAAGAGCTCCTTAAGGTCTTCCATTTCCTCCAACATACTTTGTTTTAAGCTCCCCCTCACTCTTAAAGAGAACCAGTCTTTGTGGCCTATGTTCTCCTTGGGGCCACACAAGACTAATATTTACAACAAAACAAAATGTTGCTTCCACCATCCATTTTCCGTTGAAATATATTTGTTTTGTTTTTAGCAACACATTACTTAAAAAACTGATTTTTAGCTAAATTTTTTAAACTAATCTTTAAACATCCTTAAAAATAGTCTGAAGGATATTCTGAGGGTCGAGTTTCAGAGTTTATGAGTTCTTTGTTGTTTTTACTCTCATTCAAAAGAAACTATTCCCAGTTGTTATATAGCTATGTGCCTTCCCCCAGTAACTGTCCCATGAACAATACACTCCAGTTAACTGGCCTGCTGATAATGACCTAAAAATATTGGGAAATGTCAGTATGTGATCTCCACCTCTAACAAGGAAGAGTCAAAAGCAAAAGACAGGGTTCTGTTAAAAGTCATTACTCTGGCCAGTTCTATGTGAAAGGAAATCATTCTTGGGGGAAGGAGTTATACTGTGTTACAGTTTTATGTAGAAAAGGTATAAATGCTTTTCTTATTGCCCTGGGTTACTATTTAGTTTCAACAGTATTTCTTGGTCTCTGGAAAGACAAAGCTTGCGGCTTCTTCCACCCGTTTTGAATTAGAGTCCTATCAGCAGAACCTGTCATCAGTCTCCTGGGCCAGACCTGGGGGTGGCTTTCTGTGGTTTAAAATAATAATTCCTAAGAGAGCTTACAGACTGCTTTCACACATAAAACAGCCCGGGGAGGAAGGTTATTAATAGCCCTATCCTAGAAGAGAAAGCTGAGGCTCAGAATCGTTAAGTGATTTGCCAAGAACCGTACAGCTGGTAAGTGGCAGTTCAGGGATGGCCCCTGGTCTCACAAGCCCAGTGCTCTCTCCAATGCCAGTCTTGGGACATAAAATACCTCAGAGCTCCAAGTATGTTTCTCATAGGCTAAAATGCCCCCTGTTCAAAGGCATCCAAGGAAATTCACATAGACCATTTAACGATCACATGGTAAATCCACGTGTGCACTGTTGGAGACCTTTTAGAGCTGGCGTGCATATTGTGTCATCTTGTGGGGAAATTACTAGGTACTCTGTCTGCTGAGCACTGTAATGAAGTTGGTGGTGAAAGGCCACCACCAAGAACAAACAACTGTGGCACTGAAGCACACGGCAGCAAATTTCCCCAGAGATAGTTGGTTTACTTTATATTAACTGAAAAACTCTCTGGGACTGTGAAGTTCAGAATATCAACCAAGATCCTATCATTTAGAATTCAGTGGAGTGCCCGGGTGACTTGATTCTTAAGACAAGTGTCTCTCCTCTGGACTACGATGTATGTTCCACAAGAGGCAAAAACTGCTGTAGGTAAATAATACATATTATTCTCTCAGTTCACATTGATTGAGGCACACCAAGTATATGTCACTGCATCATGCATTTTCAAACCAGCACACCAATCTATGACCTCGAAACATCTGTGAATAAATGCCATAGGACTGATTGCAATGCTGAGATTTGGCCTTTGCCATTGGATAGGCCAGACTTTGGGGGCTGTTTTGATTTTGTGATTTGTGCGTGCTGTCATAGGGACTTTGGTACCGTGTGTTTCCAGGGCACTTCTGGGGAAGCCCCTGTGTTATCCCAGAAGCCGCTCTACATGACAGTTCATAACTCTCTGTACCTTCTCTTGAACTGTGTCCCTCTGGAAGCCATGCTTTTTGATGTGCGCTTTTGGCTTTTTTATTTCATCCCATTTCTCTCTTATTTGGTTTTCAGTTAAAATCTGTGAACTGATCAAAAAATATTCTTTCTTCATCTGAGTTAAAGCTACTGCAGAAAATCTTTAAAATGATTTTATCTAATAAGCTTTCTAGACATTTTCCCTCCCTAGAGTCTATCATCCATCAAGCTGGTCTTATCATCCATCTGCTTATCCCCTGGGATTAATGAGGGCCAAGTTAAATAACAAATGGCCTCTCGCCTCTTTCCAATCTTCACGCCTAGGAAATACAGGAGGGGCCAGTGGAGCCAGCAGAATAGTAACCTTGGTTGAGATGGCAACATTTAGAGTCTGGAAAGGTGCTTCATTTTCTGTAAGGTTTGATAAATGTTATGGCTGATGGAGTAGAAAACGATTCTTGTAGAATAGATGGAGTACCCCCACCTAGGAGTAGATTAATAGAAGAAGCATTTGGAGAACTTTTCAAAATTATCTAGGTGAGTGCGCCTGAGCAGAGACTCACTTGGGTGGAACCTGTGACATCTTATTAAAGGAAATAAAAAGACAGTGAGGCAGCGAATATGAAAACGCAGCCCTCTAAATAAATTAAGGGAGCCACAAATCCTGACTTAGCTTTACATAATGTAAAGAAAATTATCAATAAAAAATTGTCTTCCTCCATTCTACACAATATAGTTCTCCGTATTTAGGTAAAATACAATTCTGTTGTCTTTAAAACACACACTCATGCACATGCATACACACACGAGTGTGCACATACACATACACACACAAACATCTTCCAAGAAAGCTGATCTTTCAAAAAGAAATCTTATTTTTAAACACTTGGGTTTTTCAGGCCAGAAAATTAATAATTCCTAGACCTGACCCATTTTTGTGGCTGCCAAAAAAGAAAAGAGAAAGTTATTTAAATTTTGTGTGAATCCATTTATATCTTAAAATATTCCAAAGCAATTTGAGGTGAGGGTGGAAACTAATGTATTTATCTCTCTTGCTTGATTCGCTCTTCGTGTTTTTATCTGTTGGGAAAAGAGTAAAGAACTATTCTTGGGCTGTTCTTATTGATGTATTGTGTTGCCACTTTGTTCGGTGCCCGCTTTGCTTCACACTGAGGCATAAGATTAGTAGTTACTTTCTTAACTCCATTTCCTCCATCAGGTGAGAGTAAATATTAAGCCTGAACGTCTTTCCTCACCAAATTATTTAACTCCATTTTTGAACTAGTTTACAAAATGTGAGAGCTAGTTTTTCTTAGATACATTTTGTCTTTCTTTTTTTTTTTTTTCTTGGGAGAATTATGTGTATAAGGGGAGGAAAAAACCAGTATCTCCTCATCTCTTTTTCTCTTTGGGTAACAGTTGATGATCACTTAGTAATGATAATAAACCAGAAGTAGAAGAATAGCCTAGTCAGGTGATGATGTATCTGCCAACGTGTTTCATTCCTTCAAACAGATTTTGAAAGGAAGAGGGGTTTTTATAATTCGAATCCTAACAACGGGAATGACCTCATATTTTAACTTTCAAATAGCGAAAGGCAAGTTGATATTTGAGCAATGTCTGCATTTTATTAATATCTTCTGCTTAGTTGAATGTGAAGTACATCAACATATATGAGTGAGATTGCCAAAAAGAGTTAAAGTGCCTTAGACCTCCCTACTAGGTAGCAAATTGAAACTGGTGTAGACCGTGTCAGCTTTCTAACTCAACTAAAATGTCTGAACTGAGGTGTGTCCTTAATGAAAGAGATTTAGAACCCTGGAAACTAAATCTTATCACCAATAGTTTAAAATGAAGTAGTTGCAAAATCAGAATGTTTTCACCCTAAACATCTAAATTATGCCTTCATTCTTTTGGGAGAAATTTATCAAAACACAAATAAAATGAAAGGCAACACTTGATTGTCTGATTCTCCAGCATGAATAAAATTATCATGTGATTTAATGTGCCTTAAGCAAAAGTTTGAACTTAGATGCAAAACTTTTACAACTGAATGTAGTACTGAACTTTTACCATGTCATCTATGCAATGAATTACTTTGTATTTTGTTTGGTTTTTGTCTTTTAAACTTCACTTTTATCATTAGTTTAATAGATTTGGGGCGCGCTCTCTCTCTCTCTCTCTCTCTCTCTCTCTCTCTCTCTCTCTCTTCTGGGAATATGTGCAATTATGAGACACACCTCAAGAAAGGAAGGGAAAACTTTCTGAGGATCAAAGCTGTGCCGTGAAGTAGACATGACACGAAGACACAGAGCCTGAGGATAGTAATTTTCTCTGAGCCGAACACACAAGCTTTTATTTCATGGCTTTGTCACAGGCTTTTCTCCTTCTGTGCCATCACCTTTGAGAAAAACGATTGCACCTTCTCCAAGTCTGCCTTTTTAACAGCTACTGTTGAGTTGGCAAGACTTCCCCAGCTCTGAATATAGCCATTTGCCGACTCCGGCCTCTTTGCGAGACTGACTCAAATCTGTGATCTTCTGTTCAGCAAACACATCAGCAAAGTGAGAAGATGAGCCCTAAATATAGGCTCTATTAACTTTACTTTTAGATTTACTGCCTTCAAAAAGTGCCTATTCTGAGAAACATAAACGTTATTCTTACATATGTATGTACACACGGTACCCAGAGTCCTACTGTGCAGCCTTCAAAAACATACCATCTAAAGGAGTAGGTGCTAAGATCAGGAACCCTTGCCAAATGGAAGAAAGTCACTCATTTCCAATATCCCCTCTCGTGTGGCACCGTGAAATGGGCTGCAAACACATTCCCTGAGCATTCCTTGCTGATACAGCCACTTTGTATTTATATCCTACTGGATGGTGGCATATTGCTGAGGTTTTCTGTACTCTGCTTCAAACAAATATATGCTTTATGGAATTGGAACATTTAGTCGGGGAAAAAAAAAATGAAGAGAATAGAGCCAGGGCTTGTATTAGGATATGTATCATGTGTATGTTTTATAAACTAAGCATTGGTGGGTTTAGAATGTCAGCACATTTCTTCTCCTTTTATCTCTCAGGCTAACATCAGTGAAAACTAAAGAAAAGTCTTGGCTGTGAGGATTGGAGGCTCAGGGGGCCAAATGTCCTTGCCAGATCCTTAGAGCATCTTTACTTTGACTCCTAAAAATAGTAGCACATGTTCTTTAATAACTTTTTTTTTCTAGTTCTGTCACTCACATTATAACTGTCGATACGTTTAATGGAACCACAGTACAGCCAATAAAGATGGATTCTTCCCCAGATGTGACAATAGGAGAGGGTGCAGGTAAATAAGATGAGGTAGACGATGCACGATTTTTGGAAAAGGGTTGAAGGGAGAACGTGCTTCCAAAAATGATCTTTCTTAATGTGTCGTCTGACTCAACCAGCTGGCAAACTATACTTGCCAAGTCGCTCTCTTTCCTTCTAAGTTAGTTAGCTCCATGTTCACTTGAATATGCATCTGCTTTGGGAAAGTGAGATACCTCCAGTTAGCCTTTCTCCAAGGAAGCTCTTGACGTCTTCTTAATCACAGAGTAGTCTTCTACACCTCCCAGTTTCACAGAAGTAAAGGCAAACGAGCTATGGAAGATACTTTCCATGCCACTGCAGTCAGCTACCATTCTGCTTACCATATAAGGACCTGCACTATATAAACTAGGAATGAGGGTGAAACGAATTACTATTTCATAATTTCAAGAGTGTGGACCACCCTGCTTTAGTTGTCATCATTTGGTTTCTTGGAGAAAGTGATATTCTTTACTAAAAAAGTCTGTCTTTCCTGTTAATGCTTTTTTCATTTTTTCTTATCCAATTTCAACACTAGTCATTTTCTATTTTTTAGAGAATCACATTTTAGTGCTAGATAAGAGTTCAAAAATCTCTGTGTGATGTTAGAAGGGGCATGGGAATTTAGAGGTTTTCCTCCTTGGAAACAAAATGGGCTGGGAAAGAAACAATACAGCTTTCTTCCAGATTTCAATTTGATGATTGTGACAATGAGAGAGAGTTTTATGTAAACATTAAATGGTGTTTACAACTGGATAGATTGAGGAGAAGGGGGAGACAGAAAGAAGCCATATTTTCTCTATGCTAAATGTGTCTAAGATCAAGAACTCCCCACTAAGTACAGTCATAGCCTCACTATGATCACCTGCTAGTCAGAATAATATTTCCTGACTTAAACAAAGCCACACACACACACACACACACACACACACACACTGTATATACACACATATATATGTATATGTATATATATATACATATATATATGGAATGTGCATTTTTTTCATGTGTGATACTGATGGAGCCATGGTATTCCTAAAATATAGGTTTCAATTTATTTTATTCTTAGCAAATTGCATTTCTCCACTACATCATGAACCATCACTGACATATCCAAAATAATCCCCATGGTTTCTTATGAAAATGAGAGAATAAAACCTGTTATAAGCAAGTGATTTGGGTATTTTGTATTTATGTATTATCAAACTATATTAAAATATGTTTTTATTTACCTTCTATCAGTTTTTTCTATCAATTATGTTTTCCAATGCTCTATAAGAATAAATATGAAAATCATATTCTTTTTTCTGTAAAAGAACTCTACTTTATTATATTTAGAAATTCAATAAACTTATTACATTTACTTGCCTTTGTATACTTTGCTTTCCATGCGGTCTTCTAAGAAAGAGAATGTCTCTCAAAGTAAACATGATGCCAACTAGAATATGAAGGCACCCACTCTCTTCTACTGTTAGCACAGAAGGTCTTAAGATTATATATGTTCTGAAATTACTTGACCACTCTATGTCTTAACCTTGCAAATAAAGCATTTTTCTTTTAAAGTTGAATCCAAGTAAATGGGTCCCTAGGAGTGGTGGTGGTAGGGAGCTCCCCACTCGTCGCCGACAACTGGCTGACTTTCACACTTTTATTTCATCTGTACTATGCCTACTTTTCAAATATTGAGAATCTATCTGTACTAGACATCTTAAAGGATACAGATACAAATCAGATATATATTTCCTGCTTCCTGTAGTCTAGTAGAGCTGATAGATATAGATACAGATAACCGTGGGGAACAGAAAGAAAGAATCAGACACATGGGAAAATAATAGCATTTTCAAAACTATCACTCTTCATTATATTATTTTTTAATAGCCCTATGATCTGGAATTACTTTACCTTCATAGATGAAAATACTGAGAATATAAGAAATAAAATTTATAACCCAAGATCACTATTTATTCATGAAACACTTCTCTTTCTTTTTATTTTTTTAAGTAGCAGTATACAGTAGAACCACTACTCCTGACACCCAGTCCAGTGGTCTGTGCACTAAACCTTAGGAGTGACTAGAACTAAAGGGTTAATGAAGCTCCTTCCATGAAATTCAGAAAAGATTATCACTTCTGTTTTCCACTTAAGCCTTGGGTTTATCTCCCTAACATCAGTTTCAACCTATAATGCTGAGAGAGCTGAGAACTACAGACATGAGAACTCTTGAGAGAGGCCCCAATTTTTAAAGGTGCCAGATGCAATATACATCTATGAATAAACAAATGCTGGATAAATCACTGAGGCTCAGAGTATTCATAGTTTCTTGCCAGAAAGTTGAACACAAAGAAGGGCACATAATATGTTATCTTGTCTTCCCTTTTCCTATTTTTTTCAAATTGCTCTATGTTCTTTGGTCCTCTCTGTTCTCTGTATTCTAATACTGCTATTCTAACTATTCATTCATTTGTTCCTAACCACAGAATGCGAAAGCTGGAAATGCCTTTAGAGAGCATTTGTTCTGATCCTGTGGGGGAAACCTAAGTTCCAGAGCTATGAAGAAATTTAACCAAGGTCACAAAATGATAATGACAAGATTGGATCATGAGTCCTGGCCTCCTGATCTCAGTCCAGTGCTATCATATTGATGACTTTAATAATGTGAAGAGTTTTATCTATAATTTTCATTTTTAAGAAACTAAAGACATTTTAAAATGAACAAAAACAGAAGGCCTAATGTCCTTAAATTTTAACTAAAAGACATTTTTAAAAGATATGTTTCAGGAAGAAAGAAAATAAGAAGGACTATCAGTGATGCAACAAGGGCTGGTGAGCAAAGAAAGTGGCAACTGTATAGTTCAGTCTCAAATAGGATGGGTTTACCCCAGGAACATGAGAGTAGCTGAACATTAGAAAGTCTATTAATGTAATTCACCACATTTACAGAACAAAATAGAAAAGTTTACGATTATAATATCTCAATAGATGCAAAAAAATGTAATAAAATTAAAAAAGTTATAATAAAAAAACAATCCCTTATTAACTAAGAATAGAAAGAAACATCTTTAATTCAATAAAGACTATTTGCAAAAATCACCCCAAAGTTTAACAAATTTGAAAGATATAACATTAATATGCCAAAAAATGTATTTTATCTCTGTGCAACAGCCGTAGAGTTTGACAATATATTTTTGATAAGCCATTTATAATACTAACAAAAATATAAAGTATCTAAAAGTATATTTTTAAAATGTAAAAGACCTTAATGAAGAAAATCACAAAACTTTACTGAAAAGCATTAAAGTAGATCTGAATATAGTAGATATACCATATTCAAAGATAGGAAAATAATATTATTAAAATGTAACTTAGTTCCCTAAGTTGATCCACAAATTTAATAACATTCTAATATAAATTCCATGAGAATTTTTTATGGACTTTGATAAGCCGATGAAAAAATTTACTTTAAAAAGCAAATGCTGAAATGCCCAAGACATTTTTGAAGAACAAAGAAAGATAATTTTCTGTAACAGATAAGACTTTTTATAAAGCTATGGTAATTGAGATAATGTACTATTTGTACAAAAAAAAAGACAAATATACAAATGGACTACATCTGAGAATCCTAAAACAAAACCATCATTGGTGGTAACTTAATATATGACATGGATGATACACAGATCATTGTCATTGTGGAAGGGTAGATGCTGAGATAATTGGTTTTACATGTAGAGAAAATAACATCCAATGCCTACCTCATGTAGGCAAAACTTTAAGACCTATTAAAAAAATCTTTATGATTTTTAGTATATGAAGGATTTTTTCAAACAAAACAAAAAACATTAAAACTGCAAATAAAAGAATTGATCATTTAAACCCATTAAAATTAAGAAATACTGTTAATTAAAAGACTCATAATAGCTTCAAGTGGGGAAAAGTTATTTGCCAAACATGAAACTGACAAAGGATTGCTATCCAGAATATACAAAGAATTTCTAACAAAAATAAAATTCAATGGAAAATTGGCACAAAAACATTTCCTACATTTCATGGAAGTAAAAAATATGAAAGAATACTTAAGGTAATCATTAAGGAAATTAAAATTAAAACCAATGAGAGTTACCATTTTATACTAGCCAGATCAATCAAAATCTAAAGTTCAATGATGTCAAGTATTGGAGGTGACATGGATCAATTGGTATTTATATGTAAAATATAAATACCAATTTATATATTGTACATACAATATATATATACAATACTGGTGGGAATGTAAATTGCTAAAATCGCTTTGGAAAATAATTTAACATTATCTAATAAAGATGGAGATCTGTAAATCCTATGACCAACAATTCCACTCAGGCCCATGTACCCCAGAGGCACATACAAAGATACACAGAGCTGCACTGTTAGTAATGGCAAAAAGCTAAAGATAACATTAATATCCACCAAAGGAGAATTGGTAAATAAACATAAGTATATTTATGCAATAGAATAATGTCTAAAAGCACATATTAATAAACTATAGTTGAATAAAACAATATAGTTAATTATCAGAAATAATATTAGGGGAGAAAAAGTCATAAAAGAATAAATACATTCATATCATATCATTTATAGAAAATTTAAAACAAACAAAACTATGTTGTCGATAGATAGATAGATATAGATAGATAGATAGATAGATAGATATAGGTTGGCAGATCTTGGGGACATAAGACAAAAGAAGAAAGAGGGATATGATTGGTAAAGGACATAGGAGAGCTTCAGTGGTGTTATTAATATTAGATTTCTTTCATTGGATTGTGGGTCCATAGTCATTAATATTATTATTACCCATTGTGATAAGTACTGTATATATATCATGTAATTCATAATACAATAGTTAAAAGAGAAAGAAAGAGAAGAAATGCCCACTGATAACTCTCTTTACTGCTCCAGTGTAGAGTCAAGTGCTCGATACTTCTTAGTGACATCTGAAATTAAGGCTACTTTAGGAGAGGACTAAGGGAAGCCCCAGTACTTCTCAGCACTTCTTATACAAAATCTTGGAAGCAACTCCTTTAGCAAATGTAGACGAAGGTGAACGGAAAATGGAAACTGGGGAGCAAAGCTCTCATTGTGAGTCATGCAATTTAGGACACTTCTGTCTCTTCTCACATTTCTCTGCCTCTGACATCTTCTATAAAGATTTTTCTTCCTTGAAATCCTAACTGCTTTCTTTATTGAAACTCATGACTTCCTCTATTGCAGTGCAAACTAGCAAACCACCATTCCTCAGTTGTATACATCTGCATATCCAAATAATTATCAAAAATTTTCTGGGAAGAAAAGGGTATTATTAACTTAGGTGACCCCAAAATGTCTAGCACAGCCTGGCATATCACAGACCCTAAATAAATTACCCAATGGAATTAAATCGATCGTCTTTCAACTTCACCCCTGATTCATGTCCAAAGCAAAGCATTTTGCTTTTTCTACTTTGGTTATTATGTTCAGGAAGTAAATGACATACTCATTACTTCCCTATGACAGTGTAAAACTAACGATGGTAAAGAATTCTGCATGAAGTACCACAATCAAGATTCTTAAATTCAGATCAGAGAACCTCCTTCCTCCCAATTCTCTTATAAAGGCAATGAGCCCGGTAGATAGGAAGAAAGAAGAAACAAACACTGGACAGTCGTGTCAACAAAGTCTGCCATGTCCTTTGTGTCACTGAGGGCCCAAACCTTAATTTTTCCCCAAATCTCTTTTTATCATTTCTTCCTCTAATGGCTCCCCACATTGCATCCCTTCCTTCTCCTTAATTTATCTCTCCCTCACCTTGTCTACTTTGCCATAGTCCAGGCTTTCATCTCATTAGGAAATCATTCCACTGTCTCTCCATCATCCCCAGGATTCAATCCAAATTTTTTGGCATGAGCTTGAAGACTCTAAGTTATCTTTTCAGCCTTATCTACTCTCATCCCTCCCCCAACATCCTGCCATTAAACCATGCAACATTCCCAAACAGATAATGCTTTCTCACTTCTCCATGCCTTTGTCCTTACTTCCTTGTGTTTAGACTTCCCCTTCCCTTTCCTATCTGGCACCCACTAAAAACTACAAAAAAATTCTGGCAATTAACTCCATTCAAACCCTTGTATTAGGAGACTTGACCAACCCTAACATGGCTGCTGGCAGCCTAAGGCCATATCCTTGGGACCCAGGTTCCCTTGTGAGTTTCTGTCTAGAAAATCTCAAGGCTGTCAAATGAATTTACTACTTGTTCTGGCCAAAACCTGACAACAGGCCTTTGACTTCCTCTTTCGTGGAGAATCTACTTTTAAAAAAGTTTATAATTGTAAATCCTCCCTCTGTCCTTTTGCGATATATATGTTAGTATGTCCCACAGCCCAGAAATGTCTTCTTCAAGGACCTGAAAGCCATTCCTTTGGAATGTAATCATTGGAAAGGATAAGCCAAGTATCTTAACTTTATGACTGACAGACACAACTGGCCTAATCACATTTACTGACCAGCCTTCTTTCTCATTCTTCATAATTGTTCACTTCCGACTCTAGTTGAGCCCTTGTCCACTTCCCCTCCACCTATTTCCTCATTCTCCCTTGAAAATATCCAATCACTCCTGTACAAATGGGAATAGAGCTCAGTTAGTTCCCCTACTGTCAGTAGTTACAGAATAAAATTTGTTTCTCCACTTTAACTAATGTCTGGCTTTGTTTACTTTTGACACTACTCACCCTCGAAGCCCCAGCTCCATGTTATCTCTTCCAGGAAATTTCCTTCCCTTGACTTCCACCATGGTGTTTATCACTCTTCTGTATGTAAGCCCATACAACTTCAAACAAATATAGACTAAGATGCATATTATATTAAACTAAATTTTACTTTTCTTCTACTCAAACTTCCTGAATTTAAACTACTTAAACTCTGAAGGTTAGAAACTGTGTTTTCATCACCTCCGTCAGCATTGAGCCAGGTATATAATAGGCCTTGAATAAATGTGTAATAAGTGGAGCATGAAATGAATGAATGAATGAACATTTCTATATGGGATGCTAAGGGTTAAGCTGTGCTCTCTTTCTAGAATTGTTCCTAAAGGAAATGGAGACTGAGAGGTGTAGTTGCAGAGCAGGAGAAAAGCAATTATAATCTCCAGGAGAAGAAGATTGACCAGTATAGACTTGTCCTTTCTTGCCACTGAGAAATTTTCCACTCCATATTTTTCCCTCCCCAAGTCTTTCTAAGTGCGTATGCAAAACCTTTTCCCCTTGGGGGCTGTGAAGAACAATTTTGTATTTTTTACTGTAATATAGGGGTGAAGGAGGACTCGAATTCTTTCGCATACAGAGCAAAATTTGCCAACTCAAAGGACTTCATCTTGGCCATAACCAGATGCAAATGTGTGATGTCAAGCCAACCTAAACTATCCCATTGTTCTCAAGTGTGACTAAGTACTGACTAATATTACTTCCTCTGGCACTTTTTTTTTTTTTTTTTTGACTCAGTAGAATGGAAAAGTTCCAGGCTGTTGTTACACTTTGTTGTCTGGACAGAATGACTTCCTGCATATCATAACCACTTGAGAGAGGGTAAAAAAAAAAAAATAGAAGGGGAAAAAAACCTCCCAAGAATCCTTTAAGTTTAGCAATGGCTTTTTGTTCTTGAATTTTGTTGTTTTTCTTTTTGATATCCTGTATTATTCACAAAAATTAACAAAAAACATAGAACTCCAAGTTGGGAAGAACCTTCCTTGCCCAGGTCGTTCAGTGAAGAGCCAAAACTTTCTCTGCCCATCCTGAGATTTGCTATGTCACCATGACATCTCCTCCAAGTCAGTAGGCTCGACGTAAACATTCTCTTTCTCAGAGAACACTGTTTCTTCCAAAACAAATCCTCACACCTTTTGGCTGCCAGCAGTTTCTTCTGCCTCCTTGTAAACTATTCTCTTAGTTCTGCCTTCTGGGAAACAAGTGGTGTTTGCAAAGAGTAAAGAGATTCAGAGCCTGTTTTATGTGGATGAGATCAGTAGAGACAGATTGGTAATGACTTCTTTGAGAGAGAAAATGGATAACTGAACAGAACCGAAGCCTTGGGAATGTTTTCCAAGAGAGATATCAAAGAAGAAGGACATCCATCAAATGTGCCTTTGGAAGATCAGAAGAGTCCCTTCACCCATGTCAGTGGCAGATGATGGAGAGCTGAAATTGTTTAATCCAAGCCTTTTAGTCCCAATATTTCCTCCATTTCTTTTCTCCTTTCGAAACCTTCGAAGAGGTCAGCCCCTGCTTCACCCAACTCCTTTCAGCTGCAGTATCTATTAGTTTCCACCTTTAGGCTTGGTTTTGAACAGTCGGCAGCCTCAGCTTCTCCTCTCCTCCAACCAATCAGGTGGCAGAGGGTTTATTGTCCCATGCTACATTCAGAGAAAGCCTGCTATCTATGGGCAAAGAGGAAAATCTCTCCTCTCTGAGATTTTGCTCCTTTCATGACATGAAACTGGATGCATTCATTCACAGGAAGGTGCATTGCCCCTCTGAAAATCAGCAAAAGCCTTTTGCGACTATAGAATTCACTCTTCTCAGGGTGTGAGTTGTTTCTATAACCTCTGAGTTTCCACCAGTTTTAGGGTCAAAGGAAAAGTCAGCCCCCACAGGGCCTTTCAGCACCCTGGGAATTAGGAAGAAGGATTCATTACATGGCAGAGATGATTACCTTTTCCTTTTCAACTGTGATTGGTGGCCCAGAAACCACAGCCATCAAATGCAGAGGCTCTGCTAAATCATCAGTATTTCAGCTACTAATTAGGTCTAATGTTCACAGCCCAGGAGTCTGTGGGGGCAATAAACCACTTCTTCAAGTGATTAAACTTCCAAGAGAACACATTTTGATTACCACAAGACCCACTCCCTGGCACAGGTTCTCCAAGGCAACAACATCCCCAGTACATGGCTCCATGAATGGAGGATCAGCAGTCTGAAACTCCGGGTGTGCACAGACACCCTGTCTCTGTTGATTAGAGCCCTGCCCTATCTCTGGTTCTGTTAAGATGCCTTTGGGGGCCCACATATATGATGAAGTTATACAGTAAATCCACTAGGTCGACTAAAGAATAACACTGCCCAAAGTCTTGGGCCCTACAGAGAGAATAACTAGAAGCACAGTCAGTGACAGAGAGAACCATCTACTATTTCTGGGATATCGGATCTCCCACTCCTCATCCCAATGTAAAGGAGTAGGTTTAGAGAAAGGCACCATGGTGGTGAGGAAACCTGAGGCAATGTGATAAGTACTTTCACGTGAGTTATTCGGTAACAAAAATAACAGGCATTTGCACCAGATCGTCTTCAGAAGTATTCACTTAATCTGTTTTTAAAAAGAACTACATGTGACCTGCAGGCTCATTGTAGAAAAAGTAGAAAATACAAGCAAGCAAAAAAAAAAAGTTTTACTATTCCATAAGCCCATCATCTAGAGAAGAATTTCTCAACCTCAGCACTACTGTCATTTTGAGCTGGATAATCCTTTGTTGTGAGGACTGTCTTGTGCATTGTAAGATGTTTAGCAGGCCTCTAACCCACCAGCTGCCATTAGCACACTGTCCCTGCATCTGGAGCAACAAAAAAAATGTCACCAGACATTGCCTTATGCCCCCTAGGGGCAAAATCTCTCCCACTGAAAACCACCTCTTTAGAAATCAGTGATGTTATTTTCCAGTCTTTATTTCTTCATACATACAAATTTAAAATGAGGCTGCAGTATGAATGCATTGTTTTGTATTTTTGTTTTTCACTTAGCCATAGATCCTGAACATTTTCCCATGTTGGTACCTGTTCTACAACATCATTCTAACATCATCATCCATTGTGCTCCACTGCATGGTTGTACCATGGTTTATTTCATCCCCAGTTTGGGGACATAGAGATTATTTCCAAGGCTAGAAAGAATATTAAAACCAAACCAAAACAAAATTATTGAGCCTCTTTTGCCTTCTGAAATGGAAAGAGGTTGGCATAGTGCATATACATGAGGAAATAAATCCACATGCTGCACCCTTCCACTTATAGAGACCATTTGGGGAGCAAAAAGAAAGAAATCTTGAGTCTCCTATACCTTTAGAGAGAGCCAGATAAATTTGAAAAACCTAAGGGAAGGGAAATAGCTTAGGGGCAGGTAGCTGAGGAGGCCAGGACTGAGGAATCCCAGAAAACAAAGAAGAGAGAAGATGGAAAGAGGATTAAAATGGGGATGGAAAATGCTAACAAAGGTAGTTGTCTGCTGAATGTCAACCTCTTCACTGTCAAAGCTTAGTAAAATTTGACCATACTCCCTGCCTAAGGCCAAGGTACCTAGGGGAGTGAGGACTATATTATTCAAAGAGGTTCAATGCAGAAAAGGGACAGAGGGGCAAATGCAAAATACAGAGTGGGGATGGAGAATTAAACAGATTTTGGAGACAGAGGCAACTAGGACAAACAAGAATCACCAGAGATATTGTGATTGGAGTCACGGGGTTTTCTCTGCACAAGAGATGAGTACCTGAGCCAATCTTGTTTAAATATTAAGGGCCAAAATGACCTCAGCAGGATAAAGGACTTAAGGACTATCCAGTCAGCAGAGACTTAAATTACACTTCTTTTTTTGGATCTTAAAAACAACACTACATAAAACACCATTGTAGTTAAATATTTGCAGACTATTTAAATTTTTCTTTAGGCTAAAGATTAGAAATTGAATTGCTAGGTCCAAGAGAATGCACATTCTTATGGCTTCTGATACATATTGTCAAGTTTTTTAATAATAATTTACAGTTCTACCATAGCACCTGCAGGACATGACAGTTTCCTCTTCCCCATTATTTCACTACCATTGGTATATGTTCTTCCCGTCTTACAGGAGAGATGAATGAAACTCGCCCATGTTCACAGAGTGGTGGAGCTAGAACCAGAACCCACAGCTCTCTGAATCCAAGTCCCGAGCTCTTCTTTACCCACTATGCTGTCTCCTTTATCAGAATGGGAGGTGTCTAAACTTTAGAAGATACAACCAGCATCACACCTGATCCTGAAACTCCTCTTGCTCGTAGGTTAAAGACCAAACTCTTTCAGTGGCTTCGAAAGCCCTTCACAGTCTAGTCTCTATACTCACCTCTCCATACACTCCCCACCTTGAATTTCACACTCTCACCATACAAAATTTCTTTAAGTTCTCAAGTATACTTTGCTCTCTCTCTTGCCTCAGGCCCTTTGTACTTGCTCTTCCCTCTTACCCTACCCATCTTTGCCTGGATAACTTCTGCTCATCCTTCAGATTGAACTTAAACATCAATCCCTTTGTAACCTTTAAATTCTGGTTTATGTATCCCTATCATTCCCATGTTCTCCTATAGCACTTTTCATTTCCTATAATAGTACTTATTAACCATATTGAAATCCTTGTCTAATTGTCTAACTTCTCTATTAGTCTTTAAGATACATAGGACAAAATTCATGCTTATAAAACCCAAGATCAATTCTTGCTAAATAGTGCTTTCCCATTAGACTAGAGAGGTACATTCTGGGTTACCAGAATCCCAACAACTTTTGAGCGTTTTGTAAACGGCCCTCCTCTATGTCCCCTGCTTGGCTTCTGTAGGCATTTGAACATGCCAACCTTGCAACAGACAAACATATTTCCCATTAATGCCAGGAAAAACCTTCCAATATTAAGAGTTGTGTGGCAATGGAGTAAGCTCTCTCTTTCTTTACGTTGTAAGAGGTCTTCTGCATGTGCTTCTTAGTAATACCCTGTACTCTTAAAGTGACTGGAGGAGCCAGAGGTCAGGAATGAGCCTGCTGTCCTCCCGATCAGGCCACCCGGCATGGGCCAGGTGGTCTCTGAGTGTGTGCAGAGCCAAATCAAACTAAACAACTGTCTTGGCAACAGATAACTTTCCAAGACTCTATAACTTGCTTTCAGCCCAGCCAAAGGCTTGCCGCTCTGAGGCAAATGTCACTGTGGTGGAGCTGTCTTAATGAGAAGGCATGCTTGCTTCTCTTCTGGGGGAGTTTCCTAGAGCGATGCTCTTAGAAACTCCTTGGCAGAAATCCTGAGCCAGGCTTGGCATTGACAGCGTCCTCCTGCTGGCATTAACAAGCCTCTTATTTAAATGTAAATGAGCTCTCAGTGCCAGTTTGTGAGCGAAACACATCGCTTGTGTTAAACCAGAGCTGGGAATGCTACGACACACCAAATGGCTTGCTTTCCACTTCCCCGCCACATCCGCAGTTCTTAGTGAAGCTCTCTGTGCCTTGTCTTCTGCAGAGTTGAGAGTTCTCAGAAAACATGGAGAATCTGTGGAGTCCAGGGCTCTATTTGTAGCCCCAAACCTTCTCTGATATGACTTTGTTCAGGTTACTTAGAATTAACCCCTAGAATTGGAGCATTGTAAAATTGGTATCATACGCCAAATCCTAGTCAGCAAAGGGCCCTACAAGGTCTGTCAGGACCAGCAGAGAGTCTGAGCTGCCCTTTCTGCTACGTTGGCTACGTGAGTCCAACTTTGTTAGTCCAGGTGCCTACCTATGTTGTAAATGCTCTAATGCTTGTGTACACTCTTCTTTCCTTCTGGCTTGGTTTAATTTCCACCCCAAAATGTATCATTTGGTGGTCTTGCCTAATGTGTGGTCCTACTTAGCCACCTGCTTTCCCACTCAGTTTCCTGGCCCTTATTTATCCATACTGCATTCAACTTCCTGTTTTGATATTTCCCTCTTTATTTCAGATCTTTCAGGATTTGACTTGTGCTCCTCTGACATCTGGATTCTAGCCATGTCTCTCTCAGACGTGCCAGGCTAATGGGGTATATGGAAAACATGAGATTTGTTATTATTATTAATACCTTCACAACCTTCAGTATAGTACCTAGACTACAACAATTAGTCATAATTGTTATGTAACATTACAAAAATTTCTAATAATGACACATAAACTCCCTAAGTTAATTACTTTGTCTAAAACTATGACATTATCTTCATTTAGGAATGATGTGCCTTATCCGCATGTGAAATTTATATATATGTAATATATATTTTCATATATATAATATATATTTTCATATATATGTTCTTTAATTGTTTCTGGAATGCACGCTGTGTCTCTTCCAAGAGGAGCAGGAATTACAGCTTTTTGAGATAATCTCTTAGGAAGATCAGACATATTGTCTCATATTCCCTTTTGGAAGAATATAACTAAGGCTTATAAATAAAAAATCGATGATCCTCACAGAATCCCTGCTCCCATGTGCCCCTGACTGACATTCTTCCATCATTCTCCCCTTAATCATATTTAGGAAAAAGAGCAAAAAAATAATGGTTTTCAGGACAACCATTGTTGTTACCATTTGGGACTATGGATATCCTTTTAACCAACATCAGCATGCTTGATGCTGGTTTGGAAGAACAATAGGAGGTTTAAACCTTCCCAGAACATCAGAGATATCCTCCGCTCATGTTTAGAACAATTCCTACCATCTTCCCTTCTGTTTCCCACATATTCCCCAAAACAGCAAGAGACCATGGTATAGAAAGAAAACTACACAAGGAGTTTAAGAGCTGAGTTATCGCTCAAGAGCCAATATTTGCCAGCTTTGCCAGAGTCACATCCCTTAGCCTCTCCAAGCTTTGGTTTCTTCTCCTGTAAAATGAGGATAATGACACCAGCCCCCACTAATTTGTAGGATTGCTGTGAAGATCAAACCACATGTGAATGTGAAAGTCCTTTGAAAACTATAGATCAATGCAAGTGTAAGGTATCATTACTGCTGTTAGAGAAGGTGCTTAAAGAACATGTGTTGATTGTCTGGTATTAGGGAGGGTTGCTGCTTCCTTTCCTATGGGAGGTGCTCTCCTCAGCTTGTCTAGTTCTTCTCATCAGTCTCACGAGGTCAACATTTAAAATCTGGTGACAGAGACTCCATTGCTACGCTCTCTCCTACGGCAGACGTCCTAAAGCTGGGGTCTCCAATTTTGAAGTTTGTGATACATTCTCACGTACTTGGAGAGCCCGGTGCTTGCACAGAGTCTGAGGGCTGGGCTTTCCTTCTTATTTTTCATTTTTGCTGGTTCCTTCATGCTTTCTCTACTGAGTAGAAAAAGGCCTGTTTTTATGCTGCCATTGTGTGCTCCCAAATGAGTCACTTCCTAACTCAGCTTCCTCAACTACAAATATCGGGTCTTCTATCTATAAGCACTGGAGCAGCAGCTCCACATCTACGTCTTTTACATAGTTCTGGTTTTATGTAAGACTTCACCAAAAAAGATGCATTGCTAAGCCCTCTAAACCATTTGTACTAGATCCTTTTTGTAAACCATAGTGATCTCCAATTCTCTTCTTGGGGAAGTCACGTAACCAACCATAAAATGGGGTATTCATATATTTTTAATTAACAGAGTTCTGAAGTAATGGCTGAGTAAGTACTCATGTGAAAGATTATTCTTGTTAGTGATTCTCTCATCATGTGCTTAGAATGAATTTCAGTCTGACTGAACCTTGCCAAGAAACTCATAGGAAAAGCTCTGTTTTTCCTGCAAATATTAAGATGTGTCAACCTCACCGGGTTGGTTAAGCTTTTTTATTTCACTCAAATCTGGCATCAAATCCATTTAGCTTTGCAAGGCTTATCCATTAAAGATACTGGCAGATTTTGCTAGGCACTGTGGCAAAGACAAACAGTATTTTGTCAAACAAACAGTATTTCCAATAATGAGTAGGGCCTCCATATTGGTGTCCACACCCAAGAAATGACTTGTCTTCCAGGGAACAATCAAGTAAATAAAACATCAGCAAAGCAAATATCCCAGTGTGGATAGGTATATGGGCTCTCCAGGTTTTACTTTGCATGAAAAGACGCAGGAGGCCATGAGGCCCACTCCCTTGCCTTTTGTCTAAACTTGACCTATGATTCTCTTTAACAATCTCCTGGATATTATGACCTAACGACAGAATGAGATGCAATTTGTACTAACCTCGCAAAGCAGTAATGCTGAAGAAGAAAGGCCAGAATCTTAAAAGTTAGTATGTCCGGGCTCATCTTTCTTGAGGAAGAGATAAGCCCCTATAAATGAACTAAGTGTTGGTCTTTCCCTCATGCTACAAAAGGAAAGTGACTAAAGTCAGAATTATGAACTTTAGCTTTGGAAAAGACCTAGACTTAAGAGGTCAAATTGTTCAATTTTCACTGGCAACTGGAATCCCCTCTAAAGCATCTTTTTCAAATAGTTGTGAGCCATTGTTTGATTATTTCCAGTGATGAGAAACTCGCCCTTTGATGAACTCTACTGTTGAACCACTCTAAAAAAGTCTTTTTTTTTTTTATGCTGAGCTATAATTGACTTGAATTTATACCCATTGATTCTAGTTACATCCTCTGTTGTCACAGAGAAGAAGTCATTTCAGCAGTTCTCTTTCTTCTCCCAATAGCAACTCTTCCTCAATTTGGATATAGTGAACTTTCCCTCTTAAGGAAGGGAATGAACCTTCCATTCAGCTACTATACACTAGCTTCTATCATTACCTTCCTTCATCTTTATTATTATTGTGTGGGGTTGGAATTACCCAATGTTCATTAACCCTGAAAGCTCATTGAGGCATTCTGCAGAGCTCCATACCTCAACGGTGGAAGATCAGGAATTCAGAGCCATCCTTGGAAAACCCAGGTGCTTTCCAGCATTTTCTGCTGTTTCTCAGCTTAAAGGATCCTGGTGAGGCCTATGGATGTTTCTTTTCACACTTGCTACCTTTCTTTTCACACTTGCTACCTTAAAACAAAGAATTAAGTGGTGGTCTTAACTGCGTATCTTGGTGCCAGAGATCCTAAAGTGTGAGGTTATCTCTCAAATCTCAAAAACTAGAGCTAGGCAGAAAACTCAGATACAGAATACTGCTTTGAAACCATCTCAGAGGGTTTCCGTTCTAAGCTGCACTGCTGCTCTCCGAGGCAGCTATCAGTTCGTGGCAATATATTCAAGAGATAGTTAAAAAATATCTCTTCGCCATTTACTACTTTAGAAACAGAATCCACTGCCTAATTGAGAATCCTTTCTGCCTAATTACTCCATTCCCAATTTTTTTTTTAAGCAGCAGAGTTGCTGTGGAATTATGTACTGTATAATTTCATCATTTAGCAATATGTAAATCAGAAGAAGAAAGGAAGAGGGAGTGACAAGAGAGGGATGATCATCACTTCGAATTTCTGTGTGCAGAAATGGGCAGTAAGGTATGTGTAGACAAGGGAGGAGCCCCAAGCCACATGACAAAGCTGGGTGTGAGTTCCAGTTCCCCCAATGAATGGCTCTGAACTCTTTGGCAAAATCGCCTCATCTTCCGAGCCTCATTTTCCCCTCTGTCATATTTTGCACATGTGTTCTCAGCATCTAGCGCAGCTCCTAGCGCAGAGTGAAGTCTCGATTATTACATGGTAACTATTTGATGAATGAATGAAAACCTAATTTGCCTCCCTCACAGAGTTATTAGCAGGGTAAAGTGATATGATAAATATGATAACATCTAACAAACTACAAAATGCCGGTTGTGTATCAAGTGCTTTAAACACTTGAGAAAATACTGTTTAATACCAAAAATCAGAAAACATCTTTTTCTTGCCTTGTTTGTTGATAGAATGGTCTGTTTCTTTACAGGTAAAGATAAAACAGTAATATTCAAATGTGCTCGTATCTGTCACAGATGAAATCACTTTTAATTCCCTTAGCTGTCCTGCCATACACTACTGAGGAGAAAATGATGGACTGGAGCCTGTCTCAGTGAGTTTAAGGAAAATCAAATCCTGCACCGTGTGTCCCCTGGAAGCTGTCTAAATCTGGGGCTCTTGGGGTAGGTCCTTCCCTGGGGGCATCACTCAGATTTACCTATGGGCCTAGCCTGTTTCCTACCCACTTGCTCAGGTAGAGGCAGCCTGTGGCTAGGGGCAGAGGCCCTTGGGTTATGCTCACAAGGCACAAAGGTTTCAGTTTCCCCAGGGGTCCTGAAAGCATCTTTGCTGTGGGATTTGCTCTCAGGGACCTAGGATTGCATTCTTCTCAACTCCCTGAGAAAGGGCACTTATTCCTCATTGCCTCCCCAATTCAGGCTTTCCTCACCAGATGAGGGAAAATGCAGACCAGGCTCACTCCTTTCTAAAGCAGAGAATCGAGTTTTGATTGTCCTTATGTCTTCATGAGATACTGAGTAGTTTAGACACAGTGAGTTAAAGATCTGGATTCAGGAGAACTGGGAAGTTGCTTCTCCTGAGCTTAAGTTTCTCCATTTATTTGCAAAAAATTAAAAGCAGGTAATTATCTAGGTACTATTTCATCTTCCATTGCAACAGTCTCTCCTTCTGAGACAAGAGTCCCTAGGTATCACAGTCCAGTATTTTGGCAAAGTAGGACTGATCTTGCATTAGCAGAGAGAAGAATTAAATTGTTCAGTAAATCCACCTGCTTATGCCAGCATAGAAGAGTTAGCCACTGCAGATTAGAAATTTTGTCTTACAGACAGACACCCTTTTTCGTACAGTATAGAGCTTTACCTTACAGGTTGGTTAAGATGCAGAGAGATCTAGTGGGAAAGCGAAGCATTTGGGATCAGGAGATCTGGAGCCTCTGCCATAGCCAAGCTGTGTAAGCCTGGGCAAATCAATTTACCCCTGCGAACTCTGAATTTTCTCACTTGCAAAATAAGATAACAATACCTTCCTCCATAGATAGTTGTAGGATCAAGTAAGAAAATGCATTTTAAATTACAGTCTTCAACGAAAATAAGAGATGTTGTTGATATAATGTTTAAGAGGCTTCAGAAAAGATTAGGCCATGAACTATATAGCAAAGAGCAAGCCATTATAATAATGATGGGAACTTAACTTTATAATTTATTTCAGAATTTCCAAGGACATCAGAGGTATACAAAATGAAATGTACAGTGGTACAAATAGGAGAGACAGAAATGATCTCTTCTTACTCCAAAACCTTTCTCTATCTTAGAGTCGAACACTCAACAATATTAAATACCTGGAATGTGGTGAACACGAAATATAGAGTTACTGATATGAACCATGCAGGCAGAATTCCTGCCCTCAATCCAGTTGTATTCTAGTAGGGGAAGCACATAAACAAATAACATAAATAATTTCATGTACTCTATTGGTGTCAATAACAAATCAAAAATAAGGTGACTGTAGGGGTTGCTTTTATAACTTGAATGGTTAGTGAAGACCTTTATGAGAAGGTGACAGGTAGAAACTTAAATGATAAGAAGATCATCGTGGAAAACTTTGCTCAAGATCACAGAGCTAAAGAAAAATTGACTGGGCCTAGCATCCAGGAATTGAGACTCCCTTTGCTATATTCACTGACCCATGCTGGTTTTCCTCCTGAATCCTGAGTCCATATATCTGCCCTGTTAACCAGTTAATCAAGATCTATCTGCTTCTAGCCCAGATTCTCTTTTCTCCAGGGTCCAAGATGCCTTAACTCTCCCAAGCATGGGGCAAGACTGAGCCATCCTTAAGCTCTCATGGAATATTCGTTCGACATAATTATATCCTGGGCCTCATTATTCTAAATCTGTCTGCTGTAAGTCATAAGTAGTTAAGACAACCGAGTTCAATAATGATTGACAGAGCTGTGGCCATTTGAAAGATAGGCATGGGAAGTACTTTGTGAGTGTAGTAAGAACAGATGCCTGCCCACAGGTTGGTCACACAGTCTGTTTATGAAAAGGTAGGAGAGAGAGGAAGGGATAACTAACATAAGTGCACAAATGACCATTTTTATCCATCCATTCTGCATTTATAGAGCACTGACCGAAGGCAAGGCACTATGTCAGGTGATAACATGCTTACAGAAATAGATCAGGCAGAATGTTCACTCTCAAGAAATTCTGAGTTGGGTGAGAAAGAGACTTGTAAATACACAGATGATTATAATACAAACTAATAGATACTGCAGGCGGAGAATCAGAAAAGAAATACAACCAGTGGTAGGGACAGAGCATTACTTTCTTTAATGTAAACCACTGAAGGCTTCCCAGAGGAGGTGGCATTTGAGCTGAGCCTTGATGGGAAGGAGGAAAGAGCAATCTAAGTAGGAGTGGTAATACATCATGGAGGCAGGAGCATAGGAGGAGGGTTTAATTAGAACAAGTATGTATATATGGAGGAGAGTGAGCCCGCTCCGTAGAGAGCTCCGTCTTTTTACTCACAGGCCTGAGCCCCACACAGGCTGTCTTTGGTCACAGATAAACAGGGACACTGCTCTTGTTTCTCTGAAGACAGCACCACAATAGCTCCTTTGTTGTGTCATGTGAAAATGTCATGTTTGGGAATCAGCAGCCTGTGGGTAGTGGCAGGACTTCTTGTCATGCTTCCTTCAATCTTAAGAACTGAAATTTCTGTCATGTGATAACAATTCTCAGCAATTCATTTAAAAATTTTGTGTTAACTATGACCCTTGTACAAGACAAATGGGTGGCAGCCAAATGTAAGGGGTCCTGATCTCTCAGTTATGGTCGATCCAGTTCTGAAACTCCACCTACCTGCCAGCATCTGCACCTGGAAGCCCCTTAGGCACCTTAGACTCAGCAGCTTGTCCTGAACTGAGCTCATCCTCTTCTTTCCCCAAATCTGCTTCTTTTCCCATGTGCATTTTGGCGAATGTTCACATAATTAACAATCAATGCAAGAGTATCAATTCGTTATTGAATTTATAGCTCTGTCTCTTCCAGGTTTCTCTCCTTTTATATATAATTGGTTCTCAAATCCTGACAAATTTTTCTTCTTCAGTATCTCTCTTTTCTAGCCCTATGACCAATGGTTATGGTTATCATCTATTGGTTTAGCTATTGCAACAACTTCAAATCGGTCACCCGTCTTTTACCTCCTTCCTCTCTTATACACCCTCCATGCTGTTGCTAGAATGATCTTTCATAAGGACAGGACATCTCTCAGACATGTTCAAGGTCTCTCTTGGCATAAAGAACACACATGGTATCACGTGGCATTCACAATTCTCTTTAGTTTGGCCTGGATGATGTCGCGAGCCTCTTCTCCCAGTGCTTTCCTCTCACTTATATCTTATATTCTACTCTCACCAGATTATTTGTCACATTTTTCTCTGCCTTCTTGTCCTATAAAAGTCCTACCTATCCTCCAAGATCAGTCTGAACGCTGCTTCTTTAGGATGCCTTTCCTGATCCTTTTGGAATTCACCGTGACTTTCTCCGTGCTCCTGAAGCTTCTTCTAATTGTGCCTTCATGTGCTTGACAGAATAATGTCCCTAACAATGCCCATGTACTAATCCTCAGAACCTGTGACTGTGTTATTTTATATGGCAAAAGAAACTTTGCAGATGTGATTAATTTAAGGATCCTGAAATGGAAAAATTATCCCAGATTATCTAAGTGGGCCCCATATAATTGGAAAGGTCCTTATAAAAGGGAAGCAGGAGTTTGGAAAGGAGAGAAGATG
This sequence comes from Pteropus vampyrus, assembly GCF_000151845.1. NCBI lineage: Eukaryota > Metazoa > Chordata > Mammalia > Chiroptera > Pteropodidae > Pteropus > Pteropus vampyrus. The sequence goes on along the minus strand of NW_011888795.1, from coordinate 5,830,538 downwards.
CTATACGTCTGGCTTTAGAGATGGGGGCAGGAGCCAAGTAATACAGGTGGCCTCTAGAAGCCAGAAAAAGGTAAGGAAAAAGATTCTCCCCTAGAGACTCCAGAGGAATGCAGCTCTATGAACCCAAAAACGTCTGTCCTCCAGAACTGTACGATGATAAGTTTTTGTCTCTTTAAGCCCCTAAATTTGTGGTAATTAATTAAAGCTGCAATAGGAAACTAACACTCTATTTTGTTTATTCTTTGCCTGGAACAATCTCATCTTTCATACTATTGTAAACTCCTTGAAAGCAAGGACCAATCAGATTGTCTCATCCTCTGGGTGCCTAACACGGGGCTTTGCACATGTACATGCCTAATAAGGCTTTTAATTTAAATACCCTCATTTGGGTATTTGAATTTAAATCAAATGGTTTTTTGGGTGAAGTCCCAGAACTAGATTGGAATCATTGTGCATGTGAATCCAGGTAGGCTGGGATTGATAGGTGGCATCATTTCAGGTGGTTGTTTTTTTTCCGGTTAGCAATGCTGCCCAGCCTAATGTGATGGGGGAAGGTAATTGAGGGCATTTATTAAACAGCCCATCTCAGCACCGCTTTGGGGCTTAGGCTGCTGTTTAACATTTTGCCATTCAGACTCCACACTGTTTTTGTTCTCACTGAACTTTCCAGGGGAGTAAATATTAATAGTAAATATTGATCTAATAGGGAAGACACAGAGAGAACAAGTTCTTAGCGTGAAGGAGCAGGTTATTTCAGTTAGGAGTTGCACTCAATGTATCCCTAGTCCCAAGGTCAGTTGCTTCTTGACATAGCTGTCTATTCCTTTATGCGTTCGTGAATTCAACATGTATTGAACAACTGCTATGTGCCCAGTAATGAAATAGACACCAGGGACATAGAGAAGAAGATATAGTCCTGGATGGTAAGGAGCTCACATCAGTACAGGGAGGGGATAGACAAGGAGATGTAAGTGTGACTTTTAAGAGCAATGCTAGAGGTGTGTGTATATGCAGCCACTTATTAATTCTTTACAAAGGTCGTGCGGCTTCTGTTAAGTAAGTGAGGCCAAGGCAACTGTGGATTTTGTCCACTCAACCAGGCTCAGAGACCAGCATCTCCCTTTTTAAAGTGACCCTCTTAATTCACATTCCACATACACAGCTGGATCTTTGGAATTCTTGACTCCCTGTTCAACAGTGCAGACTTTCAGTGTCACCTTGCCCAGAAGGATGAACACTACGCATCCATTCCCAAGGGAAATCGGTGCCCTCTTCACTGAGATTTAATGGGTTCTCATTATAAATGTTCCTCCTCCAGTCTCCCACCTCCAATTCCTGGCAGCTCTGCCACTGATTTACCCTGTAATTTGGACAGCCTACTCCTAGCCTTCGGGCTCAGTTTTTCTTCTGTAAAATGGGTGTGGTTGCCATTCCTGCCTTGCTTACCTTCTATGGGTTTTGTGAAAAGCAAATGCAATACAGAACAGTAAAGAATGTAGCAGACTAAAATCTCTTTATGTCTGTTAGCTCTCCTTAATTTAATAGTAGTTATTTTAATGTAATATACTAAGAATTATTGCTTCTATTCTTATTTTTATCACTATTATTATCATGAGAGAGTTCTTAGCTGCTTCCAAGAATCAGGCAGCTATCATTGCCAAGTGACTTAATCAGAATATGATCAAAAATAGGGTAAATTAGAACACATTGAAACCCCCTTCCATAAAAAGCCATAGCCTTGCTTATAGCTGCATTTCCCATTGCTTTTCCCTCCCTCTCAGGATCACTCTAGCCAGATTTTACCTACTGTGAAAGTGCAGAATGACCCAGTTCTGAGCTACCCCTAGGCATGGTCTTCTCCTTCTCATCCAGATAGAGGATGTGTCTTGGGCCCACAGATGACCAGGGTCTTCCAGGAGCAGTTCCTTGGTCCTTTGGCATATAATCTTACCTGTATTGTAGACCTTGCCAACATTAGCTCCTTTGGACAAAGGACCTACGTTTGCCTTTGTCCTTTTGGCAGGGCCTGTCCAGACATATTTACATTCTTAGCACCTGGGGCAGCAGAGAAGGTCAAGATGGGGTTTCATGTGTTGTATGACTTTCAGAAGGAGATTTTTCTCTTCTCTTCACTGAGACCTCCAATTGTTGCTGGTTCCTCAAGATGCTTTTACTCCTAGTTAATTACAAGTCCCAGATGGGTCTCTTTAATAACTTCCGTCTCCCCTGGTGATGAACTATAATCAAGGAAGTTGCAATGTTATTTGTAATCTTGCAGCTTAGCAACAGGGGCTCTCTGTTATTTTCCACTGGAATTCAATCCACAAAGGTGACTAGTGTGGGTACTCTCCAGATGAGTAATAACTACAGTGGGGCGGGAACCCTGGATGAGGTCAGAACACTGAGACAGGTGGGTCTTGTCCCTCCCACTTATTGACTGTGTGGCAATTCATTTCTTTGTCTTCTGTAAAATGGGCACACACAACATTCCTCACAGTGAACACAGTATTGTATGTGTGAATGTGAATAAGTAATTAGAAAATGCCATACGACAATCAGATAATATGAAAGAAGTCTGTTCCAAAAGATTTTAGGGCTTCAAAGAAGATAGATGCTTATTCACTGTGGGACCCTCCTCCTCTCTGTACGTACCAAGAGTAGAAAAGGGAATGGACAGTAGTGGGGATTGTTGCGAAGGCTAAATAAAATAATGGATGTGAACTACATGTGTGGGGTTCCAAGAACTTGGTTCTAATTATACTTTGTCACTTATTCATATATCATCTTGTCCAAGTACTCTCCTTTCTGAGACTCAATTTCATCATCTGGAAAAAGCTCAGCTGCTAAAATGAAACAAAACAAAAAAACAAATAAGCAAATACCAGTGAGAAAACCATTGGACTAGACTACTTCTAAGGTCCCCTCCAGCTAGATAATAGAATAACTTAAATTAAAAATTTCTAAGAAATTAATGGGTTCATTGCAAAATTCCATCCTAAAGCCAAGTCATGTCGCTTGTCACTTTATGGTTAGTTTGAGCAAATCTCTGCAGGGAACTATATTGATCAGCTCATGATTTTAGAAGCTTAGTTCTCAATTTCATAGTTACCTATCAATAAAGATCAAAAGACTAATCAGGAGATTCGCCTTGAGCTTGGAGTGTAACCCTGGGCAAGACTAGGCCTTATTTTCCTCCTCATCAAACCAAAGGGCATGGACTTGATGTTCTCTGAGGCATTTTTCAGTTTAAAAGCCTATGAATCTAACTTCTTTGAGTCTCACTTCTAACAAGTCCTGGGCACGGAGAATCGGTCTGGCCTCGTGTGTGCACTGAGACACGACTTGTTAGAGCAGATGGAGTGTGTCTATCATGGCGGCGGCGTAACCAGTCTGGTCACTTCAGATGTCTCTCCAATTAACACTCATGGCGGCAGCCAACTGCTCAGGCAGCAGAACATGCTGGTGGAGAAGATGGCGGGAACGCCTGGGCCTGCTGCCACACCTATTATCCAAGCCTCTGAGTGGGAGGAGCCAGCCAGACTTGGAGTGTGTGGGAGGTGGGAGGAGGGGTGGGTAAAAATGGGAGGTGAAATGTGTGCAGAAAGATTTCTTTAGCTGTAGAGTCCTAGAAAGTTAGAAATGGAAAATGCTCGTCTAGTCATGGCCCTTGCGATACGCTTTGATTTCACGTCCCTCTTCCTCATTCCCATGGTGCCCGACACTGCTCGCCACATCATCGCCTCTTGGTTTTTGAGTGATCTGCGCCCCCCGCCCCACGCCACTTTTCTTCCTCTCCAAACTATCCTTTACAGGACAGCCAGAGTGAGACTTCTAAAACACAAATGTGATTATGTTATTCCCCTGAATTTCAGTGTTTCCCTATTGAACTTGAGGGACAAACTAACAAAACAAAAACAAAAACTAAACCTATACAGTGACATATACAGGCTGGAGATGTGATTTACCTAATGTCTTACTTTCTTTTCCCTTTTCTCCCCACAGTGATTTGTCATCAGGGAGTTACTTGAAATTCTCCAACCCACCAACCTCTCTTCTTTCCATATTCTTCCCTCTGCCTCTCTTTCCTGATTTGTCTGGAGCTTAGCCTCTAAAATTTACCTTAGCTGTCTCCTCTTCTGGGACAGACTCTAGGAACCACTCCCTCTGTATCCCCATAAAAGGTAGACAACTGCTATCAAAGCATTTACCACATTGTTAAGTGACAGTCCTTTAACTCAGCTTTCTCCTTCACTGTGCTATGAGCTTTCGGAGGGATGAGAATGGATCTAATCCATTTTCTTTACAGAGGCAAAACTGCCTCTGACGTCAGAGACCCTAGTGATCTCTAGAGTTTATTTGTCTGATGTGTCTTTCATGCCATTATTTTAGCTGTGACCTTGGTCAAGGAGAACCACTTCAATAGAGAGCAGGCATATGGTAAATGTCGGTTGAGTGAGTGAAGGATCCCGCTCACTTCGCAGAAGAGAAAAGAGCCCCGGAAAGAGAAAGTGACTCACTCGCTCACACAGAGCGAGGGTCAGTTAGTGCTGGCTCTAGGGAATTCCTCTCTTGATTCCCAGACCAGTGCTCCCCATTCTCTTATACTCTCGGAGAGTTTCAACAAATTCTTCTCCTGTGTGGGAGTGTAGCAGAGAGCTCTCACTAGATAGTGTGTATGCACATAAAGGAAATCCTCAGTTCAATCTGAATTTGCCACATATCTGAGCTCTTGTGGAATTCCTGGACTTGTGGGCTGGGTATTGAGAGATATGTAACGACATAGTAAGATTGGGAAATGGTAGAGCAAAGCCATTTAAAATATGTCAGGAAGCCGAGAGGCTGGGCAAGAGTGAAAAATATTTAGAGTAAAAAGAAACAGCAATTATGAATCTGACATACTGATTCAGGTATGAATGTCAATCTGTGGGTCTCACTGGCCAGGCAATGACAAAGAACCTCCCAGAGTCTTCATCTCTCAAGCACATCGAAAACCCCTGCCTATGTTGTTCTTGGGAGGGAAGGTTTGGCTTTGAACAGTTTTTCCTGAAAAATCAAAACAACTCCGAGTGGGCCCAGCTTCCAGGAGCTGGGCGTGCTTTGTCAGGCTGGGTGCGCATGTGCTACTTTCTGGAGTGGAGAGGGGCATCTGAAGCCACACAGCAGGGAGCCCAAACTTCAAGACTGATTTACAGCTCGAGGCCCAGATCTCCTCCCTCCCAGCCCACTTCAAGCTCCCAATTTCTTCCTTCGTGAGCCAGCACTCCTCACAGCTGAGCAATGAGCTCTAACCAGTGTTTTTTTTGGGGTATATGTATGGATTCTTCCCTGAGAGGATGGCAGAAAGAAACAGAAGTGGTTCTTGAAAATGTGGGCAGGGGAGCAACATAGTGAGTCAGAGAACAACGGACTCGAGATAGCTTGGAGAGCATTTAGCCCAGCCCTCTCCTTTGTCTTTTCTTCTTTCTTCCCTTTTCTATTCCTATTCCCACTGTCCTTTCCTTTTCACTGCCTCTCTTGTTGTAATTTCTATCTAAAATCTCATATGTAAACCCAACATATTAAACTTAAAAGTGGAACTGCTCTGGGCAATTGGGGTAGAGGGTTGCCAATCTTCCTTTTTGAGCTTCCCTATTATCTGACCTCCGCAGAGGCCAGTCAGGCTTCTTTGCAGATCAGGCCACCTTCACAGAAGCGGAGGAGACTGCTGTAATCCCATCCCCTCATTTCGCAGCTGGGGTACTAAGGCCCAGGGAGGTGATGACATTTATTAAAAGTCAAACAAGGATTCAGCGATACAGTTGGGCTCTACAGGGCACCTCCTGGTTGCTTGGCTTCTTCCTGTAGCCTGTACCAGATTTCACTCAGGCTCTGTAAAGTCTCAGCTTAGCCCCAGGTTCCATAGTGGGTAAATCTGGTTTTTACTTAGAAAAAAGTTAGAATTTCAGAGACTGTGGATGAGTAGCTCTGGGAAACAAGCACCACGTCAGCCTGGCTGCTCCTCTCCCTTGGCCCCGGTGCTGTCATTCTGCAGGTGCTTAGAATCTGAGTCTAAATCCCATCTCTCCTCTCTCTGAGACCCTGCCTTTGGAAATTCTTGGAATGGGATCCTATCTTCTTGCTAACATCCTTGACTTTCTTCTCCTGTTCCCCACCCTAATAGGACCTGGCATACACCCAAGCCTAGCCTAGGCTGGGGGATATATGCCTATTCCTAGCTTCCCCAACCCCAATCACCACCTGAATCTCTGATCACTGCATGTCCAACCAGGCAATCATGCTTTGCTTGCCATTCAGGAGCCTCTTACGATCTTCCCAATTTAGCACTTGGCCCAGTAGATTTCTCCCGTTGCCTAGACTTAAGTTGTCCTGACAAGTTGCTTGTGTCCACAAGTCCGGGCTTTTCATAGCCTTTGGGGGTAAGGGTGTGGAGGGAGAAGGGGCTGACTGAACTTGAACATTCATGCCTTCCCAGTCAGGCCAGGACAGTCACTCTAAACCACATTCTCACAACCCAGTCCTCTTACCTGTGAACTCTTGGATTTTGTTCCAGAAGACGCCTAGCAATGGCCTTTCCTGTTTGACCCAGAAGAGCTCAAAATGAAAGAACGTGGGCTTAATTCCAGAGACTTCAGTGAAAGAAGTGGCTCCTGCAGCTCTCTGCCCAAGCCCAGTCATGTTCCAGGAATTACCAAATCCTCTCCGTTTCACTGGGTGCTAGAAGATGTACAAATTCTCTCTGAACCACCTCCAGTTCAGGTTGGTGCCCAGAATCCACCAAGATACCTCAGACTCTAAGGTCTAAAATTCTGTGCCTGCCCCAACCCCATGGCCTTCACTCTGCTGAAGGGGAGAGCCTGCACATTTCTAGCCCCAGAGACTCCTTTCCTGGCTGTATATACAAGCCTAGCCAGGGTCTCTGTCTGCCCCAGTTGCATTCAACTGCCCTTTCAAAATGCAGGTACCAGAATTAGATCCCTATAAACCCACTGCTGGGGGTTGGGGAAGCCAACCTGCTTCTTCCCTGAATGACCAGAGGCTGAGATCAGAGGAGCCCAAGTTGTGTCTTCTGCTTGTCTTAGTCCGGAACTGGACACCTCATGCCCTCAGGCTCCTGAGAACCCCTCCCCAACAGTGCCTGGCCCCGGGCAATGGGTCCATGTCTGGGGTTTTTCTGCAGTCCAACACCAGAATCAGGCTGGCCTATGGGCCTAAAGTTTCTACAGCAACACAGACTACAGACTGATTCCTCCAAACCTAGACCAGGAAGCCCCAGGCCACAGTCAGAGAAGCCAGATGAGGCTTGTGCTGAGAGTCCCCTTGAGGCCCATATTCTTCCCTGTGGCCCAGAGTGGGAACTGTGGCTCAGAGAGAGAACTAGAGGCAACTATGCTGACCTGAAGCATAATCATAAGAGGTGAAGCTTTCTGGGGAAATGAGGGGCAGACCTGCCCATTAGGCTTCTGGGAGCGCTCACAACCACCAGCCATAGGGGAGCATGTTCCATCCTCCAAGGTGCCAGCGCTTCCTCCATAGCCAGAGCATCAGTGAAAATCCTCACTCAAGGGCATCCTAAAGCTAGCGTCTTCTAATCTTGAAATGGAACATATTATCAAGGGCTGAGTTCGATGGAATATACTCTGAGATCAAGATTGCAGGGCCTCCTGAGACCCTTAGAGACTATAATGATTGCTCTGCCTCCAGGATAACAGCCATCTCTCCTGAGTCCTGCCTCGACTAGAAACCAAGAGGCAGCACCTTTTGAGTACCATAGTGTAGGTGTTTAGAGACATCTACAAGGAACCAGGATGCTCTCAGATGAGGCCATGGCTAGCCGGGAAACTGAACAGACTGTGCTCACTCAGCCCAGGTAAGATTGGAATGGGCGTGCCACCTGGAGAGGGTTCCCTTGCCATAGGAAGACCCCTAAAGATTTCTCATGGGTGTGACAGTCCCCTGCAAGAGCTCCATAAAGTAGAGAAGCCAGAAACAGATCTGAGAAGGTAAAGCCTGTCAAAGTCTTCCTCCTAGCCAGCAGCACTATAGTTACAGAGTTAAAGAAGCCTCTCTTGGAAGCTTCTAGAACCTCTCAAGGAGGGTGGGAGGTGGTGTGTCTACCTGCCTTTGGCCTAACTTCGCCTGAGGCTTGGGTTCTGACGCCGGGCAGGCTGCTGTCCTGGCTGCGCATCCAATCATCACAGAGGCCAGGAGTTCAAACAGAGGCGATCTGGCCTTGAAATCTGTGCAGGCTTGAGTAACTCCTTTTATCTTTCTCAACCTCAATCCTCTTCTTGAAAATGGGGCGATAATGGTATTTGCCTCACAGGTGCTGGGATTCAGCAAAATTCCGTGAAACTTTCCCAGAAACAGTAGGCCCTCAATGCTTATTTTTTGAATCTGGTTCTGAAAACTTAAGCCTGAGGAGAAAGCACGAGTTTGGTTTCAGAGAGTCAGCAGACTGATCTCTGGGGTCCTGTAGGGAGGGCCTGGAGAGCAGCACGTGGGCCCTGCTGGGTTTGCTTTAAAGATTACATCTATTGATACAGTTCATTCTTGAGCATTGTGCTGGGTTTTAACAACTGGGGCAGGAGGCAGCAGGCCAGAATTCCTCCCCAATGTCTGCCCCGAAGCTGCTGAGTTAGCTGCTTTGTGATTCAAAGTTCCAGACCAGGGAGAAAACCAATTTCTTCTCCTCCGTTCAGCACAGTGCATATTTCAAAATATAAAGAGACTTATGGCTTTTTTAATCCCAGGATCTCCTCTGATTGTCACAACACCCCAGTAAGGTTGGCAAGGCAGGATTTTGCCCTCATGTCATGGGAAAGCAGCCTGTAGTTCAGAGAATTGATTCGTTCAGGGACTCACAGACACTTGGCAGCAGACACCAATCTAGAACACACATCTCCTTCCTTTGTTTCTCTTAATTTCAAGTTTCAACATTTATTTTGAGCTTTGGCTTCAATTGTGTCATTTCCAGTATGGTATACAATCTTCTGATTAGCCTGACACTGAACCTCAGTGTCAGGCTAATCAGAAGTCATGTGACAATGTCCTGGGCTCTTTCTGTTAGACCAGCCAAGAGACTCTTTCTCTGCCCTCTGTATGGGTTGTGCCGCCCAGGACTAAGGAGGCCTGAGACTCTGTGTGGAAATCAGGAGATGGGGGGTGGTTTGGCGACACAGGTTCATGAGTGAACTGATGAGGAGAGGGTTTAGCAAACTATGCTGGAAAAAAAAAAACAAAAAAAAAACAGTGTCAAACATGTAGAAAAGGCTATGTGGTCCCCTGTTGGCTTTGGCTATTTCTTCTATTTGGCCTCTTTGTTCTAGGCTGAAGGAAGGAGAATGGAAGGAAGAACTCTTACTAGAGGCGTTAGGTCCCTTGTTTATGCAACTCAGAAACCACAAGTCACAAAGGATATAAACTGACTGATCTGTAAAATATATTTAATGTTTAAATTTTTATTCAGATAATAAAGCCACATGGCTAAAACAGGTGCAGACCTGGGGACTTTGTGCTCCCCAGTGGGCAGTTTTCAATTTTTATGTAGGGAGGGTGCAGTTTGCAGGTAGAAAGGCCAAGAACCCTGAAATCAAATACTCCAGAAGGCATATAATAAAGGCAACAGTCCCCTGATTCGTGCCCTTCTCATCAACTCACAGGTAATGACTTCTAACCACTCTAGTTTTTATTCTGATTATCTGCACAGATCTAAATAATATGCTTATTAATATTAGTATTTCTTGTTTTATTTGCTTTTTTTCAACAATAAATATGCATTTAGCACCATCTGTGTGCCAAACTCCGTTCTAAGCAACCAGAGAGCTTATATTTTGAATTAATGCCTTACTTATTTTAGCTCACTTAGAACAACCCCTCCTCTGAGTACAGTTATGTCACCAATTTCACTTGGCAAGAATATATTTGAAAGAATAAGGCATTTATTGTTCAGGGTGACGGTGACAGGAAGAAGGGTCAGTTTAGAGAGTTAAGACAGGTTATTTCTTGAAGGCAGGGGACTTGGATAAAAATATTGAAAGAAAGTTCCTGAAATGTCATCAGAGAACCATAGATACTAAAACACAGTGGAATAAATGATTCCATAGCAATGAAACACCTAAAGTGTGCTTGACCAAGTGTGTCTGGGGTGGCGTAAACATATACACAGGCCCCTGACAATGACCCTCAGGCCTGAAGAGGAAGCTGCTCACCTGACACCCTTACCCTGAGGAGGTTACTGAGACCCTTTTCAATGTGTCCGGGCTACTTTAATGAACATGCCATAGACTGGGTAGGTTAAATGACAAATATTTATTTCTCACAGTTCTCTAGGCTGGAAAGTTCAAGAACAAGACGTTGGCAGATTCATTGTATGGTGAGGACCCACTTCCTGGGTCACAGAGAGCTGTCTTCTCACTCTGTCCTCACATGGGGTAAAGAACTCTCTGGGGCCCCTTTTCTCAGGGCACTAATCGCATTCAAGAGATTGCCAGACTCATGACCTAGTCATCTCTCAAAGGTCCACCTCCAAATACCATCAAATTATGGATTAGATTTGAACATATGAATTTAGAGGAGGCGGGAGGGACACTAACATTCAGTCTATAACACAATGCCTGGGAGAAGAGAATCTAGGATATAGCGAAGGGTCCTGAGTTTGAGATTCAACTCTAGCATGAAATATTTCTTTGTCTCTTTGTCTGCCTGGTCTTTATTTTTCTTATTTGTGAACTGTTGATGAATCTAGCTTCTCTGTGTTGGTATGAGGATGATATCATATGTTGACGTACCAATTGTAAAGTAATTTAAAGTGAATTCTTATTATTAGGGAGTGCAAGAAAACAATACCTAGATGAGAGTCTATAAATACAATGTTATTGTGCTTTATCAATTTTCCTTTCTAAACATCAGTGACTCCTACCACTAATTTATCATTATAATGATTTTTATTCCTACTATGGTTAATAAGAGAAATTGCAATCACACTTTCTTGTGGGATGAATCCTTTGGATATAAAAATCTCCAGGTACTAAAAAATGAGTTTTCCCTCTGGCTCTCTGAGGTTGATGGCCTGCAGTTATATTATAGTCACTTTGGATAAAGGTCATTGGCTGGCCTTTGAGGGTGGGATCTCATCTCAAACCATAGTCACAAAATTATGCTACTTGTCGTGAGAAGCTCAATTCAAATAAACTGAAATTTACTGAAAACTTCCTCTGGCCAGAATTGTATTGATGAAGAACTATGGGGGTGTTCAGAGAAGAATGTGACCTTCACCCTAACCACTAGGTGGGGGCTGGGGGCTCACACTGGTGGAAGGATCAGACGTGTACACACATGATTTAATGTAAGATGATCAGTGATTAATTCTAAAATAGAAATGCATTCTACGCAGTGGAAAACTTAAGCAAGAAAAGATTAATTCTGAATTGAGGGTATCCAGGACATACATGTAGAGAAGGTATAGTTTAAACAGTTCTGAAAACTTATTAGAACATTGGCAGAGTGAAACGGGAGATGACCCACCTGTGCAAAGGTCTGGGGGAGGAAGAGGTCGGAGAGTGATTAGGGAAGAGCAGGATCTGAAACATGGTGGAAGAGAGTATTGGAGAAGTGGTCTGGAGCCACGCAAGGGTGGAGGACCCTTAAGGCCCTGCTGAGGTTTTGTTTTATTCCGTGCCTTGGGAGGTGTCAGAGTAGATCAGATCAGAGTGTAGCTTTTGTGAGAAAGTGAATCAGCCATAAACAAATGAGACATGGTACTTTCCTTCCTGCTCCACAGTGGAGTGGTTTTGAGGGAGGCAAAGCTGAGCTAAGGCTTCTGGAATGGGTCTGACTGGCCCCTCCCAGAAACCGCTCCTGACCTTCTTCTGCAAATACCCAATTACCTGTTCATTTCTTCAATTACCTAATCAGCGAAATCAAATCAAGCACTGTTAATTCTAACTTTCATAAATATTCTTCAGTTTACATATATGATGTTCTTCCCTAAACCATAAATAACGACATGATGTGTGTGAACTTTGCAAAGGTAGTTTAGGCAGGGGAAAAAAATAACATTAAATTAACCAGCTTGTCAGAAGCTGAATTATTACAAATGACAGGAAAAGTACATTTGCAATATTAAAAAATATATTTTCTAGAAAGCCACTCCATAATGATAAGAGTACAAAAAAGTCTATGTATCAAATCTCGGAATAAAGCTGAAGGGACACTTTTGGGTTAATATCCATGATCATGGCAAGCACTATAGCATGGGGGTGGGGGCGGGTAAGCGCAATGCTTTGGGCGTCAGATTGCCTGCGTTAAATCCTGATTCTGCCCTTGTTAGTTATGTGATCTTAGGTAAGTACCTAAACTCACTGAGCTTCAGCTCACCCACCTATGACAGGAAGATGAAAACAGTTGTTGAGAAGACTAAATGAGTTAATATAACTAAAGCTCCTAGAACGATGCCTTCTATATCATAAATGTTATATAAACGTTAGCTACTACTACTGTCATTACTTCTTTTCTCTGCCACTATGAGGAAGGAAGGAAACCCATGTTTGGGGACTTACTATGTAACAGACCCTTTTATAGTTATTACCTCATTTAATTTAATATTGATAATTATTTTCATAGGTTGTTATTATTAGTTACATTATATCAATAAAGAAATTGTGAAAAGTTAGGTGACCTTGTTGGGATCACCTAGCCAAGAAGTGGCCCACCGAGACTGGAACCCAGGATGGATTGGCCCCAAGTTCCCATCCAACAGAATGAACTGCCTTATTTCAAGAATGTTCTAGGCAAGGTTGGTTGATCCAATGTTCTCCGATCAGCTTGGCTACATGTTGTTATGAATTATTAATGGTGGGAATAAGTCAGCTTTCTTCTCCAGTCTTATTTGATCTAACATAAGCAGTGCAAGAAAACTCTCACAGATTAGAGGAGCCGAGTAGTCTTGTGCTCCGTAGACATGTCAGTTCCACTGTGGAAAGAAACAGAGAAAGCAGCCTAAGAAGGCAAGTAAAAGCCTCCCACCACACTTCATGACCCTAGAGGAAATGGAGCAGCAATTGAAGTAGAAGAAAATCCACCTGACAGGTTTAGTCAGTGCCTGATTACAACCTCTAATGTGTAGAGAGCTTAAGTATACAAAGCCCTTTCCCATGTACACATATTATCTATTCTTCATAACAACCTAAGAATTCTCAGGCAAAGATCACCCCCTCATTTTGACACTCAATGAACACGAGACCCAGGGAAACCAAGTGATCTGTAGGTAGCAGGACGAGTTTTGAACTCAGGCCTTTTCCCATCAATTTTGCTGCCTCCCATGGTAAAGAAAAGAATACTGACATTAAAGGTGAGATAAGAACTGAGACATCCTTTGGAGTGGTGGAGGAGGGTGCTGTGGTCCTGTCCATTACAGTGATAGTCTTGCTCCCACGGAAAGGCTCCAGCTAAACACTATGGGTCATTAAAAAGAACAAATGACCCACGTTGACTGTCAGCCACTAGGCAGGATATCCCTTCGCCACCAGAGATAATCAAGTTCTCTAAAGGGTTAGAGTGTACGCCAGGGTTCAAAATCACTCGCACCTGAAAGCAGACTCCCTCCTACCCTGGTGCTTCCTTGACTCAAGTAGGAAGTAATTCTAGGAACTTCTGACCCTGTGTCCTTGTCAGTAATAATTTAAAAGCTTCATTCTTGGCAGATCTGAGAGGGGTTACTTGTGCCGCAGCAAGTCTCCTGAAGGAAGCAGCTGGTTGAGTTCTCATCCTGCCTTTGTTTTTCTCTTTCAAGGAAAAACTCCTTGAGAGCTGAGCATGTCTGCACCCCTCCCTACGCCTGACCCTGGATGACTGGTGAGAAACAATGCTGTTTATTGTCATGACCAACTAACCATGTGGTACCCCTCACCTTGAGAAATTTCTTCACACCAGTCTGGCATTGGGCTGTGTTCCTTCATTATTTAAGTTTGGAAAAACTTAGGGGTGTAATCTTTCTGTCAGTCAAAGCTAATATTTATACTATTGAAAATTTTTTCTAGCTTCGTGTGGGATTTCCATCCCCTCCCCAAGTTCATTGTTTTCTTTGATGAGGATACAGCGCTCAACGTGGCCAGGGGGAATTTAGCTTTGGATACTAAGAGTGAGGGATGGGAGAGAATTCAGGCAGATGAGCTCAGGCTACACCTGCACTGGTTAGAAAGGCACAGCAGAAGGAGAGATAGTCAAGAAAGTCTTCAAGATAGAAAAGTGATTTTCCAGGATCCAAGAGCAATACCTACATTTGTGCCAATGATGGAATGATAAGCAGGGTGCCCCTCCACTGTCCAGTATCCAGCAAAGGGAGCAGAAATAGGGCTCTAGCATCCTAGAGGATTCTGGAATTCCTCTTCTGGAGCCATTGTCGAAGGCTCAGGCTGAGCTGCTATGCAGGAAAGATGGAATAGGTGTGTCCCAGGGAGTTCTAAGGCTCACCAACTCCAGTTCCCAGTCTGAGGAGGTGTGGCCTAAACCCATATCTTAGTTCTAATCTATTCTTTTCTCCTAGGTAGTTCCCATTGATGGCTCTTCAACACCTCAAACACCAGATACATATCGAATCTCTTACTTCATTCCCAAACTCTTCTTCCTTTTGATGTTTTTACAATCCCTGCTCACAGCTCCAATATCTTCACCTGTTCTCCCAGGTAGAAACCAGTGGGTTATTGCTGAATTCTCTGTGTCCTTTCTCTTCACGTATAACTTTCAATCATTCTGCAGCCACGTCTTCGATTTTTTCATTTCTACTAGAGCTGCCCTGGTCAGACCCCCATTGCTTTTCCCATGGATCACTTTAGCAGCCTCCTGATTAGCTCTTTCTCTCCAGTTTCTCTTTCTACCAATCTATCCTTCAGAGAGCTTCTTGAGCCACTCCTTTTTATTTATTTATTTTTTTTTTTAAATTTCCAGCTCTGGTCATTTTATTTTTCTTCCTCAAACACCAGTGATGGTTCCCACTGCTACTCCTTTTCATGCCATTTGTGGTGAACACTGGTCTGCTCCTAGTGACCATGTCAGTCACCCCTGTCTGCACTTTTCCTCTCCCTTGCTTCTGGTTTTTCTGTTCCATCGTCCTATAGATTCTCTTCTCCTAGATCTCTCTTTGTCAGAATCCTTTTCAAGGTCCTGCTCAATTCCTACTTCCTTTGTAAAGAGTTATTCTTGTATTTCATGAATAATTTAAAAATATTTACTCTTCATCCCCAGGGTGTTAGGCATGATGCTAGGTGATGGTGAGATAGTCATGAACGAGACAAACAATGCTGCTTTTAGTTTATTGTAGGAGTAGACTTTACACAAATTAAGACATAAACAAATATTAATGACAAGTTATATCATGTGTTTTTGAAGAACAAGAACATAGTACCTTAAGGGAGAGGGGGAGAGGGGGTCTTAGCTTACATCTACGGAGTCAAGGAAGGCTTCTCTGGAAGTGATGCTATGACCATGAATAGGGTTTAGGCAGAGAGTAGCAATGGGGAAATGTAGGAATGCCCTGCAGCAGGAAGGAAAGACCCTTGCTAAACTCTAAGGTCAGAATCGACTGCTCTATCTCCTCTGTGCTCACAGAGCCCTTGGCACCTTGGTGATCATGTGCCTTGACGCCTGCTGTGTACTGGGGAGAACTCTGCAGTCTTATGTCATCCACCAGATGGAGGACTCAGTTTGGATAAGGACTGTGTATTACTTGTTTCATTTAACAATTCATTCATCCAACAAGTATTTCTGTACACCTAGTATGTAAGTACCAGAGGCAGAGGTAGGCACCTAATATACTGTGGTGAGTGAGGTTCCCCCATGCCTCTTACAGAGATCCAGTCTGTCAGATCTCTAGGACTTGGCATAGTACTGATCACACAGTAGGGACTCAGAAAAAAATGGGGAATTGAATTCCCAAGAATATGTGCTTGCATGATAACAAAACGAACTTGACTTCCCATTGAAACACTGATTACAAATACCCCTAAACAGTCTCAACCCCTTTAGATTATTGTAGAGACTGAGACCCTTCTCACTGAACACCCGACGGAGACTGCAGGGACACACACCCAGTCCTCCATTCCAGAGCCCTGGATGCTTGGACACAAACCATCCCCCTTTGGGAGCAGACTTTCTGCCAGTTTCAAGTCGTTTGACCGTGTTCTAGTCTGAGCTAATTTTGTAAGTCAAATTGCTTAAGAGTGAATATGAAATTTTTGACTGAAGCCCAAATATATAAATACCCATCACATTTCCTTCCTTCCCATTTTTGCAATCATCCAGAAAAGCTGTTCATGTTGTCCAGCGTAATTAGTTATTTATACACCCTCATGTGGTCCATTGTTCATAATTAAATGGTCTGGTATACAGAATTTCTCTTGCAAGACTTGTTTTGTCATTTTACTGCTTTTTGGAAGCTGTTTGTAAATATATCCTTGTGGAACCCTTTGAGGGTACTTTTGAGCATATCTAGGATTCAGGGGAGGTAGGGATGAATAAGCCAGTGCATGGAAGCAACTATTCCCTCTGAGATTTCATACTGTCCCCTGTCTTCTAATACAAGAATTATTCATCCTTTCCTTAAAGACCCAGGAGAATTAGAATGATCACAAAAATAGTCACAGAGAACTAGAAGTGGAAATCATCTTGGAGATCGAGTCACTAGATTCTAATGACTACATTTTGCCCAAGAGGAAACTGGTTTCCAGAAAGGAGAAGTGAAAGGGACTGGTCCACAGCCTCTTGTGGGTTA
This sequence comes from Pteropus vampyrus, assembly GCF_000151845.1. Taxonomy (NCBI): domain Eukaryota; kingdom Metazoa; phylum Chordata; class Mammalia; order Chiroptera; family Pteropodidae; genus Pteropus; species Pteropus vampyrus. Next base: position 5,813,773 of record NW_011888795.1, on the reverse strand, counting down.
GTGGCTGAGCCAGGCCCAAACCCTCCTCAGCTGACTACCATGCTCTTTCTACTAAAACACTGAGTGTAGTAGTGTTTCAGACATTTCTGGGCTTGTTAGGCTTTGCCCCTGAACTAAGGTGGCCCCAGGCTGTTATGCTCTGGGTCCTTGTGTCTACATTTTACAGCATGTCTCCTCCCAAATGACATGGCAGCCAGCTATTACTGATGAGTGTTACCCATCATGAAGCAGTGTTGCCCATTGTGAAGCAATTCTGCTTTCTCTTCTGTCATGCTGTGGTCAGAAACTCCAGATGGTCCATTAATTTTATGTAAGATGAGACTTGTTTCTGAGTGAGGGGACAAAGGTCTCTGCTTCATGGGAGACATTCATAAGGTTTATGACCGAGAATATGGTCTATGTTGGTGAATGTTCCATGTGCACTTGATGAGAATGTGTATTGTCCTGCTCTTGTTAGACAGAGAGCTCTATAAATATTAATTAGATCCAGTGGTGTTATTCTATTCTATATCCTTGCTGAGTTTCCATCCATGAATTTTAGTTTGTGAATTTTTTAACATTAGCTTTGATTATTCAGAAGTCTTTTTAGGTTTTCTTTCCATATGAGAGTATAAAATCCTGGTTCTTATTTTAAGATAGGACTTTCTGGCCAGCCAGATGAAGAGTTCAGCAATTAGGCATTTATAGAATGGTTGGCCAGAAAGCATTAGTTGAAAAATCCTGAAATCTTCCTCTTAGTACACATATACGGACTATCAGTATGCAAACTTATCAAAAAGGTCTTATATAAATTCTCATTGCAGTAAGACCTATTGTTACATCTGAGAAATATCACATCAGTTAGCCAACATCATAACTCTTAAAACTCATCATCCTCCTATGTCCCTCTTCTAATACAAAAATTATTATAAATTCTTAAATTCATAAAATTCATAAAATTCCCAGGTTTTCTACAATGACCACATATTAATATTAATATAATTTATTCTATTTTAAATATATTACTTTTTATTTGAAATAATTAAGTATGTAACCATACAGAAAAGATGCAACGGATGTCATATAGTCATGTACTCACCATCATAATTAATAGTTGCCTTCATTTTGCCATATTTGCTCCAGATTTGTTTTTTTCTTTTTTCTTTTTTAAATTTTTTAGACGAAGCAACTCTTGGTTGACCTCACAGACTGCAAGGACCTTGTCAGCTTACAATCCCTTATTTTTTATTTTTTATGCCTATAGCACCTGGTCTTCCTAGGTGGTCTCCCATCCAAGTACTAACCCGGCCCGACCCTGCTTAGCTTCTGAGATCAGATGGGATTGGGCTTGTTCAGGGTAGCATGACTATAGACCATTTTTTTCTTAAAAGAAATTAAATGTGACACACATAGTTAAAGCCACCACCTTCTATTTTCTTGTCCTCTCTCCTTTTCCCCACCTATTTTACTGAAGAAAACACTATTTCAAATTCTGTGGGTACCATTCTCATGAATGCTTTGCTACTTTCACTCCAAGCAAATGTATCCACAACAAATTATGGCCAGGACAATTTCATGGTTATTTATTAGTTTTTATAATCAGAGGAGAAACAAGACTCATTTATCATGTTTTGAAGCCCTAATTTCATTTTTACCTATTTTTTCCAAGCAGATTTTGCTTTAATCCTGGTTTTTATGTATTTTTTTTCATATGTTTCATTTTTTGTTTTTGTTTTCTGATGATTTTCCTATCCAGCTTTATTTCCTCCTTGCTAAAGTCTTATGTTGCTTTTGCCAGAAATGGTAGCTTTAAACCCTGTTCCCATGATCTGGCCTTTCTGAATCTTCAGCCTGTCTGCCTTAGGCACTGCCCACTCCAAATCTCTGTCCTCTGCCCCCTAGTTAGGACAAACTACAGGACTTCTGTACCCAGATCCCTTGTCTGGTGCTCATCTGGTCTAAGTGGATGGATGTACATGCTGTTGTCAGACCTGAGCTGTCTGCTCAGCATTCCAGCACCAGTAGGTTGGTTTAATTCCCATCCTACCTTACCTCTTCTGCTTAGACCTTCCATGTTTGAAACCTAGCCCCTAGAGAGGACACGTTAGGTGAAAGCTGAGACTGGGAGAGTGGAGGCTGGTGAGTATGGCAATAATCGATAATAGCTAACATTCTTCAGTAATATAATCAAAATGGTAAGACATAAGGTATAACAAGTGTTCAAAATATGTTGTTAAAAATAATAATAGCAACTATGTATAGAGAACCTACTGTAGGTCAAGTGCTATGCTAGGTATTTTTTTTTTAATCTCATTTATTCTTAAAAAGAATCCCATATTTCATAGATAAGAAATTCGAGGCATAGAGAAGCAGTATGCTGCAATGGAAAAATTATGGGATTTAGAATAAGACTTGGGTTCAAACTCTGGCTTTACCACTTATATACTGCCTTGTACCAGTTTCTTAACTTTTCTGAGCTTGGTACAAAATAGGTGTTCAGTAATGATAGCCATTGTTCCTGTAGAAGATCAAACTTCTTGCCTAAGTTTACACAGCTAGTGTACAGTAGAACTAGGAATTTAAACCCATTTTAAAGGGTTTAGACTTCCCAGTCTGAGAGGTCTGCTTCTCTCAAAGCTACCTTCTTTTTAGCGAAATATGAATGTTGTATGTTATTATATGAATGTTATTCCATTAAAAGAGGTATTATGGAATTTGGAAAGGGCACTAAACTTGAAATTAGAAGTCTTGGATCCTGTTCTCCATCAGAAATGAGCTGGGCAATTTTGGGCAATTCATTTCTTCTCTTTGTTTTCCCCTTGGTTTTCTCATTTCTAACATAAAGGGGTTGAACTAGATAATCTTGAGGTTCTCTCTATTCCACCTCCAGCATTCTGTACCTATGATCAAGAAACACAGCACCAAGTTGCCTTTCCAAAAAATATGAAGAAAGGCAATTGCATTGATATTTTAAAGGCTAGGTTAGGAGAGTAGGTAAAGCTACTATCAGTGAGCCACTTGTCCCAAATCTTTAACAACTGAAACCAGTTGGATTCCTTTTTTACTTTCCAACTTGAGCTGGGAAGGGATCTAGGTCATAGAGAGTTTTAGAAGACAACAAAACCAGTTGCCCACACTCATAGTTTTCTTGGGTAACTTCTCTCTTTTTTCCTTTCCTTCCTTCTACCTTCCCCTGCCCCCCGCTTTTTTTTTTAATAAAAAGTGGACTAAGAATAGAAAATAGCTCATTATGGTAACTAAGTAAGAGATAGAGAGAGAAGGAAATTTATTTCTGCTCCAGGTTTCTTTTTCTTCATTTCTTCTTAGTGGTTTACGATTTTATTTTCTAAAAATAGATATACTCAAGAGATCATGAAGTAAGTCCTGCACTCCTGTTTAGTGAATTTTAAATTCTTCTCTATCACTTTGTTGAAGTTAAAGGTAGGGAAAAGCTCCCTTTTTGGCCTTGGGATCATTTATTTGTACAGCATATTTATTTTATTTTATTTTATTTATTTTATTTTATTTTATTTTATTTTATTTTATTTTATTTTATTTATTTTATTTTATTATTTAATTTTATTTATTTTATTTTAATTAGTTTCAAGTATACATTACATTGGTTAGACATTTATATAGTTTATAAAACGATCTCCCTACTTGCTCTTTCTCTCCTCTGGCTCTCCATCTAGTCAATATATTAATGCTAACTGCATTCCTTATGCCATACTCCCTATCCCTGTGACCCTCTATCAACTACTGATTTGTACTTTTTTAACCTTTCACCCCATTCTCTCAGTCCCCCAACTCCCCTCTTCTCTGGACGTCACCAAATTGTTCTCTATATATGTGAGTCTGTTTTTGAGTAAGTTGTTCTTTTTTATTCCTTAGATTCCACATATAGGTGAAATCATATGGTATTTATCTTTCTATGACTTATTTCACTTAGCATAATAACCTCTAGGTCCATCCATGTCATTGCAAGTAGTAGGATTTAATTGTTTAAATGGCTGTGTAATATTCCATTGTATACATGAACCATAACTACTTTACCCACTCATCTGTTGATGGGCATTTAGGTTGCTTTCATATCTTGGCTATTGTAAATTGTGCTACCATGAACATAGGCATGTTTTTATCAAGCTCCTACCATGTGCCAATCACTGTGGCAGGTTGTAGGGATAAATGAGGAAGAAAAAAACTCCCATGCCCATCTGTCATGGATTTACATGTCAACAACAAAATGAAACACAAAAGTAAATATGCAATTATGAAATCTGAGAGGTGCTATGAAGGAGCTATGAATACATCCCAGTTTTCACCATTTTAGCTCTGGCCGAGGAGGAACATTCGTCTACTCTGTCTCTACTTCTGCTCCTTGAGATTCTTCAGTTTGACTATGAATCATCATATCCCAAGATTATCCCCAGCTCATGTGACATCTATGTCATCAGTGAGGATCACAAGGCCCTCCTGGGCTTGTCCTGGCTTCCTGGGACTCTGCTGCCTGGCCTCATAACTTACCTTCCTTTACCAGAAATGTATTTCTTCTAGCTCTATATCCACTTGTCCAAATCCTGCTCATTTTCCTAGCCTCTGTTCAAGCTCCTTTATCCCCACCACAGACATTCCTGAATTTCTCCCTCCACCTCGGGTATCTGCTTGCCCTTCCCTGATATCTCATGGCATTTGTTTTAATGTGCTATTCAGAGGACTCATCCCCCTTTTTCTGGTGTGATATAGTTATTTGTACATCCATCCTAGGCCTTACCTACTTATTTCCACCATGAATATTATTTATCTCTATCTCAAATGGAACGAGGCACAGTCAACACACAATAACATTTGTTGAATCAATGCCCCAATATAGTCCTACATACTTTTACAAAGTGTTAATATATATTATCTAAATTAATCCCCAGAAACCCCATATGAGAGAAACTATTATAATCCAATTTTACAGACAATGAAGTAATAATAGTTATTTACTGAGTGCTGACTTTCTGCTAGGCATTACGCTAAGAGCTTTCCTCATATTACATACCAATCTTTATCTACATTCAATTAAAAACAGTAGTCATCTGTTCTGAGCACTTATTCTGTGCTAGGCACTATTTCTATCCTTCTATGTCTATTAACTCATTTAATTTGCACAACTTTTATAAGATAGGTATTTTTATTATCCTCATCTTCTACATGAAGAAATTATAACATGTGGAGATTGAGAAACTTACCCAAGTCTCATAGCTGAATTCGGCTTCAAAACTAGGTCATGACTATAGAGAAAATCATTCACTTATGAGCATTTTCCTCCTTTCCTGGCTCAGCACTGCCAACACTGCTCAGCACTACTTCTGTGAGGTAGAAATATGACAACTTTACAGATGAGAAAACTGAGACCAAGAGAGATTAAGCAACTTGCCAATACTGTACAACTGACTAGGACAGAGCCAGGCCTGCAAAGCTCATGTTCTGAGCCACTTATTTGTGTGTCAGATATATGACAATGCTGGCCTAGGTATATACAACTCTTCTCAGCCATGTATGTTTTCTGATCCTTTAACATTTCTGTGTATATATTATGTTTAGGGCTGAACTCAGTATTTGTTGGGTATGGTGGGGACTTGCAGAGACTAAGATACACTCCTTGCATCCGAGAGGCAAATAAAAAACAATTGAAATATCCTTCCTATCTATTCCCTCCTCTCCCTTATTTTTTAAGTATAGTAGTTAATGCTGCTTCTTTATTCATTTGCCATGGTAGAGGTCTTGAGGGGACAAGGGAGACAAGCAAAGAGTTAAGTCTGAGTGGTCAGCAAAAGTGAGGGGATGTGGATAGGTCCAGGAAGTGAGTGGGACTGGCCTTGTTATTTGGAGTCAGGAGCAGTGACTGGAGACTTCTGGTCCTGGAGAAAACAGCAGCTGGTCATGCCCAGTTTCATACTGTGGACTAGGATGGAGATGGGATGTAGAAGCAGCAGTCCAAGGCCTATGGGGAAAGGAGGTCAGCAACCAGGCTGGAGATACCTTGGTCCCTGAGAGCAACCTCTCTCTGTGACTAATTGGACCCTGCCGCCCCCTTGCAGGCCATTCACTGCATGAGCACTGGACACAGACCAGGATGGGGTGGGAGTTCTGGCTTTGGCTCCCAACTTGGCCACTCACCATCAGATGATTGTGAACAAGTCACTTCCTCTTCCAACACTGCATTTCTGCAGGGACTTGTTAAAATGGGTGTAAGACTTTTTACTGTGCTTGTGTGGCCTGGATTAGTTGTGATGTTCATGAGAGCACTTGGCTAACTGTGAGTGCTTGGTGCATGTGAGATGCTGAGGAGGAAGAAAAATCTAAGTTTTGCCTCCCCACGTCAGGATTATGCTGACAGAGGTCACATAAGATTGACTCACATGTAACTGACAGGAAAATGGGCATAGTTTTCCTGTTACCCAGTTTCCAGGCCTGGAACTAGTAAACCTACCGATGAGAATCAGCTGGCATTAGCAAGTTTTCAGTATGGGAGTGAGGTAAGGGTATAGAGTAGGATGGGGGACAAGCTGAGTCAGGAAAGAAGGGGGATGCTCATATGAAAAGGATCCATGCCTGCAGATTCACACAACTGAAGTGAAACCTGCTTCAGGTTCCAAGCTGATAAGTCAAATAGAGAGGCTGTCAGGAGACCCTGCTCTCTCAGTGTTGCATGGACTCGCCATGTTCCCCTGGGCACATCCCAGCTTCTCTCCCAGCCTTGGTGTCTCCATCTGTAAAACAAGAGACTGTGCACTTTCCGACAGCTTGAAAAGGCGTGGAGTTCTCATTCACGGGGAGTTTCCTAAGGATGGTGTGAAAGAGATAGGAAAAGCAGCCCCCCCCGCCCCCCTCCCCCACCCCCACCCCGCCAGTGTATGTCCCGGGTCCGGGCCCAAGCCTCTTAAATCAAGTCTAGACTCCACCAACGGGGCGGTAGTAGGCGTGAGCTAGAGCATTCGTGTTCGTGAGTGAGTGTGCGTGCGTGACAGTGGGCTTTTAATGAATCACTTTGCGTCTAGCAGGGCAGCACCTGCTCCTCAGCCTCCAAAGGCAGCGCGAGCAACACGATCATTCAAAAGCTGTGGCTTTCCATTCACGTCTATAATTAGCGTGTAGGCTGCAGTGGCCACTGGTGCTGCAAAGGATGGGCCTCGGGGCGGGGCCTAGTTCTCTAGCTCCTCCCCTTCCCATTCGGCTCCAGCTCTCTGTCGCCCAGGAGTCACCCGCGCCTCGCCACCCGCCCCCCGTCCCCGCCCCAGGTCGGTGGCTTGGCTTTCAGCCGCAAGATTCCTGCAAATATTGCCTGGACACCAGGGCTCTCCTCACCCTCACTTTGAGATCACTGTAGCGTAGTAAATAAGCACCTTGGTGGCTGCGTTTACAAGGGGGCAGCTATATTTAGAGTGGCATCTCCCTGACCCCGCCCAGCTGCTCCGGTATCCCGTCCTCTCCCCTCCCGCTTGCCCCGTTTGCTCCTCGTCGCCCCTCCCAGCCACCTCCCCCTCTTTGTCGCATTACATAGTAATCTGAGATGCATTGGATGAGCTCCAGGGAACAGAATGTACTTGGCAGAAACGCGGGGCTTGATGTCTGCAAAATGTCGGAAACGCAGCCAAGAGCTGCTAACTGGGTCATTAACCTCCAAAAGCAAAGCGAGGACTGTAGGCCCGCTCTGCCTCCCTTCATCTCGCCAATATAAGTGCCTCAGTGTGAGGGGAAGAAAAAGCACAAGGTTGGCTGCTTTGATTTCTAGGCACCAAAGGCAGACCTGGCCCCTCCTTTTGGCCCGGGCCCTCAATCGCCACTGCTCTGGATCCCAGTGTTCAAGTTCCCTTTGAAAGCCCAGCAACCCCACGGAGCCACGCTAGCACCCCTGGAAAGACGTTACCCTGCAGTGCTTCCCTACCGCACAGCCTGGGGCCCATTTTGTCGGGTCTGGGAGGAAAAGAGGGAGTAGGAGAGAAAGGATTAAGGGAGAAGTTTCATAGACCCCACAACTAAAGTGAAGGGTTTTGCTACCCCTCTCCTTGATGTCTTCCCTCTTCCTTCCCTTCTGCTCTGCCTCCTTTTCCTCCTTCCCCTCTTCTTCCCCTCCCTTGTTTCCTTCTTTCTGAGAGCAGGCTGTCAGGTTAATGCATAAGAACATGTCCTGGCTCCAGGAGACTTGAGCTCTTGTCGCTTGCTGTGTGACCTTGGATGAGTCACCCATCTGTCTGCTCCTTAATTCCCTTATATGTCAGTTGTTCACAGTAATAACATTTTCTTGGTCTGTCTCACAAAATTGTGAGGCCCACATGTAAAAATCTCTTACAAACTACAAAGCTCTGCTTGGTATCAGAGATATTCTCCGTGCCTTAACCTACACCCCTCTCAATGCCCCTGGGTCTAAGCTTCCTCTGGACTTGTGTGTACAACAATATAAGCTGTCTTACCATGAAGCTTCAAAGGTTTGAATATTCACAAGGGGATAGCCCCTAAAATCCACCTCCCTCAAGCTGTCTAGCCCTGTTGGATGGCTAAACAGACACTTCCCCCTAATGTCTAAACCCAGCTGAATGGAGAGAGAAAGTGCTTGGTATCGAAACTAGAAGAGGTTGTGCAGTTCTTCAAATAATGAGACTCCCTTACTTGTTGGAGGGAAGACAGTCAGCCTGGTGAGAACAGCAGCAGCCTGTGAGATGTGAGTCTGGACATCTGGGTAGTCTCAACCAAAGTCCAAGACAGGGAAAGCTGATTTGTGCAACCCCACTTATGAAAGGAGGACAGCTTATTTGTGGCGCCCACAAAATTAGAATCAAATCCAACAGGGGCATCACCACCCTTCCTGCCTCATCCCTTCCTGGACTCACCTACGCCTTCCACTGCACCACATCAGATCTATTCTGCCTCCTCATCGTGCCCCACAGAGGCCCCATGCTCCCCTGTCACCAGGACTTGGTCGAGGCTTTTTAAAAAATAACCTGGATTAAAAAAAAAAAAAAAATCTCATTGCCACACATTGAAATCCTTTGAAATCCTCAAAATTCAGCTCAAATGCCAACTTCCCTCTCTAGCTGTGATATCTTTCTCCTGCAATTTTACCTTGGGACTGTTTTTATAATGTCTCAATATAACCAGCCAGCCTTGGGTTACGCCATCTTTGTGCTTATTATATCTCTATGGAGTGGAGATTTCTCTGTGGATAGGGGACCCTTTGTTGTTGATCTCAACCCTGAAGGCTAAAGCAACCAGATATGCTGGCTTGCCTTTACAGTTTATGCCTGTTCTTGGTATCATCATTAATAGCTCCCTCTTTCACCATGAAGTGTTCTGGTTTGGATGATAACATACATGGTCAGCCTACTGAGGGTCTCTATCCAAGTACTTAGCATATTAGTAGGGACTCAAAGTGAACTGCTTTGAAGAACATGTCAGAACTGATTCTTACTCAGTTCCTTGGGGGCTCTCGGCCCTTCCCTTTTCACCATCCCCCAGGCATGCAACCCTTTGTTCCTCTTCCCCTTCCCTGGGGAAGGACTACAAAAGGACCTAGTACCACTTTCTTTTTGACAGACTTTTCCAGGATTTCAAAATGTTCTGAGCTAGCAAGAAGTCGCTTACCTTAACTCTTTTCCATCCTTAGTTCCTACATAGCAGGACAGCCGCTGGATGTTGGAAATGGGCATCGAACACCAGAGAAGATCAGCTGGTCTGTGGGATGAAGCCCTCATGTCCAAACCTCAGCTGGATTTTTGGATTTGCCCAATTTCTTTGACAGTCTAGCTCTTCAGAATTACTTTCATTTATACAGTTGCCTCAGGAAGAAGCCACCACTTAGAAAGCTGAGAGCTGCTTTGGTATGAAATATATTAACATTCTAGGTACAGCTCAGAGGTTAGGAAAGACAAGGTCTCTTGCCCTTTTGCATCATAATACAAAGTTTTCCCAAAAGTAAGCCAATTGGGGTGAGTGTTTGTTGACTTATTTTTAAATATATCAAGCATTGGGAAATAACAGCAGGCAAGATGCCTGGCCTTGTGAATGGAGCACAGCATCAGAAAGCCTGGGTCTTCTTTCTCCTTCTCCTATGACTCACTGCTTTCTGGAGGATGAATCATATGCCCTTTCTCGGCATTGGGTCTCACTTCCTTCATCTCCCCTATAAAATGGGCGTATTTACCATTCCTACCACACAGGAGGAGGCTGAGGCTTTAAGAGGCCTTGGTAATTACACAAAAAAATATTATTAAAAGTAAAAATGTGCTATAAGTGTGTTTTTGACGCAGTAGAAAGGCACACATGGGCGGTATGCGAGGCCATTTTATGTCGCTGCTTTAGTTTCTGGGACACATCAATTCACTGAGAACCACCTCTTAGAAACTGGAAATGGGCAAGAGAATCAGTCTCAAGGCAGGTGGAAATGAGTCTGGTTTGTCTGAGTGGGAGCAAAAGTCATTTGAACAATTGGGAAGGGAACAGAGAGACAGAAATAAAGAGCAAACAAGGTTACTCTATGGAGGGCTTTTTTGCCAGGCTAGGACATTTCCCTCCCTCCTGAGGGCCGTGGGCTATCCATGGAGGTGACTGAACATGGGCATGTCACGATCTACAAGTGTGTTTCAGTGAGACGTCTATTAGAGGGAGAGGCAGACTCTGGAGCTAGCGTCTGTCACATGCCAGTTTGGCCTTAAGTAAACGGCGGCTCCCCTCCATCTGAACCTCAGTCTCCATCTCTGTAAAATAAATGGCTAAGATGACCTCGAATAGCTCTGACACACTGTGATTCTACAGTGAAGACCCTGAGAGAACACCTTGCATGTGTGTGTGTGTGTGTATGCATACACGCACAAGCTTAGGTGAGGGCAAGGGTGGGAATTGGGTGCCTATTCTGTAAGATAAAACTAAGTCCAACAGCCTTGGTTTTTAGGGAGTAAGCCTGACCAGTCTCAAGATCTCAGCCAGGTCGGAAGAACTCCCTCTGCATCCAAAGCACAGAGATCTTTCTTCAGGCCTAGAAACAGTACATCTGCCCTTTAAGACCGTTCAGCCACCTCTGTCTAGACTTGTCTGCTCTCTACTTCCTAGTCTCGCTGAGACAGATG
>NW_011888795.1:5796755-5801651 GCF_000151845.1 Pteropus vampyrus | reverse complement strand
CTGTAAAATAAATGGCTAAGATGACCTCGAATAGCTCTGACACACTGTGATTCTACAGTGAAGACCCTGAGAGAACACCTTGCATGTGTGTGTATGTGTGTGTGTATGCATACACGCACAAGCTTAGGTGAGGGCAAGGGTGGGAATTGGGTGCCTATTCTGTTAGATAAAACTAAGTCCAACAGCCTTGGTTTTTTGGGAGTAAGCCTGACCAGTCTCAAGATCTCAGCCAGGTCGGAAGGACTCCCTCTGCATCCAAAGCACAGAGATCTTTCTTTAGGCCTAGAAACAGTACATCTGCCCTTTAAGACCGTTCAGCCACCTCTGTCTAGACTTGTCTGCTCTCTACTTCCTAGTCTCGCTGAGACAGATGATATTTGAGGAGACTGCATTGAATTTTATGATAACCAGCTGTTCCTCAAGATGCTTCAGATCTCTCCCTATCCTGTATTAGGTTTCTAGGAAGCCTTCTACCAACCAGGACTACGTGGCTTGGGGCTTCAGAACTTTGCCTTAGAAGTACAACTTGATAGTATGTATGCCTGGTATTTACCAAGGTGTGCTATAAGGTTGATATATGGAAGGTTCTTTATTATGAAGGTACTATCAGGATATTGTTATTGTCTGTTAAGTTATTTAGTAGCTCTTACATAGAAATTCACATAGAAAATCTCTCAGTGAACTCATAGTAAAAAAGAAAATATCATGAAAAAACTTCTTTTGGTCATTCTGGTGTTTGCAATAGTTCCCTTAGGTTCAGGGATAATTGCATTTATGCTCTTGTTTTAGAGTTGGGTTTAAAGATACTTATCCTCTTTATTGTAAGCATCCTCAAATATTTTTTTCAAGTACATTTATATAAATAAATAAACAAACAAATAAGGGTTCAGTTGGACCCAAATCAGTACATGAAGTAGAGAAATAAGTCCACATATGACTGAAGCCCTCCTAACTTTTGAAGCAAAAGATCCAAATTTTAGAGCATCATGGGTGAAAGCAGCTTTCACTCAAACGATTTACTTAGCGTTCCTATATTTGAATTGCAGTTTTTTTGTGAGAAAGCTTGAAGGGGCTGCAATGATCTCTAAGCAGCGCAAAGACCTAGTGATAATTGGAAGAAGAAAATCTAAATCGTCTGGTAGGGTTATGGGATTGGCAAGTGAGGAGAGTATATGGTGAAAGTTACATTTAGCCTATAGGGACACGATAATCCAGATTTATTCTACCCATTACTGTGTGGCCTCAGGATCTTTGTCTCAGCATTTATCAAATGATAGGGGAGAGCAGTTGAGCTCTGAGGTTTCTTTTAGTGCTTGTGTTCTATTAACCTAAAAGTCAGAGTCTACAGGAGTTGACTGATCAGACTCCACCAATCTACTCTGGAGTCCATGAACCAGCTCAGAAACTAATGTTGTCTCTCTCACCTGTAGCCCGCACACCGTGCCCCCACTGCTGCTGGCTAAAAGGCATGTATGGATGGGAGCGATGTGGCTGGAAGTTTCTGAAGAACATGTGTGTTAAGTAAATAATGATTGAATCATTGGACAGCTACTCTTAACATGTCCTACATGAATTCCCTAAAGAAAATTTAAGTTATAATTCTAAAATGTTAGAACTACATAGACTCAATATGAAATGTGAAATGAATCTAATAGATTGCGTGGTTCAACTCCCTCACTTGATAGATGAGGAAACTAAGGCTTAAAGAGACTTGCCCAAGGGACTTGGCCCAAGACAAAAAAGCCAAATCTCAGAGTCAGAGAGGTAGAGCCCACATCTGCACTGTTCCTTGGTGCTCAATTTTGCTACTAGCTGGAGCTCCGTCTCTGGGTTGCAATGGATAAAGCTTTTGCTAGGCAACCCTGTTGCTAAGCTTTAATTACATCATTCTTGGGCTCAAAAACCTTTGTTGATTTCTGCTACCCATTCCTAGTTCAAGGTTCATTTTGTGTCATTATTATAGCTCTTCTCATGATATCTGCTACCACGTTTTGTAAATTTATGAATTCCCTTGTGGACAGTGAGGTAGGGAGCGGTAGACAGGTAATCGTCCTTAAGCCGATTTGACTTATTTCTGACACACACCTAACCTGATTAACCTTTTCCTGATTTCTCAGTTCTCAGACACTTTTCTGTGCAATTGTCTGAATGTCACATATCTTAGCTCATTTCCTATCCATTGAGGATCAGTCTTTTTTTTTTTTTCTTGGTAGTAGGAAGAGAGGTAGAGCTGGAAAACAGGGTCTTCCGTAGAGTTTAACTGGATTATGAACAGAATTCTGTAAGGCAAGACAAGAAGAACCAGGTCAGCATAGAACGCTCAGATAACACTAAGCCAGCCCTCTGGTGAAGGAGGTTGAGATTGTCCTCCCAGAGTTTCCCAGCTCCGTCCCCAATTCTGCTCCAAGAGCGCCCTCTGCTGGATTGGACCCAGAGGTCTCAAACATCTTTGAAGTGGGGTCATAGGGAACTCTGAAAGGATGAAAAGGAAGATGGAGTTTCCTGGAGAGACGGGTTTCTCCTCAGGGAAACTCTAAGTTGCTCTTACTTAAACAGAAGCGCGCGCGCGCACACACGCACACACACACACACACACTCACACACCCAGGATCCACTCTATGAGGTTCTCTTGCCTTTCCATTTCTCATTTCCTCAATTTCAATTTCGTTCTTCTGTCTCATCTTGCTGATTAGTATCTGGGGAAGGAATTTACCTTGGTAATTCAACCTAAAAGATCATCTTGAGATAGAAAAATAGGATTTAAAGATGCAAAATGGAGTCTAGTGAAATGGGTGCAGAATTATGAATTCGACCTTCTTCTTGAGGCCTAATGGCTAGGTTAGAAAAAACAATTTCTTGGAATAATGCAATTTCTAATTTGAGATTTTATTGCTCTTTATATTAAAAACTTTCAGCAGCCATTCATTGCCTACTAAATTAAGTCAACGTTTTTTCCCTTAGCATTCAAGGTATATTTGTAAATTCATCATGCATTATTTTATTTGCATTTCATTTATCAAAACTAAGAACATGCGTATTTTAAACAAGATCTTTATTTTGATCTAGTTTTTAAGAAATGAAATGTACGGAAATTTTTAAAAGTCTATTTGAATATCAAAGTCATACATTTCACATTAAAAATTAGGCTCAGCAAATACTTAATCTGCGTATAATTCTGAAGAAAGCAGAAGACCCTGCTTAAATAATTAACTTTTAAACAGAAGCAGCAATTGACAGATCGAATCCTATCTTTGGCATTGAGGTTAGTCCTAACATGTTCTTTAGGAGGGAAAACAAGGTTGAAACTTATTTGACTTGAAAAAGTTTTGGGGGTTGATAATATTTGAAGTGCCATGTAGATGACGGGAGAGGCAGTGGGTAGGGATATACTTATTGAATAAACAGAGGCAGTAATATGATAGCTGCTGAAATTATGCCAAAAAAATTGAAGATTAAAGCTGGATGAAACCTTAGAGAAGACTTTACCCTCTTCTGGCCCAAATGGGAAAATGAGACCTAGAAAGAAAATTTTTTTCAAAAATTCACAGGCAGTTATTAGAGGAGCCCATTTGGAATCTGGGTCATTTAATTCTCTATCCAGAGCTCTCACCACTCCCAACACTACCTTTCTACAATGGCATGAAAAAGGACTCACAGGTAAAAGACCCTAACGTGCCTTTGGAAACTGCTGCCCCAATCCTAATGAAATTAAAAAGAGCTTGCTAACTCAGGCTCTGTCCCATGTCACTAAATCTTTAGAGACTGAGAAACGAAACGGGGCGTTTAGATCCTTTCCTCAGGCTGACCCTTCATTCTGTTTACACATGGGCTGGCCAGATGTTAGAGAAATAAACATTTGCAGCTGTTATGTTGGGCGTGGGGGGAGGTTAGGGTGGAGTCCATGAGGTTCCCAGGTTTTGATCCAACACAACAGAACACATTTGATTTTTACTGCTAGCTTAGAGTTTACTGCCTTTCGCTATTCCCCATAAAGCTTGAAGTTTGCCATTTCATGTCGAAACCTACACTGATTGATGAGAAGGGTAACTCGAGCCTATCACCACAGTGGTGCATGTGACCAAGGCACCTGCTCTACTGACTGCTGCGTTATAACTTTGGGGGCTGCTCTCTCCTCATCCCCTGCATTTCCTGATGCAAGGTCCAGGGTTCTCCCTAGAGGCAAGGCCAGGAAGGGTATGTTGTGAGAGACAGTGTATTTCAATGAGCAGAACGTGAGTTCGGGGGTTATGTAAGACCCAGTTTTAATCCTGGCCCAGCCACTCACTGGTCATATGATTGTGAATCAGTTGCTTATCTCTGAGCTTTGTTATCCTTAGTTTTCCTTAAAATAGGAATACTAATACTTATTTTTCAAAGTGAAAGGATATAGTGCCATAATGTATTTGACATTTATAGTATTCAAGAGTGTCCAATAAATTACAGCTATTATTATTATTTCTTGAGGGTTTTTTCTTCTTTCTGGAGCTTGTATGAATGATGTAGATAGTAATTTGTGACACTCTAGGGGAGAACATTAGGCCTCTTGCCCTAATACTGTTCCTTAAGGGCTCAAAAAATGTGATGACTTATTGTTATTGTCAATAATAGTCTATTTTATCTATATGTGTTTAAAATTTTTCAAAGCCCTCTTCTATTCTACTGTGAAAAATTTTAAATCTGTAGCAAAGATGAAATAATTTTATAACAGCCATTTATCTACTTCTTAAATTCTACCATTAACACATTACTGAGCTTGCTTTATCATTGATCTATTCATTTATCCAGTCCTTCATCCATCAACCTATATTTTTATGTATTTCAAAGTAATTTGCAGCCATCAATACACTTACCCTAAACATCTACAACATGAATATCATTAGCTAGAGTTCAATATTT
>NW_011888795.1:5789831-5796036 GCF_000151845.1 Pteropus vampyrus | reverse complement strand
TCGTGACACCCTTATTTTGAAAAGTACAAAATAAGACCCTACTTAAGAAAATGACATGTAATCTCACTTAATAATTGAACTTGAGAGCTCTTAGAAATTATCAAAGCTCCTTAGAGGCTGTTCTATGTCTGTGCTTCCTCTGAACAGTGCTAGATACTAAGGTGCTAGTTATTGAAAGAGTGAATCTAATGCGGGCCCCTCATTTTACAGGTATGGAAACTGAGACACAAACTGACACTTGCTCAGAAGAAGACATATCTCACCCAGAGGATAACAGTTATTGATTACTAGCCTGCACAAAGACATTGCAGTAAGAGATAGATTGAAATTACCTTTGAGGGATCTAGGTTAAATATAAGGCAGACCTTCTTGGCAGAGAATGTTGTGAAACCTCTGTTTCTTAGAAATCTTTAAGAATATAAAAGAGTTTCACATGTTGAAAGAGTTTAAATGTGGTACTCACTACTCACCAGGCTAAAAGATCTCATTTCCTCCCAGTTTAAAAAAAAAGAAAAAAAAAATTAAGACTTAGGTTTCTTCTTGCAAGTCTGACCCCTAGTGGTCACCATCTCTGGGTTGTACTGAAGGGAGAAAAAGGCCAAGAAAATGAGGACAACCAGACTTTGTTTTCGGAATTGAAAATGAACCTCAGATATTTTCTAGTCAAATGATCTAATTTTATAAACAAGAGGTCTAAGACCAAATTAATACAAATAATTCCCCAACATCAGCGACTTTGTAGTAAAGCTTGAAGTGGAACCTGAAACTTTTTTCTGGTGCTTTAGGTTCAAGGTCCAACTCTAACGTCCTCCAGAGTCTCTCATCTTTAGTGAATCTAGAAGCTGGAGCCTGATCAGATAGTTGTGCTTCAGATATACCTATGGTCCTGTTCACTAGCCATTAAAAAGAAGTTATTTTCTTAAGCTAATAGAGCATTGAAAAATAATCTTTCTGTTCTTAGCACCGTGTTATGGGCAGATGACCTCAGACAAACTGCTGGCCTCTTTGAGCCTCAATTCATTAACATGGAGGAAACTGTATGATCTCTAAGGGCTTATCCAGCTCCAATGTTTAAGGCTTTCAGGCATACATTGTATCCTGGCAAATGATGGAACTGTTACCAATTCAAAAACACTCCTCTTCTTTAGAATAGGGATCCAGAATCTGGGATCAACAGAATCCTGTAGGATCAGGCTTCATGAGCAGATCTATGGACTCTCTGAAGTGGCATGTAGTTGTTAATGCATCTGTATGTTTTCTTGGAGAAGAATCTCCATGATTTCATCAGGAGGGTCTAGGGCCACCTAAAAATTTATAAAAATCACTGAGTTAAAATAGACAGTGGAATGAGGTTTCCAAGAAAGCGAAAGACATAAGCTCTCGCACTTAGCTCTAATTCCGTAGGCAGACTCAATATCTCTTTAGCTCCTTATAGACATATAGATAGCAGATATACACTGCTTCTACATTCAGGGTATGGGAATCCAGTTCTCATTCTCTCCTTCTATTATTTGTTGAGAAACACTGATTATTCAGTAGACGTAACTCCCGCTTAGCTGACAGAAGCCCTCCATCCCCTTTGCAAAGTATTCTGGCCACTAAATACTCATGGATGGTAGGCTGCTCTTTAGTGTCCTGGTGCCCATCTCCTCTCACCAGCTGTATGTTTACCAAGCATGAGTTGATCCCCCCAAACCTATTTATGTCATTTGTATTAGTTAATATAATTATACAATTTAAATATTATGCAAACAGATGAACTATGAGTGTGAAAATAAAGAGACTTATTTCAATGAAAACTAAATTAATTGCTTTGGAAAGGCTCAAAGGGGATGAGTTCCTGAAAAATACTCTCAAATTGGTTTGTGGATGAGGCATCCATAAAAGGATGACAAAAATTAAAATCTAGGAGAATTCTTCAAGTTTTTAAAGTTTTCCTCCATTAAGACAAACATAACAAAAGCAGACAGATAAAAACAAAACAAAACAAAAAAAATGAAACTGGAAATAATAGAGGATGCATTATAGGAGTGGTTTAGTCAAGAAAAATGAGAAGAAAATCTGGAATTAGAAAATGCATGCTTAAAGAAAGGGCTTGACAAACTGACTGGCAAATGAATAATATCTTAAGTTAAAATATGTGCAATCATATGATTCCCAACTTTAAACCAACTTTGCTGATTAGATGACACTGGTAATAGTGTTTTGGGTTTTTTTTTAGGATTAAGATTAAAATATCAAAGTTAAGTCCAAGAAAACTGATTTACTTGAGTCTCCTGGGTGCTAATTTCTTGAGGGTTTGGTCTTTTTTAAAAAGTCCCATAAAATCTCTTTTTATTCCTCAAAATCTATTTCTTGCAGGCACTTCTCACAGACCCTTTTCTTTTTGACAGTCAGTAAGCTTTGCCTCAGATCCAGGCACCAAGAATTCAACATTTAAAACCTCTGTTAATTGAGTATTTGTTCACCTTAGCAAACTAGTCATATTCACTGAAAATCTGGAACCAGATTCATTGTTCAATGCCTCAAGATTTCAACAGTGCAAGGTCATTTGTGATCTGTCAATATCATGTTCTCCCTTTTCAGAGTGTATGAGCTATAAACATGGACATGCTCTTTGACTTAGTTTTTTCTGGGGAGTTCATGCTATAGAAACAATATGACTGATAAAAAATGGGCTTTGCAAAGGTATTTATGCAGCATTACATCTAATGGTAAATTCACCATAAAATACTTAAATATTTAGGAACAGAGTAATCATTTTATTATGATATTTTGACCAAATATCACATGGTAGTTGTTGCTAGTTGTTTACACGTAGTCATGAAAATGATAATTTTGAAGAATTTCAGCAAAATTATTGGAAAATTGTTTATGATGGTATATTAGTAAAGAAAAAATGCAAAATAAAATGAACCTCATGATTACAAATGTAATAAATATATATATGTAATTGGTGACCTGGGGAAGTTTTGGGTTTTTTATCTTTTGCCAATTTCTCTTCTGTCTCATTCTTTCAATGATTAGAAAATCCCACATTATGCAATGATTCACCAGTTTTTCAACCCTGGTATGCTGAAGGCCTTGAGATGTCTGAGGTTTGATGTAAAGTTGCCCAGAACCACAGAATTACCCCCTAGGGAGTGAGGATTAGGCAAGAGCTTGTTCAGTTATAGGCATACAGGGTTGGGAAGTGCCTTTGAGGTCATATGGGTCTGATCCCCATTCTACGAAAAGATTTATCATAGCACTTACCAGCAACTTGACCTTAACAAGTTACTTATCTACTCTGTACCTCAATTTCCTCACCTGCAAAATGAAATAATAAAAATATCTATGCCCATAGTTTGTTGTGAGGTTTAAATAATATAAATATAGTACATGGCACAGAATAAGCTATCAATAGGTGTTAGCTATTAACATCATAAAATTTAGTGGTTGAGCCAGGGCTAGAATTCAGATTTCTTGACTTCCTCATGGGGGTGATTTCTATCACACCACATCACAGACCTTCTGTCTTAATCTAGACTGGAATCCTTTGCTTTGCTGAGTACCAGGCACAAAAATGGCTATTCCAATAATACTGAGGATACTATGGCTTTACGTAACTCTTGCCTATTGGGTGACCAATGCCATACGTTACAGTCAGGACTATATATGGAACTATCGGGGATATCATAGGAAGATAGTAGTAGCTACTGAACTGAAATAACTTAAATAAGACAGAACTGGGCTCAATTTTTATGGCCATTTATGTCTTGGTTGACTTCTTGATCATCACTTGCTTTTATGAGCCACAGTTTTCTTATTGGCCAGATGGAGATTAACAGGGATAATCCTTCCTGTGCATATATGTTGTGATTTGCCATATATAAAAAGGCTTTGTAAAATGTAAAATGGAATACAATTCAAAGCGGTGATTTCGAGTTTTAAAATTATTTTTGTTTTAAAAAACACTTATATAGTGAATTCTATGTGCCAGGCATTATTTCAAAAACCTTACAAGAATTAATTAATTGAATGGACTCTTGATAGCAGTCTTCTAAAGTAGATACTGCTATTATCCTAGCTTTACTCAGGGGGACACAAGGAGGTTAAGGAATTTGCCCTACATCACAGAACTGGTAAGTGGTGGTATTGAGGTTTGAACCTAGGACACTGAAGTCTGGCCACAGAGTCCAACCATAGCTCTCATGCTGCTTTGTTATCATTGAAAGTGCCTTGGCCTAAAAGTAAAAGCAAAACAAAACAAACAGAACAAAAAAACATAAATTTCTAGAGTCTATTTTACTTTTTTACAAGATTCAGTTCAAGGTAGTCCAGTCTAATGCAATGGGATCCAATGAAATCCTACCCAATCTTATTGAGTTTAACTCAATACAACTCTTGAATGTTTAGTTTGTGCCAGCAGTCATTGCACTAAGTAGCCTGAGAGCTAACAGAGAGGAGTGGGACCCGAGACACTTGGGTTTTGATAGTAGCCTCCTGGAACCACAGAGTCTGAGTGGGGGGACAGCTGAAAAACAGGTACTCTGGACCCATGAATAGTAAATGGTCTTTGACTGGGTTTATGTCTTCAACACTGGGATCATTGTATCTGTCTGGTTCCGGATCGTGTGGCCAGCAGCCTTCGGCTACCGTTTTAAGCTAACCTGAAGTCATCTCATTGTCCTGGTATGCGTGAATTTTTTTGCTTCTCCTCTCCCACTAAGCACTCCAAGGGAAACCTTCATATTGGTGGGATTTTCTATCTTTCGACCCTTAAAAGTAATGGCAGATATAAATCACCTTGCACAGTGACTGGCCCATAGTTGGTGACAATATTACCACCATTCTCCTAAACCTTTATAATCTGGCCACCTTTCCATAGTTCCCTTTGAGAGAGAGAGAGTTCGAATGGCCCCACAGGCCAGGCCGCACATGACAACCATTTGTCTCTTTTAGGGAGTTCTGTCTTTTCTGTTCCAAGATAAAAAGTGAGACAAACCAGGCTGAGCATTACAGATCATGCTCCTGCATGTCCAGGAGTCACACTGCACGGAATGAGTATTCCCCATGGGTAAACTGTTCCCTTACACAACACTTTTGACATTACACAATTGAAAAGACTTGCACACTAAAATTTGAGGCATATGTAAGTACCTCATAATTAACTGCTGTCTATTTAACCAGACAGCTTAGCAAGTTAATTTGATGTTTGTTACGAAACTTAATAATTGTCAGTGATTTTTAAAAACAATTTACTGGTATAATCATTAACTACCCCTAGATTATCTTGTCAAATTGATAATTAAATGCCTCAAAAATTCATTACAGAGCCAGTATATATTAATAGGAATGTAATTAAGTAATGTTTTGCTTATGTAATCTAGAGTTTATTACTTGTACACTTATTTATCTTTTCTACACTTATTAAATCTTCCTAGGGCCCTCTTCAGAATCAGTAGAAAACCAAGAGTCAATAAATGTCTTATTAGATTCAAATGAGCAACTGAATTGAGAAACTGTGAAATAAATATGGATTCTTCCTATCTGTGGAGAGAGAGGAGAGATTATTTCTATTTCATAGTAGAATTATCAGCTGGGAAAACAATTCTCTATTCATTCCTTCTTCCGTTTCCTTCTGTGTCTTTCTTTCTACTTTGTTTCCCTCCCTACTACCTTCCTTTTCTTTTCCTTCTTTCTTTCCTCTCTCTCTTTTTATTCTTTTCATCAAATATTTAAGTGCCTGTTATGTACTGGCCATTATGTAAGACACTAAGAATATAAAGGTGTGATTTCTAGTATAATGTAGCAAAGGATAAAGACCTGTAAAAAATTGCAATGCAACGTGTTTAATGCTACCCTAGAGGTAAGTACTAAGTACTAAGGCAGCACGGAGGAAGGAACAACAGGCTGTACTGGTAGTCAAGGAAGATTTCTCAGAAGAGATAACATTCAGGTTTACCAGAGATCAGGGTGCAGGAACTTTACAGGGAGGAAAATTTCGAGAGGGACATTCCAGGTAGAGGGAATGGCATGTGCAATAACTTGGGGACAAGGAGGAGCATGGACCACTCAGGAGTTAGGGGAAAAGGAATGAATTTTAAGTTGTTGAGTTTCATGATCAAATCTATGTTTTTCCAAGGAAAACTTTGGAGGATAGAGTAGGGATTTCAGTAGCTTTTATTTACATAGTTATGATGTCCAGTGGCTTGCCCTGATA
>NW_011888795.1:5785311-5788026 GCF_000151845.1 Pteropus vampyrus | reverse complement strand
CCAGGCCTTTCCATCTCACATCATTGTAGGAAGGATCAAACAAGATGATGAGTGTAAAATACTTCGTAAACAGGTCATAACATGCAACAAAAATGTGAGGGGTAGTATTATGAGTAGATATAAAAGGTTATAAATGTTTCAGAGGAAAATATTTAGTAGTTAAAGTTATAGTTAAAGTTAGGTGCTCTTTTGTGCATCAGGTTCTGGCTCCCAGGCACTGATGCACAGATTTACACATTCCCATTCTCTGAGATGGTTGTTCTTCCAAGGTGCTCCCCTACGGACACAGTTACTGTAATTGCCTGTTGGCCTATCTGCATCCTGTGTTGGTCTGTAAGTTTTGTGAGAATAAGAATTCTGCCCATTGTGACAGTCTAGCACAGTGGTAAACATACAGGATTTAGGGACAGGCAACCTGAGCCAGTCCTAGTTCTAGCCCTGGCTTTCCCACTTACTGTATAACTTGGGGCAAATTACTAAACCTCTTTAGGTCTTAATTTTTTCTTTTGTGACATGAAGTCAATAAATATGCCTACCTCATAGTGACACTAAAAAGGAGAAATGAGTTGGTGCATTAGTTCTCACTTATTCACAGTTTCATTTTCTACGGTTTCAGTTACCTGGGTTCAACAGCTGTCCAAAAGTATTAGATGCAAAATTCTAGAAATAAAATATTCATAAGTTTTAAATTGCACACCATTCTGAGTAGTGTGATAAAATCTCACTCCATCCTATATGGGACATGAATCATCAGTTTGTCCAGCATGTCCACGCTGCATGCATTACTTGCCTGTTTGTCACTTAGTTGGCGTCTGTATGATCAGATAGACTGTAGAGGTATCACAATGCTGGTGTTCAAGTACTCCTTATTTTACTTAATAGTGGCTCCAAAGTGCAAGAGTAGTGATGCTGGCAATTTGAATATGCCAAAGAGAAGCTGCAAAGTGCTTCCTTTAAGTGAAAAAGTATGTATGTATGTGTAGGAAAAATGATATATATAGGGTTCAGTATTAGCTGCAGTTGCAAGCATCCATCAGGGTCTTGGAATGTATCTCCTGTGGATAAAGGGAGCTACTGTACACATCAAGTGCTGAGTATAAATCATGGAACATGGAAAGTCCTCAAGGAATATTTATTATCATTGTTGCTGCTGTTTTTCATATCTCCAGTGCCTGGAACAATGTTTAGCATATAATAGGTATTCAATAAATAGGCAAAGAAAGAATACAAAAAGAAGTCCTTATTAACAGATACTTATATTGAGTTTATTGACTCTTACAGGTTAGAAAAATGGGAAAAGACTGAGTTATGTGGGCTGGGTTTTCAAAGTTTAGGGCTCTTTCCACCTTTTTTGTCTCTCTTGGTAATGAGAATTTCTATCATGCTGGAAATTTGTAGTATTGGTATAGCACTTTAGAGTTTACAATTAATTTTTAAGGCCTTAATCTTATTGGATTCCCACACCAGCTCTGTGGGGAAGGTATTATTATGTTACTCACTTCACAGTTAGGAATGCTGAGGTTCGGAGAGGAGAAATGTCTTCTCCAACTATCACACATCTGTAAGCAGAAGCACTGAAATTGGGTTTTCTGACTCATTACTCTTTCCTCCTCCTCGGAACAGACCCAAGGCTAATCTACCTTAGGGCTGGGTCTCTGGTAGTGGCCATGGAGAGCATTCTGGAGAAGAACCTTGTTTGTCTAACTGTAACAACCAAAATTAGGAGAGTAGCCCCTTGATTTCTGAATTTCTTTTAGTAATCATTTAAGGGTCTCTCACCCATGAGTTTAATTAATCCTGGTGAAGCTCATTATCAGTTCTGCTTGTACTTTGGTTTTGAATCCTAATTTCCTTAGTATACTGTGCTTCACCATCATTGTGCTGGGTTTTCCCCTATGATAGGTAAGCTGATACAACCAGTCCTTGCTCTGAAGTTGGAAACCATATGCCCTGGAGATCTTTCAACCTAAGTCATATGGGTAAACCAGACACAGAAGTATAATTACACCATTGCTCAACTTCATAGATCCTGCAGATTGCCGGCAGAGAAAAGCATTTCTTTTGATAAATCTGAAACCCATGATAATTCTCTCTGAGGAATTACCAGCAGGTTGCAAAACACAACATGGTTATCCACTGCTTGACCTTTTCTCCAGTCCCATTTGCTTCTTTCTCTCTGCATAATTGCATACTTTTCACAATCTTTCCTCTTGTATTTCTTGAGACCCAATATTACTCTGGTTCTTCTATACCTCTATCCTGGCCTTCTCCAGTTATTTCATAGCCTCATAACTTTGGACATCTCCCTAAGTTTAAGCCTGTGTCTTTTGTTTTCTTTTTTCTTTCTCTCCTCTCATCAGCTCTGGTGTGAGCTCTTATGCTGGGCATTGAGTCTACAAAGACAAATAAAACATAGTGTTTAACTTCAAGGGACCCACCGCAGTTTGGTAGAGGGGAGATGAATGTGGAAACAAAGACTTCTAAGTCTAATAAACTATCTGTGCTTTGATAGGGCTGGTTGCAGCTTGAATGGAAAGAAAATACAGTAAAAGGGAAAGATAGAAAAGTCTCTATGGAAGGGATCTACAGGGATGTCTTAGAAGACAAATAGGTACTCCTTATTCGGATAAGAAAAGGAAGGATATTTGAGATAAGAGCTCAGTTTGTGCAAAGAAACTGAAGGAAGAAACTTTGAGTTTTGTTTTCCAGATCTGA
>NW_011888795.1:5760313-5784221 GCF_000151845.1 Pteropus vampyrus | reverse complement strand
AAGAAAAATCAGAACTATGCTTCTCTTCTTCTACCAGCTATGCTCCTCTCTGTGTTGGCTTCTTTATGAGGCATCTCTTTTTCTTGGTGTTTTTTTCAGCAGCTGTATGTTAACATCCTATCAATTTAAAAGCCTTAACCCAAAATGCCTCACGTAATTTTGGCAAAAATTCCGCAATTGACTCTCCATGGACTGACATGGGCATGTGCCCATCTCTAACTCAGTTACTGTGGCCAGTGAGATTGAGTATGCTGAATGGCCAAGCCTGGGTCTGCTCCATAAGTGGAGCCTGGAGGATCGAGGTCAGTTCTTCATAAATCACACAGATTGAGAGGGAGAGGGGTGGTTTTCTAAAGGAAAAGTGACGTGCTATTGCCAGAAGAGGAGAATAGGTGCTGGAAAGCCACAAATGAAAGAAATGCTCTGCAACACCCACCATGGCAGCCTTATCAATCAAAGCTATGGGATCTTAAAAGGGGAAACACTCTATGTGGCTGCACCGTGCTGCACACCTTGGGATGATACTATGATAAATCAGAACAGAATCCATGTCGTATGAGGTATAGCCATTCACTTAACAGCAAGTCCAAGGGAAGATGGATTGTGGAAAGTCCCACAGAAGGAATATTCATAGGGCATATATTGGGAGTCTACCAATGTTTAATTGCTTCGATTTTGTTGATTTCGAACTTGCCTAGTTTTCTTATACTGGCATTAGTGAGTATGAGAGCAAGAGAAACAGAGAAAGTTCTGAGACCATATTTTTAAACAAAGTCTTTTAAAATAAAACATTCACTCATTTGAATACCTGTCTGAAAGCAGGAGGGCCTCTGAGGAGTTCACCCCAGGACAAGCTCGGCGCTATGGAGCCAGGCTGCCGGGAGGCAGGAAAGGGCCGAGCCCACAGCGACAGAAGTATGTTGTCTCCTGCCAGCTGGGGCTGATCCCTCTTCCCCCATGCTTCAGGTAGCAAGAACTCCTGGCCTTTGGTGTCCTTTCTGGTGGGCATGGCTGGGGGCTCATTTGGGTGCCCATGACTAGTCTCTCAGTCTAGCTCTCGTAGCCATTGGCTATATTTGCTGATGGTCATGAGAAAGAATCTAAGAGAGACTTGGGAAATGCCAGAAGCTAAGGAACTAAAGGGTCTGCTCGCTCTCCTTTCTCTTCCCCTCTTCCCATCCCCCTCCCTTGTCTTCTTTCACCACCATCGTTTTCTCCTTTCTCCCTCTCCCATTTGGCCCTCTATGGGGATGAAATCTTCTTGAGGACAACCTTTATGTCTTAATTATGGTCAAAGTTGAGAGACGATATTAAGACAAAATGCAAATATTGTCTTTAAACTTAAGCTGTAATAGAAGGAGCAACCCCACTGACCACAAACCCAAGGTAGGCAGTGGTGCTGCCTCCTCCACAAGGCACAGCTGATAGTTTTATTGTTCAGAGGCAGAAACAATTTTTGCTGGGAGATTCATGAGATTTTTTTCTGAAGGAGGTTTTACTTGAGTCAGGTCTTAAAGGCTGCTCAATGAGTAAACAAAATTAAACCTGGCAAATAAGCAAAAGACATAGGCACAGACACAAGAAGGGCTTGAGCTTAATGCCCAATAGTACATAGTTTGCTGATGGCCTCTAGTCCTTCACTCAAAGCTTGATTAATTTTTGTTTATACAAACTGCTAATAAACTTGGTTACCTACAGATATCCATGAGATCAAAACCAGCAAATGAGAAGTGGGAGAAGGAGCTGCCACAGGCAGACTGCTTAAAATGGAGAGAAGTACAAGATTGATGGCTTGAAAAAAAGAGAGGAGACAGAGGAAAAAAACCTACCACAAATCCTCAGGAATGAAAAAAATCAACAATCTGAATTGAGTGTGGAAGTCAAGCAGTTTTATAAATTTAGAGTCCTCTACAATGTCATCGGGGATCAGAGTTCAATGAAGAGAGTGGCAGCCTATAGTACCTCTCTCCGCCTCCCCGCTAAAAAAGGCTAGATTATATTCTTTATGCTTTGTTTTGGAATACAGAGAAATGAAAAATCAGTTTTAAAAAGATTTCCAATCTTGTTGAGTTACAGTAAAGTTTGTATTAAAAACATAAACCTTCAGCATTTGGAATGCTACATCAGAGAGGAATAATTTGATTTGACTTTTAATAAATTCAGAAGTGCTGTGGGTCATTTTATGTCACGCACCCCTTTCCCAGTCCCCTTCTTATCATCTCTATGCCTCCCACATTGCTGAGGTTTCTTTTCCTTCTTCTCTGCCTGGGGCTTTCAGTAGCCCCGCTCCCGAGTCTGGCACACCTGGCTGCTGTTGGTTCTCTTCTATGGCATTTCCAATACTGTGGTGAGAGGGAAGGGGAAGAGCCCTGAGGTGGGGCCTAGAGACTTGGACACTGGTTTTGGCTTCCTACCTAAGAGCTGGAGATTTTAGGAAAATCATTTTCCCTCTTCAAACCTCTGTTTTCCCAATTGAAAAATAGGGATAATAGGGATAATAATAAAAATAGGGATAATAATAAAAATAGGGATAATAATAGGGAATTTTGAAAATCAAAGACATTAATGGATGTGAGCTTGATAAACTGACCAGTGAGTCCTTTCTCAATCCATACTCTACTTGTAACTACCCTCACCCCTAGTTATCACTTGCATGCTCATTTGTCTCCCTCATTTGATTATTAACTTTTATTTGAAACTGTTTATTTGTTTTTGTTTTTGTTTTTATTGTTGTTGTTGTTATTTTTGTTGTTTTTTAATATCTCCCTGAAGAAAGGCTGTCTTGAATGGCTCTGCCCTCATATGCACTGCATAATACTGGGGAGGGGCACAGTTCATACGACCGTGGTGGAAATAGGGTCCTCAAAGTTTGTGTGATGCAGGGACCATGACCAAAGTGCCTACTTAGCATGCTGCTGTTGCTCTAAATATCAATCATTAGGGGCTCCCTTTCCATTCTTAATATCCAAATCCTGTCCTAGGGCACAAAATATTGCTGAATACTGGATTCTGTGCCCTAAATTGAAAATTTTGTGCTCTATTATTCAGCTCCAGGCCCAGCTTTTAGCGCCCCCATTACACCTTTGATAGACTGTACTGATCTTACCCTTGGCAGACCTTCAGCTACTGAGGTCTTCTGGTGAAGAGGGGTTTTGGGCTATCAGAATGTCAAAGTAAAAGTAAAAGCCTTGACAAGTCTGGTTTTTAGGCTTTGGTGTTTTAATGCCCAAAGCTTTGACAATGGGGACATCTCTGCAGCTGGGCTTGAAAGTAAGTAAAAAAAAAAATTATGCTCCCTCATGGCACTCTAATTACTAGTGAGATTTTATAGCATCTGTGAAATGTTGTAGTCTGACCTCTACGTGTTTTTTGATGGACTTCAGTTTCCTCATCTGCATATTGGGGCTAGTCGCATTTACTTCCCAGGGTTACTAAAGAGTTGTCACATGAATGCATCCGGGCACAGTGCCTGACCCCTATTATGTGCTCTAAAATAGTAGGTGTGGCAAGCAGCCCACCTCCCCCAGTCTCTGGTAGTGTCTCATTGTTGGATAGCTCTGACATAAAACTGTCTATCTCACAATGAAAGAAAAAAATCTATTTCTGTGTAACTTCGACCTATGAGACCTGTGGGCAAGGATGAGGTGTCTTCCCATTTTCCTGGCCTCTCTACTAGAGAGGACAGACAGCAGAGGGCTCCTGTGGTTAGAGGGTCGAGGAGCCAGACAAGCCTCTGTGGTTACACACTTATTTATTTCCTTATTTATTACTTTTGCAGCTAACATTTTTACAATCATGTTATTTTGTGGTTTATTTGCAAAATGCATTGTGAGCCAACTTTGCTTCAAATGTGCTCTGAGTTACAAAAGGATTGCATACGGAAGCCCAGAGAGAGGTGAGGGGAGGGCAGGAGAGCAGTTACAAAAACATGATATAATTGATATATCTGTTAACGATCTTTTCTTTGTAATCAGGCTCACCGAGGCAGATGGAGAAATGAAAACTGAGAAAGCATCATATACCCATGCGTAGCAGCATGAACAGACTGCAACCTTGAAGTGAATGCAAAGGGGCCAGCCTGGGGACTTGGGGAGAACAGCCCAGGAGGAAGCTCTACTCCCACTTACAGACCCCAAACACCAAAGTGGCATTTTTTGGAAAGACTTTAGGAAAGAGTAGAGATTGATTATAGAGGTGTGATGGATGATGAATTAATTCATAAATATCATCAAGGAGTTTTTTTATGATAAGTTTTTCAAAATTTTAATAAAAACAAAAATGCAATTTTCAGAGATGAGCTGAAATGAGGCTCCAGAGATGCTCTGCCAGAAGCTGCTTTTCCCTTTAACTCTGTATCCTTCTTTCCTCACCCCAGGCAATAGTAAATTTCTGGGAGGAAGCCCTGTAGTTGGTGAAGCCCATTTTGACTGTATTCAAGTTTGTTCTTGTATTATTCCATCTGGTGATTCCCCAAACCACTTTCCTTTTTTACTATCCTTGTAAATATTTACATAAGAAGGTTCTTGCAACGCAGGATCCTATATTGGTGGATTGGCTCAAAGCAAAGTCTTGATGTGTTTTATTTCTTTTACGAACAATTTGGTTAAGTGGATTCCCTTCCAGCTCATTAAAAACAATCCTTTCATTTTAATACCATCATCAGAAACTAAATTGTGTCAGAGGGAAAAATAAGTTTGCAATGCACAGCCTCCAGTGGCAATCTCTGAGCTGCTCTGTAGCTGTTAATGGTTGCTGCAAGAATTGGTGATTGTAGTTAATAGCTGGGATACAACATATATTTAAAGGCCTCATCTACCTAGACAGGACAGGAATCTGTGGTGTTTTCTGGGTTGCTCTGGTGGATAAGAGATCAGATAACTGAATCAGGAGATCAACACCCAGTTCCCAAACTTCAGACACCGTCTCATCTTGTCACCATTTCTAAGGCTCTGCCTTTGTTTGCTTTCTCTTCTCTGCCCTCTCTCTTGGACAAGTTCATCATTGTCACAACTTTAACTGATACCTCTCTTTAGATTTGCCTTCTTTTCTGAGCCCCAGTTTCTATGTTTCTGCTAGATAGCCATCACTATCTTAACTCAACAGCACCAAAGCCAACCTCATCTCCATCTGGATCTGGTCCTACTCTGGCTCCTGTGAAAATAGCCTCCCGTACCTACCTAAACCAGCATCATTATCTCAAACACCTCCCAAATCTGTCACCTTTGACTCCTCCTGTCTCTTGCACCAAATGTGATCATTTACCAAGTACTGTTGATTTTAATATTTCATGTAGACTTGCATGGGTCTATCTCTGTTTCTATCCCAGTTGTTAATGCCCTAGGCTTTCTTATGCTTTATGTATTCATTTACCTATATGCTCATTTATTCAACACACAAATTAATTGAATACTTTCTATATGTCAGACACCTATCTGGTTCTGGGGATACAGAAGTGGACAAGACAAAACAGGATCTGTGCCTGCTCTCATAGAGGAAGATACACATTAAAAAACTAAATTACAAAATGGCATGTTTAGTATGACTATAGAGGAAAAACAGGAAGTTACAAAGCCCTGTCTTCTGACTCCCCAAATCCTGCAATGTACTGTTGCCATGTTCATTCATTTGACTGTATCACTTTCCTTCTAAAATGTCACCAATGCTCTTTGTTATTACCTACTTATTTCATGCCACTTATTCATTCATTCAATCATGTTATTTTGTGGTTTATTTGCAAAATGCATTTTTCGTTCATAATTTATATTTGCTGTGCTTCTTCTGCACCATGCTGTCGATTGTTTCCATGCCCTCATTAATATGATTCCTTCTTCTTGCACTATCCTCTTTTCACTTCAATACACCTAGACGTTCTTTTCTTGGTCAATCGAAGAGACAGTATCATTGACACAGATATCAACACTTCTGGGAAGATCTCTCCACTCCCCACAGAATTGTAACATGTTCACCAGGTTCTTCCCCATCCTCTCAACCCTCCTATTACGTACCTGTAAACTTCATACCTTTGGGAGAACATCACAGCATTTGGTGGTGATTAATCTGGTTGTGAATTCCTAATTCTGTGACACTAGCCTTGACCTACACTTGGTGTTCGTAGCAAATCTTCCTTGAGTTAAAAGCCCTGCTTTCACTAACAGTGTTTGATTTGGCTGGTTCCTTCTTATCTTGATCACTTTTGCCTGGGGTAGAGCCTACCTCCCATAATCTGAAGTCTACAGAAGCTACTATTAACCTGGGCTCCTTGGTCCATATTGGACTGCCTGATTTAAAACATGCAGAAGAGACAATTTTCACATGACTATTTCTTATGTGACCTAGAATAAGAGGGCAATGCATTATAAAGTTGGGCAGCAACACCTTCATGAGAAATATTACTTCTCTGTGTTTATGTTTTCTCTTCGTCCAACTTGCCGATGAAAAAAGACAAGATTTAAAGAATAGCATCTTGTACATGTTAGAATGAATTAGAAAAAAATGATAGAGATGCTAGAAATCAGATTTTATGAACACAAACTTCTATATTTGTTCTACTGGATTTGCATAGCTTGAATGAAATTTAGTTAGGTGGTATGATGTTTTGTCCACTTCATCTATAATGTTTTGATTTATTTATATTTAGTGTCTTCTCACCCTACCACTTTTGAAAAAATGACATGCCTTTCAGAAAGCAAAGGGCAACTGCTGTGGAGATGTTGTGAGCACCAGAGCAGCCTAAAACTGTTGAGTAACACCTGCCTGCAGCTAGACCAAAGATGGGACTGGGTTCTGAAAAAGGCTGCACATTCTCACTATTGGAAAAACAGACATCATTTCGGGAAATATTCAATAAAAAGTGTTTGAGACAGAGTCTCATTCACGGTGGGAGGGATTGAAGGAAGCTGTTTTCCCTCTTAAGGCTTGGCTCAGTCTGGAGGATGCTATTTAATGTAACCCAGAACTGATTATTTTGTTGATCATGTTTCAAAACCCCTGTCCTTTAAACGAGTTCCCAGAGTATATTGAATGCAATTGTGGGAAATTTAACTTAAAAATTATTATTATTATTATTTTATTATTATTGTTATTATTATTATTATTTTGAGATTTGAGGGAGAGGATGATAGAAGATGGTGAATGGAAACCTTCCCAAGGACTAAAAAATAAAAGCGGCTGGGGTGGAGGGCCGGGAAGGGGGAGATGAATAGAGCAAAGACAAGAATTCTGGGTTGGAAACTCTTGCTGAATGAGTCATCCTGCAGGACAAATAAAACCTCACTCATCACCCTGTCTTCCTTTTCTGTAGTGAGAGAAGCAAACAGTGGGACCCTGGAAAAACATCAGCAACTTCTTGTAGCATCTGTAGGTGGGGAAGGTTTCCAAGCCACAGAGAGGGCTGTGAACGCACTTACCGGGGCTCCAGATTTTCTCAGCCAAATGGGAAGAACCTCCAAATTGACCTTGGAAAAACATACTCACTGAAGGAAAAAATATTCTAAGCTCCCCCTGTGTATTTGTATTGAAAAAATTTTTTTTAATAAAAGAAACAAATAGATTGCTTTTCAGTTTTCCATGAAAAGAGCTTTAATGCTCTCAGATTCACAGTGGTAGAATTCTTAAAGTGGGTTTTGAAAAGCTATAGAGAGGACTTAAGCCTTGCCTCTCTTTAATGAATACGAGGTCATCCACATAGTACAACCATATTCATATTAAAAAGCCGAAGGGGAAAAGCATTCTTGCCACTCCTTTCTGCAAAGATTGCAATTAGCATTTTTATGAAGAACATAAACTCTCTGTGTATCAAAGATGCACTTTTATTACTCTGAAACTGGCTCCAATAAGCATCCCGCAAACGTTTGGCTCTTTCCCTTCCAGGAGGAGGCCAATTAAAATACAGCTTGTTTCACTGCCAGCCCCTACCCACCCTGCAGTGGGGCAACAACAATACCGAGATGGTAGCGCTGGCGCCCTCAAAAGTGACTTTTCAGTTATTGGGCACCTGGCAGGAAAATAATGAGTCCTTGGCTCTCATTGCACACATGTACACAAAAACAAAACTTGAGGCTTATTTTACCTTTTCCTCCTTACTCCAGTTATGAATTACTTGATTCAGAAAGATGATTTAACTTGCTACCAATTGTGTGAACTGTTCTCCCACCTCAGGAGCAGCAAGGCTCAAGGGACAGTGGCAGTTGACCATGTCTTAGTGGCATCAGCATGGTTTAACAAACTGTACTGCCCTCTGCACAGGAACTTGTGCCAATGAGCTACTTTCTAGAGCAGAGAGTTACAGCTGCACAGTCCCTCTGTGGCTATCAACTGTCTATGCCATTTGACATTGTTTCTTCGGGTATTGTCTGATATGACCAGTGCTTTTCTTATTATAGGTAGACTCTCTACCGTGGTGTGGCGCAGAAGATAAAAAGGACAGTGTCTGGCTGCTTTTGGAGCCAAAGGCAACAAGCCAGGCTTTACCTCACCCATTTGGTTCTATTCGTCAGCTAAATGGGTCTTGAGAAAATATTTAATCTCTATACACAGTGGACAATTTTGAATGGGAGTCAGAAAAAAGTATAAATAAACCCAATATCCCTTTCAATGGACATGGAAACAAACACAGTATAAACAGTAGATGGTCAGTAAAATTTTCTTGAATGAAGGATTTAATATGCCAACTCTAGGGAGAGTACTTTCTACACAAATGATGTTAAAAACATTTTAATGATATTTTCCTCATGTACCTCTATCCATTTCTCTCCACTTTCTGATGCAACAAAATTCATTCTTGTGCTTGCTATACTAATACTACCTCTGACAATGAGTCTTGTAGATTTCAGACAAAGAATTGGACTGACTTCATATGAAAACAGTTAACGCAATGATTGTAAATTCAACAGTTTTGATGCTTTTGGCTGCAAATAAGAAAGTATTTGTCAAAATTAATTCAAACAAATCATATTTATTAATAAAACTTAGAAAATAAGGTGTCCAGAGAATATTAGTTCTCAAGTTGGATCAGAAACTCAAAAGTTAAGATCGATATTTCTGAATTGTTTTTATTTCATGCTTTCAAGATGTCCATTATAGTTTCAAGTATCATCTCTTCATACAATAATGTTTGAATCACAATGTAAGAGACATTTCTGAAAGAACTAAAAGACTTCCCATATCTAATTTTTCATAACTGTGCCACATGCAAAGTAAAAACAAATCTCCGTGATTGTCTTAGAGTCATTGTATTAATTTCCTAAGGTTGCTATAATGAAGTACCATGGATTGGGTTGCTTAAACAACAGAGATTTACTTTCTCATGATATTGGAGGCTAGATTTCCAAGATCAAGGTGTCAGCAAGGTTGTTTTTCTGAGGCCTATTTTCTTGGCTTGTAAATGATTGTTTTTTAGCCATATCTTCACACGGTCATGCTTCTGTGAGTGTCTGTATCTTTATTTCCTCTTATAAGGACACTGGTCATAATGGATTAAGGCTTACCCTAATGGCCTCATTTTAACTTTACTACCTCTTTAAAACCATATCTCCACATTCTGAGATTATGGAGGTTAGAACTTTATTATGCAAGTTCTTAGGGGACACAATTCGGCCTATAAAATGCTCATGATTGGTTCTCTGGGATATTATTGCTCAGGCAACATTGGGGTTTGGTTAACAAGAAAAAAGGAAGAATGACTGTCACAGATATTCTTACTTGTTAGCATTATTATTTTTCATGTAATGATTGTTGAGATGCCTCGTTTCCCCAAGTGTAATCAGTTTTGCAGAGGCCGGTACTGGAAATGATTCAGATAAACAAAAGATCAAGATTAATTGATCACCTCTGTCACTAGATATGTCCCTCATCACATGGCCAGCCTGTATCTACAGGGAGCATATTTTTAGCAAGTGCGTGGTAAGAAAAATAAATTGATTTTCTTAAATGGCACAAAAATTTCTCTTGAGGAACAAGATGTCTTGGCTTAGAAAAATTCTTGACAAGCTGGTTAGTAGGAAAGTGATACTCAGAGGTCATGAGCCAAGATATCAAAAGAGAAGGCTAAACTTTTTTGAATGAGTCGTAAGTAGGAACTGAGGGGAATGTGGGGAGAAGAGGAGAGGGTAGAAGGAAAAAAACAAGACATTAGAAGGTAGCACAAGGCTGAAGACCTTGGGAGAAAACTGGACAGTAATCATACCCAATCACGGGAGAATCAAAGTCTCCTAGAAAAAAAGAGTCCCATGTTCAGTTTAAATATATTTTTATTAGTGTGATGTACTCTTCTTAGCCACCCTCCTTTGATCATCAGTAAAGCATACTAAGTACACACTTGTCTCAAAAGATTAGAGTATTAGGAAAGAGGCTGGGATGAAAAGGCATTGGATATGTCATGTGCAAAATTGACAGAAAATCTAGAAATTGAACTGATTCAACCAAAGCAGGATTTCAGAAACATAGGTATCTGTAATCACTTTTTACTTTAACCTCCGGGCAAGAACAGAAATCTGGGGAGACTATTTCAATTTTTATAGAACACCGAAAGGGAAATGAGAGTAAGGGTGTGTTTATCTTATCTATACTTAAAGGGGCAAGGTGATCCCAGATGTCACCTAAGTATTGAAACATCATTACTTTTAGAAATAATAATCCAACCATATGTTATATTATGAGTGATTTTAAAATGTTTTTTATAATCTGGGAAAACCAGCACACAATTAAAAAAGACATTTTATTCATTTATTTATTTTAAAAGCTTATTTTGAGATAATTTTAAATTGATATGAAGTTTTAAGAAAGAATGCAGAAATACTGTATATCTTTTATTTACTTTCTACCTATCGTAACATCTTTCAAAACTATAATACAATATCACGATCAAGGTATTGACTTTCATATAGTTAAGATACAGAACATTCCATCATCATAAGGATCCCTCTTGTTACATTTTAAGCCATACCCATTTCCCTCTTGGCCCATCCCTCCTTAACCTCTGGCAGCCACTAATCTGTCCTCTCTTTCTATAATTTTGTCATTTCAAGAACATTATATAAATGGAATCATATACTATGTAAAATTTTGGGGTTGGCTTTTCTCACTTAGCATAATTTCCTGGGGAGTCATCCAGGTTGTTGTGTATATCAACAGTTTTTCTTTCCCCCTTTTATTTCTGAGTAATATTCCATTGTACAAATGAACCACAGTTTGTTTAAATATTTACCTATTGAAAGATATTTGAGTTGTTTCCAGTCTTGGGATATTACAATTAAATGTGCTTATTAGGAATTGCAGTATGTCCCTTCCCCCAGAATTCGTATGTTGAAGTCTTAACCTCTGGTATATCAGAATATGATTGTATTTGTACATAGGGTCTTTATGGAGGTAATTAAGTTAACCTGAGGTCATTAGGTTGAGTCTGGATCCAATATGCCTGGTGTTCTTATAAAAAGAATAAGTTTGGAGACAGACATGCACACAGGGAGAAGAGGATATTAAAATGAAGTCAAAGATTGGAGATGATGCTTCAGCAAGTCAAGGAGCACCAAGAATTG
This sequence comes from Pteropus vampyrus, assembly GCF_000151845.1. Taxonomy (NCBI): domain Eukaryota; kingdom Metazoa; phylum Chordata; class Mammalia; order Chiroptera; family Pteropodidae; genus Pteropus; species Pteropus vampyrus. The sequence continues at coordinate 5,772,687 of NW_011888795.1, read as the reverse complement.
CCAGTAAACCAAAAGAAAGCTAGGCAAGAGGCATGGGACGGTCTCTCTCACGACCCTCAGAAGAATACAATTCTGCTGGCACCTTGACTCCAAAACTGTGAGACAATAAATTTCTGTCGTTTAAGCCATCCAGTTTGTGGTACTTTGTTGTGGTAACACTAGCAAACTAATATAATGACATAAACATTTGTGTATAAGTTTTTAAATGAATATAAGTTTTCATTTCTTTGGGAGAAATGTCCAGGAGTAGAATGCTGTTTTTTATGGTAATTGCATGTTTAGTTGTTTTTTTTTTTATTTAAATAGCCAAATTGTTTTCCAGAGTGGCTGTATCATTCCATGTTCCCACCAGCCATGTATGAGTGATCCATTTTTGCAGTCTCACCAGCACTTGGTGTTGTCACTATTTTTTGTTTAGCCATTCTGATAGGTGTATAGTGATATCTCATTATGGTATTAATTTGTATTCCTCTAATGGCAAATGACAATGGACATGTTTCATGTGCTGGGGTGCTTGTTTTTACTATTGAGTTCTGATATTTTCTATATATTCCAGGTAACATTCCTTTGTTGTATGTAGTTTGCAAATATATTCTTCCAGTCTGAATCTTATTCTATCAGTCCTTTAATAGAGTCTTTCCTGGGGCAAAAATTTGTAAGTTTGATGAAGTTTATTTTATCATTTGTTTCCTCTTATGGGTCATGTCTTTAATGTTATTTAGAATTCTTATCTAACCCAAGATACCCAAGACTTTTTCCTATTTTTTTTAAATAAAAGCTTTATAGTTTTGTATTTTACATGTAATTTCACAAACCATTTGAGTTACTTTTATATAAGATGTAAGGATTAGTTGAAGGGTCCCCACCCCCCCGCATTTAATTATGTTTGCACCTTTGTCAAGAATCAGTTGGATATAATTTTGTGAATCTATTTCTGGGTTCTCTACCCCGTTCCATTGATTTATGTGTCTATTCCTCCACCAATACCAAACTATATTGTTTACTGTAGGTATATATTGACTTCATATCAGGTAGGGTGATCTTTACCACTCTATTCTTCTTATTTCTTCTGTCAATCTGTCTTTTATTTAATGTATTTAGGTCATTTACATTTATATAATTGATGTCTTAGGGGTAAATTTGTCATTTTATTTTTTGTTTTCTGTTTATTCTATTTTTTGCTTTTGTTTTCTTTTTTCATGTCATCTTCTGGTTCACAGGAATATTTACTATAATTCCATTTTGATTTTACTATAGCTTGTTATCTCTTTGTATGGCTGTTTTAGTGGTTGCTCTAGGTTTTACATTACATATACATCACTCAAACTGTTTACTTGTGTCATTTTGCCACAAGTGAAGTATACAAAACTTACTTCTCTTTATATTTCTCAACCTCCCCCCACTTAAAGTATAACTTTCTTAAACATTTTCTCCACATACATTTAGATCCCTATCAGACATGATTTTTGCTTTAATTGTCAAAAATAATTTAGAAAACTCATGAGAAGAAAAGTTTATTTTTATTTATCCATATTTTTTCCTTACCATGTACTTTCTTCCTTTATAATGTTCCAAGATTCCTTCTTTTATCATGTCTTTTCTGTTTAGAGAAATTTCTTAAGCATTCTATTACGGTAGGTTTTCTGATGGCAAATTCTCTTAATTATTCTATTTCTGAGAATGGCTTGATTTCCCTTTCACTGCTAAAGAGTATTTTCACTGGACATTGGATTCTGGGTTGACAGTTCTTTTATTTAAGCAACCGAAAAGCATTGTGCCACTTCCTTCTTTCCCCTATGATTTCTGAGGAGAAATTAACTGTAATTTGAATGGTGTTTTTCCATATAGGTTTTATTTCTCTTTTGCTTCTTTTGGTAGTTTTTTATTTGTCTTCAGTTTTCAGAACCTTGACTATGATATGTTTTTGTGTAAATTTTTTTTTTTCCTGTTTGGTATTTTATCAGCTCTTGAATCTGTATGTTTATGTGTTACTTAGATGTTCTTTTCATTCTTCCTTTGTTCCCCCAAACTGGGAAAATTTTTCGTATATTATTTCTTCAAGAACTTTTTTAGTCTCACCCTTTTTCTTTTTTCTTCTAGAATTCCAATGAAACAAATGTTAGATTTTTTGTGTATTCCCATGGGTCCTTGAGGCTTTGCTGGGATTTTTTTTGTTTTTTGTTTTGTTTGTTTTTCTCTCAGCTTAATTTTCTCTGTTGTTTAGATTGGGTAATTTCTTTTGTTCTTAAAGTACATTAATTACTCTTTCCCCCTTGTTTTGCTGTAGGACTGATCTGCTGAGTTTTTTTATTTGTTATTGTATTTTTAAGTTCTAAAATCTTAATTTGGTCCTTTTTTTATACTTTGATTTTTCTGAGGTATTCTATTTCTTTGTTGGCAATTTCTATTTTTGTATTTGCCTCAACTGTGTTTACCATTGTTCCTTGAAGCATTTTTGCTATGGCTGCTTTACAGTGCTTGTCAGATAATTCTAACATCGCTGTTATCTCAGTGTGTAGCCTCTACTGATTGTCTTCTTTCATTCAGTTCGAGACCTTTCTGATACGTGGCATCAGTGTTTTTTAACTGAAACCTAAACAGTTTGGGTACTATGTTAGGAGAAACCAGATCTTATTCACACCTCTGTTTTAAATAAGTTTTTCTGACTCCACCTTGGCAGTGGGAGAGGAGGGCACTGCGTTGTTACTGCCATGTGAGAGTTGAAATTTGGCCTTCACTGACACAAATTGAGGTGGGCTCCTCAATACTGCTGGATACAGTTGGGAGTTCCAGTGTTCTTTTCTTTCTTTTCTTCTTTTTTTCTATCCTATTTCTTTGAACAATTTGAGAGCGAGTTGCAAAACTCAACAACTTCAGTGTGTATTCTAAAAATAAGAATTTTTGTTTATAAAACTATGGTACAATTATCAAAATTAGGAAATTAACATTGAATATTATTTAATTTTACAGTTACCAACTGTCCACTTAGATTCTTATAACACAAGAAAAAAATTAACTCAAGCATTTTATAGGAATGTCCTCTCATGTTGGACCCTGAGATCTGCTGTACTATTTATTATACTAGGCAAACAATCTCCTAATTCTTTTTCTCTCTTGTTCTTTTTCTGTACCGAACTCACCCTGATTCTTAATCTTTGAAGGTGTATTATAGTCAACCAGCCTAGAATTGTTTTACTTGTATGTAACTGGATCTCTACCTGTACCAGTCTTTGTTAGGATAAAAAAATCAGTCATTCTAAATAATGCAGGAATAATATTATTTTATAGAATGTTGAATTCTATATAGAATATATAATAATATTTTAATGTAGAAATCAGAGATTACCTGGGAGAGGAAAAATTAAAAAGAGTGCAGTCAAAATATCAGAGAAATAGCTTGAAACTCTAAAGTGAGTAGTTGCAAAAATGTTGCCATGAAACTACTCCAACTCTTGAGTCTCAGGGAAAGCTCCCCATCAACTATTTTGGTTAGCTATGTAATTAGCCTCTAGCCGTGCATGTGGTCACTTTGATCTCCCAAATCACTTCTGTCTTCCAAAATCTCATGTAAGTTTTTCTTATTGGCAAACTCTAACTTAGAATCATATAACAAAGGGGATTCTGAGAAAAGTAGTTAGGTGACTTCTGATTTATCTGTTTCCCTGATGAATGAATTTTGCCCTATAAGAGAAGAGGTAATGAATGGGAAAACATCTAGCTGACCTAGGCAATCTGTCTTCCTGGAAAATTACTCTAATAGAGGTATGTTGCTAAATTCTGCCACTGATTCCATGACATATAATTGTTTTTCCCTTTCTCAAAAGAATGATGATTTTTTTTTTATCATCACTTTTCCAACTGATTTACCCTGTTACTATCTAAAGAAGACATCTATGGTATGGTCTAAACTTTACCTTCATTTCTTTTGAAAATTTTTTCTTCTTTTCCAACCAATTGGTTTCAGTTGGGGTTACCATGATTTTTCATGACCCTGATCCCATGTTTGGCTACAGTTTATTGGTCTATGGATGACATATTACTCAAGTTGGACCAATCGAATGTTTTGTTCCCTGTAAACAATTTGTTGGTCTAAAGGTGGGTCACTTATCAGACTAGTCAATCAGAATTATTTCTGAAATTTTCTTGAAAAGTAATTAAGAAAAAAGAGTTAGTTTTTGTCTTTCGGTGGAAAATTTAAGAACTCTTGGCAACTGAGTTTTCTATTATATGGAAAAAGACAGTTTGAAATGAGAGGAAAGGTAAGTGGTACACAGAAAAAAAGAACAGAAAAGAAAAAGACATGGAAAGAGAGAAGTGCGTGGTCATGTTTAACTTTCTGATTCTAGTTGTCCCAAAATATGCTTCATAGCTCTTCTCCTCATGGTTTGCTTATTCAAATGTTGTTTTGCTTAGGCAAAGCAATTATCATTCTCTTTCTCTTTTTCACTGAACTACCTCATACCAGATTCCTGTTACTTGTAAACATATATTATCATAATATAGAACAAGTAAAATATAACACATTTGTGAAGCTTCTCAAGCCACTTATTTTGGAAAGTGGTCATTTATTCTATTCACGAAAATTACCTGCACATTTACTGATGGAGTCTTTCAACAATCAAAGTTAATGCTTCAAGTTTGAGTGCTATTGGTTTATGTAGTAGATGCTACATATGCATTTTTATATAACTTCTTCAATTTAAATCTCCTAAAAACCAAAATAGTAAAAATATTTGTTCAAGTTTTAAAAGTAAAAAAATATATTAAAAAAAAGCTTTAGAGAAGTTAAGTGATGTTTAATAGATCATCCAAAAAGTAAGTGAGATCTGGGTTCAGGGATTCAGCTTTCACATAAAGCACTTTTATGTGAATTAAAGTAATGTTCACTACTGATGGGCACTGCATTGAACCAAGATGCACAGCTTAGTGTGCAGAGCATGGACTAGATTTCAGACTTCACTTGTTTTCACCAGATGGTTGTCCTTGTGCAGTGAAAATCCTTGGCAACATCACCTGAAGAGTTTATGTCTTAGATTGGATTAGAAATTTTTACTTTAAGTTCAATTATATCTTTTCTTATTTAACTATGCTACATCTATTTTCACTTCTACAAATGGCTTAATTTTATGAGATATCTAGAACAAATGAAGACTATATCAGTCAGTATAAACTAGGTTATGCTGTGGTAACAAATATCTCCAAAAATCTTAGTAATTTAGCATAATAAAATTTTACCTAGTGCTCATTTAAAGTTCAGGTGTTTTTCCAGGGTAACTGAACTCCATGTGGTAACTTAGTATCTTAGGCTACTTAGATTTTAAGGTACATCCAAATGGATACATGCTTCTGGAATTCCTTGGCAAGGGAATAGCCAAGCTATAGAGTAAGGCATTTGCAATTAAATGTTTCCACATGAAATACACACATGTCATTTTCATTTACATTTCATAGTCAAGTCAAATCACATGGCCACGCCTAACTTCAAGAGGTGGATTAGCGCAATCTTTCAAGTACTCAAAAGTAGAGGATACCTAGATATTGGTGAATAACAGTAATGATTATCATATGGATTTATGACTATTCAATTGGAGTTAATAAAGGCAACTGTGATGCCACTATAGTCTTAAGTCAGAATACTGTGAATCAGTACTAAGGAAATTATATTTTCTCTTTCTGTCTCCTCTCTCTTTCTCTTTTTGTGTGTGTGTTTGTGTGTGTGTGTGTGTGTGTGTGTGTGTGCGTGCGCGCGCGCACGTGCATGCTTTTGCCCAGTATTATAGATAACCTGTCTTTTGTATATCTCTTCTGAGTTAGAAATCTAGTAATAAAACAAATGCTAGAATACTATTTATGCAGCTTACCACACAGGGTTGTTATAAACCTGAAGTGAAATAATGGTTACAGAATGGCTGGGTATACTTTAACATTTTAAGGTGATACTATTGCTCTCTCTTTGGACTTCCACCAGGAACATCTTGGGATGACTATTTATGGAAAGGTGAATGGTTGATTCTTCAGATGGTATAAATCCCCATTTCTAGACAATCAAAAGGCTTCTCTTGGCAACAGACTCCAACATGCATTTACTTACTCAGTGAAAAACTTAGGTGTGGAGGAGTGGAATAGGCCTGGGGTAGAAGGTAAGGGTGATCAGGGCAAGTCAGTGATACGGATGTGGCTCAAATGGGAAAATAAAGCACCCATAGTATAAATGTGAGCCTACTGAGGTCTGTTCTGTGATTCTCTTTAATAACGGAGTCAGGAGGTGTTAATGAGCATGGCACAGGGCACACAGCCATCAAGTGAATTAGTCATAGCTTGATTCTTTTATGTGCCTTGTCTAATGGCAAACATTATCCAGCAATCACAGCAGCAACACTCTCAGATGGAGCAGAAGGTGTAGAAGAGAGTAATGAGGCTGCCTAAAAACTGTTTTACAGAGCCCTGCACCAATTCACAACAGATAATGGAACCGAAAGCCAGACAGATAATAGAAGCGACAGCCATTTATTGCTAAGAGACTGTCTGAATATTTGTGCATAAAACAGCTCGCTCCAAGTTCTTTAATCACATTTCCTGAGAAAAAGTGGCAAAAAGGAAAGCCACGTGGCAGGCTACTTCCATTAGTGCATTTTAAAATGAGTATAAAGAAGAGGAATGAGTAGATATGAAGTAAAAGAATACTGACAGAGACCGCAGATCAGAAACAGAGCCTGAGTGTTTTAATCCAGCAAACTGGGACATGTTCTCCTTGTGGGTAGAGCAGGGTATTGGAAAAAGATCGCATCTTGCAGTTATTTGATATTCAGGATTGTTAAAAGAATCTTAGTTTATGATTCTTCTTTGATTCCTGAAAGAGAAGATGGCTCGCCCAGACCCCTTTCTCTCTTACTTCGTGCCTAGACTTTGATACTTTTTTAGCATTATGGACAGCAAATGGGGACAGGTATGTTTGGTAAAGTCCTGGGGGATGGAATGCATGGCTTTCCATAAGTTTTTATAAAGATTGTCTTTTGCTATAAGATCCCCCAAAGGAAACTTATATTATAAGATATCTCCTAATATAATATAAAATTCAAAAATTTGCTGTTTGCATTTTTTTCTCCACTCCATCTGGCAATCATGTGTTCTGTTCTGGTGCCACATTTTAAAAGGGACATTAACCAGATGAAGTGCATCCAAAAGGAGGTGTCCAAAATGTCACTGGAATGTGAAACCATATTATTTAGAAGTGTCTGGAGGGCCTGAAGAAGAATTTGACGTTGAGAAGTTTGTGAGTGGGTTGCTTTACAAAAGTATTCAAATAACTGATTACTTTCTCATAAAAGAGGAATTGGATGTGTTCTGTAGGACTTCAGGTAGTAGAAAAGGATGACTAAAGTGAAGTTATAGTAGGCTGACCTTAACCTTATTATAGGAAATCTTTGGCAGTAATTAGAGCTGTCCAAAAATAGAATGGACTATCCGGAAGAGTAGTGAGCTTTCTGTCAGAGAATATGTTCAAGCAGAAGCCAAATATTTGCTTGTCTGGGATATCAGTTAAAAGCTAAGCTGGAATGTTGTCCTAATTGATGTGAAGTCCACTTGAACCCAGAGAGTCTGCGATATTAGTCTTGATATTAGTCTCCTAGGGGAGGATCTCAATGCACTGTAACCTGGAACTCTAGAGCTGAGCAAGGATAGAAAAATGAGAACTTTCTGAAATGGTTTTTCTTCTCTTCTGAAGTCAGAAAGACTTCAGCATTTACATTATTATGGTTATAAAAACAAGGTTTATCATGGAGACAAATAGTAAATCATGATTGTTTAAGTTTTTGTACAATTTTTTGTTTTCCCTGCAGTTAATACTTGTCATGTTTACTAATTTTCTTTATTTTTAAATACATGTAATCTCCAGATACTTTACCAGTTTTATAAAAATAATCTGCATTATTATTTTATGCACAGTCAAATGCTCTCAATAATCCATCAAGTCAAAATATAAAAATTTAGTACCCAAGATTGTTAGTTGTATAACCGTAATCCTTTCTCCTTTTCTTTTTAATTAATAGAAGCCTGGTATTTGTTCAGGGCAGCAATATGTATAGCTTTACAACTTTATTTAGTAGTCTGTCTTGCAGCAAATATTGCCATAAATACAGTCTGCACAAGGAGATGTAAGTAGATGTCTAGTAGGAATTTTGGAGAAAGTTTATTTCCTGTTAAAGTCATTACCCATGCCTTTCAGCAACGTTTTGTAGTTTTCATTGTATAAATCTTTCACCTCCTTGGTTAAGTTAATTCCTAACTATTTTATTTTTTTGGTGCTATTTTAAATGGACTTGTCTTTGTAATTTCCTTTTCTGATTGTCATTGCTAGTATGTAGAAATGCAAATGGTTTCTGTGGTTAACTTTGTATACTGCTAACTTTGTTGAATTGATTAGTTCCAATAGGTTTTGTTTTCTCATGTATGTGTGTGTATATAGAATCTTTAGGATTTTCTTCATATGAGATCATATTGTCTGAGAGCAAATATAATTTTATCTCTTCTTTTCTAATTTGATTGCATTTTACTTCCCTTTCTTGCCTAATTGCTCTGGCTAGAATTCCCAGTTCTGTGTTAAATAGACGTAAAAGTGAACATCCTTGCCTTGTTCCTGATCTTAGAGGAAAAGCTTTCAGTTTTTCACCATTGAGTATGATGTTCACTGTGGATTTTTCATTTACGGCTTTTATTATGTTGAGATAGTTCTTTCTAATTCTAGTTTGTTCAGTGTTTTTACTCTAAAAGGGTGTTGAATTTTGCCATGTGTTTTTCCGTATCAACTGAGATAATCACATTTTTTCCCCTTCATTTGTTAATGTGGTGTATTATATTGATTGGTTTTCATCTGTTGAAATATCCTTGCATTCCAGTAATAAATCCCAGCTGGTTATGGTGTATAATCCTTTTAATATGCTTCTCAATTTGGTTTGCTAGTATTTTGCTGAAGATTTTTGCATCAATGTTTATAAGAGTTATTGATCTATATTAGTAATTTTTTTCCTTGTAGTGTCTTTGGCTTTGGTATCAGGATAACCTTAGACTCATAAAATGCGTTAGAAAGTGTTTCTGCCTTCTCAATTTTCTGATAAATTTCAAAAAAGGATTGATATTAGCTCTTAGTGAATTCATTAGTGAAGTTCTGAATTTAGGGCTATTTTTTTGTTGAGAGATCTTTTATTCTATCTCATTAATTCTCATTACTTGTTATAGGTCTATTTGAATTTTCTATTCATGAATTAATCTTAGTAGATTTTTTGTGTCTTGAATTTGTCCATTTCATCTAGCTTATCAAATTTATGAATGTAAGATTATTCATAGTACTCTTTTTAATTTTTAATTTTTGTAGATAGTAATGTCTACTTTTATATCTGATTTTAGTAATTTGAGTCTTCTTGCTCTTTTTTTCCAACTAGCTAAAGTTTTGTCAATTTTGTTAATCTTTTCAAAAAAAACCATTTGGTTTTATTGATTTTTATTGTATTTTTATTCTCTATTTTATTTACCTTCATTCTAATCTTTATTATTTCCTTTCTTCTGCTAGCTTTTGGTTTAGTATCTTTTTATTCTATTAGTTCCTCAAGTTGTAAAGTTACATTGTTGTTTTAAGATCTTTCTTGTTTTTAATGTGTTTGTAGCTATAAAAATTTACCCTCAGTACCGCTTTCACTGTGTCCCATAAGTTTTGATATGTTGTGTTTTCATTTTCATTCATTTTAAAGTATTTTCTGATTTTCCTATGATTTCTTCTTTGTTTCATTGGTTTAAGAGTTTGTTGTTTAATTTCCACAAATTTGTGAATTTTCTAGTTTTATCTCTATTACTGATGTCTAACTTTGTCTTCATCCTGAGATGGTTTTAGTAGATAACTTTTATGATATCTATCTTTTAAAATCTATTAAAACAATTTGTGTAAAATATGTTTTATCTGGAAAATGTCCTTTATGTACTTGATATTGAGTCAAGTGTTCTATATCTATTAGATTTAGTTAGTTTATTGTGTTGAGTCCTCTATTTCCTTACTTATCTTCTGTCTGATTGTTTTATACATTATTGGAAGTAGATGATTGAAATCTCCAATTATTACTGTAGATCTGTCTATTGCTTACTTCTATTCTGTCAGTTATGATTTATATATTTTTATGGTCTGCCATTACACATATAAATGTTTACCACTGTTATATCTTCTTGCTGTATTAAACCTGTTATTAATATACAAAGTCTTTCTTTGTCTCTTGTAAATTTTTTTTTATTTAATGTCTATTTTGTCTTATATAGTATAGTTACCTCTTTTCTCTTTTGGTTACGATTTGCAGGGAGTATCTTTTTTCATCCTTTTACTTTCAATCTGTTTGTGTTTGGATGTGAAGTGAGTCTTCTGTAGATAGTATATAATTGGATCATATGTTTTTATTCATTATAATAATCTGTCTTTTGATTAGAAAATTGAATTTATTTATATTTAATCATTGACAAGAACATACTTCTATAATTTTGCTATTTGTTTTCTATATATCTTATGCGTTTTTTGTTCCTCATTTTCTACATTACATTTTTCTTTCGTGTTTAATTTTTTTGTAATGAAATATTTAATTTTTTTCTCATTTTCTCTTGTGTATATTCTATAGCGATTTTCTTTATGGTTACCTTGGAGATGGCATGTAACATCCTACAGTTATTACATTCTTATTTGAATTTCCATTAGTTTAACTTCAATAACATATAAAAAATCTGCTCTTTTACAGCTGTTTTTTTTACCCTATTGGTATGTTGATGTTACAAACTTACATCTTTATATATTTATACCCCAAAACATAAACTAGCGTTTAAAAAAATTCACTAGTCTCTTAAATTATGTAGAAAACAAAATGTGGAATTAAGCACCAAAATTACAATAACATTAGCTTTTAGACTAATGTTTTTTTAATGTATTGGTCTCTTAAACCATATAGAAAACAAAAAGCAAAGTTACAAACCATTGTTACAATGATACCAATTTTTGTAATTGCCCATATATTTACCTTTATTAAGACCTTTATTTATTTATATGGCTTAGAGTTATTGTCTAGTGTCCTTTCATTTTGCCATGCAGAACTCCCCTGAGATTATTTTGCAGAGCAAATCCAGTGGTAATAAACTCCCTAAGCTTTTGTTTTCTTAGGAATATCTTAATTTCTCCCTCACTTTACAAGGAGAGTTTTGACAGATATAAGATTCTTGTTGACAGTTGTTTCTTTTAGCACTGAATAAATACGTTCTTTGACCTATGATGGGATTATGTCTCAATAAAACCATCCTAAGTTAAAAATATTGTAAGTAGAAAATGAGTTTAATAAACGTAACTTACTAAGTATTCAGCTTATCCTAGTCTATTATGAACACATGCTTAGAACACTTACATTAGCCTACAATTGAATCAAGTCATATAACACAAAGCTCTTTTTATAATGCCCAGTATCATGAGAAAGCACCATACTGCATATCACTAGCTCAGAGAAAGATTTAAATTTGAAGTACACTTTCTACTAAATGTGTATCACTTTTGCATCATTATAAAGTAAAAATATCTTAAGTTGAATCATCATAAGTTGGGGGTCAGCCATATACAGGCTGCCCCCTGTCTTTTGGCTTCCAAAGTCCCTGATGAAAAGTGTGATGATTATTTTATTGAGAAACTTTTGTATGTGACAAATCTCTTCTCTCTTGCTGGTTTTAAAATTCTCTTCGTCGCTGTCTTTCAAATGTTTGATTACAGTGTGTCTCCATATGGATCTCTTTGAGGTCAACTCCCTTTGAGTTCGGTAATCTTCTTGGATATTATAGTCATGTTTCCATCATATTTAGAAAGTTTTTAACTATTATTTCCTTTGCCTTTTCTCATTCTTACTCCCACAGTCTGCATGTTTGTCACCTGGGGGCGTACCACATATCCCTTAGGCTCTTTTTACTTTTCTTTAATCTTGCTCCTTTCAGCATCTCAGACTCAATAATTTCCATTGTATTATCTTTAGGTTTGCTGATTCTTTCTTCTGCCTGTTTAAATCTGCCTGTGAATTGCTCTAGTGATTTTTTTTTTTTTTTTAATTTCAGTTATACTTTTCAGCTCCAGAATTTCTTTGTGGTTTCTTTTTAAGTTTTCTTTCTCTTTATTGATTTTTCCATCACATTTATACATCATTTTTTGACTTCTCCTCATCATTGTTTAATTATTTGAGCAACTTTAAGATAGTTGTTTTAAATAAGTCTTTGTCCAGTAGATCTGTCATGAAGTATTTTTCAAGGAGAGTTTCTGTTGATTTTTTTTCCCCTTTGAATTGCTGTACTTTCCTATTTCTTTATATGCCTTGTAA
>NW_011888795.1:5719396-5759449 GCF_000151845.1 Pteropus vampyrus | reverse complement strand
AAAAAAGCAGCAATAAGTGATCAGAGAACAGGTTCTAGATATTTGGAGGGCAGAGGCCTTTTTGCCCATCTTTATTTCTGATGGTGTAAAGTTATATGCAAGTTGCTCCAGGAACATATCATACCTGCCTGCCATGAAGATGAGGGTAGGGAATAGGTGGCTGCTACTGTACTAAGCATTAAAATTGCCTGAAATTAACTGCATTTTATCTTTCAAGACTTCCCTAGAAGCTGCAAGTCTTCGATAGACTCGAGGTCAAGAATAGTTACATCAAAAAGATTCTGCCAATGCAGATGTCTAAGTTGATTTCTAAGTTGGGACAAAAGATTCCTGGTGTTTCCTATTCCACCATCTTCCCAGAATCTCTCTAGAGTAAATTTGACTTCTGTTTTACTGAAAGATGCTAAAGATAAGATGAGCTCTATTACATTTCTTACTATAAAGATTGAAAATACAGAAATGACAAAAATATATCATATGTGTATGTTCCTATTTTACTTATCAAAATGTTTTTATATCCACATGTCACTTTATCCTCCCAGTATCCCTTGAAGGAAAGTAAGGCAAAAGTGTTCACTTTACAGAATAGAAATTTACCTCAGAGAACCCAAGTTGCCTTGGGTAGCACAGCAAGCTGATGCAGCTCTTGGCTCAAGACTAGGTCATTTGAATTCTAGTGCTTGCTCCACAATATTCCTCAGCCTAGTAGTTTGTGTTTATAAAAAAAAAAAAAAAAAAAAAGATTGGTTTAGATTAAAGAACATTAAAAAAGAAGTACTCTGCCTCATGTAATCAGCCCCACCGATATTTATACTTGATTCAAGGATATATGTTTTCCACATTTTAAACCTTTTTCTCATCTGCAGAGGCCAGAGTTTTTATGTTTTTTTTTCTTGTGACTTTCTTCCTCCAAAACCCATTCTTATAAAAAGAACTGATACATCCATAAGTTTCACAGGTACTTCCTTATATTTCAGCTATGGCAGATCTGAAGTCTAAATCATGGAACAGAAATGTGACACTATATGTACTAGAGAGCTGGGTTGGAAATGTAATGTTTTCATCAGGATGAATTTTTCAGTTTCTGGGTTCACACATTGTAGGTAGGGCTTTCCTGTTCTGCTTGCCACTGGACAGATTCCATAAAATATATGGTCTCACAGGTATAGAAGAGCCATAATATACAGTGCCTCTATTTTATAAATGGTTAGCTGAGTCCCAATGAAATAAACTAATTTTTTAAGGTTACTCCATGCAAATTTGACCTTTGTTCTTTGAAAAATGATGCAGGTAACCTCTAGCTCAGTAACTAGCAACCTGTGAAAGGTTGAGTTCTCTGGGAAGTAGAATGCTGATACAGAGATTAATGTGAAGCCTATCTACTAAGAAGTGTCCTTGGGATCAATGCCTGTAGGAGGGGGCGGGTGAATGCAGGAGTAGGCAGAGGGAGAAGTAGAGCTGCCATAGGGAACTCAATTGCCTGGTAGCTTTAGCGAACACTGCAAAGAACTCTGAAGCTAAAATAGGCCTTCAGAGTTTTTCCACTTTGCAATGGCCAGGGCTTTACAATCTAACCTCCATCAGTTCTTGGATGTGAGCCACACCAGAACGGGAGTCACCTTGGGCAAGACAGCTCTGCGTCTGAGGCAATTCCTGAAGGGCTGACAGCTGAACGCTGTCTGTGACAGTAATTCCAGAAACTGTGCCTCTCCCTGTCCGTTACAAAGCCTTGCTGAATGTGAGGATTGGAGATTGTGTCCAAGTGTTATCAACACTTGTGGCAAAATGTGGGCTCGAAATCAGGATTCCCTTGCTTCTAGCCCCTGTATTTACTACTCTCCTTTGCAGTTGGAATTCATACTCTTTCTTAGGAGTTGGTGATTTGGAATATTTGTGGTTCTTAGATATGAGCTGTTAAAGTGTGGAGAGTTTTGCCAATCTAGTTGGCTCAATCTATTTGTCTTCATGTTCTACCACCACAACAAAATTATTTAAATCTATTCGTAAAAATTTAACAGTTCCCACTATAGAATGAAATATTTAATACCAAGATCTCCAAATGTCTCTCTGAAATCCACAACTTAAAAAAAAATATGTTTACTTTGTTCTCGCTGGAACTGCATGTTGATAAATGATTAGTCTAAGGAGTTTTTTGAATCTATATTGTTCATGTGTGCACACATCACCCTTCATCTGATGAATAGTGAACTAGAATTCTCCAGTACTAAGAGGATTGGGGGACGTTATTGGGACCTTGCTCTGAACCAATAGTCTTCACTCAGGACTTGAACTCAGTCATTATATTCTACCTGCTCAGTATATTGTCTTATTTTTTAAAAAATCAATTTCTCAAAGGTCACTTTCTTCAAGAGGATTGAATGACTCAATACATAAAAAACATTTAACCACATCTAGCATATACGTGTAAAACTTTGATAAATATTAGCTATTATTGTCTTTTTAAATTATCCTTTTAATGGCTTTTGAATCTTCCAAATGAAGTTCCATAATGTATGCCCTACAACTTATCACTTTAAGTATGTTAAAGGCAAAACAAGTATTTTTTTTTCCACATGTCATTTTCACCTGAAGCTGTGGTTTCAGAGACAATGATTATGTTTGTGTACTACTTACTACTTGCTTCATACCATGTCTCATGCAGTGGCACAGAGAAGGACAGAATGGGAGATTGAGCATTCCAAAGTCATCTACAAGGCAGTGAGTTACAGGGCTTTAGGGTTGGAATGGACCGAGAGACCATCTGGCTCCAAGGGTTCCTATAGCTCCTTCAACCAGTATACCCCCGTGTCTCCACAACATTCCTTCCTTAAAATGATAAAACAGTTCATCTCTGAACAACTGTTTTACAATTTTCTTAACTGAAGACTAATTTTAACTGTGGGACTTTCATCCAGGCTTCTAGTTCTTCTCTCTGTCACAATACAGACTGACTTTCTTCCCTCTTCTTTAAGAATGCCCTTCAAGATTTCTGGAGACCTGTTACTAATCATTCTAAAATGTAGTTATAGAGCTGTGCCTTGCATATTGACTGACTTTAAAAGCCAATTTGTGTTGCTTAGTCTCCTGCTTAATACTTGGTGTCTGGATATAAGCTAGATTTAGTTTGAACCTTGGACGATTGGTTGCATAGGTCTTTCGCGCGCTCTCTCTCTCTCTCTCTCTCTCTCTCTTCCCATCCCCCCACCTTCCTCTCTGGAATTTGAGGTCAACACCCATAACATACTTTAGACTCCGTTTCAGAATTGTACATCTGTTCTTACTCAGCAGATCATAAACTGCTTGAACTCATAGGCCACATCTTTTACATCTTTCATCACCTCAATGCCCAGGAAAGTGTTTGATACATCGTGGGTACTAGTATGTTTTAAATAATCAATTCATTGACTTCCCAGTAAGCAGATGAGGGATGACTGGGGAGCTTGAATGAGGTATCTCCAAATCCAGCTCTGAAGCTGAACTTTTGACCCTCTCCAGAGCTCTCCAGGGGTATTGTAGAGTGTCTTCCAAGAAAAATTCTAAATTAAGAGGAATTTATCATTATTACCAATCATTCAGCCAAATTTGAGCATTTATTAATCCAGAAAAATCCTACTGACAGCTTTACTTTTGTTGACTTTTAAGACTTAATGATTCTATAAGGAACAGAAAATCTGTTGCAGATTATGTTTCCTTATTTTAAGTAGTTAACAAAAGTGTTTTTGAGCATGTACACTTGGCTAAGGAGATTCACTTTGAAATGAGAAGGAAATTCCCTTTATGTACTGTCTTTTTAAAGGGAGTCATCTAATTTTCCCAACCTTTGGGGATATTTTCATTACTTTTAAAAAGCTTATAGTGAAAGGAACATTTAAATATAGGCTTATATAAGCGAGTCATTGGTAAACTGACTAATTAATTAAATTCATTTTGCATTAATTAAACACTCATTAAATTAAAGGCATGGTACCAAATACAATGAAGCTTGTAACCGTGAATGGAAACATGCACAAAGTGCAAAGAACTCCAGATAATCAGCAACAACGACAGTGTTAATTATACTAGTAATGGTAGCTGCCATTATTGAGTGCTTAATAATGCCAGAAACATTAATCAGATTGTGTCTAAAACAATCCCGAAAGATAAGTATTTATGGTATTCATATTTTTATAGTTGAAGAAACAAAAATTCCGAGAGGTTGAATGACTTGCTCAAGTTTACAAAACTACCGATTGAATTTCTTTTTTTTATGTTAAAATATTTGTATTTAGAATTAGCCAGCTGGATTCAGTTTAGATGACCTAAATTTTGTTGGCAATATCCAAAGCATCATAGTCAGGAGCCAGTCGAACATATGCCTTTTCCTCTTCATCAGGCCTGATCAGGGAGGCTGTTGACCTTGGCCATGCCAATGTCATAGAGCTTCTTCACAGCCTGTTGGATGTGGCGCTCATTGACCTTAACATCCACAATGAACACGAGTATGTTGTCTTCTTCTGTCTTCTTCGTGGACAATATCAAGTGAATTTGAATACAGCTCTCTCTGAATCCATATGCAGTTTTCCTGCCTCCACTAAACAGACTTTCTTGTCATCACAGGATCTGGATTCAAGTTTGGAGTCTGCCTCTTGATGCTCAATAATCTTGCTGAGTCTTAATTTTCTCATCTTAACAACCAGATGATGATCATCATTGCTTCACCTGTCTCCCAGGGAGGTGTTCTAATCAAAGAGACTAGTCACTGTGAAAGGGACTATGAGCTGTAAAGCACCATACATATGCAAAAGATAACAATAATAACAACTAGTAGTAGTATTACTTATAGTAACTATCTTCCAGTTGCTTATGATCTAGAATAGGAAATAGAACACATAAAATAATAGTGTGAAAAATGATGACTGATGAAATACAGGTACAGTGAAGGAGTTGGAGGTGCCCAGAGGGAGAACTCTCCTTGTTGGGATGTCAAATAGGGAGGTACTAAATATATGTGCATATGGGCTCTATGCGAGTAGCCATGGCTTCTGCTCTGAAAAAATGACTTTATTCAACAGCAAGAATAGGCAGAGGTGAAATATTCTGCAGCAAGTCTTTCCTTCTGGCAAGCAAATACACTCCAACAACTATAATGGAATTCTAAAAATGGCTGTCTCAGAATCATCACAGTACCAGTTAAAAATGTAGTAATTGCTTTATAATAATTGCCTTAGAGACTCTAAATCGGAGGTCAGCAAACCATGTAACCTGTGGGCTGGTGTCTTGTTTTTTATAAATAAAGTTTTATTGGAATACAGCCATGCCCATTACATAAATATTTTCTACGGCTTCTTTCTTGCTACAATGGCACAACTGAGTAGTTTCTATGTACATATATACAGAGACTATCTGATTCTTTAAAGAATCCTGCTCTAAAAGGAGATAGCCATTTGTTAAAAAAACAGCTCATTATGCTAAGTACGTATCTGTACCTATGTGGGTAGGGATTGCGGGCAGAGAGGGGTGAACAATGTGGGTGCAGTTTACTTTTCTGTTCACTGACCATGGGACCCAACTAGTTGGGCGTTAGTCACTAGGAGAAGTAGTACACTGTGATCAGTGGTTTACAAGCTCGGCTACATATTAGAATCACCCAGGGCTCTTTAAAAACTCAGAGGTGATACTTTAGACCAATTAAATCAGAATCTCTTAGGGTGTGCCTAGACATTGGGAATTATTAAAGTTTTATAGGTGATTCCACTGTGCAACCAAGGTTGAGAATCATTAATGTAGTGGAAATAACCCTGGCCTGAGTTTCTGAAATATAGTTCCAACCCAAGCTCTGGAATTATTTTATTTCAATTAAATAGTGGAATGTCTCAATGAGAAATAAATCAGTATTCTATGCTTTTTTCTTTCTAAGGCAAAATTTTTTACTATCTTCCTTAGGCTGGAGTTATGCCTGAGAGGCTCTAAAGTAATAACATTCTTATTTTGGGTTTGTGCCTTGTTTTCAGAAATTGTTCTTGCTCTGTGTACAATGGATTGCAGAGTTTATGGACTCTGGAAGGCATCAAATGGGTATGGAAAAGGAAATGGTCATGGGGCAAGTCCATTTGGAATTTAAGATATGTTAAGTAAAACAAAACAAAATGAAATCTATGTGTTTGAATAGAGTCCTTATGCATTACTCTGTATTTATTTCCAGCAGAATGAGGCATGAAAGTCGCACGTTTACGTTCTTTTTTCTTTCTAAAGCTTTTTTACTCTTTCTGATTGAGAGTGAGTCAGAAAAGGTGATTGCGAGAGGTATGGGAACAAACCAGGGTTTTGCAATTTGTTGTGGAGCTGTGGCTGTCCATTTGACACCACAGGACTAATTATTTTACTCTAGCACAGAGTAGGACTACTGAATCAGAGACCACATTCTGGTTAGTCTAGCCCCATCTACACTTTTATAGCCCATTGCCTAGCACCAGGACTGTAGAGCCCAAGTTTTGGGGATGTTTTTTAAAAGCACGATCAAAATTCAAATATATTAACTATGATTGAGAAGCGCTTAACCCTATTAAGTCATTAACTCCCATTAATATGGTTAACTTATTTGACTAACTTGAGGGGAAGGTCATTGGCTTGGTTAATGTAAATGTTGCTTAAGAAGAGGGTAGATGCTAGATCAAGGAGCAGGGTAAGAATGATGCTAATTGGAGAAGGCAGCTCTACTGACACCCTATAAGGAGGATCCCAAGACACTGTATAGCCAGGGATTCTATTAAGGGGCTCTCCCTAATTCTAAAAGTAATACCTGACCATCAGAAAAAAAAAAATTAAAGATGCAGAGAAACATTAAAAAAAACTAAACTAAAATTACTCTGTAATCTTTCCTCCTAACTACCAACATTTCCAGTCTTTTGTTTCTATTCATTTATTAATGCAAAGTTTTTTTTTTGCCAACAGAAGTTTGATATTTATTTCTAATATTTACCTATAGTGTTATCCTATGACTCTCAGATTATTAATGCCCAAATGCAATAAATCTAAATCGGTTTGCTGACGTATCTTCTCAGAGGTGCTGATGAAATGTGAAAGTATATTAACTAAACTGAGTATTCCCACTTTGATGATTGACATCTCTCTTGAAATAAGGGGGAGAATAGTGAGTAACTTACTGAGTGAGAAGAAAGGGATATGGCATAAACAAGTTTGTGCACGCATTCTAAAATGTTCTCTAGAATATATAAGAATGTTATCTTTTAAATATTTAAGAAAGCACTGTCAGGTCAGTCAACATTTCTATTAAAAAAAAATAGAGTGATGTACAATACTCAGGAAAGTGCAATAACTGTGGGCAAATTTTAAACATGGAGAAGCATTGATCTACCCAGAAGTTATTGTTTTGTCATTAAAAGTGATTTTTTCAGAGTTTTTTTCTTTCAATTTTTTAGCACATTACTAAACTTTGCAGGGCTCAAAAACAGTCACAACACAAGACTGAGAATTCCCACCCTAAAGAACAAGGGAAAGTATATTAGTTAGGGCGGCCATAACAAAATATCACAGCATATGTGGCTTAAACAACAGGCATTTATTTTCTCACAATTGTAGAGGCTGGAAGTAAAAGATAAAGGTGCCAGCAGGGCTGGTTTCTGGTGAGACCTCTCTTCCTGCCTTGCAAATGGTCACCTTCTCACTGTTGACCTTAAACAAATAATCAGTTATTTCTCTAGCAAAATGAGTTTATTTGGGTACAACAAAGTATTGCAGTTTTGGACATGCAGACTAATGGCAAACCACGCACAAGGCCAGAGAAACAAAGAAGACGAAAGCTCATTTATGGATTTAAAGGGAGCTGTTGTAAATAAAATGTCTTTTGGAGGAAACTGAAAATTGAAAGTGTAGTGATTTTTCATTGACTGAGTTATGGCAGTCTCTTATTGGCTGAACGGATAGTGAGCAAGGAGGAATCTTTTCTTCATCCTACAGAAATAATAATGTAGTGTGACTTCCTGTTGGAGATGCAAGGTAAATCTCTTCCTGTTGGAGTCAGTAGTGTGCATTGAGTGACAGATGCATGCGAGTTTTCTCTTGTAGCTTCCAGAATCATTTTAAATGAGGTTTCTGTTTATTAATTTTCATATTGCTTCATCTTTACATATCTTTTCTTCTGTTTGTACATCCTGATGTCTCTTTCTTCTCTTATAAAGACACCAATTACATTGAATTAGGCCACCCTTACAACCTTATTTAACCTTAATTACTTCTTATCTTCAAATATGGTCACATTGGGGGTTAGAGCTTCAACATATAAACTTCGGGGAAACAGAGAGAGCGTGTGATTTTTGCACATTGGAGGACTGGTGATGTTTAATTAGCCTTGATATTGAGGAGGGATTTTCATGCCATGTGGACAAAACCACGGACCCAGGACAGTCAAAATCATGTTCAAGTAGGGTTTAAGTTTAGCTGGAAAATAAGACCGTGGAGGAGAAACTTATGAAATGGGCAAAAAAGAAAGACTGAGACAAAGCTGCGGAGACTTGGAGGAGTAGGCTGAGGATGGATTGCTTCATTTGGAAGGATAGCTGTGAGCCACTGAAGAATTTTGAGCTGAGGAATGACGTAAGTCAAAGTTTTACCATAGAGAGAAAGGTAAAGGTATAAGATGGGAGGTAAGGAGGCCATTTAGGAGGCCACTGAAATAATCAAGGATGGGTATTCTAGAGACAGCTTGATATGGTATAGCTGTTAAGAGCATCAACTGCAGAGCCAGACTATCTGGTTTCAAACCTGCTTTACGCCACTTTTATAACTGAATAACTTTAGGCAAATGACTTCAGTGCTCTGGGCTTTTGTTTCTTTGTAAGTAATATGGAGTGGATGAAGGTGTCATGAGTTTTAAATGAGTCAATACATGTAAGATGCTTACAAAAATGCCCGAAATGGAATGCTTCATAACTGTTTGCTTATGTAATGAAAGTGGGAAAACACTGCACAAAAATCCCAGATCAATACCTTCTTTTTTTCTTGACAAAACTTTTTTCTTGACAAAAGTTTTTTCACTGAATGACTCCTGTAGTTCCTACTACATTTCTGTCTCAGACCTACATTTGTAAACAATTAGATTTTTACTCAGCTTGTCCCACCCTGCCTCCCCTGACTCTGCAAAAAAAAAAAAAAATAATATATATATTTATTTATTTATATATATATTTATTTATTTTTTATATATTATATATATATATATATATCTCACCAAGATTCAGAATGCTAATAAGCAACCCACATCATTTGCATGTAGAAGATACAGCTGTTCTAAAAGTTTACATCTCCACGAAGTAAGGTATGTAAATAGGAAGTCAGAACTATGCTAAAAATTATCATTTTTCTTCATTTACTTGAATAGCCAGACTGTTATGAACCAAACACTATAAACTGCACAAGAATATCAACACATGCAGAGTGCATGCAGAGAAGCCCACGGGGAAGCATTATTGTCATTAAAAATATTGTCAGGTTCAAGTTCTTGACTAGCGTTTCCAAAGGCATACAGAATTACATCTTTTACATCCAATTCAATGTTTTATGCTGCTGGTAGATGGTATTTGGACTCAGTTTGAGTTTGTCTATGTTTAGGATAAATTATGCAAAATCCCAAAATCATCTGTTTTGTAAACATAAGAAAGGAAGTGATTCCAATGAATAGGAAAAGTTGTTCCAAATTGGGAAAATGGAAAATCAGGGCCAGATGGAAGTGCTGGAAGGCTCAAAGTGCTAGCATTGTGAACAGTGAGTTTTTTCCTTCTATCGTGCCTTGAAGTAAAAGAGGACCTTGTTTCTGATTCTTGGAAACAGAGGTAGGAGTCTTTTGTTGTTGTTGTTCATTCATTCATTCATTATTTCACCAAGTATTTATTATTGAGAACTTACTATGTGCCAGGTGCTAGAGTTTCTCAGAAATTCATATTCCAGTGGATTATAGAAAGATACAGCTAATAGAAAAGTTTGATCATCATACAATTCAAATTCATGACTTTAAATATGGGGAAAGTGAGGCCTAACTCCAGTAAATCATGTGTCAGGACTAGGCTTCTAGCTCCCTAATCGTCATTCCAGTGCCTTGGCACTTGAGGTAGACCTTTAGGTATTCTTTACACTGTTCCCTGTAAGGAAAGCAATAAAAGGCAGGTAATCAAGAAGATGACCAATGGTGTCACTGAATGATCACTGCTTCAGGGCCATGGAATCACTTTCTGCTGACCTTGGAAAAGCAAGCATTGTTTATGAATTCCTTTGTATAAGCAAGGGATAAAGAAGGATCACCATCATGGTCAGTCACATCTAAGGTCTTTAAGCCATTAGAGCTAAGAAAGCAAGGGACTTCCAATTGAAAGAGATCTAGAGTTAAATTCCAACTCTAGCATTTTCTAGTTGTTTTTAATTAACCTTCTCCTTAAGCTTCAGTTTTTTTTAAACCTGTAATTGAGGTGAGTAAATATTTCTCACTACTCAGTATTGTTGTGATATACTAGGGATAAGGTAGTGAGCACATTGCCTGAAATGTGGTAGGCTTAATGAATGGTAGTTAGCATGATCATTTATCTCTGTAAACAGTGAAGTGTTAAACAAATGTAGTAAATTATTATTACATTATGCGTATGTGTTAAAGTTCAACATAACCCACTGCCCTTAGAGAGCTCCAAATCCAGCAGACAAGGCAGACATATACATAAATAACTTGCCTACAGAATGGATTATAGTAAGAATTTTAATTAAAACAACTAAGTATCTTGAAATGGAGGAGGAAGGGAGACTAATTTAACTTTCTCTCTACCTCTAATCATGCTTCATTTCCTACTGAAGATAGAATTAAACAAAAAATTTTAGTAGTTTTTTTTTTATTTTTCAAGTATAGTTGACATACAATATTATATTAGCTTTAGTTGTATAGCATAGTGATTACATATTTATATAACTTACAAAGTGATCACCCAATAAGTCTAGTGTCCATCTGACACTATATATAGTTATTACAAATTATCGATTATATTCCATATGCTGTCCTTTACATTTCCATGACTATTTTGTAACTACCAATTTGTACTTCTTAATTCCTTCTCCTTTTCCATCCATCCTTCTAGTAACCCTTCCCATCTGGTGACCATCAACATGTTCTCTGAATCTGAGTTTGCTTCTCTTTGTTTTTTCATTATTTGTTTTTTAAATTCCACACTTAAGTAAAATCACTGGTCAGAGTATAGATAAATGCTGTACTGATCTCCTCCCACAACCACATCAAAATTACAACTAAATTACAGAACAATCATCACTGAGAACCACCTGAAGTCTAGCTAAACAGAAATTCTTGAACAAATGTTTTCAATGAATAAAAGTGATTTAGTGGGTTGAATGTGAGAATTTATTTTAGGTAAATTGAACAGTTGAGAAGAGGTTCAATAAAAATTGAGCCTTTTTTTACTCTGAAATTGTTAATATTATAATGCCCACTATCTTGTGCTAAGAGAGTGAGAGAAATTAATACCCTTTTCTCAAAATTCATTCAAGGGGAAAGAATAGGAATCAGTTTATGCATAAGATGTGACTTCCAAAACCAAAAACAGGCACATGGAAATGTGGTTCATTTAGAGGTGCAATGTTTTGTGATGTTGCTGCTTCTGATAAAAAAAGAGAAGAGAATAAACAGTATAAAATGTCGATGTTATAAAACATTCAATGTGAACTAACATCGATAGAAATGAATAGCGAATTAACATAATTAATGCCCACCTGCCTTTGTGCAGTCGTTTATTGTTGAAGAGACAAAAGCAACTCAATAACCTTCTCCAGAGAAAGTTTGCACAATCTTAATAAATGGTTAATGATTTTAGGAATAAAAAGAAAAGGTAATGTAATATAGGGTCTCAGAAGTGACTTGGATGCTGAATTTCAAATTTAAGAAAATTATTTTTTATGTAACTGAGTCAGGAGGGTTAGAAACCAGATAACTTTCCTCCCCTTTCACTTGTTTTTTAACCCAATTACTCTGACATTCATTGTATTTTACTTACTAAAAGACATCATAACACCTAGGTTTGACACTTGGGTTCCACTCACTAGATAAAAGATATTTTATTTAATCATTAATTTCACAGTTTCCACATAATAAAATGAGGAAATTGGGTGAGATAATAATTGGGGGTTTTGAGTAGAGTGGTCAGATTTAGCAAAAACAAAACAAACATAATTAAATTTAAATTTAATGGGGGAATTGTGTATTTTATCTGGCAATACTATCTCTGAAGTGTCAATTATACCCCCTTTAATATGTTTTGAATAGTCACTGGACTTAGGAATCAAAATATACTGAATTCAGTTTCTATTTTCCCTAATAAAT
Organism: Pteropus vampyrus; assembly: GCF_000151845.1. NCBI lineage: Eukaryota > Metazoa > Chordata > Mammalia > Chiroptera > Pteropodidae > Pteropus > Pteropus vampyrus. The sequence goes on along the minus strand of NW_011888795.1, from coordinate 5,747,085 downwards.
CTGGACTGGATGATATGACTTTGAGTTAAAACAAAATTCAGTTGCCCAGTTTTACAACCATTAGTCACAATTAAATTTACTAAAAATTAAATGCAGGCTATCCTCCTGCAGGAGGAGAAGTAAAGAGAGGAGCTAGAAGTGTTATTCCAATCCTGCCCCCATCCCTACCCCTCCCTGTTTCACCCTGTTCCAGATCATCGTCTGTGACTATTGCTCTTAGGATAGAATGGATTTCATTTTACTGCTGTTCATACAAACTTCACAATAAATTTTAAGGAAAAGAAGATTGAATTAATTCATTTAACCTTGATTGAAGGTTAAATGAATTGTCATTTTTTAAAAAAATAATAGCTAGTACATATAGAGCTATTTGCCAGAAACTAAGTATTTTACATTATTAACTCATTTAATTCATTCATCAATCCTATGAATTAGCTACTATCATTATCATCCCATTTTACAGATGTGGATACTAAATCATAGAAATGTTGAGAAACTTGTTTAAGATCACATGGCTAGTAAAAGACAAAGTCAACACCTGAATCCAGACTATCTGGTTTCAGTGTCTGTGCTCTTAGCCACAACATTAGAAGGTTCTTGTCATTAATGCCAGCATTCTATCACTGATTACTGGAGAAAATATTTAATACAAATTTAAAAAGGACACTAAAAACCATCTAAAATTGAAGAGTGGGCAAGAAAACTTCTATCTACTTTACAGGTTATATGGTACATGGATACCTGATGTATGTATGATTAATGCTATATATTTTATACATTTATATCAAGACTACTTTATATAGATGTGGATATTTCTGGAAGTCAAGACAGAAAAGTTTGAGTGGTAGATAACCATTTCTCTAGTGTCTGTCTTGCTATATCTCTTACATTGTTGGCTTTTCTTTATTTGCTGTGGTTGTCACATAAAGACCAATTTAGTACTTCATTCAGCAAAATTTTACTGAGTGAATAGTGCGTTTTAGAACTATTAAATATAAATATATACAAAACAGGTTTCTTTAATAATGCCATCGATAATTGGCTCTGTGGAAAGGCATTTGAGACCAAGAGAGGACGTTTTAGGCAACCCTTGTTTGAGAAGTAGGAAGGCAAAGAGAGGATATCACATACTAAAAAGAATTTTCAAAGACCTTCTTTGAAAGCATTCTTGGAAAAAGTATCTCGACAAGAAAAGAAGCAATAAAAATAATAAAAATAAACAATAACAAGAAGAAACTAATAGAGTTTGGGAAAAAAGGGAATATTAGAATTTAGGTCTAACTATGTGTAAAACTGACCCAAAGAACAGTTGTTTACATAGGTGTTGCAGGTAGAATAATGGCTCTTCCAAAGATGTCTACATCCTAATCTCTCGAACTCATGAACATGCTACCTTATGTGGCAAAAAGGACTTGACAGTTCTGATTAAATTATAGATTTTAGGATAAAGAGATTACTGCGGAGCATCAGCATAGGCCCAATGTAATCACAAATTTCCTTACAAGAAGGGTGGGGGAGGGTCAGAGTCATAAAAGTTGTGATGACTGAAGGAGAGGAAGGAGTGATATAAGGAAGGGGCCATAACCCAATAAATAAAGGTAACTTCTAGATGCTGGAAAAGGTAGGGAAATAGATTCTTCCCTAGAGTTGCCGTAAGGCATATGGCCCTGCCTACACCATGAATTTAAGACTTCTGACTCCCCCAAAATATGTAATAATAAATTTATTTTAGTCTCTAAGATTATAACAATTAGTTATAGAAGCAATAAAAAACTAATATACAAGGGATGAGTTGTCTCTTTCTCACTTAACAATCAGTTGGTAGATGGTCTGGGGCTAGTGGGAAGGTTTTGATCTATCAGTTGCTAAGAATCCTGGCTGTTTATAGCCTGTTCATCTTCCCTTTTAAGAATGTTGCTTTCATTGATGGTCAAAATATCTTGCAATGACAATATGTTTCGAGCAGCTGGATGAAGGAAGAGGAAAAGAAAGGTCACGTTCTTTTTCTTGAAGTAAATATTCCAGAAATTGCACACATTGCTTCTCACATATCTTTGACCAGAATTTTATCACATGATCATGCTACAAAAGAGACCGAAAAATGTAGTCTTTATTTGGGGTGGCTGTGTGCTGAGCTAAAAGCCGGGATTTCTATCACTATAGGAAAGAGAGAGAATGGATATTGGAGACAAGTAAGTAAGTAACTTAGTAAAGTTATTACACTTCTTACTAAGAAAAAAATTTGTGAAATTATCTGTGCTGTAGATCATCAATGACACCAACAAGGCTTTGGGAGATTCAGTGGGAGACAAAAGATACATGAGAACATGTTAAGGTACTTGTCTAGTTGAGGAAAAATTATAGATATTGATTAACGTTTAAAATGTCTATGATTTAAATAAAGGCATATATCTTGATAATTTAAAAATAAACTCAGAGTATAAAAATTGAACGTATAATTTCCAAGCAACAGAAGAAAATTCGATCTGTTCAATAAAATGTATATTGAAAAGAAAAAAATAAAAATTTTCTAAATAGAAATCAAAACAATTTGGTAGAAGTAAGTTCTAACAAAGTGGTAATTATCATACATGTAAATGGATTATACTCACCAACCCAAAACGGATCCTTTCTGGTTGGATTAAAAACAAGAGCCACCCCTATGTTATCTATGTATATAAGCTACGTTTAAACATTAAATTAAAATTAAATTTAAATTTAAGAAAATTAAAACTGCTTGGAAAATTTTTTAAAAAGGCATAAAAATGACACTAGGCAATTATGATCTAATAGTAAATCAGAATAGCAATTTCAAAGTTGAACAAATTAGAAATGATAATAAATCATTATTAAGAAAAAGACTTAATATAGTGGTGTGGTAATATAAACAATAGATCAAGAATATATAACAATTATAAACATATTTGCTTCCAACATATCAGTGTAAGTTCAAAACGCATAAAGTGACAACTGACAGGACTATGGTAGAATACAGGTAAATTAATATCTGGAGTTGGAGAATCCTGGAAAACTATTATTTCAAACAGATAAAGAGAAGAATAGACATAAAATATTTGAACAACAGCATTTAGAGGAAATTTAGTGCTTTAACTACACCTATAAGAATAAAAAATAAAGAAGCTTTACACTGAAGAAGCTAGAAAAACAACATAACATTATCTCAATGATATGAAGAGGAAATAATAAAGAAAATAAAATCGATAAAATAAGAAATAACAATATATAAATGAGCATAAATAAATTTGAATTTTTTGGAAAGATGAATAAGATAAGTGGTAATACTGATTAAGAAACAAAGATAAAAATTAGCAAAAGACAGAATGAAAAGAAAGGTAGAACTACATATTGTAATGTCCAGATGTATAATTATACTTATAGGCTAATGTATAACTATAAAGTATAATTACAGGTGTAATGTAGATTACAGAAACAGCAAACACTATTAATAAGACCTATAAACTGAAAAACTTAGGTGAAATAGATAAATTTTGAAAAAAATCCAGAACCAGCAAAAGAAATAGAAAATTAGAAATTAAAAATTTCAAATTTAAAAATTATAAAAGAAACTGAAATGCTTATCAGAAAAATCTTCATCTCAACTTTTCTCTACTCTCCATCAAATTCCCAGGCCCAAATGGTTTATAAGTGATTAAAAAAAAGCATGGAATAGCTTTTAAGAAATAAATAATCTTATTCTTATATAGGTTGTCCTAGATAATGACAGAATAAAAGAGACTGAGGTGCCTAAATTACTTCCTGAGATTAATGTAACACTGATGTTTGATCGTATAAAAATGTTATCTGTAAAGAAAATTATAGGCTAATTTTATTTATAAACATAGATATGAAATTCTAAGTTAATTATTTGATCACAAATAACATTACTTTAAATACATATGTATGTATAAAAATACATGCATATGTAATTATACACACACACATATATATAAAATATATATATTTTACATATATATAAAATACACACACACACACACACACACATATATAATTATATAGTTTATCTCAATACCACAAGAAGTTTTCCACAAGAAAAAAACTAGTCAATGTAACAAAGCACATGCATTTACTAAGGAAACAAATTATATACTTAATCCAATAGAGATAAAGAATATAAAATTCAATTTCTATTAATAGTACAATTTTCATAAAAACAAGCTTAGAAGAGAACCTCAATAACTAAAGCCTATATATATAAATGTTCTAGCAATCTTTTAAAAAAGAAACTTTAGATATATTTCATATATGAATGCCTCGTTATCACTACTAGTTAACCTAGGGCTAGAGAATATAACCAATATAATAAAACAAGAAACGCAAAGTAGTTTCAGATGACATAGTCATTTATGGAAACTAACATGAACTTCTACACTATTTGGTGCAGAACCCTAGTTCAGAATAAAATATGGTTGTTACCAACAGTAATAAGTAAGTTAAACATATTTGTCATTCACAATGTAAAACTTATAATATAGATATATTAACCTAATAAAAAGTGTATATGATGATTTTGAAAAAATACATCTTTATCAAAAGGCATACAAGGAGATCTGAATAAATGTAGAGATAAACCATGTTCATGGATGGGACAATATAACATTTAAAAAATGTCCAAATTTCCCAAATTAAACAATGCATCTATTCTCCACAGAAAACTGAAATACTGGGTTTAAAATATTTTGAAAAATAATAGTCCATGAGTAACAATGACAATTTTGGAAAAGAAGAGGAAAAGGGAATATTTACTCTACCTTATAATACTACATAATCATAAAAGAAAAGATTGTGGCCTGTAACATGAACAAATAGAACAGTAGAACAGAGTAAAGAGCCTATTCCAATTTGCCTAACAAAGTCCTACTATATACCTATTTGCCTTGCAAAATTACAAAGACTATCCTCTACTCTCAAATCTCTCTTAGTTTGGATTATAAATTATACAATGTCCTTATATATAATAGATCAACCTAATAGTTCAATGGAAAAAAAGATAGGTTTCTTTAGCATTGTCAAAAGTGGCTTAATAAGTGGAGAAAAATGAAAATAGATAAATTTTCTAATTCATTAAATGCTTAAATGTACAGATAAATTATAAGCTAGTAAGGAAATATTGGAAAACATCTTGGTGACTTTGGAGTGGGAAATGATTTCTTGAGCTGTACCCAAAAAAGTCCAAACCATAATGGGAAAAATGGATGAATGACTACATAAAACTAAGAATTTCTATTCAATGGAGGACACTGTAGATAAAGGTAACAGATGGGAGACAGACTGAGAGAAGATAATTACAACATTTAAAACTGACAAGGGATTAATATCTAAAACAATTAAGCAATTCCTGCACATCAACAAGAAAAAGAGAGGAATTGGCAAAGAATATGAATAGGCAATTCACAGAAGGGGGAAACCCAAATTACCTATGTGCTCATGATGGGATCCCCAATATCACAAATAGTCAGAGAGATATAAATTAAAACCACAATGAGACTAATTTTATACCCATCAGATTGGTAAAATTAGAAAGTCAGATGGTACCATTGTTGGTACAGATGCAGGGAAATGAGAGTCCTCATGCACTGCTGGTGGGAGTGTAAATTGGTGAGCCATTCTGGAGTGCAGTCTGTCAGGAAATTGAGTATATGTATATTTCATGACCCAGAAATTCCCCTCTTGATCTATACTCTAGAGAGGGCCATAGATGACAAGGATAGTCAGAGTATTATTGTTGCTTTATGGAAATATCCAGAGAAAAACAGAGCACAGTAAAGATAGAGCTGGCTCTCTGTGTCTGCAAGTTTGTAATTCCATTTCAGTCCTAGGGCAGTATCAAGGTCCAGATAATCCCTTATCCCTGGCACTTTCCAAAATTTTTAGTACCCTTTTGGGAAAACTAGGAAGTTAAATGAATACATGAAAAGTGTTAGGAATTCAGTGGAGCACTTAAAAAAGTGTATGTTACCCCAGGAACAGTGATTGTTAACCCACTATGTTGTAATTATCTATAGTAGAATATAGGTTTCAGTGACAGCCAAACCAGAAATCCATCACGTCACTGAGTGCAGACATTTGGAGGTTCCATGGAAGTTTGGAGACCCCTTTTGCTCTTTCCATTCACATAGTGAAAGGAAAGCAATTCTATAAGTGAATATGGCAGTGCAAATATGTATCAAAAGCCATAAAGTTTTTGTAATTTTAGCATAATTCTAGTTTGGAACACCAAGTTATTAATAGAGAACATTCACTTATTTTCTTGTCATTTCCAGAAAGCCTGGAAAACAAGTGAAGCTTGTCCTGATCCACATGTCACTTCAGACAGATCAATCTCATATATCTCCCTATCCAGATTTTTTGAGATTTCAAGGAATCACAGAACATTAGAGCTGTAAATAGCTTCCCAAAAGTTAACTAATATAATTCTAGCTCTCTATGGAATTCTCTCTATAAAAACATCTATTCCCTAATAAGTTAACCTCAAGAATCTATTGAAACCATATCATGGATCCACTACTGTAAGGCACATCATCCTATCCCTTAGCAGAGCTATGTAAGCTCTTCCTGAGAGAGGCTATGACTAGAAAGCTGCCTCCCTACTACTCAGGCCAAGTGATAATTCTTGAATCTCACCTCCCTCCATGAAACTCAGAAGTGAGAGGTCATGTTTCTTATAAATCTTGTCTTCTCTAGGATGTCCTCATTGTGGTGGGTGAATAAAATGAATTTCAAAGAATATGAATTAATTCTAGTGAAAATTAAAGACTTTTCTTTTCCCCTTAGAAGTACAAGAAAAGGATGAAATTTAGATGGCTAGTTTTCTCTAACCATCCCTTTGATCATTTTCAAGTGTCCCCAGAGGTATACCTATCGATGCACAAATAAGCCTCTTTAATCTTGGCTGCCAAAGCGCCTGTTTCCTTGGTAGTTTCATCACTGTCCCTGCTGCTGATGTGTACTTTAGGTGGTGCCGAGAGAGTGATACCAAGGGTTCTGTCTTCTCTTGCTCTCTTAATCCCACCTCAGGCCACTGCTTTGCTTCCTGCTGTGGTTAAGGCCCTTGGTGTCTACCAATGGAATTACAATGCTGTTTAGTCTACCACTAAGAACACTGCTGTGCCTACCTGCTACAGCTGGCACCACTGCTGCTACTGCTGCTGCTGCTGCTGCTGTTGTCTCAGAAATGGAGGAAATCCCTTTCTCCCCTTCTTGTGCCATCGTTTGTTACAATGGTCCCACAGTGGTGTGACCTCTTATTACCAAAGCATCAAAGAGAATGAAAATACCCTGTTCAGGTCCGATTTGAAGGTTTTCTTATGCGGAGATTTGGACATAAGTCCAAACGAGGGACTGAGCAGGATCGAACATAAGGAGAAGACTCTGGGTGGTTGTCAACATCATTCGTCCTCTCCAGCTCAGAACCCATTTCAGGCATCTCTGCCTGGGCTTTGGCATCCATTCCTTAGACTGACTTATTTCCCAGGATACTCCTCAGGTCTGTTCAGTTCTAAGCATGCCCTCTATAGGTCCTCCGGGCTTCCCCAGACTTGTCTCAATGCTAGCCTGAGAACAGCTACAGCTTGTACTGGAACCCCTTTTCACTTTATCTGGGTAACATCACAGCTCTAGATAGATGGAAGAAAACAGAATCGGGGAATGCTTTCAGTGCTGATCAGCCATAGCCATTTTAGGATAGCATTAGGCTCCTCTACTTTCTCTCTCTTCCTTCTTTCTTCTTTTTCCCTCCCTTCTCACTTAGTTAAGAAGGAGTCCGCCTAAAGCAGTATGGAGGTTCCTCAAAAAACTAAGAATTGACCTACCATATGATCCAGCAATCCCCCTACTGGGTATTTACCCCAAAGACTTGAAGACTCATATTCAAAAAGATATTTGCACACCGATGTTCACAGTAGCATTATTCACAGTGGCCAGGACATGGAAGCAACCGAAGTGTCCTATGATAGGTGGTTGGCTAAAGAAGCTGTGGTACATATATACAATGGAATATTACTCAGCCATAAGAAGAGATGAAATATTGCCATTTGCAACAACATGGATGGACCTTGAAATAATCATGCTAAGAGAAATAAGCCAAACAGAAAAGGTTGAAAATCACACGATATCACATATGTGGGATGTAAACCTAAAAGCAACAAATGAACAAGACAAACAAACAGAGACTCATGGACATGGACAATGGACTAGTGGTTATCAGAAGGGAGGGGGAAAATAAAAAAAAATAAAATGGTAAAAAAATTATGTATATATAATATGAGAAAATAATAAATAAGCTGGCATAAAAAAAAAAAAAGGAGTCCACCTCTCCTTAGAAATTAGATAATTTCACAATCTGGATTCTCACTTAGCATAGTTCATTCACCCTTAAACTCACTGTCAAGCCTAAGAAAATTAAGTAAAAGCTGCTTGAGTTATTCAGGTACCAGGAAAAATAGGGCATTGCAGCTAAGAATTTGAACTTTGAAATTGAAAAGTCTCAGGTTCAAATCCTGACTCTGTCTCTTTCTGGCTGAGCAATTAAGGTAAATTATTTACCACTCTCAGTCTCAGTTTTCTTATTTGTAAAATGAGAATAGCAATAGAACCTACTTCACAGGTCTATTGAGAGGAATAAGTAAGTAGTATACTTCATAAAGCATCTAATATGTGAGAGATAGTATTGTTAGCAATTAGTGAGCTAACCAAAACCATGCACAAGGCATGGCTGAGGTGCTCATGGCTTAAATTGCTACTTTGAAGTGGAGAGGTTAAAGTTTCCTGGTCTGAGACTTTCCTACAGATGAAGGGAATTTTCTACCCTATTACCTGGTGATGGGGCCCTCTTGTGGCAGAGGAGAATGTAATTTATTTTGGATGACCTGAGCTTAACTGTGATCAGTTTTCAAATGGAGGCAGAACCCAGCTGATTCTGCACCTGCCTTGCACAGAGCCCTCAGATTTGCACACCGAGCTGTCCTAACCCTTTTGCTAAAGGTCTATATTTTCTTGGGATGTTGATGTCAAATACAAAACCAGACATAAATCTCAAGGCTAATAATTTGGATTCTGATGTAAAAATCAACTTTCCCTCCCCCAAACTTGGAATTCTTCTGGGTGGTTAATGCCAGCTTTAGAGGTCTGTTTCTAAATCAAAGGGATACTCCATAAACAAACATTGAAGTGAATTGAGTTAACTGTTGAATAGCAGGACTGATTAAGTCATAAAGAGGCCATAAGTATTGAAAAATTATAACACAAAATTTCTAATTTAGGAATTGGAAAAAAATCTTAAGTCATAAAACAAGTATCAGAAAGTCAGAGGAAGATAAACTCTTCCCTGTGATGAAATTTTAATATATTTTTTGAACTATCAAGAATAAATTTCTTTCCTGATTCTCTGCTTTTGGGTTGCATTTCTCTTTCTACTGTCTCAGTTTATGTGTCAACCAAGTCTGCTGGACATATAAGAAGTTTTAAGTCAGAGGTCAATAAAAATATTGGTAATATTTTTTATGTATAATATATTTCCTAATTTATAGATTTCTTAGATAGCTGTTACATTTCAAAAATTTCGCATCAACCCTGGTCCATTTTAGATTTTCAAAAAATTGATTTTGAATGAAGAGCAAGGAGAGAGGTGTTACCTTATTTCTGCAAATAAACAAATAGAGTCATGGAAAGGTTATGTAAATTACTGGGCTAGCAGTGTCAGTACTGGCCTTCACCGTAAGGTCTTCTCACTACATTTTTACACTGTATCTCAAATGCTTGGGGCACACTTGATGAACCTGGGTGAAAAGAAATTCAGTTTTGCTTAAAGAAAATTGTGCAACAAAATAGAAAATGAAATTGTTTCTTTAGGCACTGAGATAAAGCATCATATCACATTATGTAATCTGCTACGGCTGGTAGGAACCTTATTTTACAGATGAGGAAACTGATTTCTAGAGAGGGGAAGAGTTACTCGCATGAGATGCATAGATTAACACTGGAACCCTGGTCTGGGTCCAAGACCTACATAAAGGGGACAGTTGAAATAAGCTGGAGTAGGCCTTGTTCCCATCCCCACTTGTTAGTAGTGACACTGATCATGCTGTTCATTCACTGTTTATTCTTCAAATATTTTGTAAAGTGGAGGCTAATACTGTGGCATCTACTAACTTTTAGGCCTTTCTATGTTAATCTGGCTTCTAAAGTCACAATTAAATGGGCCTGTGCAGAAAACAGAAGAAAGTCTGTACAGACTAAATCCAAACCAAGGGGTAGGGTAAGTCTGAAGCACAAAATACTGACTCGAATATAAGGCCTAATGGTGTCTGAGGTTTTTATGAAAATAAGATCCATTTTTGAAAGAAAAATATGGAGAAGGTACAGATGGAAAAGGGGGCAAAACACGAGTACTGCAAAGCTCCTGAGACTGGAAATTAGGGGTGTCAGGTTGTTCAGTCTTCCTCCCTACACTTCCAATGGCTCTCTTTGTGACCTGGAACAAGCAATTTCTTTCTGAGTCTCAATTTTTCCATCTGCTAAAATGACAAGTTTGAACCACATATCACACAGGCCCTTTATGGGATTTGACCTTCTGTGACATTAAGTGTTCTCTTTATTTTTCATATTTTCACCCCAGGTGAAAGAACAATTTGTCGATTTACTAAGAAGTAGGCCATCTCCAAAATCAATCCTCTGCTTAGCCTTTTAAAAATTTTTGGGCGACAACTGCCTCCAGGGACTGGCTTGTGTATATTGAGAGCATGCCATTCACCACCTCAATTTCAGCCTGGAATGGCACTGAAATTCTATGACACCCTCTCCTTTGAATTGGAGAAGGGCAGAGTGACATTGGCATTTCTGCTTGGGGCTAGCGGTTGAATCACCCTTTAAAACTAGTAGTTGGGTTGAGATCCAAAGATGGCTACTGACTGGAGCCAAAAGTTTCCACAAGGATGTCATTAAGAGAGTGACTTTCAATACCAAAAGAGAATGTCGGCGCTCTCGAAATCATAGTCTACGAATAGCGAGTGCCATCTACAGCATTTGAGTTATACCTAGTAGTGGGGACTTATACAAAGAACTTAATTTTTTTCATGTCTCATTTTTCTATTTAATAATCCAATGTCAGTGTTTTACTGGTGTCTGTATTTCCTAAAAATAGTAGGCACAAGGCAGGTATCCAGGAAACGCATGATACAAAAATGAATCTTGATGTCTAAAATAAGTCCATCTCTCAAAGAATTAAAAGTAGCCTGTGACCTCTACTATAAGAAAGAGATAAGTCAAATATCATAGGGACTTTAGAGAGGTTAGATGGGACATCATGAAAAGGAAGGAATTTGAGCTGAGCCTCGAAGGAAGGGTATGGTTTTCATATGTAAGTATGGTAAAGAGTGGGGAGAGAATACCCAGACTAAGCATGGCATAAGCAAAAGCAAGAAAGAACTATTGTGTGTAGAAAAGAGCCATGGTCTAGGATGTATGAAGTGGATAAGGAGTTTAGAAAGATCAGTTAGTAGTCTTCTTGGGAAGAAACTAGAATGACAAACTCTTTGGGCTTCAGTAGAAAATGAAGAGCCACTGGATGTTTTTGAGATGGGGCATGATATGATCAGAGCAAAAGATTAGAGTTAATTTATGTAAACTTATAATAAATGTACACCACAAAAGGGTCATGGTATTACATTTTATGTCAAAGTATGAATTGCTCTTTGAAAGTGTAATGATTATCTTGGGTGAAGAAAATGAACTCTCTCAGTCGATCAGAGTATTCATTAATATTCCTGGAAAATGACCAAATAAAACTCTTCTATCTTGGAAGATCTAATTTATCTAGCATAAGCAGAAATGTACCCTTAGGGAGTTTATTTAACTGTGCCCTGCATTGGCTAAGGTCTACTTTTAATCAATGCTAAAAGACATTTTTTAAAGCAGTACACTAAACATCCTGTGTGGCAAAAGTGATATTTCAGTTCTAAGAACACTAAAAAACTTCTCAAACAAATATGATTTTATTTTCAGCGTTAGTACGATCTAATTGCCACTTGCATAGCACCTACTGAAAGAATTAATAGTAAAGTCATCTATATCCTGGTCCAATTTTCCATTTCATCTGCATGGGCGAATGACTTGTATAATTGCTATTCATCACTAGGGGAGAAGAATGACTATAAGTCTCAAAAAAGTTCTTGTAAATAATAAGATCAGGATTTATACATTTTGTGGTATAATATAAGTGGAAAAGAGGACAGTGTTGAAATTAGATATTTGGATTCCATTTTGACCCTGTTAATTATTAGTAGTTATACTGAAATGGGATAATTGACCCCTCTAAACCTTAGTTCTTAATCAGTTAAATTGAAAAATATCTGTATAGTGCGTGAAATAGAAGCTGACACAATGTAAGTATCTGTTAAATTGTTGCTATTTAAATCATTATCATTGTCATTAATATTACATATTCACCCTAGATTGCATATCTACACAGTAAAAAAATTATTTGTAGGATAACTGAAACAATTTGGAGTTCCCAGGTATACTTGAATCACAGCGACATGGACTGAAGCAGAGGGCACGAGCTGGGACTGAATGACCTTGAGGCTGAGGAAACTTGCTGTGGTCTACATTCAAGGGTCCACTAACCACACCAAGGTCAGGTAGGACCTAGAGCTTGAAAGGGAGTGCTAAGAGGGAGGGGAAGAGTAAGGGAAAACCTAGCAAGAGTACGGTGCTGCCCAAAGTCAGAGGCAGAGGCAGGATCCAGAGAATGCAGGGCCTCAGCAAGGGGGCCAGCTCCTGGAAATGAAACTGGCAAGAGCTCAGCAGAGTTTCGGGGCCTCGTGAAGAAGCAGGATGTGGGGACAGAGAGGTTGAGGAAATCAAGGCAAAAGCCCAGTTGGGTCTTGGTTGGTGTTCAAAGGCGCGTTCCGTGTGACTGAATTTCTAGGTCAATAACAGCAAAATTTCATTTTCAGGATCCACTGGTTGGTAGACAGAGACTGTGGGTAAACCTCTGCCCTTCTGAGGAGTCGAACTATGTACAACCTGTGCGGACAACGCAGTTCTTTAAGGCTGATGATCAGGTATGCTACTCAGGACTGTTGCAAAAATCCAATGATTGAATATGTGAGGCATAGGTAGCTATTTCTCTGGGAAGTATCTAGGAAAATTTTCTTGGCCTGAGTTGTAGGGAATAGTTATGTAGGGAATTCTTTAAGTCAAAAACTCAGCAGGGAAATAGAGTGAAAGGAGAATGATTCATCTGACCAACCAGAGAAAACTGAAAGATTGTGTAACAGAAACATCAAAACAGGATTTTTAAAGCTTTGCTAAAAGATTTACTGGTTTCTTTTTTAAAAGTTTGAAGATTAAAGGTTTTGTTTTTTTTTTTTCCCCCATTCTGTGTTTCCTGTAGTGGAAGCAGCTCAGGGAAGGCAATTTTTGTTTTATGGCTATTAGTCAACTATTTCAACTGCCTTCCTCACCACCACCTCAGACTACCACCAAGAAAAACTGATATGAAAATTCCTGAGTCTTCATTGAACCCAGAGGGGAAGAAGAAAAGTATTAGAACCAGTAAGACCTCTATTTAAGGCAGAGAAAGATCTTGGAATCTAGGCAGCTTTATTATTTTTTTCCTGAAAATACAGATATGCTTTTTTTTCTTTTTTTTTTTCTGGCAAGGCCAAGTAGATGGAGAAGGATGCTATAAAATTGATATCAAAGTAGGAGATTTAATATGTATTACTGAGATGTATGTGTGTGTGTCTGCGTGGGGGGGTAGTCTTTTTCTTTTAAATATCAATTTTCCCTGACTAAACTATCTTTTAAAATTAAATTATACCTAGCATTAAGTTACATAGCCCCTCAAGACTACATTAAACGTTTTGTGTATAAACACATAAGCCAGAAATAGGAGGCACTTTTTCAAGGTTACCAATTAGCTATGAGATAACATCCTCCAACTCCCAGGCTAAGGGCATCGTTGCCACAAAAGGCTGCCTTACTTCAAGAGACATCTCATTCCATCTTCTTCTTTCTCAAAACTTTCTCATGTTTCTTACTTAGGTTGGGGTCCCCAAAGCAGACTCTGAAGCAAGAATTCATGTGAAAACCAGTTTTAAGAAAGTGTTCCCAAGAACAACTGAAAGAGCAATAGGGAAAAGGGACCTGAAAGGAGACAAGGCCAAGCCAGGGTATTTCATGTGTACGTCCATCATTGTATTATCAGAAGTATTGTCACTGTGTTTTCTCTTTCTTCTTTATTTGGATATAACTCCTTCTCAATGGAGAGCTGGCCCAGTAAAGAAAGCCTCAGCAAATGTTGAGTACGTGAATGGAACTTCAAGTCTCCTTTTAGTTGAGGTAATCTCTCCTGTGAACTCTCTGTGATTACATCATTTGCCTTTGAATCATAGTTATTTATATTCATGTGCTAAATCCCCTGATGTTTTATAAGCAACTTGCGGTCAAGAATCATGTTGGATTCCCCACGACAGAGCCTAGTGTGGGTTTTTGAACGTGGTAGAGGCTCACACAATGCTAATTGGAATAGTTGAAACACTCTACCAGTGCTGACAGATGAACAGCTTGAATATGCAGTCTCGAACCAGAGTGGGATTTTTCATTTTTATTTTTGTTCACACCTACTCCTTTGGGGCTAGACTGTCTTGGGCTACTAATCAAAGTGATAGCAGAACCCTTGGAAAGTATCAGTGTCATGTGAATATCGAAGATGTATAATCTCAAGTGCCTGAGATTTTTTACTCTCTGCTCATTCTTTTCTCTTCCAATGTCATCTTAAGATATTCCCCCCACCCCACAGGAGGATAATTTCTGAAGTGTAAGAATTAATCAGTCTTGCTTCCTCCTTGAAGCATTGCTAAATAATGGCTTGACATAACATCTGTAATGCTTTCTCTAAGTTCTCTAAGTCCCATTAAGATTGGGGAGTTGCTGGGAACATGGTACAGGCTTAGGAAGAAAATATTCCTTGGGAATCAGTGAGTGAATCACAAAATGTTTCATACAGAGTGGCATACAAGGCCCTGGGCTTATTTCCGTTTGTGTTGCCAGCACATGATGTACGCTTCAGCCATGAGGTACTTGCTTATGTTTGCATTAATACCATATCTTTTCAGGTCTAATTCATTAAAGTGGAAAATATCCCCTCTGGGCTGTAACATGAAAAAGAAGATTTTTGGATTGGAAATTATTTTGTAAACCTCCAGCAGTTTTATTTTGTCTAGACACAGGGCAATAAAAAGAAGGAAAATCATCAGAGATGATAATAAGATGACACGTGCAAGAGCATACATTCCTACAGAGCCATGATTTTTTTTTTTTAAACATTCTGCGGCCTCATTTCTACAATCCCATCATCTTCTGAAAATTCTTCAACCACCCTTCTGTGTGTCTGAAAGGAGAAAGTGTTAAGAGTTGCGGGCAATCCTTTCACTGAAACAAAATAAACAAATAAAATGCGCTCTTTAAAAAAAAAGACCCATGGATAGAAGATAAGAGGGGATTATTCTCATTTCTGAATCACAGTTTATATTGCTATATGTATATTAACATAAGAATATATGTATGCCAGGAATTTCTCCTTAGACCTCCAAAGTCTTCCTTTGCATTGTGAGTTAATTGAAACCAATTCTGTTTGGGTTACCCATTACCTGGATAGTGAGTTCTATATCCAGAGACTATTGGCCAGAAAGGGGCCTAAGAAATTATTTAATACACCCCACCTACATGACTCATACAAGAAGAATGAGGCCCCAGAGATGACAAGTAATTTAAATATTTGCTAGAACTGTAGTTTTAACCTAGCACATTGGGATCTTTCTACCACCCAGTGTTTTTCTCTTCTTGAAGTTTTCTCTGACCGGTTTAACAATGGAAACTTTCCATGTGATTGAGGACTGTAATCTTGGGATACAGAAGGTCCACAGGGTAGTTTGGCCACAATGGACAGTGTAATAGTCAGGTAGAAAGTGAAAGTATTAGCTGGTTATTATAACATGGCATCAAGTACCCAAACTAAATGAATTATCTTTTATTCTATATATTTATAACTTTGTATGTACCTTTTGTGGGGTCCATAAAGCATTTCATTAGATCCATGGATTTAGAAGGGTCAAGGCACTGTTAGAATGAATAGTCTCCACAAATAAAGATTCCCAGCACAGAAACATGTATCATAATACTGTTTTAAGAAAAATAATCCTTAATGCTGGTTTCTTGGGAAGGCACTAGGTTTTCTGTAAAGGTGATTGACCCAGGATGTGGCTAACTTAAAACAGCTGTATTTAAAACACACGCTCAGCCTTTATCCTTGAGGCTGAGAAAGAGATGGATGATTTATGGTTTTGCTGTTGAGGCTGAATGGGTGAAATGGACCTCAAAATATATTAACTACAAGGCACACTCAGAGGCATTGAGAAAGGCCCATATGTGCAGAAACCAGTTCAAAAGCAAAATGGAGCAAACCTCGGATGGAGTAAGTCTCATTTAGACAATGCTCCTTCGTGAGCATATCTAGTTTTGTCCCTCTAAATAGTATTGAGATTCCAAGGGTCATTAGGTGTCCCAGGGCAGATATGTACCAGTTTGGCTTCATTACATACTAGCTCTGTGATCTTAAGCAAGCTATTTAATTGCCTCAAGCTTTAGTTTCCTAATATCTAAAATGCGGATACTGGTATTATCTAGTTCACAGAATTGTTGTAAAGATTACATGAGTTAGTCCCAAGTGTCTGGCACATAAGGAGGTCTCAACAATAGCAATGAGAATAATTAATATTTACTGAGCAATTCCTACATGCTAGGCATAGTTTGAACACTTCACTTGGATTAACACAAACACTTAGCATGTCATCTCACATCCCATCTTCTTTCTAAAAAAGAAAGAGAATGCAGATTCTCAGCTAGGGAGCGGCTCCTGGAAATGGAACTGACAAGAGCTTTCATACATACACACATATACAAATACACA
Source organism: Pteropus vampyrus (assembly GCF_000151845.1). Classification (NCBI taxonomy): domain Eukaryota; kingdom Metazoa; phylum Chordata; class Mammalia; order Chiroptera; family Pteropodidae; genus Pteropus; species Pteropus vampyrus. The sequence continues at coordinate 5,730,074 of NW_011888795.1, read as the reverse complement.
CATCACACAAATAGTTACAAGTAAATGTGGGAGAATCTGAATAAGATCGATAGATTTTATCAATGTCAATATCCTTGTGAATTATCCTGGGAAAAGTGTCTGAGGAATATCTCAGTATTATTTTTTACAACTGCATGTGAATCAACAATAATCTTAATAAAAATTTAAATTATAAAAATATATAGTAAAAAAGAGAGAGAATGACAATACAGTTTTGCTAAGAAAGTCCTTTCTATCTTCAGCCTGAAATCTAAACTGTCTGAACACGCAGGTTTTCCAGAGTCTCGGTGTTGGAAAAGTAGATTGTCCCCACAATTTACAGTTGGTGTGAACTAAGGCAGTGACCCAAGAAACACGACAAGAGATTGAATTAGGGCTTGGAGAAGTTTGATTCCCTGGATGGCCTTTGTTTCAAATTGACCTTTGATTGATCAAGAAATAGGCCACAAAGCTGAGGGTGAAGTGGGTGAAGAGAGGCCTGTTGCTAGGAAACAGAAATTCCCAGACCAGTTCCTGGGGTCAAATATGGTGACTTAATAAGACTTCTGGATTTGTTATTTGCCCCAGGAATTGCTTGGAAGCAGAGACTCACACTCAAAAAAGGAAAGTGCCTTAGGGAGAGTTCAGTGGAGGCCCCCAGATCAGCTGACCAAAGCAAGGAACCTAGTCTAGGGACTCGTGAGTATTCTTGCTCAGCAGTGTTAATGTGTGCTGAGGAGCAGTCACCTCCAGGTGTGGTTCCCCACTTCCCGTTTTCCCAAATGGAAATTTTTTTTTTACTTTAACTTTTTAAAGAAATTAAATTTGTTGGAGTAACATTGGTTAATAACATTATATAAATTTCAGGTGTACAACTTTATAATATGGCATCTATATGCTCTCACGTGTGCTCGCCACCTGAAGTCTAGTCTTCTGTCACCATATATTTGACTCCTTTTACCCTTTTTCTTTCTTTCACCCTCTTCCCCTTTGGTAACCACCATTCTGTTGTCTGTATCTATGACTTTGTTTGTTTGTTTTATTTGTTGCTTTTTTATTTTATCTCCCACATGAGTGAAATTATATGGTTCTTGTCCTTTTCTGACTTATTTTATTTAGCATAATACTCTTAAAATCCATCCATGTTGTTGTAAATGGCAATATTTAATTGTTTTTTATAGCTGAGTTATATTTCATTGTATATATGCACTACATCTTCTTTATCCAATCATCCTCTGAAGAACACTTCAATTGTTTCCATGTCTTAGCTATTGTAAATATGTTTCACTGAATATAAGGTACATGTATCTTTACGAATAAATGTTTTCAAATTTGGGGATAGATACTCAGAAGAGAGATTGCTGAATCATATGGTAGCTGTATTCTTAATTTTTGAGGAAGCTTTATACTGTTTTCCATAGTGGCTATACCAATTTACATTCCCACCAGCAGCGTATGAGTGCTCCCTTTTCTCCACGTTCTCTCAGACACTCGTTATTTCTTGTCTTCTTGATAGCAGCAATTCAGGTAGGGGTGATGTGGTATCTCACTGTGTTTTCGATTTGCATTTTCCTTATAGCTAGTGATGTTAATTTTTTTTTTCAAATGCAAATTTAAAGCTAACCCTGAACAATCCAGTTAAATGAGCCAAAAATTTCCTTTTTGATTAACAGTTTTTAGTTTTGTTTCATGTCACTTGCAATTAAGAGATCCTTAACAGATATATTGTTCATCTACTTTATACTCAATAGTGTATAAGTTATATACATGTACACACAGAAGCATAGCAATGTCCACACAGGAATGTCCACACACCTCCAGAGAGGCATGAACCTATACCTACAAGCACCAGTGCATCTATATATGCACACACACACATGTGTACACACACATAATACTGAAAAAAAGCAATACACACGGGTACAGAAAAATTTATGGTGAGATATGTATGTGCATACAGAATAATCTCTCTAGAAACTATTATGAGTCATTTTCTGTATCACACCTTTGGGCATATCATTAGCCTTAGAGTATTCAAAGTCAGAGATGATGTGCTTATTGAAATATATCCATAGAGAGAGCTACATTTTTTTTTAGCTTCAAAAGATGATGTGGGATTATAACATAATGAAGGCTTCTAAAGTTCAAAGTCTGCTAATTAGGTTGTGTGCTCAATTCAATACAGCTTCAGTTTCCACAGATACAATTAGGAGTCTCCGCAGAGCTGGGTTCAGGCAGGCTGCAGACTGATGTGCCTGGTATCATTTCTCTCTTCTTTGGCATATGCATGAAGAATGACGCTAAACTTCAGTTAGTTGAGAAGTAGTGATTAGAGAATGTGAAATATTGGCCATACTGGGTCTAGTCATCAGGCAGGCTAGATAGTGATGAAGAGGGAAAAACAAATATTTAATATTTGCACGGAACTTGGATTGTAAAAGATATGGAGGAATAAGCATGATAAATGGGCCTTTCGTTCAAGGATTTCTCTCCTTTTATCAATGTCTTAAGGAAATTTAACATTGATACAATACTATTATCTACAGATTATATTCCATAATTGTCAGTTGTCCTATAATGTCCTTTATAACTGTTATTTTCTCCCAGTTCGGAATCCAATCTGAGGCCATGCATTGCAGTTAAGTGTCATGTCTCTTTATTTTCCTTTAATCAGTAACAGTTCTTCAGCTGTCCTTTGTTTTTCATGTCATTAATAACTTTGAAAAATACGGGCCTGCTGTGTTAGACATTGTTCCTCAATGTGAGTTCGTCTGATGTTTCCTCGTGATAAAATGCAGATATTTCTTTTTTGGCTCATTTACTCCATAAACGATATCATTTCTTTCTTGGAGCATCACATCCAGAGGCACATGATGTCTGTTTGCCCTTTATTAGTAATGTTAATTTTGATCACTTGGTTAAAGTGTCCAGTTTTCCCAGTTTTTTTATTTTTTAAATTTGTAAATAATTTGTAGCGATATACTTCTAGACTTAGCAAATATCTTATTCCTCGTAAAAGCACTTTTGTCTATCTGAGATCCAGTGTTGTTTTCTTGCCCAAATTTAAGTTTTACTGTAATGGTTACAAATTATTATTTTCTAATTTCATCCTTCTTTCTATATTTATTAGTTGGCATTTATCCATAAGGAAGTATTTTCTCTCTCTCTCTCTCTTCCTCTGTCCAGATCTTCTATCCATCTATTATGTTTAACTGGTTATAATCTACAAAAATCTTCATTAATTTTGACACTGAAATTATTCTAGATTTTGAAGCCCTTTCAAGCAGACTTATGTGTATATAGTATGTGCCTCTATATTTTTTAGACACTTTTTTACTTTCTGGCATAACAAGATGTTCCATACTTTCTTGTACCTTTCACGCCCCAGTTCTCAAATTAGACATTTTCTCAAGGAGCAATGGTTTTTTTAGTAGGCATTGTATTTAGAAACCAAGACCTGGGCATTAGGTGTGTTTATTTCTAGGGGAATGTCATTGTTTTACAATTTCAGTGGATAGAACTAGGAAATAGATGTCCATAAGAAATCATGAGTTTAAACTGGTTTCTCCAATTCCTTTCCACCTCCACAGAGCTCTTCTTGCTTTCCACCATTACATAAGTTGGATTCCCTTTCTCCAAGTAAGAACGCTATTTCCCAAAAATATCAGTATATTTACTTTTTTGTTCAGCCCTGAAACAAAAAAAATTATTTCAATATTGCTATACTTATAACATTATGAAAGCAAACCAATTAAAAAGAATTAAAGATTTGTTTGCAGTTTTTTTCTTCAGATGAAAGGGATATAGACAAAGTACAGTATTAAAAGTTACTTCAATAGTTCTTTTTCATTTATTGTGGTTACATTATTTGTTTCATATATGCGTAGGTTCATTTGTTTCTGTTTGTACTTGGTTTTACTGTTTCCTTTCCCATCCTTGTTGACTTAATTTTATTTTTTGAATTTATTGATAATTAACATGGTCACATGTGTTAAAACCTTAAAGTATCTTCGTAGAAGTGTCACAGTCTCCCTATTGCTTATTTCCCTTGTAGGTAAGAAATTTCATCATTTTCTGGTTTATCCAATGTTTCTTTTGATAAAAATAAACACAGATGTGTTATTTCTCCTTTATTCTCATGCAAAATATACAAAAAATCACATGTATGTTACATACACTAAAAATAGTATATATGCTGCCATTATTCTCTTTTGTACTTTCCATTTTATACTTATCAACACATTCTAATTATGCTTCGTTTTACTTCATATAGTTTATCCTCATTTTTGAATGAAAGATTAACAGGGATTAAAATTGTGAATTGATAGTTAATTTTCATCAGCACTTTTTACATATTATCCTATTATTTTTGGAATCTATTCATGCTGATGAGAAATCTGCCATCAGTATAATTGTTAATTGTAGAATTTGGCCTTCCTCTTAGTTCTTGAAGTTCTGCAGATTAATTAAGATATGCTGTGGTATAGATTTGTCTTTATTAATTCACATTGGTTTTTGGAGTGTTTTTTTTTATTCTAAAGACTTATTATTTTTTTTAAGTCTAAAAACATCTCTGATGTTTTATTTGTTTATTTTTCCATTCTCTTTTGCTGTAACTCCTCTGAGATATATGTTGGAGCATATCAATTTTTTCTCCATGGTTCTTAACTGTTCTTTCACATTTCTATTACTTTATGTCTGTGCTTGTTTTCTCTTGAACTAGGTTTGTTCATTTATTTATCATATTGTCATATCCATTTATTCTTATATTATGCTCTTTTTCATATCTTTGGATCATTCTAATTATGTTATTTTATTCATTTGTCTCTGACTATCCTACCATTCTTATTTTAAAGTCTTTGTCATACTGTCTCTTAAAATTAATATCACAAGGAGCAAATTAATGTTCTAATTATTTATTTCATTGGTTGTCTTTCTGAGCTCTATATTTCTTCATCAGTTTTAAAATTTGAGCAAGTGAGCCAATTTTGAAACAGAGGGATTATTATTGTCTCTCTTCTTCCCTGGTCAGTAGTTTTGTAGTTTTGCAGACATTTGAAACTACCTCCCCTATAACTCCAGTCTTGAGCCTGATGTTATAATGGCATTTTGAGGTTTTATCTCTATGGTGATTTTAGAGACATTGGATCCAATCTTTGAGTCAGTGGGTTGTCTAGCTCAGTACCACATCAGGCTGTGTTTTTGTTATCCTACTTCCTTGACTCCACAGCTTCCTATAAACAATAGCCTCCGGGATGAAATTGGCAACTTTTTTGCTGTCCTTTTTATACATGAGGACATCACCAAACATAACAAATCCTTAGCCTCAAGCAGTGAGCTTAGTTTTTATCACCTGTCTTGCATTATGGAGCAATTTATAATCTATTATTCTTTGACTACCACTTCTAGCTATTAGCTCTGGAGGACAGAAGGTCCTCTGTTTCAACCCCACTTTCCAATTTACTCTTATGTTCTGTTTCTGAATATGACAACATATATATTGTCATCAATCCCAATTTTCAGTTAAAAATATTAAACCAGTAAGGTGAAATGACTTGTCTAAAGCCACATGGTTAATGAGTGAGAGTGCTGAGACTCAGATCCAGTGTTCCTGGCTTCAGTTTCCATATTTTTTAGTGACTCCAAGCAGTCTATCTGTTCCCTTTTAGTGTTTTTTTTCTAAACTTCTATTGATTTTGGACCTTCTTTTCTAATTTTCTTTTCTTTTCTAATTTAGTCTGTAAATGAGATGAGAGCACTTTTCCTTTCTAAAGGCATCATGATTTGGTGGAAGGGACTTTGGGCTGTAAGTAAAATTACCTGAGTTCAGTTCTTGACTGGGAAATTAGTTAAGTTTCAGGGCTTCGATTTTCTCTTCTAGAACATTAAGTGGTTTGGCTAAGATGAAATCCAGGTTCCTGTTCAGCTGTAATAGTCTTTGCATATACATTATTTTCCCCATTCTCAGCATGCTATAGGCTCCTGATTGAATATCACTTATACTTTAAAGATATTATTAAGTACTTAAGTATTATGAAGTATTAATTGTTACTGAGACTGTTCTTTACAAAAAAAAAAAAAAGACTGTTCATAATAAAACAGAATGGGCTTATCAACATGAGCATCTAGATAAGTGCTTTAATTGTTCCATATAAAATTTTACCGTTAAGCACTGGGCTTAATGGTCTCTCCTTTCTCCTTTTTAAACATAGATTTTTACTGGGAGTGGTAAGGGTACTGTAACTAAGCAAAACATGCCCAATAGTTTCCAAGAAGATACTAATGAGCCACTCAGGCAAATCTATCACTATTTATTCTGGAAATGATAGTTGAATACCTGAACTATCAAATTAATAGTTGAATATTATGACATTGAATTGGATTGGGGAAGAAGTTTGATTATTCTGTGCAGGCAAATGGGCAAATACCTCACAAAGGAATATATATGAATAGCCAATAAGAACATGAGAAAGTGTTTATTGGAAATTAAAACCAAAATGCAATAAACTATAAATGGCAAAAGTCAAGAAGGCTGACACTAAATGTCAATGGTAATGTTGAGCAACTGGCATTGCTGATGAGAGTGTAAAATGATATACAGCTATGGAGACACGTTCTGCAATTTCTTACAAAGTTAAACGTGGATGCATCCCATGACTGAGCAGTTCCACTCCTAGGTATGACAGATGAGAACAGAAGTCCACAAAAGACTTAAACGACAATGTTTCTAACAGACCTTAATAAAAGCTAAAATCTGGGATAATGCAAATGTCCATCACAGAATAACAAAAAGCCCCTCAGATTGTGATATGTGAATTTAATGTGATATTGCTTAGCAATAAAAAATTAATGAACCATTCTTATATATAACAACATGTATGGATATCAAAAATATATTAACTGATAAAAAGCTAAATACAAAAATTACATACTATCCAATTAGATCTATTCAAAGCCCAAGAACAAGTAAAACTAATTTATAGTGATAGATATCATAAAATTGTTGTCTTTGTGGGAAAAATTGACTGGAAAAGGATATAAGGAATTTTCTGCAATATTTTGTTTGGGGGAGTGATCACATAGGTGCATAAAATTGTTAAAATTCATTGAACTGAGCACTTAAGATTCATGCATTTTATTGTATGTTAATTTTACCTCAATTAAAAAGTGACTGTATTAATATATTCCAGGCTCTGAATCCAGTCAAGCCTATCTCTTGCTAGAAAATATTCATATGCCGCACTTTTCAAGTACTTGATATTGGGTTAGATAATTATCAGTCTGCATTGAAATGCAAAGTATCCCTTACTAAATATTTCCTTAGACTTTGTTTTAGTTGGAGAACCAAGAAATTGCAGTATTGGCTTTGCACCCAAATGGAACCAAACATATAGTGATTCAAACTTAATGTAGTGTGCCTCAAGCAAAGCCAGTATCTCTTTCCAACAAAGATGGTCATGGAGCCATTCACCAAGTAATCTGCGTTGAAGAGCATTGTTGGTCTCATTACATTTCTCCTGATACTCTTTTCCTTAAAAATGTGTTTCTGCAGTTAAAAATATCATATAGATGCATTTTATTTTTCTATGTACTTCTCACTGAATGAGGGGAGAAGAAGAAAAATGAGATTAGTAGTGAAAGCTCTTAGCCCCAGCTAAGTTGCCATCTAAACCCCTTTGTCATACTAAATTCTGTAAGCTCTTTCTTACTGTATAAATTTAGGGCTGTATGAAGAACAGTGATCTGGTGATGATGGTTATACCGTGCTGTATTACATAGTTAGTAACTCATGACTCTGAATTCAAGCATACTGTGTTTAAATATCTTGGCGAAACTACACACTGGCTGTCTAACTTTAAACAAGTTTTCATTGTTTCTGAGTCTATGTTTTTATTTATTTTTTTTGTGCAATAATAACAGGCGACATGTGATAGTACGTGATAATAATATCTACCTTAAAGGTTTTGTTTTTAGAACGTACGTAAAGCAATAGTGTGGTACATAGTAGATAGCCATAATTATCATCATCACGCTGTACTGATATTGTTTTGCTTACTTCTTTGTGTCCCATACTAGATTATAAGATTCTCAAAGGTATAGACCATGGCTTACATGTTTTTTCACCAGCACCTAGCATAGTTCAATAATAAATGCTAAATAAATATATATTTTTTTATTTTTTCATTGTTAATCCAATATCAACATATAATAATAAATCATTAGTGAAGGATTCCTTGTGTTTGATTCTTGGTCTTAATTTTTTATTGTTGTTTCTTTAAATTTTGACTGACATTCTATATTCTCCATGCCCCATTATTACTATTTGGGATTTCTTGTTTATGCAAAAATAGGCCAGATATTTATTGGCCATCTAGACATAACTCAGTCCTTTAAGCACATATTTAAGACTTCATTTCTGAGGCAAAAATGTTTAAATATGGAACAGTAGCATTTTCTGTGGCATTCACCTGGCATTTAACCAAGCACTGCCTTATGTTGGTGCTCGACTTGTTTGTGGATACACTTTCCTACCACCAAGACTATAAATGCTTTGTACCTGACAACTCTTTGTGCTCTCCCTTTAGTCTTCAAGACTTGGTGTAATTGAATGTACATCGAATAGCTAAATAGACATCTGTTGAATAAATGAATAAATGAAAAAATTATTGTATAATTCCAGCCAGTAGGTAATAAAGGGCTATGTTATATGGTGATGGGCAAAGACTGTTAGAGCTAGAAAGGGTATTTAATGTTGTCTATTTTAACCCTACTTTAGTCTGGACAGGGGAACAGAAACTTGCAAGGTCTTTCAACTGAGGGAATTTTAATGTAGGAAATTGGTCACACCTGTGATAGAAGAACTGAGAAACCAAAGAGGCAACCCAGAGAACAAGAATCACCCCTAAACTGGAAGGACCAAATGGAATAGGTGCTGTTTCCAGAGCTCAGAAGCTGAGACTATGCACAAGAGCTGGAGCCATGGAGGGAATATAGCCATTGCTGGAGACACCACAGAAAGCATAGAAAAAGGAAAAGAAAATCACTGGCTTGTCTTCCTCTTCCCCTTGAATCTTTTCCCATGCATTCTGGGGGGTCAAACTACCTAAAAGCTAGAGGGTCATGGAGCCTAGTTTCCTAATAGTGATACAGAGAGAGAGCAAGGGAAGAGAGGGGGTGGATCTGAGAGCAAACTGGCAAGAGACTAGCAGAGGTTTCTAAATAAAGAGGAACATGGACTAGGTCTTGAAGGATAAGTTGAATTGTAAGACTTGAAGGGGAAAGAATGAGACATTCATAGATAAAACAGGACCCATATTAGCAAAAACAAAGAGGTATGAAGCATGTTCGTAACTGTGTAGGGAGGCCAGTCTGAGTATATCAGGAAGTACATGTTGAGTAGTACTGGGATTAAACTAGTTAAATGGGGTTAGATCATGATATGGTGTGCTTCAAAAACTAGACAGAGCTTCAGAATTGTTAAGCAAAAAGAGAATCATTGAAGACATTTGAGTAAAGGAGAGACATGAGGAAAATAATGTTGAAGGAAGAAATTCCGTCAGGGGCATACAGGGTGGATTGGAGTGAGAAGAGACCAGAGACAGGAAATGTACAAAGGAATTCACTGCAATAATTCACCTGTGAACCAGGAAGTCTTGTCAAGGTAATGGCAGTGGGTATAGAGAGGCATAAACAGACATAAGTGTTTGACAAATTTTCAAATTATAGGAGGTGAAGATGAAAAACAAGTTAAAAAACGATGCCAGTTTTTCAGCCTGGATAACTGAAAGAATAATTGTAATTGAGATGAACTGGTGAGAGAAGATGATAGTTGCTCTTTAGATGAGGTGTATTTGAGATAATGGCAAGATATGAAAAGACAAATCTGGGAAAACAATGAAGATATATTACCAGAACATGTTTGAAAGAACGGAAGTGAAGATGTGGTTTTTTGAGGTCATCAGCCAGTCAGGAGAGTGAATGAAGAGGAAGAATGCACTGGAGAGAGATTGTCATGAGAGCAAAGGACTAGCTCTGGCAACTGTTATTGAAGAGGCAAGAGACAGAAGGAGGAAGAGGAGTCAGTGAAGGAAACAGTGCAATTAAAAATATTGGAAGACAGGTAGAATTTTAGGAGATAAAGTGAAAAGACAAGTCACACATGTTGCAGAGTCAATATGGTGCAGGATCAGAAAGTATGGTTCAATTGGCAAGTTATGCTCACGTAATGGGCAATCCAAAAGTTGTGCTTCGACAAAAGAATAGAAAAAAAAAGTATGATCTAAAACTTTAAACAACATGGAAAAAAAGGATGAAACTACAGACCAAGGAAACTCTTCTCTAGGTTTACTCTGTATGAAACAAAGATAACCTCTTTATTCTCAAATTTCTTTAAAATAATGATGATTTCTTTCCATAAAAAATCTACCATGCACACACACTCAGCATAACTATCTTCTCTGCCACTGTTTCTTTCCTTGTGAAAAGTGTATGCCACAATTTACCTCATGTCCTAGATCATTAATGGTGTTACATTTTTTAGGTTTCTTTGACTGTAATTACATATCAATGAAACTTTCTTTTTGTAATGTTATTTACCTGTTTGTGGAGATTGGAATTTGCTTGGAAGTCAGCTAGTTTCCACTAATTTCTATTTTGAGATCAAAAGAGATTTGGAAGGTGTTAAACTCATTTATAAAAA
>NW_011888795.1:5716950-5719346 GCF_000151845.1 Pteropus vampyrus | reverse complement strand
CATGGAGCCTAGTTTCCTAATAGTGATACAGAGAGAGAGCAAGGGAAGAGAGGGGGTGGATCTGAGAGCAAACTGGCAAGAGACTAGCAGAGGTTTCTAAATAAAGAGGAACATGGACTAGGTCTTGAAGGATAAGTTGAATTGTAAGACTTGAAGGGGAAAGAATGAGACATTCATAGATAAAACAGGACCCATATTAGCAAAAACAAAGAGGTATGAAGCATGTTCGTAACTGTGTAGGGAGGCCAGTCTGAGTATATCAGGAAGTACATGTTGAGTAGTACTGGGATTAAACTAGTTAAATGGGGTTAGATCATGATATGGTGTGCTTCAAAAACTAGACAGAGCTTCAGAATTGTTAAGCAAAAAGAGAATCATTGAAGACATTTGAGTAAAGGAGAGACATGAGGAAAATAATGTTGAAGGAAGAAATTCCGTCAGGGGCATACAGGGTGGATTGGAGTGAGAAGAGACCAGAGACAGGAAATGTACAAAGGAATTCACTGCAATAATTCACCTGTGAACCAGGAAGTCTTGTCAAGGTAATGGCAGTGGGTATAGAGAGGCATAAACAGACATAAGTGTTTGACAAATTTTCAAATTATAGGAGGTGAAGATGAAAAACAAGTTAAAAAACGATGCCAGTTTTTCAGCCTGGATAACTGAAAGAATAATTGTAATTGAGATGAACTGGTGAGAGAAGATGATAGTTGCTCTTTAGATGAGGTGTATTTGAGATAATGGCAAGATATGAAAAGACAAATCTGGGAAAACAATGAAGATATATTACCAGAACATGTTTGAAAGAACGGAAGTGAAGATGTGGTTTTTTGAGGTCATCAGCCAGTCAGGAGAGTGAATGAAGAGGAAGAATGCACTGGAGAGAGATTGTCATGAGAGCAAAGGACTAGCTCTGGCAACTGTTATTGAAGAGGCAAGAGACAGAAGGAGGAAGAGGAGTCAGTGAAGGAAACAGTGCAATTAAAAATATTGGAAGACAGGTAGAATTTTAGGAGATAAAGTGAAAAGACAAGTCACACATGTTGCAGAGTCAATATGGTGCAGGATCAGAAAGTATGGTTCAATTGGCAAGTTATGCTCACGTAATGGGCAATCCAAAAGTTGTGCTTCGACAAAAGAATAGAAAAAAAAAGTATGATCTAAAACTTTAAACAACATGGAAAAAAAGGATGAAACTACAGACCAAGGAAACTCTTCTCTAGGTTTACTCTGTATGAAACAAAGATAACCTCTTTATTCTCAAATTTCTTTAAAATAATGATGATTTCTTTCCATAAAAAATCTACCATGCACACACACTCAGCATAACTATCTTCTCTGCCACTGTTTCTTTCCTTGTGAAAAGTGTATGCCACAATTTACCTCATGTCCTAGATCATTAAAGGTGTTACATTTTTTAGGTTTCTTTGACTGTAATTACATATCAATGAAACTTTCTTTTTGTAATGTTATTTACCTGTTTGTGGAGATTGGAATTTGCTTGGAAGTCAGCTAGTTTCCACTAATTTCTATTTTGAGATCAAAAGAGATTTGGAAGGTGTTAAACTCATTTATAAAAATTTGGGGGTTTTTTGTTTTTAGGTTTCCACCTGGCAACAGCAGACCATATATCTATCTCTCCAGGGAGGAGCCTATCAGTGGTGCATAATAGATCATTAAGTAACCTCCCTGGGCCTTACATGGCTTTAGGAAGATTAACCGAATCTCCCCAAAAGCCAGAACATGAATGTGTGGAACATGAAGCATGTATAACTTTTTTTTTCCTTTAGCATACTTCAATCAGGGAGACTAAAACCTAGAAGCATGTTGGGCTTCTTGACAGAAGGCCAGACTGTTACAGTTCGTAAATTCTGTCACCTAACTCCTCAAGGCTGCAGGCAGTCTTCTGGGCTTCATTTGTCACTTCCCTATTAATGGAGTCCCTATAACTGACTCCAAGTCCAGTTCGAGACTCTGACGTTTTACATCTGAGCAAGAGAGACAGGTAGTCTTGGGTGCCTTGCCACTCACAGCGATTTGGTTGGACTGATTCGGTTTCAAGCTTTACAGTACACCTTGAATTTTTGAACTCAGGTAAATTACAATGGTTAGATGTTTTATAAATGCAGCTCTAGCAGTTATTAACTGTGTGACTAACACTTAAAAAAAGCACAAATTAATTCCAAGCGTAGCAGAAAATTTGATTGCTTACAACATCCCTGCTGCAATAACACACACACACACACACACACACACACACACACACACACACACAGAGCAGATATTTACTTGTATTTATGTTCAGTCGCATGTATAGATAGGGAAAGAGAGATGAAGTTTGAGTGGGGACAGAGCCTGGGAAAAGGAAAAAAAGGGACAGAAGATGACATGGCTCA
>NW_011888795.1:5704552-5716900 GCF_000151845.1 Pteropus vampyrus | reverse complement strand
TATTAACTGTGTGACTAACACTTAAAAAAAGCACAAATTAATTCCAAGCGTAGCAGAAAATTTGATTGCTTACAACATCCCTACTGCAATAACACACACACACACACACACACACACACACACACAGAGCAGATATTTACTTGTATTTATGTTCAGTCACATGTATAGATAGGGAAAGAGAGATGAAGTTTGAGTGGGGACAGAGCCTGGGAAAAGGAAAAAAAGGGACAGAAGATGACATGGCTCATTTCTTATTTTTTCCATTCCCTGGGTTTGAGTTTCTATAATTAGCATAGGCTGGGGCAGGGGAAGGCAAGAGGAGGCTGACAGATCTGTTTAAAAAAATATTTTGTGAGATTCTTGGCATAAGCAGAACTGCTGGGGTCCAGGTGACCAAGGGTGACACTGAGCTGGGGAGGCGGCACTTCTCCCTGGTGCTGCCTGGAAGCCAGCATAGCGCTGGAGCCAGAGAACTGGAAACTTTGACAACTCTGGCTTGGATGTCAGGTTCTAATGAGAGCAAGGGCAGCAGCGGTGAGGCTTCTCTTTGGGGGTTTGTGGGCAACAGAGGATACCTAGCTGAACCTAGAGGAAAGGGGAAGCAAGGAAAGATGCCTCATGATCACTGTAGCTGGTTGACTGGTTCATGGACCTGGTCTGTCCAAGGACCCTCAGGAACAGCTGGAGTGGAAAGCAGGAGACATATTTTCTATCAGCTTTACCACAGTCTTACTCTGTTGCCTTGGACAAGTCCTCTTTCCTTTCCAGATCTATGTTTTGCAGTCTGTGAAATGAGATTTTGGATTTGATCTGAAAAATCCCTTCTAGGTCTAACATTTTTCATCTCCTAAACTTATTATTCTATTGCCAATTAATTAAACAAATATTTCCCAAGTGTCTATGTCAAGTTTCTATTGATAAATTCTAGACATGGAATTATAATGATGTCATTACTTGTGATGCTTGGCAGGTCTAGCTTCAAATCCTACTTTTATCACTCACTGGCAATGTGACTTTGAACAAGTTTCTTCACCTCTATTATTCTTAGCTTCCTCATCTGTATAATGAGGACAGTAACACCTCTTGTCAGGGTCATTAAGAAAAAAATATACAAAGCATTGGGCATATAGTAGATGTTGGTAAGTGGTGCCCACTATTATTGTAATATTAATTAGATATTCTAATAATAGACTATATCAATCTATAAATAAAAATGTAACTTTATAAAGTACACAAATAGAAATGATCGATAAATTTGAGCTTGTCAAGAGAACTGGCAAAACCCCAGCATTTTCTCCTTAATATATATTTTAGCATAAAAATAAGGAGACATTCTTTTAAAATGCACTGTTCTTAAGCTGTTGTATTACTCAAGTTTGCCTCAGAATCCCTCTCAGGCTGTCATTCTTCATGTTTTTCTCAGCAAGGCCTCCCAATCCCTTTCTCTGACAAGAATCTGAAGAAAGTCCAAGGGTCTTCTTCACCTTTGCAACCAGAATTTTCTTCAACCTAATTAAAGTAGCATTTGCTTAATTAGGCTAAATATAACTTCTTTCATTCCTAATCAGCCTCTAGAGAAAGCTATTCCTTAAATATGGCTTCTCTTACTGCGACACTCTCTCAGAACTGCTGTCTCTTCTTTACTTATCTCAGGCCTCTTGCCCACCCCACCCTGAGTCAGAACACTGTCCTATGGCCTAAACTAATGTGAGTTTTGTAAAGCTATCATTTCTTTGTTTAATTTAAATATATCACATTACTTGATGCCAAGCAGAACAAGGTACTTAGTAAGTCTACGTTGTTGCCGCAAATAATTACAACACTTAATTTTACTCTAATGTTTCGGGAAAGACTTTACATCCCTGGAGGAAGCAACCACATTTTTGTCATTCCTATCACCTCAGAAATAGTAGCTGCTTAATAAAATATGTTAAACAGCAGTGACAGATAAGATGTGTATTCATTTTAGCAAGCACTGTCACAAGCACTTTCTTAAGTGATCCATATAGTAGTCTTCTGAAGGCAGTATTATTATGCTGTTTAACAAAAGAAGACACATAGATTTAGCAGTTTTGTCTACAATTACATAAATTATAAAGTAGTACAGACTAGACTTAAAAACAAAACAAAACAAAACAAAAAACCCCCCAAACAAATAATAGGCTCTGTTACCAAGTGAGGCATATGTAAATTATGGTCCTACAGGTAGAGCAGTGTGGTGGATATGCAAGGCCTAAAGGTGTGTAAGTCTGTCAATGGACTACTTCAGAGTAAGCTATTCCCATCACCTAAAGACATGCAGGTCTTATCTCATCGTATCTGGGAACAAAAGGGAAAGATGACTGGTGGTGATGGGGCGTGGTTGGCATTAATGTTTTGGATTCTTTTCAGTGTGTGTGTGTATGTTTATGACAGAGTTTCAGTAGCTGGATACTGTAGCTTTGCCCAGTCTAGTGTTTGCTTCACTCATAGGAGATATGGTTGTTGATGAGCTAGCTTGTCTCTGAGAGAGTTTCAATATATAGTCCCCTCCCAATCAATATTGGGAGCTAACTTCTTCGGTTTATTAAAGAAGGAGCTAGAAAGTGGGTTCATATAGGAGACCAATTAAACTAAACATTTATACTGAGCTTGCAACCTTCCTTCCAGTTTAAGAATAGTGCCAGCAATTACATAGTTGAAAGAATTTCACTGCCTAAGAATAAGCAACCTGATCTATAATGAAAGTTGGAAGGTAAAAATATTGTTACTTTTAGGAAACTAATTGGAAAAAAATCCATCAATACTTAAATGTACAGATTTATTTCATTTATTTTCATCAATAAAATAAGAATCATGAAATTGTGAAGTTTCGTTCAAGCACTTAATTAATTTGCTCCTTGGCTTGAGCTGAAGTAAAGGTAAAATTTAGATAGTAGCATTTTCACCCTCAGCTTGGCATTCGGGGTTCTCCATGATCTATTTTCAAATTGTATTTAAAATTTTATCTCCTAATAACTTTTAAATGGAGTAAATGATCTTTCACAGGTGTGTCCTGTGCTTTTCTATTCTTATCTTGTTTGTTTATTTATGCTGGACCATCCGTTTGAAACACTTTTCTTCATCTCCATATACAAAACTCTATGTATTTTTTGAGGTCAGCTCTAATCCCACGTTCTCCTTGAAGCTATCTCTTATCTCTCCAGCTGAAAGTCATCTTTCTCCTCTTCTGAACACCCCTTTCACTTACGCCAATCTCATTCTTCTTTATGTTGTTATTATTTGTATGTTTTCCTTCTACCAATCGTAGGCTCTTTAGAGAAGGGACTATATCTGATTCGACTCAAGTCTACTTCAGCCATTGCTGTAGGAAGACCAAATTCTGCTGCAAGAACACCTTGTGTTTACAGGAATCACTGCTATATGGGAAACATTTGGTATTTTTCTTTTTGTATTTTACTCAGAAAAAAAAAAGCAGATTTTAAAGGATGTAACTAATTGTAATTGTTACATTGTATGACATTTATCATAGAACCTAGCACCCAGTATATACTGTAAATATTTGCTGAATGAATAAGTGAATAAAAACAGCAATGATGTTGACTCACACATTTTTAATTTTAATTCTCAGGAAGTATTACTCTCTGATTCTATAGAATTTGTATCCTAACTTATTTATTTTCAATTTCCTTCTGCTTTTCTGACATTGGAAGTTTATTTACAGTCTTTAATCTGTGAATCTCATAGTTTTTAAGTATATCCCATCTTCTGAAGTTCTCTTGATGTAGAAAATTTGTTTCTTCTCCATTGACTACCAGAATAGGAAAAGAAATCAAGACAGATGATACATGCCAAGAAAATTAGAGAGACTTCTCCAGATACTCATAAGAACATTTTAATGCTTACAATAAATCAGAGCTATGACTTTAGGACCCCGGTATTTTGGCTCTAACATAGAAAGGTCATGTCATTCTCTTTTACCTCAAATATTAGGGTTGTTTCTAAAGATCCTATTTATCTCAGTTATTTATAAATGCACTTAAATCATTAATAAAACATCAATTATCTATATATTTTCAGGCCATTTTCTATGCTCAATCTATGTACACAGAGTGTTTGTGATTTATCTGTGAGGTGAAAGGAAGAGAGGAACATAAATTTTTAAAGAAACTCTCAGGTAAGGAATAAAGTCTTGCAATTGAGTTAGGAGGGCAAGTTAGTGTCATTTATTTCCTGTTCCTGTGAAGTCAAATTTTTCTTTAAAGTGAGGTGATTAGACTAAATTAACAGTGAGGTCTCTCTAATCCCTAATACATTTTGTCTCTCTCAGATATGTAATGCCTTTTTGTAAAAGGTACAATTAAGACTATTTTATTTGGCATTTTTTTATCTGTGTTCATAAGTCTAACTGACTGATTTTATAACTAACTCTCCATAGCTGAAAAGTCAGGATATAGAATCAAATGGGAGGCTATCCACTTAAAAAACAAAACAATTTATATGTCTTCTTGAGAGAAGTGTCTGTTCAGGTTTTCTGTCCATTTTTAAATCAGATTGTTTTTTGTTGTTGAGTTGTATGAGTATTTTGAGTATGAGTATCTTTACATATTTTGGATATTAACCCCTTATCGAATGTATCACTGGCGATTATCTTCTACTATTCAGTAGTTGTTTTGTTTGTTTTGTTGATGGTTTCCTTTACTGGGCAAAACCTTTTTCATTCGATGTAGTCCCATTCATTTGTTTTTTGTTTTTAATTCCCTTGTTTTGAGGTCAAATTCATAAAATCCTATTTAAGACCAAGGTCCATAAGTTTAGTATCTATGTTTTCTTCTATGTATGTTATTGTTTCTGGTCTTGTATTTAGATCTTTAATCCATTTTGAATTAATTCTTGTGTATAGTGACAAATAGCAGTCTAGTTTCATTTTTTGTGTGTGGTTTCCAATTTTCCCAGCACCATTTATTGAAAATGGCCAAAAGATAAATGAAAAGATGCTCAGCTTCATTAGCTATTTGGGAAATGCAAATCAAAAACACAATGAGATACCACCACACGCCTGTTAGAGTGGCTATTATCAATAAGACAAGAAATAACAAGTGCTGGAGAGTTTATGGAGAAAAAGAATCCTCATACATTGCTGGTGGGAATGTAAATTGGTACAGCCACTATGAAAAACAAAATAGAAGTTTCTCAAAAAATTAAGAATAGAGCTACCATATGACCCAGCAGTCCCTCTTCTGGGTATCTACTTTCAAATTTAAAAACATTTATTCGTAAAGATATATGTACCTTTATGTTCCTAGCAGCATTATTAACAGTGGCTAGACATGTTAACACCTGAGTGTCCTTTGAAAGATGATTGGATAAAGAATACATGGTACATATATACAGTGAAATACTACTTAGCCATAAGAAAAGATGAAACACTGCTATTTGTGAAAACATGAATGGATCTTGAGAATATCGTGCAAAGTGAAATATATCAGATAGAAAAGGTCAAGAACCATATGATTTCACTTATATGTGGAACATAAAATGGAAAGAACAAACAAACAAAAACTCATAGACGTAGACAACAGTTAAGTGGTTACCAGAGGGATAGGGTAGTTGGGGGAGGTAGAAAAGGGTAAAAGGTATCAAATATATGGTGATGAAAGAAAGTTTGACTTTGGATGGTGAATACACAATACCATATACAGATAATGTATTATATAATTGTACACTTGAAACCTTTATTAACTTTATTAACCAATGTCACCCCAATAAACTTAATAAAATTTTTAAAATAAAAATAAATAAAAAACAAAAACAAACAAACAAACAAAATTCAGACTATTTCTCTAAAGGATTAGTGGGACTCATCCATAAAAATTGCCTGGCAAGGCTGTCCACTATTGCCACTGTTATTCAATATAACATTGGAGGTCCTGACGAGTGCAATCAGACAAGAGAAAGATATAAAAGGCATCCAAATAGGAAATGAAGAATTCAAACTGTCATTATTTGCGGATGGCATGATTCTCTATATAGAAATCTCTAAAGACTCCACAAAAACACTACTAGAAACAATAAGCAAATACAGTAAAGTCTCTGGATACAAAATCAATGTTCAAAAATCCATAGCGTTTCTATACTCTAATAATGAAGCATCAGAAAAAGAATTGGAAAAAAATAATTCCTTTTGCAATTGCAACAAAAAGAATAAAATACCTAAGAATAGATTTAAAGAAACATGTGAAGGACCTATATAATGAAAACTGTAAGACCCTATTAAAAGAAATTAAAGAAGATACAAAGAAATGGTAAGATATTTCATGTTCTTGGATTGGAAGAATCTACGTAGTTAAACTGACCATATTCCCTAAATAATTATACAGATTTAATGCAATCCTCATCAAAATCTCATCAGCATTTTTTAAAAAAATAGAACCCAAAATCATCAGGTTTGAATGGAAGCACAAAAGACCCCGAATTGCCAAAGCCATCCTGAGAAAAAAGAAGGAGGCTTGAGGCATCACTCTGTCTGATTTCAAATTATACTACATAGCGACAGTAATCAAAATGGCATGATATTGGCAGCAAAACAGACACACTGACCAGTGGAACAGAATTGAGAGTCCAGAAGTAAACCCATATTTATATGGGCAAATAAATTTTCAACAAAGAAGCCAAAAACATACAGTGGAGAAAGGAAATCCTCTTCAATAAATGGTGCTGGGAAAACTGGAAAGCCCTCTGCAAAAGAATGAAACTAGACTGTTGTCTATCACCATACACCGAAATGAACTCAGAATGGATTAAGGACCTAAGTATAAAACCCAAAACAATAAAATGCATAGAAGAAAACATAGGAACTAAACTTGAGGACCTTGGACTTAAAGAGGATTTTACGAATTTGACCTCAAAAGCAAGGGAAGTAAAAGCTAAAATAAATGAATGGGACTACTTCAAACTAAAAAGCTGCTGTTCAGCAAAAGAAATCATCAACAAGGTAAAGAGAGAACCATCCCAATGGGAAAATATATTTGCAAGCAATATCTCTGATAAGAGCCTAATATCCAAAATATACAAAGAACTCATACAACTCAATAACTACAAAAAAACAAATGATCCAATCAAAAACTGGGCGGAGGACCTGAACAGACACTTCTTCCTAGAGGACATGCAAATGGCCAACAAATATATGAAAAGATGCTCAACATCACTAGCTATTAGGGAAAAGCAAATCAAAACTACAATGAGATACCATCTCACACCTGTTAGAATAGCTATGATCAGCAGGACAAGTAATAACAAATGTTGGAGAGGATGCGGAGAAAAAGAAACCCTCATACACTGCTGGTGGAACTGCAAATTGGTACAGCCACTATGGAAAACAGTATGGAGGTTCCTCAAAAAACTAAGAATTGACCTACCATATGCTCCAGTAATCCCTCTACTGGGTATTTATCCCAAAGACTTGCAAACTCGTATTCGAAAAGATATTTGCACACCGATGTTCATAGCAGCATCATTCACAGTGGCTAGGACATGGAAGCAACCAAAGTGTCCTAAGATAGATTGGCTAATGAAGCTGTGGTACATATATACAATATTGCTCAGCCATAAGGAGAGATGAAATACTGCTATTTGTGATAACATGGATGGACCTCGAGATAATCATGCTACGCGAAATAAACCAGACAAAAAGTTGAAAATCACATGATGCAATTTATATGTGGGATATAAAGCTAAAAGCAAAAAATGAGCAGTACAAACAGAGATTCATGGACATGTACTATAGGCTAGTGGTTACCAGAGGACTATAGGCTAGTGGTTATTAGTGAGATGGGGGAGGAGGGGGGAGGTAGATGGAGTAAAGGGGGTCAAATATAGGGTTTGGGGGAGGGTGAAGTTGGTAAAAGGGATAAATATATGGTAGCTGAAGGAAACTGGACTTTGGGTGGTAAACACACAATCGAATATACAGATGTGAAATTATAATGTACACCTGAAAATTATATAATTGTATTAACCAATATTATCCCAATAAACTTAAAAGTTAAAAAAAAAGGAAAAAGAAAAAAAATTGCCTGGGATTGATTTAAGAGAAAGATATCTAATTTTCTCTTCTGATTACTTGCTATTCAGGATTTTCAAGACTCTTCTGGAGTCCATTTGTTAATTTATACTTTCCCAGGGTATTAGATTATCCATTTTGTTTATATTTTCAAATTTACTGATATAAGTAATATTCTTATAACATTTGAAAATCTCTACCACATTGGTAATAAAATCCTTGGTTTTGTTTTTAATATAGTCGTGTCTTCTTTCTTTTTCTTTACAAGATTTGCCAGGACTTTGCCAATTTTATTAGTAATTTCAGAAACATCTATTGGAATTATTGATCAACTAAAATTTATCATTTAGTATTTTATTAATATTTGTTATATATTTATTAATTACTTTTGCAGATGTCTTTGGATTTATTTTTATTATTTTATAGCATTTTAATTGTATTTGTAACTAATTTAATTTCAATATTTCTTGCTCTTTATTAAATGTATTTAAGAACATACTGATTCTTTTCAGTATGACTTTGCTACACTGGCTACATCCCTCAAGTGTTGACAGTTAGAATATTTCTGGTATTTTATTTCTAAATAGATTTAATCTTGAGCATTATTTAAAGTAGTATGTTAAAATTTCCAAAAGTATACAGGTTTTTTGAAGAAGATGGCTACATTTTGTTGTTAATTTTTAACTATTTTGTTAAGGTCTGAAACTCTGATCTACATAATTATTGCTTTTCAGAATTTACTACAATTTATTTGTGGCCTCATAAAAGGTTAATTTTTTGTGAATATGCAAAATGTTTAGAAAGAATATACACTTTGCTAGTTGAATTATTTGGGTCTTTATATGCTTTTGGTTTACCTAAAGTTGAGAGAGACGTATTAAAATCTTTCATTAAGTTTTTGCTTCGTCATAGTTTATGCATTGTATATTTTGAATCAGTTATTAGGTACATAGAAGATTAATGACAGGTTTATTTTCTCCATTATTAAATGTACCTTTTATTAATTTAAAACATTCCTTCTTGATATCTTAAAATATGTTCCCCTTGAATTCTGTCTTTTATATTAACACTAACATACCTGCTTTCATTTTTAGCATTTACTTAGTTTTTCTTTTGAATGCATTAAATATTTTCAGCTTCTCTGGATCTTGTTTATGTCTTTTGTAAATATCATGTAGGTAAGCTTTATTTTTTTAAACAAATCTTAGTGATTGACTTATAGTAAGAAAAATTATTACATATTATTTTGCTTTGATTAATGATATTTTTGGGATAGTTTCTTTCATTTTTCTTTGTTTTCTATTTACTATGAAAAGCAGTACGGCAGAATGTTCTATGACCTGTCTTGGAATTCCAGCTCTATTATACTAGATGTTTAACATGGGTTAGGTTACATAAGTCTTCTGTTCCTCAGTTTTTTCATCAACAAAATGAGAATGACTATAACCATACTTAATTGATCAATTTGTTGTAGGGATTATTAAGAAAATTATGATATATAGAGTATCTAAAACTTTGCCTGAGAAAGATAACTGAATAAATGTCAGTCATTATTACCATTATGCATTGTCTTTCTCCCCACTTGTATTTGTTGAGCCAGTCAAGCTTCCCCCCACCCCTTTCTTCTTCTAGTATATTAGAAATGGTTCATCTAATTTTTATTCTTCTAACAGTTACTTTTGTATATATGACACGTGTTTTTAAATCAATTTTGTTGAAATATCAATTATGTATAATATGTACCCATTTAAGCATATTTTTGATGAATTTTGACAAATTTATATACCCATTTAATCATTACCACAATTGATATATAAAACTTGTTCATCATCCCCAAGATACATTGTACCACTTCCCATACAATACATATTTCACTCTCTACCCCTCTCTAGATCCAGCTAACCATTAATATGCTTTTTGTCGCTATAAATTAGATTTCTCTTTTCTAGAGTTACATATAAATGGAATCATGCAGTATGCAGTCTTTTATGACATACACATTTAAACATATTTTGCTATCATTATTTAGAGTTATTCAATACTTCTACTCTTCCCTAAATGAGACAAGAACTTGAGTAGTTTTTCTCTTCCCTCCCCTCTCTCTTCCCTCTGCTACCTGCCACTTTGAGATTATCTGGGATTTTAGTTATAAATATTTACTTATAAATATTTTTAAATTATGCATCAAGAGTTATTCAAACCTACTTTGAGTTTACTTCAGTTATTCACCACTTTTTCTTGTATCTTATATATTATTTATTCTTTGATTTATTTTCTGTATGAATCTTACATTTCTTTCAGATACCGTCACTCCCTCTTTTTCCCCAGGACATGAGGGTGATAACTTTTCTGAATCTTCACATTCATAAATATGTCTTTATTTTGCTCTCTTATTTCACTGGTAGTTTATATACTGATTATAGAAATCTAAGAAAATTACGTTTTCTTTTATTTTCTCCTAATGTCTAGTTTTGCCAATGAGAGCTCAGATGCAATAATAAAAGAGACCACCTCAACTGGAGCTTTTGACTTACTAATTTTCATTTCAGCTAAATCCATTTCTGCCTTTCCATCCACCAATCATTTTTCCCCAGTAATCGAAATTTCAAATGCCAAGACCTCTAGCACAGTGCCCCACTAATGGCAGTGGGCATATAAATCATCTGTGGGTCTTGTGAAAATATAGGTTCTGTTTTAGTCCTTCTGGAGTGAGGCCTGAGATTCTGCATTTCTAACCAGCTTCCAGGTCATGATGATGTAGACCACACTTTGAGAAGCAAAGTTTTAGTTATTACCTCTCCACGGAGGTGACATCCAGAACCTTTCTAAAGATATTAATCATTAATCTTAAATCTTATAAATCATTAATCTTAAATTAATCATTCAATCTTAGATCTTCTGTATCCTCTATTAACTCTGTTTCTTGAGTGTTAGTGCTTGTATTTGTTTAGTTTGTGTCTTTTCTTTTCTAGCATTAGTTTTCTTGAATCTTCTCCTTCCCTCTCGTCCCGTCCCCTCCCCTCCCCTCTTTCTTTCTTTACTTTTTCTTTCTCCTTCTTTTAAAATTCTTGGTTGTCGGAGTTACCTGTTGCTTATCTGCTCCTGTGACTGTGGGTAAGGAGCAGGCATGCTGCTCCAAGGAGTACACGGTAGCTTAAATAGCAGATATGGAAGTTCTACATCTTACTGCAGAGCTAACATTTCACTGCTTTTAGCCTCTGGGCAAAACCACTGCGCCCAACTGTTCTTGCACAAGCTGGAGGTAGAGCTGACCTGGATAGCCAATGATTACCATGACAATAGAAACAATGAAATAACACTTTTGGGTGCCTAGGGTATGAAAAATACTGTTTTAAGTGCTATATGTATTCATTCATTTAATGGATGGAACTTGTCAAACTTTGAAAATCTAAATCACATCAACTCTTCTCTTTGTTTTTAGTGCCTTCTATCTTATTTAGATTGAAAAACGATTTATTCCCATTATCCTCTTTTCTTTCTTCATTTCTGTGAATAAATGAAAGGATGATGAAAATAGAGATATTTGTCTGCATGAAAAAGACCAAATATTCCAGGATAATTGGATAATACCCCAAAGTCAAACCCGGTATAATAGGAAGAGAACAGAGTAAATATATATATATATACGAGAAGAAAGACAAAATAAAAAAAGAGAAGTCATGGAAAAAGAGTGAATAAAGAAGGGAGAGGGACAAGGGGGAGGAAAACATGAGTGAAGGTAAAACTTGTGTAACAGTGAGGAATTTAGTTGCATTTTGCTTGGTGTTAGTTTTTGACCCTTCCTTAAATGTTTTCAAATCTTTGCAAACAAGATTAATTGAGTAGCTTTCAACATTCAGAAAGTTTTGGCTATATTGACCTTACGGACATAACCCAGGAGAACTGGAAGAATATTAATTTCAGCTTACCAAAAGGCAGATTTTCACAAGTTTATTGGAGAGACATCTTGTTCTGTGTTGTATGGATTGTTTCTAATATTTTGTGGGCTTATGAGGATTTTATTACCAGTTTTAATTTAGAAACTAAAGAGGAAGCCACTTAAATCTTGGAACCTGACTGATCTGAATTTGCAGTCTAATGTGATCTTTCATCTCAAGAATATTTTTAAACACAATTTTCAGAATGCGGATGGACAAGGGAAAGACATGTGAAGCCATCAGTATTTGGGACTCGGGCCATTAATTTTCCATATGTTGGAATCTGAGAAATTTGAAGCTCACACTCTTAAAAATATTTTCTTTCTTTTTAAAGGAATTTGTTTTGCAAAGAAAATACAATCCTGATTT
>NW_011888795.1:5700823-5703527 GCF_000151845.1 Pteropus vampyrus | reverse complement strand
TGCAGTGTAATGCGCGACCTTAGGAAATGATTGGCATTAGTTTTGCAGATGTCCCCTCAGTTCAAGGGCATCATATCAGTCTTGTGTCATGTGTATCGATTGTGGCCTTTCTTACGGAGATTCTGGTTCATGACTAGGATACCAATGCAATTCTTTCATCCTCTGTCTATTGAGAGAGAATGAGATGAGAGAGTCTGTCTGCCTGTGGCAGATTTGGGTAATAATGGCTGACAAGATTTCTAATGGTGGGGAAGGGGAGAGTGGGGAGTCATAGACCAGAGCATAGGTATGTGTAGCTTATTCAAATGTGAGTGATGGAAATGAACAACAGGTGTATGAAGAGATGCTCAACATCACTAATCATCAGGAAAATGCAAACCAAAACCACAATGAGATACCATCTCAAACTTGTTAGGACAAGTATTATTGAAAAGGTAAAAGATAACAAGTATTAGTGAGCCTATGAAAAAAAAAAAGTAGTATATATTTACGATAAAATATACAGCCATAAAAAGAAGGAAATTCTGACATTTGCAACAACATGGATGGACATTGAGAGCATTATTTAAGTGAAGTAAGTCAGACAAAGACAAATACTGTATGTTCTTCCTTATAAGTGAAATCTAAAACAGTTGAATTCAAAGAAATAGAGAATAGAACCATGGTTGCCAGAGGCCGAAGGGTGGGGGTAAAGGGGAGATGTTGGTCAAATGGTACAAACTTCCAACTGTAAGAGGAATAAGTTCTTTAGATCTAAAATATAGCATGGTGACTATAATTTACAATACCATATTATATACTTGAGAATTATTAAGAGAGCAAATTTTAAATGTTATCACCACACACACATACACACACACAAAACAGTAATTATATGAGGGAATGGAGGTGTTAACTAACCTTGTAATAATCATTTTGCAATATATACATGTATCAAATCATCACATTGTATACCTTATGCTACATGTTATATCTCAATAAAAGTGGGAAAATAATGGGTCTTGGAGGCATATCTTTTTCACCCTTGCATTCAGGGTAGCTCATCAGATATTTATGGAATGTCTTTGCCAGTGACAGACACTGTGCTAGATGTTGGCACAAAGAAGAGACAAAGAAGAAAAACTCACAGTCTTTGAATTAATGAATGAGTGTTCTTTATTTTAGGATAGCACTGTACTCTCTCAGTCATGGTCAGATGGATCTCTCTCTTCTGAACACATACCTATGATCAAGAGACTGTGAGGACAAGACCAACATCTTTTTCATCTCTGAATCCCCATTGCTCCCATCAAGGAGTATGTGTTCAGAAGAAATGTTTCAAATGATGAATCTCAAGGCTCGTATCTGTCATCTCCTTATTCATTCAATGTCCTTCTCAAGTTGAAGCAGAGGCCTGACTTCAAAAAGAATTGTCTGGGGAAGGAGACTTTGAAGTCAAGAGAGGTGAATTTGGTCAGGGCCCAGCTTTGCCTCTGATTTGCATTTAGTATGAAACGTTTCACTTCTTTTGGCCTCCTCTATCAGTTTTATCCACAAAATTTCATTTCCTCACATATACTGTGGGAAGAGGGGGTGATAAGACATAGCTAAGCCTATCTATGGATTATTCATCATTGCTTCCACACATAGATTCATCTGGTAACCATTTATTGAGCACTAAAGTTATAAGAGGCTTCTCCCATGAGGCTTTGCATATAATATCTCAGTTGCACCTAATGGAATCCTTGCTCGGTACTCAATATACTGTCTACTCTCCTGTCCCCATGTGTTTCCCTCTTCATGGCAGGCACCTCTTTTTTTGGTTTTGTTTCCTTAATGCTCCATTTTTATTCAGACTTTTCAACTGTTATCTCCTCTGTGAAGATTTTTCTACCCCCTCTTCCCTCGAACTCTGGTGACAGTCTGGTGACACTTCATTTCTTCTCTTTAGTGTCATTCAGTGCATTTGTGTAGTTATTGGCCTAAATGTCTTATCTTCCCACTAGACTGCGAGGTCTGAAGAGCTGGATTTCCCATAGAACCAAGCGCTTATCGTCTATTTTATTCAACCTGGATTAAGATGTCGTTTAGCTAAAGTATAAGATAATTCTGCCTTACACAGATATGCGATTAGAAAAGGGTAGCATACTTTAATAATACTTTCAAATTATTGTAGACATTTTTCTTTGCTACTAAATCAAAAGTCAATACATGATAGTTTCTTAAAGTTTAGTTGCATTGTGGAATACAATGAATCCGGAATCATATTAATGAACATTTGTACTCAGTTATATTAAAATCCACTAGGATATCTTGTGTTTTAAGTGGATATTTTCCCCATGTATGGTTTTGTAACACCATACATTGGTCATTTGGAAAATATTGGTTCACTGACATACTGATCTTTCAAATGTTGGCACATTTCATTCCAAAATTCAAATAATTACAACTGTCAATATCACTATCAATCTTATCAGAAAAGATTTAAGTATTGAGAAGCAGTTAAGTTTATGGTGGTAGATACACATTTTCCAAAATTCTAATTTTTGATTTAAAGCTTGAATTTATGATTGGCAAAAGATACTGTCAATCATGCCCTTGAAGTGACAGCCTCACTTTGTTCTTTATTAAGAAAGTGTCTGCCAAATACACAGATTTAACCAACTATACTTTGTCAGTCATTCTGGAAAAAAGGGATTGGTACAGTTTACATGTCAAATGTGTA
>NW_011888795.1:5698308-5700773 GCF_000151845.1 Pteropus vampyrus | reverse complement strand
ACATAGCTAAGCCTATCTATGGATTATTCATCATTGCTTCCACACATAGATTCATCTGGTAACCATTTATTGAGCACTAAAGTTATAAGAGGCTTCTCCCATGAGGCTTTGCATATAATATCTCAGTTGCACCTAATGGAATCCTTGCTCGGTACTCAATATACTGTCTACTCTCCTGTCCCCATGTGTTTCCCTCTTCATGGCAGGCACCTCTTTTTTTGGTTTTGTTTCCTTAATGCTCCATTTTTATTCAGACTTTTCAACTGTTATCTCCTCTGTGAAGATTTTTCTACCCCCTCTTCCCTCGAACTCTGGTGACAGTCTGGTGACACTTCATTTCTTCTCTTTAGTGTCATTCAGTGCATTTGTGTAGTTATTGGCCTAAATGTCTTATCTTCCCACTAGACTGCGAGGTCTGAAGAGCTGGATTTCCCATAGAACCAAGCGCTTATCGTCTATTTTATTCAACCTGGATTAAGATGTCGTTTAGCTAAAGTATAAGATAATTCTGCCTTACACAGATATGCGATTAGAAAAGGGTAGCATACTTTAATAATACTTTCAAATTATTGTAGACATTTTTCTTTGCTACTAAATCAAAAGTCAATACATGATAGTTTCTTAAAGTTTAGTTGCATTGTGGAATACAATGAATCCGGAATCATATTAATGAACATTTGTACTCAGTTATATTAAAATCCACTAGGATATCTTGTGTTTTAAGTGGATATTTTCCCCATGTATGGTTTTGTAACACCATACATTGGTCATTTGGAAAATATTGGTTCACTGACATACTGATCTTTCAAATGTTGGCACATTTCATTCCAAAATTCAAATAATTACAACTGTCAATATCACTATCAATCTTATCAGAAAAGATTTAAGTATTGAGAAGCAGTTAAGTTTATGGTGGTAGATACACATTTTCCAAAATTCTAATTTTTGATTTAAAGCTTGAATTTATGATTGGCAAAAGATACTGTCAATCATGCCCTTGAAGTGACAGCCTCACTTTGTTCTTTATTAAGAAAGTGTCTGCCAAATACACAGATTTAACCAACTATACTTTGTCAGTCATTCTGGAAAAAAGGGATTGGTACAGTTTACATGTCAAATGTGTAGCTACTTTTTCTTGAGACAACTATTATACTTCAGTATAACTGTTATACTTCAGTATGCAGAAAAGCTCTATATGTGCATTTGTCATGGAATAGGAAAAGATATGCACTTAGGGTTGTAAACTTAATTTAAACTTAATTTAAAATAACGTTAACTGCTTCTTTAAAGGCATCCTTAAGTGAAATTTACTTTTTTTTTTAAAAACTGTTATTTATGGATGTAAAGATTACAATTACCAATTTGGTTTCAATGGCTAGATATATGCTAAGGCCTCCAAATTTTACCCACTGGTTTTTGCACCATTAGTTCAAATGTTAACACAGTAAAAAAGCAAATAATATCTTAGCATTATGGTGAAAACAATTATGACCTTGTAAACCCTCCTCGAATGGTCCCAAAGATCTCCAGGGGTCTTTACATGGTAATTTGAAAACTGCTGATCTATAGGACTGGTTTCTGTATTTCTTCTCCTTTACGTATTCATCTTTTCTTTACTAAGGGTAAAAAGGCACATTTGTGCTAATTCTATACTGAAGATTTGGGGAGAAAGACAAGATTTTATTCTTGATTTTACTAGTTTCTGTAATTTCACTGTTTCCACTGTTTAAACATTGTATCTTTTAATTCAATAGAAGCCAGTGATCTATTCAGAGGACTTCAAAGCTAAAGCTCATCAATTGATTGGGTACCTGAGGCACAGGGCAGAGAGAAAGAACAAACAAAAATGGGGTGAGGGAAAGCACCAGAGGAAACAGGCTTGAAAAGAAAAAATATATGAGAATAAAAGAGAACTAAGGAGAGAAAGCAGGAAGGGGAAACATGAAGAAAAAGAGAGACAATAAGGATAAAGAAAATAAAACAAAGGGGAGAGGGGCTCCAGAGGTGAGAGGAGATGATCCATTCTGTTCTAAAGGCTCTGAGTCAGGAGATCTGGGTTCAGCAGGACCACATCGAGCCATGATCTTTGAGAAAATCAACATCTCTGGGTCTCACTTTTCATTTCCACTTCTATAGAATGATAGGGATGACAGCAGAAGAAACAGTACTGGAGGTAAACAAGAACATCCACAGATGGGCTCCAGGAGTCCCTGCACTCCTAAAATTGTACGCAAATCTTGTGTGTTTCTGGATTTTTTTCCTATGGCGGGGAGTGGGTTGTTTTCATCAGTTACTTAAATGTCTCTTTACCAAAGTGGAAGAAGAACCACTGACTTGGGTGATTTATAATCTTTTCTAGCCCTAAAACTTTATGATTCTTGCATGAAAGGGGACCCTGTAAACTGATACTGAAATTGTTTTCTGGCCTTAGAGGTTCACTTTCATTGCCTTCATTCAACAGGAAG
>NW_011888795.1:5692470-5698258 GCF_000151845.1 Pteropus vampyrus | reverse complement strand
CTCCAGAGGTGAGAGGAGATGATCCATTCTGTTCTAAAGGCTCTGAGTCAGGAGATCTGGGTTCAGCAGGACCACATCGAGCCATGATCTTTGAGAAAATCAACATCTCTGGGTCTCACTTTTCATTTCCACTTCTATAGAATGATAGGGATGACAGCAGAAGAAACGGTACTGGAGGTAAACAAGAACATCCACAGATGGGCTCCAGGAGTCCCTGCACTCCTAAAATTGTACGCAAATCTTGTGTGTTTCTGGATTTTTTTCCTATGGCGGGGAGTGGGTTGTTTTCATCAGTTACTTAAATGTCTCTTTACCAAAGTGGAAGAAGAACCACTGACTTGGGTGATTTATAATCTTTTCTAGCCCTAAAACTTTATGATTCTTGCATGAAAGGGGACCCTGTAAACTGATACTGAAATTGTTTTCTGGCCTTAGAGGTTCACTTTCATTGCCTTCATTCAACAGGAAGTTTCTGGCCTCTATAGTGATTTGTTTCTCCCTATACAGGGGGGCAGGCGGGGGGCGGGGGTGTGGCGGGGAAGGAGCAGCAATCCCTGGGAGTCTTCCTGAACCCTGTCCCACCGTAGTGCCCAGGTCAGTGGCAAATCAGTCCCTGGGACCACTGCGCACAGCTGCTGCTGCGTCGTGAGCATGCAAACAGAAATGGCTTCACTCTGTGCCAGAGCTGCAGCAACTCTGCTCTCAGCTTGTTGACTTGGTCCCAGGGAAGGAACAAATCTGGCCAAGCCCAATGAATGGCCGGCAGTGGAAAACCAGTGCTCCTGTCTGCTGGCAGACAGGGCGGGCCGACGCCACACTTGGTCAACTCCCCCAAAGCGGCGCGCTCTGTCCTCCACCATGGCTGGCTTTGGCAGGCGCTGCCAGGCCTGAGAATGCAGGAAGTTTTGGGTCATTGTGACCTCTAGTGCTGATGCCAGATGAAATATGCCCTGGAGGTTCTCCAGGGTCACATGGTGTGTGGAGCAAGAGAAGGCAGGGCTGCTCTTACACTGACAAAGTGGATTTTGGCTCCAAAATGGCCCCTTGGGGAGGAGGAGGAGTTGTGGGTGGAAAGGAGGGAGAGGAAGCGAAGCAGTAGCAAGAGAGTGGGCAATATGGGGAATCAGTCTTGATTTTTAAAAATCCGCGTTAGCCTTCCAGGAAGTCACTTGCTCCTGGAGGTAAAGGCATACCCCCAAATCTGTGGCATAGAAAAGTAGGGAAAGATTTCTGATATACGTATATATATATTTTTTTTTTATATGGCAGAAGGGGCAGGTTTCTGGCTCTGTAGGTGCTGGGCCTCATAGTTGGACGAAAGCTGTATAGTAAGTGTGGCTTGATTTAGTGCCCCTTAGAAGCTTAATTGCCCTAATTTGAAAGAAAGTAGACAGCGGATGCTCAGGGTTTTGCTACCTGTCGTCCCTTCAGCACTGTCTGGGAAAATAAAGCCTTTGCTTTTTCCTTCCTGCCGAAATCTCACTTCACCTTGTTCTTACGTGTTGGGTTATCTAGTCCTATTCTAAACCCCAAACTCCTTGAAGAGGCTCGGCTGTACCCAAATGAAGTCTCTACCAGAATGTCAATGATGGAGGCCCATCTTTTGTCCTGCTTAGGTCCATGGTGCCCCAAAACAATTCCTTTGCTTTGGCCTGGACAGAGGGAAGGGGCTTGGCTATTTTGCTTTCAAGAATCAGGAACAGAGGACTAAAATGGAAACAGCTGAGAAGAAAGGAGCCAAGTCAAAAACAAGATCCAGCTGGAGGAGGTCAGGCCCGATAAGCAGGCTGACCACAGGCTTGAAAAAGAGGTCAGGCCCCAAGAGCTGAGCTGGAGCAGTAAGGAATGTTTTTGCCAATGGAAGATGATGGCCTGTGAGGTAGGTGGGCTTTATTCCCTCATCCACACCCGGCTTAAGTTAGTTTAGTGAGGCCTTGCCAGTTTCTCGGTTCTTCTCTTCTCCATTCTTTACTGAAGGCTGAATTACCTAAGCTTAGTGAAATGGAGATAGGAAGGGTATGTTTGAATATCTAGAGGAAAGATATCTTTGGGGGAAATGAAACACATAATTGGAAAGCCAGCTCCAATTTCTCCTCCTCTAAGAACCCTTGCCAAATCACTCCCTGTGAGGCTTAGCTCCACCTCTCCACCCCACTCTATTGCACTTCATATTTTATTTCTAGTAGGTATCTCAAACTGTCATATAATAAATTATTTGGTAATGGTAGTGACTAATATTTGTACAGTGTATCTCTGCTAACAGAATTTATTGCTATTGCAAATATTGACTCAGTTGTTCTTTCTCTATAATGACACTGAGAAATAGTAGAAGAGTTACTGATGGTCTGCTTTATATAGAGCCAAGCTAGTACAAAAACACAGACTTTGATTTCATCAGATAAGGCTTTGAATATAAGCTTTGGCATTGTCTGACTGTGTGAGCTGGGATAACTTGCTTGACCAGTTCAGGCAGCAATTGGTGCCACCAAAAGAGATTTGTGCCCTCTTGTTTGTCAATGGAGTTGCTGTAGCTTCCACCATGAGCTACATTTTTGGTAAAAGAAAACGCTGCCGTGCACACCCAGAAAAATATTATTTTGGCGGCGTTATATTTTCACCAGCATACTGTTTGGAACACTGAGCAAGTGCCATGGTGTTCTTAGCATCAAAACAACTTTATTCCAAAGTTTCTTTTGGACAATTGAAGGCAGCGCACTCTGCCAGGCTTCACATCACAGTTCTCCTTGGCAACCATGACTTTGGGTCATTACTGCTCCTGTAGGCACATCCCTGCATCCCTGTCCTGCTCTGATTCCTCTCCCTTTCCTTTCTGAATACCATCCCTTCTAATCTTTTGCATCTCACTGTTGGAGTTCTCATGCCTATGCCCGCACATTCTCTCTTATTTTTATAGTTTCTTTACAGAGTTCTTCCCTATATCAGCCCTAACTGAAAACTGGTTTCCCCAATGGGTATCACTTATCTAGAGGTTTTCTTACATGGACTTCCAACACATTTTTCTTCTGCTTTTTAACCATCTTAACTATCTTTATTTATTTGTTTTCCTTAGTCCCACCCCCAGTTTTATTGAGAAATAATTGACGTACAGCACTATGTAAGTTTAAGGTGTACAGCATGATGTTTTGATTTACACATATTGTGAAATGATTACCACAATAAGTTTAGTTAACATCCGTCATCCATATATATTAAATAAAAGAATAAAAATATTCTCCTTACGATGAGAACTCTTAGGATCTACTCTCTTAACAGCTGTCCTATGTATCATATCATACAGCAGTATTAGTTAGTCATGTTATACATTACATCCCTAGTCCTTATTTATCTTATAACTGGAAGTTTGTATCTTTTGACCAGTTACCCCTCCTCTAATCCTCCTGCCTCTGGTCACCACAAACATAATTTCTTCTATGAGTTCTGTGGGTTTTTAAAAAACATATTCTACATATTAGTGAAATCATACAGTAGGTGGCTTTCTCCATCCTACTTATTTTACTTAGCATAATGTCTTCAGGATATATCCATGTTTCACAAATGTTAAGATTTCCTTGTTTTTTTTTTTTCATAGCTGAATAATATTCCATTGTATATTTACTGTAACTTCTTTCCCATTCAGCCACCGATGGACACTTAAATTGTTTTCATGTTTCGGCTGTGGTAAATAATGCTGCTATGAACATGGGGGTTCAAATATCTTTTCAAGTTAGTGTTTTCATTTCCTGGAATTACTGGATCACATGGTAGCTCTATTTTTAATTTTGAGAAACCTCCATACCAACACATTTTTCTCAAGTATTACCCTGAAGTTAGAGCAATGAAACCTTTCCCATACCTATTCAGTGTTGCTTCTAAATTATTATTCTTCTGGCAATTTTGTGTTTCTCTTAAAGAAGCATGGCACTTTACTATACGGTCCCAATCCTCCACATTCCACACCCCCACTGTCAACCATGGCCCTCATAGTCTCT
Source organism: Pteropus vampyrus (assembly GCF_000151845.1). Taxonomy (NCBI): domain Eukaryota; kingdom Metazoa; phylum Chordata; class Mammalia; order Chiroptera; family Pteropodidae; genus Pteropus; species Pteropus vampyrus. The sequence continues at coordinate 5,694,269 of NW_011888795.1, read as the reverse complement.
CTCCATATTTTCTGAAGACCTAGGCACATGACATGTAGGTCTCTCTCCTTTCCTAAATCCTACATTGTTGTGTGTGTTCAATATCTAGAGGACTATCCAATTCCTTGACTTTCACAAACTTCAAGATTTCATTCTCTGATCATAAATCTCTATCATTCCATCTCTCACTCCCTTCATCTATTCTTTTATGTCTTTGAGATGCCTTGTGTTGTCTATGTTTACCTTCCCCCACTTAACAGTCCTCTGTTTTCCTGTTCATCTGTTCTTCCTGTCCGGCCTAGATGGCCACTCTCTTGGTGGTATCATAAATCCCTTTCCTTGGCTATTGTACATTCTGAATCAACCCCACTCTGTTTTCTCTGCTCCTGCATTTAACCCACTGAGCCAGCTGGGGAAAAATCACACCACCAAATTTATTGGTGCCACTGTAAGTTCATGATTCCAACTTCAGTCTGGCCCTCAGTGACGCCTGTAAGATACACCTTTTATGTATCTAGAATTTAATCCTTCTCCGATTCCCTATAATAAACATTTTAGAATTTTCTATGGGATCAAATACTCTACTCTATGGCTCTATCACTTTTAGCGATGTACCATATCTGCTACCTTACAGCGATGTTTATGTTGTCAGATAAGAATTATAGCTGTGATGTTTTCTTGTTTCCTAGTCTTGTCTACACCTGCCTCTGTGAAAGAATTGTCTCTTTGCATTTCAGGCCAAATTTCCCTTGAGCTCTGGATTTCATCACCTACCTTTTCCTCCTCAAGAACTTTGCTCTAGCAGTTTTCTCCTGTTCCCTATTTCTTCTTCTTTCTCTTGTTCTTCTCCTTCTCCTTTTTTCCTCTTCTTCTTCCTCCTCCTCCTCCTCCTCCTCCTCTTCCCCCTTCTCCTTCCCCTTTTCCCTACCCCCCTCCCCCTACCTCCCTTCCCCTTCCCTCCTTTCCCCTTTCCCCCTTCCTCCTTCTCCCTTCCTCTCCTTCCTCCCCTTACTCCTCCCCCTCCCTTTTCCCCTCCCCCTCCTCCTCTATTGCTTTTTCTTTTCAGCATAGAAAATTACCCATCTCTCCTACCAAAGCAAGCAACACTTATCAAAAACCACATCCTACCAACATCTTCTTTAGCCAACATTCTCTGCTTCCTTCATCTACAAACTGTCTGAGAGTACACTTGGCTGTTGTTGACTTTACTTCTTCACCACCCACTCTTTCCTCAAGCAGCCACAGCCTGGCTGCTGCCTCTTAATATTCCACACATGACCTTGAAGCAGATAAACTAATTGGATCTGTTTGAGGCCTGTTTCTCTTGACCTCTCTACAGTATTTGATGTTTTGTGTTTTTCCTGTCTCTTGAAGTTTCTCTTTCCTTAGCTACTAGGTCAGTACCTTTTAGAATTTTACCATTTTTTTTGTTGTTGTTGTTTCCTTTTCAAGTTAATAATAACAATAATGGGAAATATCCCTTAAATATTCACTACTTGCTCAACAGTGTGGTCAAGTTTTTACATAGGGCCATTCACTTGATGCACACAACCTAGGAGGTAGGTGCTATCATTATTCTCACTTTGTAGATGAGGAAACAGGAATAGATGTGTCTAAATGAATTGTTCAAATCACGCAGCTGCTAAAATCAACTGAATTGGGATCTGAACTCTAGAATGGGGACATAAACCACCACAACCACTACTGTCTCCACCTCCTAAAAATTTTTGTTCCCGGGGTTTCAGCCTCAGTCTTCCTCTCTTTTCATCCCGCATACTCTCTAAATGAACTTGTCACCTGCTTCTATAGTATAGTTAACT
>NW_011888795.1:5685511-5691475 GCF_000151845.1 Pteropus vampyrus | reverse complement strand
TTTTTTTGTGATGCTTACAGCAAAATTTGGTGCTTCCCCTGAGTTTTCTACTCAAGCCAGGAACCTGAGGCTATTATCTCCTACCCAATTTGCTTACTAAACTGTTTCTTCTAAATCCATACTGGGTAATGCTAAAGAACATTTCCAATGAATAAAAATTTCTCTCCACTGATAAATGCTTTGTGGAAATCATTTATAGTTTACAAAGCTCTCTAGAACAATCCAATGGTGATATTTTTAAGGACATCGCGTTCCTGATCGCAGTGTCAGTCTCCTAAATAATTAATAGTTTTGGGAAATGAAACTTCTCTTTTACTGAGTATAGTTTCTTAAGTCTTTCTGTTATGGAGACATTTTTCAATGGCCTCTTTCATTGCTGGAAGACACTTTAGAGGTTGTCTATAACATCGATCCTTAAAGATGCCTGAATCTTCTCTAAGTGTCCCCCAAGAGGTGATATAATCTCTACTTATTTACTATTTATTTGTGACAACTAGAGAAATATATATTTCTTCCCTCTGCCAAATTATAGTTCTCCCATTCTTATCCAGTTCTTTTTTACCTATCAAGGACCATTATGCCCTCCTGCAAATTTTAACCATGAAATCCTCTATTTACTATTAGAGATAATCGAAATACTCTCTTCTCTATATGACAGCTTGAGGAGGTACATGAAAGCAAGATTACATTTCCTTCATTTTCTTTTTTCCAACACCATCAATCTTAGGACATTCAACTGCTGCTCATGTGCTATGGTTTTTTGGTCCACTTAGCTTTCCCAGGATAGATTCTGGTGCATCAATTTTCTTTTTAAAATTCTTAATGTTCACAAGTTGACTCTTTCTTTGAAACCTACAGAATAGGGGATTTCTAAGATGTTCTTCAGGAATAATAAATACTAAATATGTAGGAATTAGGGATTTGCTTTGGATATGGAGACATTCTAAATTGGAAATATTTGTTGAAAATAGAAAGTTTAGTCTATGTAAAAATTAGTGTGTCAATTTTCATAATTGTTCTAGTCTATTCTTAAAAGCACTATAAGATCATCATCATGATAGCATGAACAAAACCATCAATGGGCCCCCCTAACTTTTTGCTAGTGCCTTGAACATGTCAAGCTTTTGTCATCTGAAGGCCTTTGCACATGCTTATTTCTTTGCCTGGAATTTTCTCTGCAACCTCAAATGTTTACCTGTCAACTCATGCTTCAAGTCTCTGAGAAACTTTTCCTTGATTTTTTATCGCCCACCTCAGTCCTCATCTAAATCGGGTCATCCATTATCATTTTCCAAACCACTTTTAACTTTCCTTATGGCAAATGTCACAATTTCAAATATGTTTATTTGCATGATTATTTAGCACCTATCTTCTGCACTAGACTGTAAACTCTGGAAAGGTCACAATTCTGTTTGCTTTGTTTACTGTGAAATTCCCAGCACCTGGCAGAGAGCCTGGTATATGTTGGAAATTTACATAATATTTGCTAGATGAATGAATAATAAATGAATGAATGAATGAATGATTCTTGCAGCATACTGTTTTCTTTCTTCCTTGCTTACACTTTTATATGGCCTTGTTATTTGAAGAATTTTCATGTTCCTGTCATTTTAGGTGGGGAAATGTGGTTATTATTGTCCCAATTTCCATCTAATGAAACTGAGGTCCAGTAAAAGGAACTAACACCAACTTAGATGGTGGCATGTGGAGCTGTGATCACAACTAAAAGTTCATGTTTCTTCTTAATCTAGTGCTCTTTCCATTAGTTATTTAAAATAAATAAATAAATAAAGTTTCCTTTAGAACTAATTTTAAATGAAAATAATGTTATTTTTTTAATCTTGAGAAAAAATAGTATCTGCTTCTGGGAAAGTTCTAGGTAATAGATCTTTTTTTTAAAGACAGATCCCCTGGCTTTAAAAAAATTGTTTTAGTGCACTTTATTTTTTAAGAGCAATTTTAGATTCACAGCAAATTTGAGCAAAAGTACTGAGATTTTTCATACACTTGCTGCAATGCCATAATTTTTGTGACTTGATTTCTTCATGTGACCTACTGTGGAGAGGGACATAAAGGGAAAAATCTCACTGACCCAATCCCATTACTTTGGCATTCACAGAACTTCAGACAGGCCATACGTAATATATATTGATTAAAGGCAGAAAACAAGTTTTCCATCTGAACACATTTAATGCATTTTTCTTATGAGAGCTATTGGTCAAAAAGAACATGTTAGTTTTTGTCAAACCAATTACTTAAAATATTAAAAATTCCCTCGAATCTACCTTCTACTTCCTAATATATGTGTTACAAATTACATTTTTTCCTATTGATTTACTATGCTTTACTAGTCATTACCTTTGCAACAGCATGTAGAATTGAAAGCAGTGCAAACATCATCCTTTTATAGAAATTCTATACATTACCTTTTTCTTTCCCCCACTGAATCATACTATACTTTTTTCATTATATTTCAAATTAGTAAGGTCTGCTTTTTATTCTCCTGCACTGAGAAAAATCATAGAATCCCAGTACAGTCATATAACAGAAACATACTTTAAAGGAAAAATTATATATATCACTACAGGTATTTTACTGAATTGACATATAATTTAAAAATATTCCCTAATTTGTAGACTATCTCTGATTTATATCTCAGGTTACATAATTCCTGAATATGAAAACATTTGTTTTCATTTCTCTAAGGGATTAGCCAAACTTTGAATCACGAGGAAGAGAAGTTTTTCTTAATGTATTCTTTTCTTACTTCTTGAAAAAAGGAAATTTCATAGAATCATAAAGTCTTATGGTGGCTGGAAGTTTTATAGGCCGTTTAGACCAACTGCCTTGGAATCTGGAATTGCTTCTGCAATAAGCCCTTGAAAGTCATGTATTCACTGCTTGAATACTTTGTGTGATGGGGAAGTCACCACCTAACTTCTACTATATGCACCTGGGAGAAACCAGGTTGCTTGCCTACCCAACTAAATATGGTCCCTCTAACACACCAGCAAGTAACTGGCTTGTAAAATATAGAGCTTCATTTATGCCTGAATAGTAGCTTCCCTGAAACCTGGACATCTGGAGAGTATGCTGGCAATTGGAGCCAATTTGCAATTGTTTAGAGTGTCTACTAGCAAGGTGGACCATCTTCAGGGGCTGGAGGCAAGGGCAAGCTGACAGCCCCTTTTAGAATATGGAGATTCCTGGCCAGCTGCTTGCTACAAAAAGAGACTGTTTCAAGTGAGCTTAGGTTTCCAGATGTCCCACTCAAAAGTACATGGTTGCCATTGGGAAGGATTAAAAAAAAATATGTAACATGTGAATCAATTACTCTTTTCACTGATTATTTTTTTCTTAACGTTTGGCAGCACAATTTTCATAAATTTTGTATTTTAGAATCTGTTTTTTTTTTCTTTGCTTCAGAACAACTGTCCAGAATGCTGATAAACCCACAATTTTTCTTAGTATAATTTTATGCACATTCTTTTTCACTTGTTGGTTCACACATTATTCCTTACATTCAAAAATCTTTCATTTTGTGCATTCTGTAGAACAACATAATTTCATAACATAATTTTAACCGTCAAATAAAAACCTAACATTTATGGTACTACCTTGTGAAATGGTGTAGTTTGCTCAAGTTATTTCTACCTTCTTGTCAAAAAAAACTGCCATAAAAGTAGCACCTTTACTATTTTGTAGCCAAGTGAGGTAGAGTAATATTTTAAGATATCAATCTGTTTTTTATTTTCCGATGTTCCATCTCTTCTCCCTCTCTCTGCACACCCTTGTAGTGTAGTTAACAGTCGCTGCCTAGACATTTTACATCACGGCTCTTCTCACACCCGGTCTTGATTTTTAGATACCTTTTAAAACAATCACTTAGAGGTTAAGTCCCTGACAATGTCGTGACCTCTTCCCAACCATCTTCTAAGTCTTATAATTAATACATATTTCTTGCTACCCTGCTCTCTATCTCTTGCTTACTTGTGACCTGGGATGAAAGACTGTCCTCCACACCCCCCATTTGTTCCTGCTTCTGGGATCTGTAAGTAATAAATCTTGTGATTCTACTTCCTTTGTGTGGGTGTATTGAAACTGCTCTTTCAATAGAAATGACCCCATAGGTTTCACTTCCCCAAAGCGGGAGGTCAGATGCTGAGGGATCTACCTGCAGATCCCTCTTGGGTGACTTACACCTCTTATTCAGCAGGTCATAATCTGCATATTCTTAACTTAAGACACCAACTTCAGCTTCTCAACACAGCTCTGTGTTTGCCTCAGGGGAGGCAATGAAGAACTGAATTCAGAAATAGCCTACTTGTCTTTTTGATATTTGTTATGGAAAAGCCTAAGCCCTCAGGGGAATTTTGAGAGTTTTGTGGAGAAGGTAAAAGGTTGGTATTTAAAGGTATAAACAAAGTATGTTGGCTTGAAGCAAGTAGGAGAGAGAGCAGAGTATTCCTCCGGGCACTGTGTTGTGTGTGAGGGTGTGAGGGTTGGGGGAAGAGAGAGAGAGAGACCTAGAAGGGGAAGAAAAAGGAGGAGGAGGGAGTGGGAGAAGGAGAGGGAAAGGACTCAGAGAGCTTTGTAATCTAAAGAAAGATCGGGCCTACTACTTCCCAGCAGCACTGATGTAGCAATAACTCCATTCTATTGAGGAAATGGCTGGCTCATGCATGGAATACATTGTGACAGTTGATACACGGCAGTCTTGTAAGAAAAATTCCCTTTCTCCAAGAGGGAAACCATGAGGAGTTACCAAATATAATGAGTCATGCAGCACTGAACGATGGATGCAGCAACTTGTGTGGATCTATGACTGGGAATCCATTGCAATTGCTCTCTCACCTTGCCACTGCATATGGAATCCTAACGACAAGATAGGGATACATCTCAGGAGGAACTTTCAATAAGTTTGTCCAGCAACCCAGCAGAATAGAAACTCAGGATGGAAATATTACAATGAATTATAGAAAATGAATGTTTATATAGTACACCTGTGTGTGGACTGAGAGACATATTTGCTGTACAATCAGGAACTATTTTACTCACTTAAAAACATTAAGGTAACATTCACATACAATAAAATTCATGCTTTTAATACAGTTATATGAGTTTGGGCAAACATTTCCTCTGTAACCAATACATAATCACGACGTAGAATAGTTCTCTCACTCCCCCAGACTCCCCAGTGCTCCTTTGTAGTCAATCCCTCTTCCTTGGCAACTACCGATTTGTTTTTCTCCCTATAGTTTTGACTTTGCAAGAATGTCATATCAATGGAATTATACACTATTGAAACCTTTTGAGTCTAGCTTCTTTCACTTAGCATAATGCGTTTAAGTTCATTCAAATTGTGTGTATCAGTAGTTTGTTCCTTTTTATTACTGAGGAGTATTTGACTGTCTGTATGTTCTATAGTTGTTTCCAGTTTTTGGTGATTACAAATAAAGCTGGCATAAACAGTTACGTACAGGTTTTTGTGTGCATGTAAATGTTCATTTTACTTGAGTAAATATCTAGGAGTAGGATTGCTGCTTTGTGTGGGTTATGTTTAACTTTATAAGATGCTGCCAAATCCATTTCTAACATGGCTGTAACAATTTACAATCTTATCATCAGGGTTCCAGGAATTCGACTTGCTCATTGTCAGTTTTTATTTGTTATTCTAATAAGTGTAATAATATTGCATTATGGTTTTAATTTGCATGGCTTATTCAACATTTTTATATTTGTGATAAATTGTCCAAATGATTTGCCTGTTTTTTTTTTTTTTTCCTATTCAATTGTTGAATTTTGAGAATTCTTTCTATATTCTGGCTACAAGTCTATAATCTGAGATATCTGGAAATACTTTTTTCTAGTCTGTGCCTTAAATTATTCTCTCACTGGTGGTCTTAAAAAGCAAAAATTCTTGCATTTCATAAAGTCCAATAGATCGAAATTTATTTTATGACT
>NW_011888795.1:5683485-5684271 GCF_000151845.1 Pteropus vampyrus | reverse complement strand
ATTCAATTGTTGAATTTTGAGAATTCTTTCTATATTCTGGCTACAAGTCTATAATCTGAGATATCTGGAAATACTTTTTTCTAGTCTGTGCCTTATATTATTCTCTCATTGAGGGTCTTAAAAAGCAAAGATTCTTGCATTTCATAAAGTCAATAGATCAAAATTTATTTTATGACTTATACTTTCCATGTAATATCTAAGAACTCTTTGTTCCAAAGTTACAGTGGTTTTTACATTTACGTCTATGATCCATTTTGAGTCAAGTTTTGCATAGGGTAAAAGGTATGGATGGATGTAAGCTCTTCTTTGTTGTTATTTTTTCAAATAGACATATTATTGTTCCAGTAATAATTATTGAAAAGATTACCCTTTCTCTGTTAAGTTGCCTTTGCACCTTTATTGACATTCAGTTGAGCATGTGTAGGTCTGTTTTTGGACTCTCTATCGTATTCTATTGATTTGTATGTCTAGTCTTTCTTGAATACCAAACTGTTTTGACTATTATAGCTTTATAGTAAGTGTGGAAATTAGTATAAATCCTCTAAATTTGTTTTCTCTTTTCGTGTTTTCAAGTTTTCTTGTTTTATTGCCTTTCTCTGTTAATTTTAGAATCAACTTATTAATTAAAGAAAACACTATTGTGATTTTGACTGGACTCGCATCTGCAGGTAGGCGTAGGGAAAATCAACATGTTAACAATGTTGAGTCATCTGATGGTTAAACATAATATATATCTCCACTTAAGTCTTCTTTGATTTCTTTCATCAGTATTATGTAGTTTTCACC
>NW_011888795.1:5680226-5682759 GCF_000151845.1 Pteropus vampyrus | reverse complement strand
TGTTCCTTCCTTCCTTCCTTCCTTCTTTCCTTCCTTTCCTTTTCCTTTCCTTTCCTTTCCTTTCCGTTCCGTTCCTTCTTTTCCCTTTTCCTTTTTCTTTTCCCATTTTTTGGGGGAGGGGGGTCTGGTTTTGTCATCAGGGTAATTCTGATATTAATTATAAAATTAGTTGAAAGTTTCCCTCTTAGTCTATAATCTAGAGGAACTTGTGTAGAATTGGTATTATTTCTTGCTTAAGAACTACTTTTTATGATGAAAAAAAAAATCCAGATTACATTGGGATTAATTTTACTATGGACTATTTTGGAATATAACTAGTGAATGGAGCCCCAATGGTGCCAGTTCTAAGGCAAGCTTTGGTGATTTGGGAGGGAGAAACCAATTTGTTGGGTGCAGACTTTGTGCCAGATGCTCAAGAGCTATATGTTCAGGGTATATTTTATGTGTTCAAAAATTAAGCAGAAGATGTGAGTATGTCTTCAATTTCATAAGTGAGGAAACAGTGCCTGATAAAATGTGGTAATTTTCTCCTTATCTGAACTTGACAAAATATATATATATATTTTGTCTTATGCTTTCCAGAGCCCTATTCCACCATTCAGGCCCTAGAGATAACTTTTCTAAAAAGACAAAGACAGTACTTTGAGAAAGTAAGGCGTATGTGTGGTTTAATTCTAAATCACTTTTTAAAATAACTAGTGCTAAAGTGTGGAGGATTCAGATCATTGTGTTTATTCCATGAATGACAAATAAAATAAGAACTTCCCCCCAACTTCCTCCACTAAGCATTTGATGAGCCATTGGAAAGAAGAGGACTAGTGATGCCAGTACTAAATTCAGTCTTGGCCTATGTCACTATGATAGAGCCAGTATCCCATTTTCCATTTTGTCTAAGCCTTGATTACTTGGCCCAGAAAAGTGGGCAACAGAAACTCTAGATAGTTTAAGGTATGTGAGAGTCAAGTAGATTGTTGACTGAGTTCCTTAGTTATAACCTTGAAGGGCTGTAAGACTCAAAGAAAAATCTCAACTATAATAGAACTATTGAGCTAAACCATAGCTATGGCTGAGGGAAGATAAAAAGAGAAATCTAATCCTACTGCAGCTCTCCTAGTACGTAAAGTAGGAATTTCTGTTTTTGCAGAAGTAAAGGAAAGAGAGTGCTTATTTTTGCTTTTTACCCACTCTTGAAGAGACTTGATCCCAGGACACACATATGTTCTGCTTGATGGGAACTTGTGGTTGTACTCTCCAGCTCTGCTTATGTGTTCAATTCAGAGAGTGAAGCATGAAACTAAGGAGAAGAAAAGCCATTTCTATTTGGTAAAACTGCTATTTTGACCTTTGATATTTACTGTATCATTTTTCAAATGGATCAGATCTCGAGGGGAGAGAGAGCAGTATTATTTATTGCCTCCCACTGCAAACTCCAGCACATTGGTACATGGGCTGGGAACCTTGAAAAGTAGCCCCAAGGGCTGATATTTGGTGTGTGTGTGGTGGGGGGCGGGGGAGAGGGAGAGGGTTAAATCCAGAAGAAACTCAGCCTTATGCGGTAGCTAGGGCAATAGGTTTAGGTTTGACATATTTGTAAGCCAAATTCCCTTGGGTATTTCACCTAGGTGATTGGCAGTGGCTTATATTTTATCCATACAGCTGGATTTACATTGGACCAAAGAAGTCATAGATTAGTCCAATACAGTTGTGCTTTATTATACAAGCCTCCCTGCACTACGTATTCTGCCAAGAATGTCGGTCTGGGCTTTACAACTACAAAAGCTAAAACTAAGTTTCACAAAGTTACAATGGATGAGACATAATCTCTAAATTGTATTAGGTGCTAGCAGTTAATGTTAGATCAACCTGCTTAAATTCTGTTACTCTTAATCTTGTTTAGAATTGCATTTAGTTCTAGGGCTAAGAGAGAATAATTGAGTTCTAACTCATCATTATCTCTTCCTTGGTGAGACTTCTTTGGGCTCGTTACTTATTTAATCTACTAGCAACCAAAAAATCTCTTTTAAAAATCTCTGTCAGGAAAATGCAAATCAAAACCACACTGATATTCTACCTCACACCCATTACGATAACTTCTATTAAAAAAAAAAATCAGTAAATAACAACTTTAGGCAAGAATGTGGAGAAAATGGAACCCTCATGTATAGTTGGTGGAAATGTGAAAGGGGGCAGCCACTATGGACAATGGTATTACGGTTCCTCAAAAGAAAAAAATAAAGTTAACATATGATCCAGCAATTTCACTTCTGGGTATATACTCCAAAGAATTGAAAGCAAGGTCTCAAAGAGATATTTGTGCCCATGTTCACGGTGACATTATTCACAATAACTAAATGGTGGAAGCAACCTGAGTGTCCACTGACAAGTGAGTGAATAAACGATATGCATTATAGACATATAATGGAATATCATTCAGCCTTAAAAAGGGAAATTCTGACAAGGGCTACAACACACATGAACCTTGCAGATATCATGCTCTGTTAAATAAGCCAATCACAAAAAGACACATATTTTA
>NW_011888795.1:5643879-5678501 GCF_000151845.1 Pteropus vampyrus | reverse complement strand
ATCTGCTGAGATACCAACACACACACATTTTTTTTTTCTCCTTTACTTTCCTTTACTAAGATATTCTGGTTATCTTCTTGAGTCTTGGCAATAGGTATATATGCCGTAATGTTCCAGATCTCGAGACCTAGGAGCATACATCTGATGGGTATCTTTGTTCTAAGAACTAGAGATTTGCTTGTGTTTTTAAACTTAAAAAAAAAAAAAATAGTTTTAAGTGTGCAGAGCATGCATTTTGATAATATTTGTATCTATTAACTTCTTGGTATTTTGACTGGATTAGTTTAATCTGGAAAGCATTTAAGAAACTGCCTTATTCTATCAGTAGAGAGCTCAGGCTAGGAGTGGTATAGGAACTCAGGCTCTGCCAGGGTTCTGAGCCAACTGACCCTCTCTGGCTGAAACTAAAGAGGAAAAAAAATAGGAAAGACTTTTTTTCCTTGGCATAAAATTTACAATGGGAAAGGACATTAACCTTTGGACCTCAATTTCTCTTTGAGAATTTGATAATGGGATGAAGTTATTGTTCAAATCTGGAACATTTTAATATTGTATTTTTTAAAGGAACTTTTACTTTGATATTGATCTTGTTGTCCCTATATATATTGAGTGATGTGAATAGGAATAATTTAGAATAACAAGAGGATATTTGGTCTAGAATATTGTATGAATTACTCTTCTTACCCATTTAAATATTTTATAGGCAAAAGATAAACTTCTCTCTTTGGCCTCAGGAGGATACAAAAATGAACAGGTTGGTTGATTAGGGAAACTATCTCATGAAGGGAGCTGTATTATCCCACGAATCTGCTGGTCTCTTCCTCCAAGGAGAAGAGCCAGTTTGCCTTTCAGTGGCATGTAATGAAAATGATAAAATAGATAAAAGTCTTTCCCACACTATAAGTGTGATAATATACAATTTCCAATTTGACTTACATACCACTTTGTAATTTATCCAGGACAGAAGTTGCTATTTTCTACTTCCAAAAGAGAAAAATAAGACACAGGGATAAGGGTTCACCCAAAGTCACATACCTAATTTATGCTCTGTAAACTATTGTCATTAATTTTCCTAAATAAGAATATGAAATGAGAGGCTGACCAGGAACAGAGACCTTAAGATAGGATTTGAACTAACATGGACACACAGGGCAGATTTGAAGATGTAAAATTTTATTGTATGTTCAGATATAAAACTCAGCTCTGTGTTGTATGTACACTAAATTCAACATGCATTTATAGGGTACAAAATCTAAAATACATATTAAAAAGTCCTACTATACATAGGGCAGTGAACTAAGTAATGAAAATTATGCTGAGACAGAGAGACCTGTCCTTGTGTTCAAGAGTTCACCATCTAGTTAGAACCATAAGACAAAGACACTATGACACAAAGTTGCATATTTGGTGCTATAAAAAAGGCCCAAAGCATTACAGGTTTTATGATTATGGAGTATAAGTTCGTCTAAGTTGAGGTGACCAGGGCAAGTTTTGTGAAAGAAGTGACATTGAAGTTTGCCTTATAAGATATCTACCTTTTCTATAGCTAATCCTCTGAAACTCTCTTATTTCCATCTGTATGGGCTTCAACTGTAGTCACCAATTATCACCACAGTTTGGCCTCCCTTAAATTACTCCAAAATTTATTTAGCTGCTACTTTCCCTTATTCATGTATTCATGTATTCATTTATTCATCCATTCATCCATTCATTCATCAAACATGATTTTAAGGTTCTAAATGGCTTTAGGAGATGGAAGCACAACCATCACCACCACCACCACCACCACTACCCCAACTCAGTCCTTGTGTCAAAGTTCATTGAAAAACCCTGACACCCACCACCGCCCCCCTCAAAAAAAAAAAAATCACACAGGGTGTGGCAAGAGCTATGAAAAAGGTAAGGAGCAGTATACTTTGAATTCACTTAAAAGGAACACCCAACCAGACTTTGGAGGCCAGGAAAGTCTTCTAGAGAAAAGTGATATCTAGGTATAGACCTGAAAGATGAATGAGGATCGCTTGGCTAAATGGGGCTAAAGAAGCAAGAATGTTAAGAGGGCTTAGGAAAGTTTGTCTAAATTATAGCTAAAAGGCAAACTTGGTCAATTTTGATGGTGCAGGTTAAGTGATTTCAGACTTTTGAAAATCTAAATTTCTCCCCATGATCAGATACCCCTGCCTGAGCCCAGGTCCTGTTGGTATCTTGACAGTTTCAAAGGAATGTGGAGAGAATGGGAAAATTTAGAGAATAGTAGAAGATTTTATTCTGTAATGGGAAAGACAAACACTTGTGGGGAAGCTAAAAGTAAATTATTAGATTATACAGTACTGTATGAGCAAAAGTCTTTTATCTCAGAATGAGATAGATGACAAAGACACATCTATAAATTTTTGTTTTCTTAAAGAACGAAACCACAAGAATTGTAGAAAGAGTTTAATTATGAGTGGCTTTTGTCTGTCAGATAGAGAACCCTGAGAGTTTATGGATCTTAGTACCTGAAAATCTCTTTAAATAGGATAGAAAATCTAATTTAAGTAGGATAGAGAATCTAATTTAAATAGAATAGAGAATCTAATTCAGTCCTTGTGGCAGAGACAATGCTCTGAGTTCACCACATACTTTCTTCTTTCTGGATACTCAAAGACTACATCTTTCCAACTCTCTGAAGTTAGATTAGGATCGAGTGTTTTGTGACTGTGTTTTGGCCAACTGAATGTGAGCAGAAGAGATGTAAGCCACTTCTATGCTTGGTCTTTAAAAATATCTCATATATACTGTCTCCCTTTCTCTTTTTATGATGAATCTGGAAGACAATATTTTTTTTGTAGCTAAAAAACAGAAGCAACTTGAATTCTTGAATCATGGCTTTGAAGAACCACTGAATGAAGCTGAACTACATCAGACTGTAACACGAGAAAAAAAATCAAATGTTTGTTAGGTTAAGTCACTGATGTTTCAGGGGATATTTGTTATGGAGGAATAGCCTGATCTATTCTGACAAATGTACTCCTTTTCCTCCTACAGATCTTTTCATGACCTCCTTTGGATTGTGTGCATCATCTGTGAAAATAAATCTTGATAACTCATTGGGTATAGGAAGTGAGGGAGTAGGAATCAAGAAAAGCTTTTGTATTTTTTGATTTGGTTTGTGATTAAAATTTTCAAGATAGGCCTAATGAAGAAGAGCAGGTTTGAGGATTAAAAATATGAAATTAATTTTGGACATGTTGTGTTAAAAGAATATGTAGCTTTATATTGTGGATGCTCTTATAAAAATCTTTGAGGACAAGTACTGTGGTCTTATACGTTTAATTTCCTGTAGTATCTATCTACTATCTATATACCATTCATATTTGTTTGTGGGTCGGTTTCTTACTGGATAAGCTGAATTCTGAAGGAAATTTTCTCCCTCCTTAAGTCAGTGAATTCCTCTGAGAGCTCTGAAGATGTTTGTTCTTTTTGTGCCTGCAATTACCTTTGAGTTGACCACATGTTCAAAAGAAGTAGCTTGTTTAAATCACAATAGCGTATTTATGCTGCCTCTTGTCTTGGCTCCCCCACCCCTCAAATCTTCATTTTCCTGAACCCTTTTGTGCAGCATGCTCTTATTCTTTGAAAAGATATTTCTCATTAGGTTGATTGTAAAAGCCAACACCAAATGTCAAATCCAAGTTTGTTGCACAAGCAGTTTGGAAGGTCAGAATGATCTCCACAAGATGCATACCAGCAGCTAAGTCAATTTTTGATTTCCCCAAATGACTTTTCTTGTGAAATCTGGTTTTCACATCTTCCCATGCTTTTCCCTAATGGCCTGCTTTTATATTTCAAAAAATAACCAGTAAAAGTATTTTAGAAAAGTTATTGTTTTTATTTTTCTTTAAAATCTCTAATTATTTCTTGGTGTTTTTTCCTAGAAGAGTATTTTGCATAGAGTGAGTACAAAATCAGTTTTTGTCGACTGGTGTAAAGATCTTGGTTTGAGCTGGAAAGGTATCTAGGGATCATCTGATCCAACTCTGTGCATTTATAGATGAGGAAACAAAAGCATAGAGATTGGAAATGTTTTGGGCAAGGTCAAATAGCTGATTAAGTGCAGACCTGCTGCTATTACTAAATGATGCTACTCCTTTAATTATGTGCATTACTCGACAGTTTCACAAAGCCATCCTTTATCTCATCTGAAACTTACAATAACACACAGGTAGGAAACAGACAATATCAATTCTATCGTTTTTTCAATAAACAAGGAAATCGGGGCCCAGAAAAACCAAGTCAAATCCTTGAATTATCTTATTCATTTATTCCACAAATATTAATTGAGCCCCTATTGTAAACTAGGCACTGTTTTTATTTTGTTCTAAATATGGACAAAACAAAGTCTCTGCCCTCTTTTTATCAGAGAAAAAGAGAGAAAACACTATAACAAAAAATAGCCGAAATGAGAGAGCTTGCCTCCTGACTCCAATCCAGTGGTGTTTATCTCTACATTTTTGTTAATTAATTAAAACAAATAAAATTTCAGATTGATTAGCTAATTCTCTTTTCCTAAGGAGAAGTAACCCCGTAGAAGTCTGTCTCCTGTAAAGAATGCAAAGCATTTTAGATGCAGCAATAAAAAGAGGGCTTCAGAGAGTTATATAATTTTATGTGCTCAAGAGAATATGGGGAAACATCAGTACATGTTCCCTTTCTCTCCAGCTTTGAGATTTATGATTGGTCTGTTACAATAATAATAACAACCGAATATTGGCGCAAGAAATATATTTGATTCAGTGGGTAACATTTGACAGCCTTAACTTGTGAAATGTAGAAAAGTTCTTACAGGAAGCTCCAGCAGAATATGTAATACGCAAGAAGGTATTCAGGGAACAGAAAAATAAAATCAAAGGAACCTGCTACCCAATCTGTTTCATTAAATATGAAAATTAAAATGCCTTAACAAAATGCTTTCTCTTCCTCTCTCCTCCCAACACACAAAAGCTTTGGTAGGCAGCCTGAAATTGCTCACCAAGGAAAAAGACCAGACTCAGATCCTAAATAGCTTCTTTTGAATGAAGCAATTAATGCTAAAAGGAGCATGTTTTCTTTGCAGCATTTGTAAGGTAAAACATTCATTGTACTTTCTGGCACTCTGTCAAGCCTCTCCTTGGCTTAAACCAGTAGAGTAATGGTTTGCTGCACATGCTCTTGACCTCTGGTAATCAGGAGGATTTGGCTGATAGCTTGGTAGTGGGATTCTCTTTAGGACTCGGAATATGCCTGGGAACTATACTTCTGGGTCCTTCTCACTCAGACCCCTACTTGCTGGCCTTGGCAGGCCCGTCAAGGCTGACATCTCTTCCATTTACAAAATGAAGATGTTATCCTATGATTGTTTAGATTTCGAAATGCATTAAAGTAATGAGCAGAGTACTATCTTAATTATATTTGTTCTGATCAGATTTTTCAGAAATATTACCTTCTTAAAAACCCTTATTGTTCATCTGCTCACTTACTAAATCGTGTATTTATCCAGAACACATAAATGAGTTCCACATGTCAGAGACAGTGTGGGGAAGGCTCTGGAGTGGGGACATGGTGCCTGTCCTCAAGGAGAGCTCAGGCTAGTGTAGGGGACAGATAGGGGGTGAAGAAGAAATTTTCCTCTACCCTTCTATACTCTTTCTGCTGGTCTAATAATTAAATGTTCATGAGCTAGATTAACAAAAAAAAAAAAAGATATAACCAAATTTAATTATACACGTAATTAAATATGTGCATGTGGAAACCCCACATACATGAGAGGCTCAAAGATAGAAGAGTGTAAAATGAGGTATATGGCATGGCATCCTGAACCAAAGAATGAGGTAAGATACCTTAGATTTTAGAGAGGAAGTTAAAGGAGGAGAGCAATTTGCAGGACAGTAAGATGAGAGGTTTAGTAATTAGAAGTTTGCTCTGCTCTACAGATAAGGTCATAAAAAGTTATTCTGGTGATAACTCTTATGGGCAAGGACCCAATTTAAATTCTTTAAGAGAGAAGTAAAGTTTCTTTTGAGCCCCAGGGTTTCAGTTCAAAATAATCCATATGTCAAAGTAGTACATCTTGGGGAGGCCTGTTCTGAACCCCGTCACAGAGAAATTCATTAGGACAATAAATCATGTCACATAGAAAAGAGGCAGGTGCAAAGTACCCTGGGAGCTCAGAGGGGTGGTGAGAGCACTCTCCTGCATCGTGAATGGAGCGGTGGTTCTCTAACTAGGCTCTGGCTGGAGAAGGTTGGAGACAGGGATGACCGAAAGACTTGGATTACTCTTGTGCAACTCCTGCCTTGCCTCCCTTCAAGTGGAGGCTTCCTCTTTTACTTGTTTCATATGTGCATATTTCTTATGCGATTTTTAGAACAAAGGGTTTTATTAAAAAATACAGACAAACCATATAAGTGGTCTTTCTTAACTCATTTAATGTTACAATAAATCATCCTGGTAGCAGGAGGCAGTGCCCTCCCCATTTTACATATACAGAAAATATTTATCTTAAATAAACATTAGTTATTTCATGGTCAGTACAAAAAATAGTCATCCTTATTTCTTCCTCAATGAGACCAACCTACTGAAGTATTTTCCTATTCAGTTTGGGAAGGTTAGCAATAGGCATAAAGCAAAACAAATATTTGTTGAATGGGTGAATAATGACAGAGATTACATTTAGCTTGTTATCCTAAAAGTTGAATAAATGTCTACCTAAGCAATAATAGGTCTACCTAAGCAGTGAGATCCTAAGTGATTCACTTATTTCAGTTTAGTAAGGTTCCTAAAAAGGGCCCTGCCCACACTAAATGTTTGCTTATACTTTTGTTCTCCAATACTGGATGGTAAAAGTAGTTTTTATACACATAATTTCCATGCAACTACTTAAAGAAGTCTATTATACTAAAAAAATAGGTGTTATTGTTTTCAAGATTTACTTTATAATATTAATGTGGCACAGTAGAGGCTAACTGTATTCAAGAGTCAGAAAAAAACTTGAACAAATTCTTGTTCAAGTTTCTTTCCTTCTCTTGGTTTCAGTTTTCTAGGGTATGAAATAGAGATACTAATCCCGTTATTGTTTTTGAGGATCAAAAGAAATGATCTAACCGATAGTGCACTGTGAAATATAAAGTGCCACATAAATGAAGGTGCTTATTATCTGCTGAGCCTGGGCCTGTCAGACCATATAATATCTTTTTCCAGGGCTGTTTGTTTATAGTTGATTAATCTCCACTGCCTTCCCGCCCTTACCTGCTTTTCAAGGTCCTCATTGGTGGGGGACTGCAAAGAAATAAAAAGGTACAGATTTTACCTAAAAAACTTCTCTCCCACTTTGTCCTTTGGTCTCCCTATTCACACCTTCTTATTCACAAGGTATGAATGAGTGAAGCAACACCTTCCAGCCCTATGTTAGGATTCCGGCCACTCGAGGACCTCAGACCTCAGAGAAGACCATTCTCCTTTGCAGAATTTTGCATGGCAGATTTATTTACTTATTCTGTTTGTTTATTTCAGTGAGAGATTCCATTGCCTGCTCAGAAAATGGAGCTTCTGGTTTTTATTTTGTTTTGTTTATATTTTGCTTTATTTTTAAAGTGTCTTTAATGATCATCAAAGTGCTTCTGCAGAAGCATCACCCTGATGACATTCCATCTTTATCGTCTCATAGAGGATTAACTTTCCTGACAAAGTGCAAGCTGAATTTCTCTCCGCCAGCCTGATAAGCACTGCTGACGCCTGGAACGGAGGTAGGCTCTTACTCTTAGTTCACAGCATTATTATAGATAATACAAATTCTGAAAGCAGAACTTCGCTGGCAATTTCCATTTGGGGGATGATGCATGAGACAGAGAAAAGTCGGTTTTGAACTATGAGGTGTTGACACTGGGAAAACTCGTTCCAGATAAAATAATCAATTTAACTCAGAAGACACATGGAGAGTAGAGCTATACTGTTATAAGAGGGCATGACCTTCTTCTAGTATCTAAAAAAAAAAAAAAAATGTATCATTCTGTTTTCAGACAAAACTGGTAGGTTATGTCTCTTTCTTTTGTTGAGTGAATCTGGTCATGGAACCAGATAATGGGCTTCACTCCTAGATTTGCCACTTACTAGCTGGATGGCAATAGATCTGATCTATGTTTATTTATAAAGTAGGGATAAAAATACCTGCCTTATCATCCCCTGTTGTGTTGTGAAGGTTAAATGACTGTTTCTTTATATACATGGTGTTTTCTGATTTTAAACCATGTTCACATAAGAAGTGAGGAGTATGTGATTAAGAGCACAAGTTGGGGAGCAGCTATATGTATCTGATTCCCTTCTGATTATTTCCTAGCTCTGTGACCTTGTGCAATTTGCTTAAACTTACTGAGTGTTGGCTTCCTCATCATGCAAATGAGAATTGTAATAACAAAGTTACAGCGATGTTAGAAGGATTAAATGATACATGTGAAGTGTTTGGTCCCCTGCATGCCCTATGTGCTCTGTGAGTGGTTACTAGTTGTATCTTATTTGATTTCTACCAAATGCTGAGAGGATAGAAGAGCTGCTCGTACATGGTTTCCATTGTGAAACAGTTGGTAACCAGAGGCTGGGAAAGATGAAGTACATTACTCTACTGAAATCCAGCAGGAATATCCTGTAAAACCACATATAAACAGAGCTTGTAACTGTTGGTTAAAATAAAACTGCATCTTCCCTTTGAGGCAGCAAACATCCTTCCTGAAGATGACCTGGGGGAAAAGATGCCCCAAGATTTCATGCTGTTGATTCATGGGAATCCTGTCATTGCTTGCTCAGTGGAGTCCTTGGAGCCTGGGACATTCCCTACAGAAGTTCCTCACTTTTAATATTTCTGATATGCCTTCCAGGTGGGGAGAAGGAAACGTGGAAGTGTTGACCAAAAAGGAAAATTGGGATACCCACTAGAAGTTGTTTTCAGAAACCAGGAAGGTGTTGGTAGCACAAGGCCATTACTCAGATGCCTGTTCCATAGACATCAGGGTCCCAGAGGGCAGAATGTTAGAACTGGGAAGATCTTAGAAATCATCTAGGCAATCATACATATGAATAAATAGAAGCTATTTACCAATGTTAAAAATTATACCTGCAACAATATGTACTGTTATCGACGTGCCAGGTTAGTGGTTAATCTGAACTGGAACTTGGGCCTCTCAACTACCAGTTTTGAAAGTCTCGCCTTTGGGTTAGAGGTGCTGTGGGAAATCTTGAGAATATAATGCGATCTTTGCTCTCAAAGATGAAAAAGGAGATAAAATGTAGACACGTGGTTACAACCCCCAGGTAAAGGTCTTAGTTCTTTTCAAAATAATGTGGAGAGTCAGAGAAACAAAGAATACCTGGTTCAGAGATTCAAGGGTGAAAACTCACACAAGAGGTGGTTTTTGAGAAGAACCTCAATGACCAGATGCTATGGAAAAGAAATAAGGACTAGCTACGATGAACGGCTATAAGCAAAAGAAAATGATCATTTCCTTAGGAGGTAGAGAAAGTCTGCGTGCTTTATCTTTCCTCAGCCTCAGTTTCTCAGGAAAATGAGGATAGGCATGCTACCCCCCTATGGTTAGCGGATGTAAGTAAAAGTACTGTGCTCAAATACTCCCTCTTTTTCTCTCTCATTTCCTCCCCAAACCACACCACAGATCCCAAGAGGTGGTCTGTCTTCTGGGCCGTTGGTGGTTCTGATTTTTCCTTGTGGCTTAAAAATCTGCATAAGACATCTCATTGGGCTATTATCAGAGGTGGGTAATAAAAATACCCTAACAATTTTAAAATAACTTTTGTACAATCTCAAGTCAAAAAGGAAATTCCTCTGAGTCACACATTCTCTGTGAACTTACTTTGCCAGGGTCAGAGTCCTGTTATTGATTAATCTTCACATGTCTCTTCTGGAACATGGGCTGCCACAATGTTCAGATGGAATCCTTGTGTTGGAGGGTTCTCAGAGCTGAGAGCGTCAGCATTGTATAAAGAGAGGCTGAACAAGGGGAGGGAGAGGTGTCATACAGAAAAGGACATTGTATTAGAAGTTAGGAGGAGATAGGATTTCCAGATTTAATAAAAATACCCAGTTAAATTTGAATTTCAGATAAACAAAAATATAACTGTTAATATAAGTATGTGTCATATATTACATGGGACATACATATACTAAAATAATATTATTTATCTGAACTTCAAATTTAATTGGGCAACATGTATTTTATCTGAGTATCCTCAATGGATGGGGCAGGAAAGTCCAAAGGGGTTCAGTAGTAATAAAAATGATA
This sequence comes from Pteropus vampyrus, assembly GCF_000151845.1. Classification (NCBI taxonomy): domain Eukaryota; kingdom Metazoa; phylum Chordata; class Mammalia; order Chiroptera; family Pteropodidae; genus Pteropus; species Pteropus vampyrus. Next base: position 5,668,194 of record NW_011888795.1, on the reverse strand, counting down.
TCTTTTTAAAGAAAGTTTATAGTTTTAAAAGTGCTTCAGGTTTCTTATCTCATTTCGACCTCACATTAGCAAAAGAGAAACTGTCTTCCTCTGATTTTAGAGATGATTCAGAGAGGTTAGTTAGGTGACTTACCTAAGGACGTGCCATGGATGGTGGCAGTGGTAAGCACTCAAGCTCAGTTATTTTTAAACTTCTTATTTTGAGATAATTTCAGGCTTACAAAAATTTTTAAAAATAATGCAGAGCTTTCTTCTATACCCTTCTCCCAATTCCCCCTAAGATTAATATCTTATATAATTACAGAATAATAATCAAAACTAAGAAATTAAACATGGTACAGTACTATTCATTAAAGTACAGACTTTATTAAGGTTTCTCCAGTTTTTCCACTAATATCTTTTTCTTTCCTAGGATCCGATTCTGATTCCCACATTACTGTCAGTTGTCATGTCTCCTCAGTCTCCTACCATCTGGAACAGTTCCTCACAGTTTTTCCTTGTCTTTCATGATCTTAACACTTTTGAAGAGTACTGATGGGTTATTTTGTAGAATGTCCTTCAATTCTGGTTTGTCTGATGTTTTGTCATAATTATATTGAAGATATTAGAAAGGATGCCACAGAGATGATGTGTCCTTCTTAAGGCATATCAGATTATGTTGATATTAACCTTGACCACTTGGTAAAGATGTCATCTGCTGAGGTTCTCCTATTTTTTCCCTTCGTGATAATAAATATTTCGAGAGGAGATTCTTTAAGATTACACACATGTCCTGTATCTACTTAAACTTTTACCCACTGATTTTAGCATCTATTGGTGGGTTTTGCCATGTTGCCATAATTATTGTGGTGTAGTCGTTTTCTAATTTTCTCATTACTTCCACATTTATTAATTGGAATTCTTCTGTAACAAAAAGAGCTATAGCTTCACTCCTATTTAAAATCAGTTATTGTAATTCCAAGTTTATTACTAGCCTATCTCCTGGGGAGGAATTATTTTACTAAAGCACAAGTGAAGGAAAAAGTAAGATTTTGGGTGACTGTAAACGTATGATTGTTTCAGGTGTGCAGTGGAAAGGGGGTAGAATAATTTGCTCATTTCCCAAGTATTGATCAAACACTTATTTCTATACAAAGCATTGGGTGAGGACTGTGAAGAAAGGAAAATGCACAGCAAATCCTAAAGAGGCTAGTGAATTAAAAATTTATACTTAAGGTGTTCTTTATAAAAGAAATAATAAAACTTCCCAACTAAATTTTGAACTGATAAATGGTTACATTGATGATTATGGCAAGATCAAGTATATGATAATGTGGTTATCAGTCCTCTCTGCAAGGTCAGTTCTGTGTAGTGCAGAACATCCCCAATCAAATGAACATGATGTATGTGCAGACCCTGATGCCTCAGTCCATAGTGTTATAAGCATCATAGCCTTTCTCCTAATTCTTAGACAGAAGAACTCAACTAGATAACCATTTGACTGCCTTTGGGGCCCATAATTTCTTTCCTGCCTGGAAGAGATAATGAGGCTTCAGATAATTCAAGTACTGTTCTTCATTAGGAAATTTGGAATTATCTTATGCATAGTATCTGGAAAAGTTAACTTTCTATTCTTGGTGCTTTCTTTCTTTGCAGGTGACTGGAACAGGCCATATAGGTATAATATCAGTGACCCAAATATCACCAGAGGATAGGGGACTGGCATGGTCAAGAGATTTCTAAACTGTAGGCTATTATTTTAACCAGTAGTCAATAAAGCTACAGGACAGCTTTAAAGAGAACACTAGCTGTCCCTTTGTGTGGCATATAATGAGATCCAATCAGGGGCAAATGTTGATTCTCTGTGTGTGGGTCAGTGGTTTATTAGCCTATCTCCTGTGGAGGAATTATTTGCATATTCAGGCAGCATGTGAATTGTTTCAGACACTCCCATGAGGAAGACTCATGTGAAGAGAACCTAACTCCATTACACTAATACCACTTAAAAAAAAAAAAAAAATCTTCCCAACGGTAGAGGTTATTCCTATTACAGCAGGCTTTTATCTAAATACTTACTCAAATGTAGGTAAGTTTGAGATGCAGGTAATAGCCTGCAATTTTAAGATAAGGAAACTGATGTTCAGTATCATTTTTCCATTTTTGATAAGAATGGTGGGTCTAGATCTTGGACCTAAATACTCTAATTCTAGAATATGTATTTTTCATCTTATGTTTTACTGCCTCTGGTAAATGAAATTCCTAAAATTCTTTATAACTGTAAGTAGAGTGGTCATGTGTCCCCTTTGCCCAGGACAGTTCAGATTTATGTTTTTTGTCATAGCACAATTGTCAATAATATGACTTTCTACTCTAAAAAATGCCCTGTTTTGGACTACAAAACCTATGATCTTCCTAATTATAGGACAGCTCAGAGAAATTCTACCTTGGGCTCTATGCAATCTTTAACCTTCTGTTAAGAAAATCAGCAATTAGCCACCTAAATGTTAAAAAATAATTATGTAATTTAAATATACTATAATGCATTCTGATGTTTGAACACTATGCAGATATATAATATACACACATGAACATATATATAAAAATTATTTAATGACCTGGTAAAAAAGCTCACAAAAAAAAGGTGAAATTATAATAATTTGATTCTAAGAGTATATATATGTGGTTACATCTGGGTAATGAGATTATAGATTCTTTTAAAAATATATTTCTGGATTTCCAAATAGTCTACAATGATTATGTAAAAAAATTTATAGCCAAAAATAATCTTTAAAATCTCTCATTTAGAATTAAGTGGTCTCTCTTAACATGAGACCATGAAATTGCCATCTTGGAGAAAATAAGACTCCATAGGTAGGAGTCTAACAACATCATAATAATTCTTCTCACAAATAGAACAGAGCTTTGTATTACCAAGTACTTGCTGATCATCTTTTCTCATTTAAACTTTAGAAGAATGCTCACAGTTATACACTCATGCTCCATTTTGCAGGTGAAAACAAAATGCAGATATACAGTGAATGAGGCAGATCTGGGAGCTCTGAGGTTGTCCTACTTAAGACCCTTCACAACTGACTCTTGTACTAATCTTGTGTTGGTTTTCAAAGCTAATAACAAGACGCTGAGTTTACAAGGAGAGGCTAGTTCCTTTGCTTGCGCTGCTAGTCTCTCATCTTCTCCGGTGTAGAGAAAGGAGAGTGTTATGCTGCCAAGGTATAATGTGGGAAACTAAGAGAAGCTTTCCCTTTATTTAAGCAACTACTTAGCCAGCTGTTAATTTCTATCTCAAACCATTCAAAAGCACACCGATTACAACTTAGAGACTTAGTTTCCAAGCATGCATTTGTTTCGACTGTGCCCGCCATATGATTTATGGTGACTTGCTTTCCCCCTCCTCCTCTGGGTTTCTCCAGATGCAGAATGAAAATATGTAGCCAGATCATATCTATGGTTCTCTCTGGCTCTGACAGGTTCTCTCCAGGCTTCTGAGCTTCTGGGGAAAAGAGTGAATTCCAAAGCTGTATTCCAGAATCACCCTGTCTAACTCGGGCTCTGCTTTTCTTTGCACTTGGAAAAAGCCCAAAGAAAAGGTCATTTTTGCAGACATCTTGAGGTTGCGCTCCAACGTCCTCATTAAATAACAGGAGCCCAGACTGGCAGGCCCAGGGGAATATTCAATCAAGGAGAAAAAGGCCAAGTCATTACTGGAACCCTATCATCAGAGCTGTAAACACAAGCTTTCATTTGTGGGCTTTAGCTGAAAGTGTGTTCAGTTGCACACGCTCTCTCTCTCTCTCTTTCTCTCTCTTTCTCCACTCTCCCCTTCTTCCCACTCTCCCCTCCTTCCCTTCCTCCCCTTATCCAGGTTCCATTTGTCAAATGTGTGTGACCATTCCGATAAGTCAACAGAGGGAAGGGAGAAAGAGAAAGAAAGAATTACAACTGTAAATAGACTCAGAACATAGAAAGATCAAAATAGACAGCCTTTGGCTTTAATGGATGAGTCACCATTGCAGCCCAGACCGCAAAAACAAGCGTGGCTTCTCTACTTACCAGCAGTCTTCCTGTCTGGAAAGGAAACACTGCTCTGATTGGAGATATTGGCTATTTTACAGACTTCAAAGCAACTTGGGCAACTGAACAGACAAGAGAGGAAACAGGTAAAACAATTTTTCCAAGTGTTTGCCTAGAGAACCAGCTACTCAACTCTGATTTGGAGCTGCCTGGAAATGCTTTCATCTTTAGCCAATGCGGTTTTTTTTTTTTTTTTTTTAAGTATAGTGGACTTCAGTTCTGCTGTAGTGGATGTACTTATTTTTCCTCAAATAAGGTATTTTTCTGGCTGTGACTTGGTTTCTAAGCATTGAGCTGAGCACTGTGGGGAATGGAGAGATGAATTAACATGAAAACTATCTAATGAGGAAGTGGGACAAGTGTACGCATCATGATATTATGAAATAAAGAAAACGTGATGAAAACAGGAAAAACATGAGACCATTAGGGTGCATCGAAAACAGAGGTGAACTTTGGCAAATGGTCTACCAGACTGAGAGATAATGTGAAGAAAGCCTACATGTATCCACAATTTAGCAATGAGTTCAGGTTTGGCTTGGTAAATAGTATAAGGGAGTAGAAGAAATAAAGCTTGGAGGATAATTTGAGACCAGATCTGGAAGGGGTTTGAATGCCAGGGTAAAGGAGAAGGGGAGAAGCAATGACACTATGGAAAGATAATGTCAACTGTGGGGAGGAAAAGATGAAGGAGAAGCAAGATCCAGGAAGATCAGTTAGAAGACTATTGCCACAGTTCAGGAAGGAAATAAGTGATGGCCCCCATGGCATAATAAAAGATCTATATTTGGTCTTTATACCTAGTTCTTGGCATGGAGCTCCTGAAGCCTTTACAATTTCCTGAGTGATAGGGGTGATAAGAGCATCTTTTGATCTTCTGACACAGAGCTCCTAAATCCCTTGTAATTTCCTGGGTGATAGGAATGTCTTTTTTTTCCTAATCAGATTACTGGTGGCCAGGGGAGGGGCCCTAGATATCTTTAGGATGGGGCTGGTCTCCAGAAAGATCAAGTTATGATTAGAAGGTTAGAACTTTCAGCCACATCTTCCAACCCCTGGAGAGGGTAGAGGGACTGAAGCTTGAATTAATTACCAAGGACTAATGATTTAAGTTATCATGCTAACATAGTGAAGCTATAAAAATCCCTAAACACTGGGGTTTTGGTGACCTTCTGGGTTGATGAACATATCAAGGTACTGAGAGAGTGATGGAATGCCCATAATTCTTCCTCATTTTTTTCATCTCTTCCTGACTTTATAATAAACCAATCATAGTAACTAAAGTGTTTTCCTGAGTCCTGTGAGTTTTGCTAGCAAATTGTCAAACCTGAGGAAAGAGTTATAGAAGCCCCCTGAGTTTATAACTGGTTGGTCAGAAGTACAGATGGCAACACTGGCATATGATGGTGGGGGCTGGGGTAGTCTTATGGAAGCAAGTGCTTAACCTGTGGAGTCTGCACTATGAGTAGTTAGTGTTGGAAGGTTAGAGAATTGGTTGATGGGGAAACCCTGCCACACATATTTTATGTCAGAAATGTGCGTAAAAACAGCCCTTTGCCTCCCCATCTCAAACATTCCCTCTGGGATTAGAGAAGAGGGGGTTTATAGGAAAGGATGAAGTTATAATATCCGAACTTCTAATCGAGTCAGTGAGAATATCAATATAGAAATGCTCACCATTATAAAATGGTTTAGTGTTTGTTAAAACTATTGAGCTGGGGGATCAGAGAGGCTCTGCTGTGGCCAACTCAGTTGGACACAAACAGAAACAGATTGCCCACTTTATAGAGAAATACGTGGCATATAGTTTTAGCTGTCTTGCTCATACTGCAGGCTTTATTTGCTATTTGGGGTCTAAACACAATCGATTGCCTACTCAACCATGTTTTCTTTCCAGCCTGTGAATATTCTTTGCAGCCATGGTCCCAGTTCTTGGTGTTTAGAAGGCAGTGGTTCCTGGAAGGAAGAGCACCCACCTATCTACTTGCTGGCTCCACTCTGCTGCCTGTCTGACCTTTGGTAAATCGACTGCCCTCTCTGGGCCTTGGTCTCCTGTCTGCAAAATGAACATGTTATATTACTCACTGTTCAAGACCCCTTGTAGCTCCAACAGTTTAGGATGTATATTTAGAACAGGCAGTCTCCATTACTAATATGACCTTTCACAAAACAATCCCATCTCATTGAACCCTCTTGACAGCCCTAGAAATAAGTAGGTATCATTATGTAAACTTATTTTACAGATGTGTACATAGAGGCATAGAAACACATAGATGGTAAGTAATCTTCCCAAGGGCATAGAGTGATTTAAGGACATAGTTGGGACTAGATCAGGACATACAGTGATTTACTGGCCTAGTCGGGAGGACTAGATCCGAAGTCATCTGACTCGCAGCTGCCGTGCTCTCTCCACTCTCCCAGCTGCATTGATGCCTAGGAAGGGTCAGTGGAGTATATTGCAAGGAACATAAATTCACTTTCCATAATTTTTCTTGAATACCTTGTATTTTCAATTTTTCTCCTCAATGTGGCCAGGTCAAAAGAAAGGGACCCACTTTTCTAAGGTCACTGCAGTTTTACTTGTGAAAGACATTTCTTAAAGAAAACACCTCCTTTCATTGGGATGTGCAGATGTCAAGCTCCCGTTTGTGGTCATTACTTCCACGACCAGCTGCAGGAAGTTTTGCACTTAGATGTGGTCAGTGAGCAGAGGCTGGACCACCTACACTCCTCAGTGTGGGTTTCTCTGGCCGATGGTTGTGGAGACCACATAAGGGCCAGAAGAGACCTTGGAGCTTATCCAACCAATGCCTTGTCTCGTGCTTGATCATTTCTGTAACATTTATAATGGTTGTCCACCATCTTCTTGAACCACACATCACTTCTGGTGACCTGTGTTGCCAGCCACCATTGACATTGTCACATGATTGCCCCACAGTCAGGACACATTCGGTATACTAAAGCAAAACCTGTGTTATCTTCTCCAAACACTTTTCTTCTCAAATCGCATTGCCATTGATTCAGTCCAGCAAGCTAAAACCTGGTCTTTTAAAAACTATTCTTCTGAATTTGGTAAGTCTTGATAATGTGCCCTCGAAATCTCTCACATGTGTCCCCTTTTGTATTCACACTCACTGTTCCCCTTCAGGCCCTTCACTGGACTTCCCTGGACTATCCACGTAACTTCCTAACTGATTTATCAGAGCCTTTGATAATACATTTTAAATTTCTGAATGGGAATATAGGATGCATTTTCCCACATTTATTGACCATGGAACATTTTTTTTTTTTTACCCAGAGCATCTTCTGAGAAATGCTAGCCTAGCCATTCCAGATGAATTATAGTCCCTAATCATTGTCACATCTGTCCACCCCTCTTTGTCACTGCGCTTGTTATTTCCTCTGCTTAGAATGTCCTTCTTCCTGACTCTTGCCATCTGGGGAAATCCTACGCATGTTTCATGGCCCAATTCAAATGTCTCCTACTCTCTGAAGCCTTCTTTGATCCCATGTCCCAGCTTAAACCCCAAGCTCTTAGAAGACTGCATACTTGTGTCTATCACACATTTAAATTATATCCTACTTGTGTGTATTTGTGTCCATCTCTCGATGTATTCTAAGCTCCTTAAGGAATGTATTTTACTCATCTTTCTGATATAAATCTAGAATGGTGATTCTCTTTTACTTTCTTTAACATTGGTAGAGTAGCTTATGGTTGATGCTTGATGAACTCGATGCAATAAACAAACTTATAGTTCTAATACAGAGGTCTCTAACCTCTTCGCCTCCCTTACTATAGAGGTCTAGATGGGACCCCCTGGGGATTATGCTGGGAACACTGGTTCAGAGAGGGAGATGAGACAAGTACATTGGCAATTATACTACAAGATCCTTATGGGAGAGGATGCAGTGCTCTCTCCACTCTCTCAGCTGCACTGATGCCTAGGAAAGGTCAACGGAGTATATTACACGGAACATATTCACTTTCCATAATTTTTTTTGAATACATTGTGTTTTCAATTTTTCTCCTCAATGTGGTCAGTACATTGAAAGAAAAGGAGAACCACTTCTGGAGAGCAGATATTAGGGAAGATTCCTGGAGCTTCGTATCAACACCTTACATTTACTGAGTGCCCACTCTGTGTAGGACATTGCACTAGGTGCTGTGGGGACACATGAACCCTCAAGGAGCTTCTAGTTTGTAGTTGGATTGCTTATGACCCTTGGTTCCTATGTAGAGAAACCAGCTATGCTAGCTGAGCTACAAAGGCAAATTTATTTTAAGGATGTGAGGGTGTCAGAATCCAAGGACAAGTAACAAGGTCTTGAACTGAGCTGGAACCAGAGGATGAAGAGCTACAGGACAGCCAAGAAGTAGTTCTACTTTTGTCTTTATTCTCTCTTTGTGTCTGTTATATTTTTCTTTTTTGCTATAGACCAGTATTTTTGGTGTTTCCAGCTACTTAGAATTCAGAAAGCTGGATTAAAAATGTGGCTAGCACTGAATTTCATATCTAGCTGGGTTACCTTAGACACATCATTTTCTTAATTCTCCCATCTATGAGATGAAAGATTCAACACGCTCAAATGTCAGCTAGAATGGTCTATTTTGACAAGTTCTGTCTTAAGTCATTTTTCAGACTTGATGGAATTATAAATAAATATAAAACACATGAGGAAATAATGACTCTTTGGGAAATGTCACATCCAACTCTAGATTCCAATGACCTTGGCCAGACAATAAAAGCTGTTTGTTGTAACAAGTGAGCATAAGATTCCTTTCTGACGTGTAACTCTTTTCTGCCTAGGAACATTCCAAGCTTCTCTAACACATGCTGCCTACTCCTGTCTTCATCTCTGTTAGGACAGCAATCACCTCTTTGCCCTGTCTCCCATTTGAATTGCAACCCTTGGCCACACCAAGGATATTACGCATATTTAAAATATCTTTTCCAAGGTATCTTCCAATATCTTAGTATCTTTCAGTAGCTAAGTAATTCTTCAGTTTGGGGATCGTCCATACATTCCCCATCTGTTCAATAATAACACTCCCTGTGTATATCACTACAAGATTTACTAAGTGCGTTTATGCCTGTTACCTGATTCGGTCTCCACAATAATCAGCCAGTCACTCAACAATCTTTATCGAGGGCCTACAACATTCCAGTGACCGGGAATGATTTAAGAATACAGTTTTGAGAAAAACAGATGTGATTCCAGCTCTGATGGAGCTCTCAGTCTAGAGGGACAGAGTTTATACTTTCGTTCCCATTTTAGCGACAAAGAGACTAAAGTGAAATGCTTTGTCTCATAAGTGCTGGAGCTAGGACTCACCTGGACTTCCCATTCCCAGTCCAGGTCTCTAATTTTGCCACCATTCTGACTCACTGCCATTGGACAATCCCTGAGCACTCTCTAGGAGTTAACTGAAAAAAAAATAGCCAATGCCAATGAAGATGTCAGGGTGGCATATAGAGAAGCTCAAAGTGTCAAATATAAGAAAGTAAGAAAATAAACCAGCTGCTGAAAACCCCAAAGTGAGGGGGAGGGAAACAGCCAAAACAGGAACAACAGAATAGTAGTGACCACTAGAAAACAAAAACCGGGAATGGTTTGTATTCTGAAAGCTAGAACCCAGCAGGGTGTCCTTGTACAAAGTGGTATGTGATGTGAGCATGGCTTCCCGCTGTGAACAGAACTCTACATTTGTGTCTTTCAGGCAGCAGTCCTGACTGGCTAAGCTGGACTCAGAAGTGAATGGAACACAGCTTCTTGCCTTTTGAAGGATGATCAATAGGGGTCCCAAAGGGATGCCAAGGGGGAAAAGGGTGAGCAGGGAGAGAGAGGATGCCTCCATTCACAGGAATGTCCTCCATACCCACAAGACATTATGCCTGCTTTTCTCAGGCCAGCACCCTCCCCCTCCTTACATCTCTGTATATATCAAGTGAAGGGCTTGATTGGTGGATGTGTAAAAAGGAAGATGTGATCTTTCTTTTCCTGAGCTATAATTAAGAGATCTAAAGTTAAATGGGTATCTACATTTGTCCCTTTGTCCCTCCATCTTTAAACTGGAAGATAAAGCCCCAAGGCACCTAATCCCTCAGTTGGTAAATGAAAACAGGCAAAGAAAGAGAGAATGCTTTCTCAGGCATTCATTAAGGGTTTGGATAGAACAGGGAGACATTTGTAAACCATAATTCCATTATAATTGACTAAGAGGAATGTACAAGTTTTGTGAAAGTCCAAAAGAGAAAGCAATTAACTCCACTGGGGTGGGGGCTTCAGAGATGGACCCTTAAGGTAGGAGTTCACCAGTAGAAAAGTGTAGTGGAGTTGAGGGGAATGGAAGAAGTGGGGAGAAAAATTTTCAGTATAAGCTAAGGCTTAGAGATGTGAAAGTACATGGAGTGTTCAGGGAGTGTTTGATGAGATGCTGATTGTGTTTCTGGTAACAACACACTTTGTGTAGTGAGATAAAATAGATTGTTGTTTGGGTTTTAAGGAAGGCTAGCTACTTTAACAACCAACTAACCATCCTCGGTGGCTTAAGAGAGAATACTTTCATTTCTCACTCACTTCATAGCCCAATCCGGGTTGGCAGGGGGTTATGCTCCAGTTCCTTCTATCTTGTGGCTCTGTCCTCGCATAGGTCCTGGGGTCTTTGCCACTCAGATGGTGAATGGGGAAAGAGAATGAGGATGGATCATGCATGCATAGATAGTTTAAAGGTAAGCCGGAAGTTGTACGCTTCATTCCTGTTTATATTCCTTTGGCCAGAATCTAGCCTCATGGCCATACTTAACTGCAAGAGGTCCTGGAAATTAGAAGCTAAGGGCAGAACATGAGTCGTTGGGCAGAACAGTCTCTACCCTAGCTTTGAGTCTGGAGAACAGGGGGATGAAAAGAATGAGGGCACTGTGTGTACCTGCAGGGACCTGATGAAATCCTTCTAACTTCCCTAGGGGAGAAAAACATGTGATAAAGGAGTCAGGTTGGGCTCTAGGTGAGAGGTGTTCTGTGGCCAGATTCCTCAGAAGGGAGAAGATGGAAGATCCTAATGAAAGGTGCTTGTATCCAGATGGAAAAATTCTGCTCCAGCCATGAGGAAATGGACAAGAAATCATTTCAGCTCAGCTCTTTAAATTTCAAAAAAAAAAAAGAAACCCAATCAAGTAGACAACTTAGAGCCCCAACATCTATGGAGTACTCTGTGTTTACTGTTCTCAGCTGATCTTCACAATAACCTTGTGAGGAGGGCCTGGTTGAGAATTATCATCCCCATTTTAGAAGTAGAGAAGGCTATGCCCAGAGAGGTTAAATGAGTTACCCAGGGTTGCACAGCAAGTAAGAGACAGACCTGCAACTCAAGCCCATATTGTGTTGTTTCCACAATCCCACAGATCCTCTTCTGCATGGGAGTAGCTGCTGACCACACTCTGGGAAGCTGACTCAGATCCAGCCCTAGACATGGGGCCAGCTAGGATCCTGGGAAAATTCTCCTCAATTACCTACCCTTTTGTCTGCCTGACTTTTGAAATCAGTGAACCAACTCCTTGTTCAGAAAGCATGTACATGTTAGCTGTCAAACAGCGCATGCAGCATCTGACAGCCTTAATATCACTGTTTGTATTATCAGACAATTACCAGCCGAGCTCATATTCATAATTTGACTAACAACTCACGACAATGATTATTTTTCCTTTCCTGGCAAAACAAATATAGCAGCATTTTCTTTTCAGCATCAGCGCTGATGCTCCTTGGCATTCTATCAGCTGAAGGATTTTTTTTTTTTTAAAAAAAAAAAAAATGTTAGTCGTACTCCCCCACATCTCGCTAACTTTACAGTCCCCCATGGCATCTGTGTGCAGTGAACTGAGCTGTTGAGACTAAATGTAATTTGCAATCAAGCTTCTGTTAACATGGAAATGTACCGGCTGGTCTGCTGCAATATGGGTTCTCATTCTGTCTAGCATATGGTTGCATTAAATCCAGTCTCCAGAATGTCTCTCGTTACCACATTGTCAATCCGTGCAGAGCGGAGAACCCTAAAAAACCACTAAAGGAACATATTTTTGGAATTGGCTCTTCTATTAGATCTTGACAAGAGCTGTCCAAAGTCATACTTGGTTACTTGAAATGAACTAGCCCTGTCAGATCTATGCACACATATACACGGAGACACACAGTAAACTTGAAACCCAGTTAGATGCTCTGTACTCACATGCATAGGAATTACACTGGAAGACAAAGGAAAAGGAGAAGCGAGAGACTCAACTTCCTTAGGTACATTTGAGGTTGGTTTATTGATATCTCAATATTCGAAGATTCCCAGAATACTAGATTTGAACAGGACTTTAGCATCTTTGCATCTAAAGAACGTGCTCTGGAGTCAGATGAACCTGGGCTTGAGTCCTGATGCTATCCCTAGCTTGATGACCTTGGGCACATTATGAAGCTTTGTGTGCTTCCGTTTCTCCATCAGTGATGTGGCGGGTAATAAGAATACCCTCACGATTTAGGATGTGGGGGCTTAAATGCCTAAGCACAGCACCTGACTCAATCAGTGATGGCCATTAGTATTCTGTACTTTTTGCTCACCACTCCATTCCCAAATCAGATGCTTACATATCCCCTACAAAATCACCTACCATTGTTCTCCCGTTCTGGTCTTGAACCCCTCTGGGGTACAGGATGTCATTTCCTTCTAAGGCAGCCTATTCTCTCCTATCTAACTCTGTTAAGCAGTTTTCCTTATGTTAAACACAAATCTCACTCCCGCCTCAAGCCTGTTTTTTTGAGAGACGCATGGAAGAAGTCTCATTGGGTGGTGGCCCTTCAGGTATTTGGGGAGGTTACATGCACCCTGCAAGCACTCTCTATTTTCATTCAGTGCCTCTTGTTCCTTCAACTTCCATGGTTGATGTAGCATTGTGTCCCCTTACTAGCGCGGCTCTTTTTCTTGGGCTGCCTTGGGTATGTCTATGCCACACTGAGCACAATGATTAAAGGGGAGAGTTACCAGCCTGGTCCTACCTGGTGATGAGTAACGATTTGTGGGATTACATTGAGTCTTACAAAATAGGCCTCTCCATGGAAAATTCATAAAGAGCAGTTTTCAAGAAATCATGTAATATTTTAAATTCAGTGGGTGGGGGGACAAGCTTTATGCCTTCAGGTCTCTGCACCATTTTGTAGGAAAAATGCATTTTTTTTTTTTCAGAAAAGCTAATGCCCTTGTTGTGCATCTAATCTGTAAATCTGAAGTTTTATAGGTTTTATTGGATGTGCTCCAAGCAGGAAACACATGCACAGAAGGTGTATGAGACACCAGAGCTCTGGGACATAATATTCTTCCAACATTTAAAGAGTACTTTGGAGAGTTAGGACAAAATGAAAAAAATAAATTTTATTCATTCATTCTTTTAAAAATTCTTTGCCTGCCAGACACAGTGGTAGGCACAGGGACATAGTCTTAGACAATCCGTTCCTGCCACAAAGACGCTGGCAGACAGATTGAAGCCGACTATGGCCTCATCACAAGGTAAAAGATCCACGGTATGGTCAAATGCTATGAGGCCCGCCGCACCTGGTCTGGAGTAGCTCAGAAATCCAGAGACGATAAATAGGCAAGCAAATTACTATGGAATAAGTGTTATATTTAAAGATAATACAAAGTGCTCTGAGCACTTCGAGGAGAGAATTTGTTCAACAAATATCTATTGAGCACCAGAATGTGCTGGAATCTTAAACAAAGAACAAAATAGATAGCCCTTGAAATTTGTCAAAATTACTGTCTTGATGGTATGTGTGTACGGACTTTAGATGAGTACCTGCAGATGATTTATTGTTTATTTGTTTATTATTTCATAGCTGTGATAAATGTTATGAAGGAAGAAAACAGGATTCTATTAGAAGATAAGGTGAAGCCCTGATTGAGCTGTGAGCAGGGTATCAAGGAATGCTTCTCCAAGTTGTATTTAAGTGGAGGCCTGAGAGACGAGTAGGAATAAGGATGAGCGGGATGGAGGAAAATGTGTGTGCAAAGATCCATAAGAGGGAATGAGTTTGGAGTTTGAAGAATTAGAAGCAACAGAGTGACAGAGAGGAAGAGGTCTGGGAGGGTGTCACAGACTAGGTGGGCCCACGAAGGAAGGCTGGCCACATCCAGAGGGAAAAACAGGGAATTTCAGGCAGAAGGAGCAGCACACACAGCAGGCAGGAGGCCTGAAGGGATTCACCAGGTCTGAGAGAAGCTCTATTCACGCTCCTTGTGTGTGTGAGAGAAGTTTGGGGAATGATGAGAAATGCAGAGGTGGCTTGAGTCATGTTATAAATGGTTTCACAAACGATGTGAAGGGATTGATTATATCTGGAGATGCCATGGAAGCACTGGGGATGTTCTAAATTGTCCTTTAGGTTTTTTAAAATTATATCCATCTCCTCAACTTGTTCCTAGACTTTACAAGGAGGGCAGGGGCATAATTTTTGTGTCTCTGTATCACACTCACTTCTCCATTCTTGACTAGTGTTGGTTAAATCGAATCTCATCTCCTCTTTGCCATTTTGTTCTCGGCTCTGATTTGTGGTCTGTGGTGACTGTCACTTTGTGATTCAATCTACCTCATAGTGCCATGGTGCTAACTTCTCTTGACACGAGGAGTCAGCAGCTTCTGAAGATCCCAGAGGCTCTAACTTCAGCCCTACATGTGCTTGCGACCTGCTTCTGTGTTCTGACGGGGAGGTATCACTCAAAGGTGTGAAGGATGAATCACACCACGATGCAGATATTTTCAGCCGCCAGTTGGCCATCCCTTATTGAGATCACAGAAATCCAAGGCTTGTTAGACTGTTTAGCTCAGCGCTCAGGCTTGGTGGAGAAACTCATTAGCTCTATTTAATTAGGGAAACCAAACACTTCCAAACCCACTTTACTGTCAGCTCACTTCCCACAACCTCATTAATATATTTCTTAAAAATTTCACACCTTTAATGTGGTAATGGTTTTCTTAATTCTTTCAGCATCGGACTCCATAGATTGAAGCTCTTCAGCTAGGGAACAAATAGAGCAATTATACAAGTGGTAGCGACAATTCTTTCGACCAGCATCCTTTGGTATTACTAAATATGAGATTTTTTTTGTCTTGATTTTCTATATACAACTAGACAAAGTCAGTCATCCAGGTTTGGTCGTGTAATATTGCAATTATTAAAACCATCTTTTTAAAATAGCATTTTACAGTTTTCAAAATGCTTTTACATCATCAATCAGTCAATTCTCATAAAACGCTGAAAAAAAGTAGAGCAGGCAGTATTATCTTTATTCGACAGGCGAGAATATCAGGCTCAGAGCAGTTAAAAGATTTCGTAGGATGACAGGTGTGTGCAGAGGTCTCTCCTTTCCGTTTTCCTTAGAGCAATAGAAGAGTTGACAATGGAGACACAGATTTCAGGCCCAAGTAGCTTGAGATGCTGTTCTGTCAGTACCAGAAACGACATCTCCTCTCTGCAAAAGATTATGAATTCTGCTTAAGAAGTGCTGAGTTTTACCTGACTAGAGAACACAAAGCTGGACAAATGTTTTTTGACAAATGTATGGTTTTGTTTCTCAGCCATGCCTATGTTGCATAAGCACTGCCTTCTCAACCTGGTGGAGGTCAATGTTTTTCTTAAGTCAGAAATATTTTAAGTTTGCTGGAAAGTCGAGTTAAGAAACAGTCACGTACTCCATCCTTAATATGTTCTTGTAATGCACTGTTCTCCTACTCACACCTTCCATTTAAGCTAACCCCAACATAGATTTAGGTGTAAGTGATGTGGATCTGTTAACGTGCTTTCATATTCTTTACCTCACTTGATGTTCACAGCACTTCTGTGAGATGTGACTTCTTGTCACTGTCACATCACTTAGGAAATGGGGCTCTGTTAAGGTGAGAGTTATTCGATGGCAAATAACAGATGCTGGAACATCGGGAGTTTGATCCTTGAACCTATGTCTACAAGATCATGGCTTGTTTCTCTGCTTCCAGCACAGCTCCCTGACCCTTCAATGTTTCTCTTCTTTTCTCTATCTGAGGCTTTTCTGTCCTCCTTTAGGAATCGTTGGGAACTCTTCCTGCAGGCTTATGATCAGACCTGCTTTCCAGAAAGGTTCTTATATCAATCAAAAATGTTTTAGTATGATTTTAAAACTTTGAGTTCTCTCTCCTAAAGGTGAACATATTTTCATGATCACCTTCTCAGTTGCTATAACAAATACTTCTTGAGCACTCACTGTGTTCCTGGCACTAAGAATACTATGACGAATAATCAGACATCACCCATGTCCTCCTGGATTTAACATGTTTGTAACAAGAAAGCTATTTCCTGTGAGAGGACTTCTGAGATCCGCATACCTCACAGGCAGCTATTTGTTCCTACAATTCTGAAGAGTTTTTAACCTTTAATTTTGGGGCTAGGAATATTTAGCCAAATACTCTGCCAGGTGACATATAGGCAATGAAGAGGAAAAGGTAATGAAATACTGATGTGACACACTCCAAAATAGAAGTGGGAGGTTCTCCTGTCAAACTGAGCATTCAGATGTAACCTGGGATGTAGGTGGAGATGCTTCTCAATAACTCAGGAACAGATAATATTTTGATAGGTTCTTAAAGTTTTCTCCTTTTAATTAAGGGGTTTACTCTGCACCTTATCACAGGACTAAACACAGAAGCCAGAATATAGAATGAATTTTATCTAGGTTCCTGCTAAAATTTTGAAACGGATCATTAAACAATTGATTTGTGGGCATTTCAAAGAAAAGGCACCAATCACTAGAAGTTAATGGAAGTTTGCCACAAAAAGGTCAGGTTAGACACATCACATTTTTTTTTTCTTTTTATGTCACTAAATTGGTAAATACGGCAGGATGAGGAAGTTTTAGCAATGGACTTACCATGGCCTCCTGTGACGTGATTATACACAAGACGACCATGTCTTATTCACTGGTTTCACAGATGGGTAACAAAAGTGACTCTTTAGGCCTGCTAACAGCTCCAGGTAAGCTAGAAAGAGATCTCTGGGGAAGACCAAAGCCTTTTTTCTGGTCAATAGTTTTTAGTCATGACTTGAAAGGTTATCTAAAAGAAAAAATGTTTAAATTTGCAAATGACACCAGACTAAAATGAAAATCCAACACTACAGACTGTCACAAACAGATGGCGTGGTGTAGTAAACAGAGCACTGACTTTTGAGAAAGGCTGAGTTGTCCTTGTCTCTTGTCTCTGTCACCTATCAGCAAGGTAATATTGAACAGGGGTTAACCTCTGACAGTTGAGTCTCATCCCCTACGCAAAGATGCAATATGGTTGCTTTGTTTTTAGTTCAATGTGAGAATTTGAAAAGAAACCTAATATCATGTTTGGAATGGATTTAAACAAATTAATGCAATGCTAATAACAATAATGCAGGATTGATATCTAAAATGATAGAGCTTTCAGAACACAGAACTGAAACCAACATGATAAAACAAATCAAAATGTAAGGTATGTGTATGTGGGTGGTGTTGGAGGTATCAGGCCTAAATTTATGACACTCGAAGCTTCTACAAAGTGTTGAACATATGTTAGGCACTTAAAATGTGTGTTAATGATGGCTTAATTAGCTGCGTGTGTTTGAAAAGAAAAAAACACACAGGAGGATCTTATACTGATATTATATCTGTCTGATGTCTTCATATATGTGAAAGGCTGCTATGTTGATGAAAATATGGACATATTTGTTCTGCATTGTTCTAAAGAGCAAAACCAGGCCAAAATTGGTGGGAGTCATATGGAAAGAAACTTTAGAAGACATTAGAAAACTTTCTGCAGTAGTCGAGCTTTCCTATAAACGGATCTGTGTGACGTGGGAAATGATAGACCTATCCGATCAGCTGATTCTCCTTGTACTGACCGAAACATGGGCAGTACTGTTTGCAGAGGGTGCATTGAGGCTGGCTTCGTTTGTGCATCAGATCATAGAATGTCAGTTTTGCGTTGGGCACTAAGTGTTGGGGCCAAAGTAAAGGTATGCGGTTCTCTCTTTCAGTGAGATCACAGTGGGGAGGAGCCCCTGTGTCCTTCTCATAGCTGCCACCTTCCGGCAGAGACCCAGAGGACTGGTAGGAGTTTTCCAGCATGTGGCTAATCCATTCAGAAAGAACAGTCAGTGCCAAGTTTGGAGGTATGACACATCATAATGTATTCTCTGGAAAACAATTATTTCTGGGAGTAGACATTGCTAGGGAGGCAAGGGTTGGATTATAAAGAACCTACAATGCCTTGCAAGGCATGCTGGGGCTCAGGCTTCCTCCCTCTGCATCTATTGTATCTTGTGAGTACACATTTTAAAGCACAGATCCCACTCTATTGTAATTGCTGGTAGGTGGGCCTCCTCAATGCACTATGAGCTCCTTTAGGAAGAAACCATGTCTTGCATGTCCTGTATCTTCATAGCTTTCCCTGAGCTTTCCATAGCTTATATATTCAGTATGTTCTATTGCATGAAAGAATAAATAAATGACAGCAATATGAATCTCCTTTAAAAGATAGACTTATAAAGAGGTTTTGGGTTCTTAGAAATTTCTGAGGTTGTACTGAGTGTGACACCAAGAATTACTTCTAGGGAGCTAGAAGAGTCTTTTGTAGGGTATTTCTGCAATATACTTTCCCCATTTTATAGTTGGAGAAGCTAAGATTTTAGAGAGGCTGAGTAATTCAACCAAGGTCACATAGTTAGGATGTGACAGAACCAGAATTTGACCAAATTCTGCTGACTCCAGAGCCTGTGTCTTAACCACTGTATTATCCATTGAATGAGGCATTTTTCCCAGGGTGAGGCAGAGTTAGCCAGTAAGTCCTATCTCCAGGGTAGCCCCCATAGGAACTAAGAGCCTTGTTTGGTTACAAGAAGTTGAACTCTCCAGTCTTCTTGCCTCTTATCCCATTATAACCTCTGCTCTAGCAGTGGAGAAAGGAGAAGTTCATGGGGATAGGACAAGTTTGGAGAAGCTAGAGTGTGATGAATGGTGGTGGAGACAACCCAGGAAATTACAGAGAGGGAGAGGGTCCCTGCCCTCTAGACTGTGGCGAACAGAGAGACACACGGAAACAGAATGACATGGAGAAAAGCCTTTGACGTTTTCAGTGTGGACGGTCCTTTGTTTCTCCTTGCCTTTCATTGGTGCTGGAGACATCTTCCGTTTGGGAGCCTTTGCTTTTGGGGCACTCTGGAGCTGAGCACAGGGTCCCAGATAATGAGGACCTGTAGGTCTCCTGGCCTGACCAGCTCAATGCTTTCAAGAGAGGAAAGAGGCAGGAAACCAGGGAAGATGCTTTTCTCAAAAGTAAACTGGTATGTTTGGCTGACTTTTCTTGCTGCCTGGGTCTGACAGATGGGGGTGGGCAGGAGGTTAAGAAACCTCAACAGATGGCAGCAATCAGTGGGTGTTGGTGTCCATTTTTCCTAAGTGCTGAAAAGATGGTCACCTTGTTCCTGTGACAAACACAACTCCAAGTTCCTCTGTCCTAGAACACAGAACAGTATAATCCTTTCTCAGTTTACAAGAGGAATGTTTTCAGAAAGTGGGTGGTATCTAGGGAATACAATGGCTTCCTGAGGTTCTGATTCAGCGGTGTGAATTCTACTACCCAGTCGAAAGTCCTAGTGTCTGCAGAGATTTATTTGTCTGCAAGGACAGAGATGAAAGTCAACTTGCTATAAACCCTTCCCCTCCCTTTGATTGGTAAGAGGGGGAAAAAAAATGTCTATATACTGCCATCTGGTGGGCACTATGGGTCACTGCAGTCTGAATGGCAAAGTTCACTCAACAAACACTTAGAAGCTCCTAGGCTCTCTGCCAGTTTAACAAAGTAGCAATGAACAAAACATGGTTTTTGCCCTGAAGGAGCTCCTAGTCTAATGGAGAAAATTGACATGTTAACAAATAATTAAAAAAAAAAAAACATTTTGAGAGAACGATGTCAAATTTTACCAAAGCAAAGGATATCTCCCTGGGGGCTTAGAAAAAAACCACCTTTGAGCCCCGTCTTGAAGCATGTGTGAAAATAAAGGTAGGAAACCTCATTTAAAGGGAGTGGGAAGCCCTAGAGGGGGAACATCTCAGCAAGTACCACTGGTTGCAGTCTGTATGCACCAGCAGGAAGGAGGAAGATATTTTAATAAGGGAGGACATTAATCATGTGGGAATTTCATCTCTTGCTTTTAAGAAAGAAGGAAGAAAACCCCACCCTGCCCCCAAAATGCACTGACCACTCTTTGCAGCCAATGAGAAACCGCCACAATTCCGAACTCTTGTGTTCCAATAAACTTTTGTTCAAAATATCCCTCCCCTATTTCCTCCTAAAACCTAATAAACACAAGCCTCTCTCCTTTGTTCTCCAGACTTGCCTATAGTTTTGCCATAGCTTGCTTGTCTCGTATTGTAATTCTATGCTATTCTCAAATAAACCCAGTTTGTTGGTAAAATAACTGGCTATTTTATTTTTAAGGTCGACGCATGCTTTGTAGTTAACCCAGCGGGCAGAAGCCAGAACACAGAGAACAGCATGAGCAAGTATGGGGTACAGGCTGTTAGTTTGGTTGAGAAGTCAAGAGCATGGGAAAAAAGCTGCAGACAAAAACTGGAGTAGGTGAAGGCTGGATCATGAAGGGCTTGAATGTCTGACCAAGGCTACAAGTCTACTCAAGATTAGTTAGCAGGGAAAATACGGGATCAGGTTTTGATGGTAAAGTAATATGAACAACAAGTGGCTGTCCATATGCCTTCAAGCATTCTGAACCCTCTCATTATTTGAAGTCTCCTGTGGAAGGAAACCTATTATGTGAAACAGTTGAAATTATAGCTATTTTGACTAAAATAAAAATGGAGGTCCTGAGCCTGATGAATTAATTGTCTCCCATCTCGCTTCTCCCTTCCTTGATCCATGTGGATGCTTTTGAGCAATGTCTAAGGCTCAGCAAAACCTGGATTAATACCTGGAGGATTCCTTACCTAATGTGACCATCCCTGCTCTGCTTTTAGAGGCTACTATATCTTGGGTGTTCATAAATTAGGTTCTAGATCTCTTCCTATCTTTTAAATTAATTAATTGATTTTAAAGCCTTTTTTTCTAATTTATTTACTTTTTATTTTTTAAAGACTGTCATTTAGAGCCGTTTGGTTTATAGCAAAATTAAGAGGTGGGTATAGAGATTTCCCATATACTTTCTGTCACCACACATACATAACCTCTCCCATTATCAAATATCCCCCACTAGAGTGGTATATTTGTTAAAATTGAGGAATCTACACCCAAAGTCCATAGTTTACGTTAGGGTTCACTCTTGGTGTTTTATAGTCTATGAGTTTGGACAAATGTGTAATAGCATGAATCCATCACTATAATATCATGCTGAGTGTTTTCACTGCCCTAAAAATCCTCTATGCTCCGTCTATTCATCCCCCTGCCCCCACTTCCTGGCAACCACTGAATCTTTTTACTGTCTCCACAGTTTTGCATTTTCTAAAATGTCATATAGTTGGAATCATACAGTATATAGCCTTTTCAGATTGACATCTTTCATATCCCTTTTACTAGAGCTGCTTACCATTCTGGAGACCCTATTTTATGGTAACCTTTATTTTATGGACAAATTAACTTTCTTAAACACACAACCTATATCACCTGGTTCCTAACCCCAAGCTTTATATTGCTGAAAGGCATATGTAGAGAGATGGCTGGAGACCATCTATCTCTGCAATATTTATGAAGAATCATTTGTCTGCCTTCCAATGTGTTAATTCACATTCAGTATCCACAACATATGTGCCATCCTCAACCCACATATCATCTATGATGGAGTTCTGGGAAGGAACCCTTTGACTCTTACTAATAGCTGCAAATGTTGCTTTCATTCCAAGAACTACACTCTGGGAAAGTATTCAAGAGCCTTCTGATGAGTGACTGAATTATCAAGATTCGCTGGTCTTTCTGTTCTTTGAAGACTATAGCTTCTGGGTGGCATTTGCTGTAGGGAGAGAGATTTCAGCCCAAGAATTGATAAAGAGTGACTGGCCCCCTGATGGCCAAAGACCATTTTGTTCTACCAACTACGGTTATCTTCTTGTGCTTTCAGATTCACACTTTCAGATGCAAAACGTGAATTCCACCCACCCAACATTTCCTCTAATTCTTAATCATGCTCCTTGTCAGTCCTCATTCCTTTCCCACTCGCTCTGCAAGATGGGGTCAATCTGCTCTCGCTTTCCCATGTGAACTTCTCTGTTTCGAGCCCGTGTCCAGAACAGCCTCCTTCTTGCCATCTGGCGCATCTTTCGTACTTGGGCCCCCACCTTTTCTTAGAGGCCTTCACGAAAAGATGTTAACTTTCATTCAAAGGCTTCCCCCAGTACTTGATTACATGCACAGATTTTCCACGTGGTCGAACACCGACATCAGCATTGACTGTGGCCTGCATGGCTTAGGTTAATTGCTATTTTCCCCAGGGCGCACTGGCCAGTGTTCTTTTATGTTCCCGGTGCCAAGTTCAATAAACATTAACCAAGTGAATATCACGCTTTAGAATGAATGCGTAGGGCCTGTTCTTTGTTTTATTAGAGAAAATGGAACTGTAACTTAGCCCATTGCCTTTGACAAAGAGCAACAAGGCAGCAGTGCCTTTGAACATTTCGTAGACTTCCTCTGGATATCTAGTGCTCACTTACCTCATTTAGTTGTCACTGCTGGTTTCCGTGCTTGTCTCTCTTCCTTAAACTGTGAACTCCTTCAAGGAAGAAACCTTCTGTGTGTGGCCTGAAACCTGGCTTACTGTACATGAGCAATAACTACTTTTTCAATGGCTTTTCAATAATTTATAAGGACCCATCTGGATAGGAAAAACATTTGAGACCTCAGTAAAGTTTCCCCAAGACAACATGGTCACATTTTTTTTTTTGGAAGCATTCTGAATAAAAATTAATAAAGTGGTGAACACACTGCAGTGATACTCACGTATGGTCTGAGGTCATTCAGGAGGCTCCATAGCTCCCTGAGGGCAAGAAAAGTGGACATTAATGGAGCAAGTCTGGGCTAAACGTTATGCCATCCGTAAATAGCCTTGGCTTTCCCAGTTCCTGCAAACGTGACCCTAGGTAAGTCACTCAGTTTTCCCATGTATAAAATGAGAGAATTGGCTTCCCAAGACCTTCCATCTCTGCCAATGCCTTGGATTGATTTGGTTTTGTCTCAGGTACCAAAAAAGTCCCAATCTTTTGGTTGAAACTGCTGAGTAATTTTCAGTTAGTAGAAATCCAGGGTTGGCTCCCATTCTCTTCTAAAGATGTTTGTGCAAAGATCTGCATAAGTAATTAAAATGGCAAGCACACCTCCAAAGTGAGTCCCTTAGCTCCGTTTGTCCTTAGGGTGCAATAAGCTAGGACATTCAGAAAAGCAAGTGGGTTTGCAATGATGGGATACTATGTTATTACGAACTCACCAATATAGAAAGAGCTGGTTTGAGTTGGGAGATAGAGCTGATATCCCAGCAACAGTTTTCTCACTTCACGATCTAAGTACATTGGAGATGTATTTTGGAGAGACAAATTTGACCCTAAATATAGCTAAAATCATGGTATTGCAAAGGGCTTTGAAACAAACAGGATATTACTTTGCATTTAGTTACTGAGAGTGTTAAGCTCTCTTGGTTGTAAGAAAAGGAAACTCCAGTTAAATCAAGGAATGAAAATTTTGTTTTAAGGACACATACATCTGTGGAAGCAGACCTGTCTGGATTTACTGGAAGCCAAGCAAAATTTAACCATCAGGTCTCACAGCGCCTTGGATGGGAAGGTGGTCTGGATCTAAATAGCGGTCTCCAACCTTTTTGGCACCAGGGACCGGTGCTCCTATGAGAATCTAATGTTTGATGATCTGAGGTGGAGCTGAGGCGGTGATGCTAGTGGGAAGCAGCTGCAAATAAAGATGAAGCTTTGCTGGCTCACCCCCTGCTCACCTCCTGCTGTGCAGCCTGGTTCCTAACAGACCACGGACTGGTACCAGTCCACAGCTTAGGGGTTGGGCACCCCTGATTTATCTGATCTACTTGGATCTGCTCTAGGGACCAAGGTTAGCCAGAATGCATGAGCCTATGAGCCTGTGCTTCACCTTCAATGCAACTTAGCTACTCTCTGTTTCTCCTTCTCTTAGAAGCTCTTCTTTTCTCTTC
>NW_011888795.1:5617379-5642535 GCF_000151845.1 Pteropus vampyrus | reverse complement strand
TCCAGACAGAGAAAAACACTGTGAATGTAGATGTATAGGCAAAAAAAAAAAAAAAAAAAAAACAAGAAAAAAAAGGAACTGATTAGGAGGTGTGGAGGGCTGACTGATTTGAGGAGCAGCAGGAGGATGAGATTTGGGCCATTGGCAGAAGCCAGTGAAGTCTTAGAGGGCCAAGAGAACCAAGTCTTAGAAGACCCTGAGTGTAGTGAGTATCATTCAGCCATAACTGACTGGCCAGGATAACACCATTACTGATGCCACTGGACATCACCATTGCCACAGTGAGGCAATGTAGTGCCTACAAAAGCCAGTCCCTTGTATAGTAGCACCTGTTGGCCAAATTTAGACCACATCTTCATTATCTGCATGCCTAGAAGTAGAGAGAGGGTGAGGAAGTTTTTTTTTTCCCTCAGATAGGAAGAAGGCACTTCATCTAATCAATAATTCGTATCCTGGGATATTCTCTAGAAACAGAAAAAAAGGGTTAGATGCTGGACAGCAGAACCGGAGAGATGTCCAGAACACCTCCAGAAAAGCTTGCAAAGTGAGAATTAGTACCTCCATTTTATAGTTATGGGAACCAAGGCTCAGAAAAAACACTTCACTTATTGATTTAGAGAGGTTACCTTCATTCATTTATTCATCAAATATTTGTTGAGTGCCTACTGTGTGCTACTATTCTAAGTGCTGAGGTTTCAACCGTCCGCAAAACAGGAAAAAATCCCTATCTTTATGCAGTGTACATATCTGTGTGGGGGAGGGGAGCGGGGCAGAAAATAACAGATACATAAAACAGGTAGTATAGCAGATGGAGATAAATACCTGAAAGAAAAATAAATTAGGAAAGGAGACTAGGGAGGTGGCTGCTTTATGGAGATGTTGCAGTTTTAAGTTGAGCAGTCAAGTAGGTCTCTCTAAGACATTTGATATTCGATCAGAGATCTGAAGGAGATAAGGAAATGGTCCATGTGAGCATCTGGGAAAGAATGTCTCAAGCAGAGGGAACAGCATGAGCAAAATGCTTTGAGGCATGACAACACCCAGCACACTCAAAGGCCCACATTACAGCCAGCATGGTTGGGAGTAGAGTGAGCAAGGGTGAGAGTTGCGAGGGAGGTAGGAGCCAGGGGGAACTGGGGCTAGATCATGGGGGCCTTTGAGGTCATAAAACATTAGAGCAGGGGACTGACATGATCTGACTTACATTTCTAATAAATCACTCTGACTGCTATTCTAGAAGAGACCACTGCCTATGTGGAAAGAGGGACTTTAGAGGAATGGCAGGAGCAGACTGCTTAAGAGGTTACTGCGATAAAACAGGTGAATGATAATAGAGGCTGAGATTAGGGTAATATCTATGGAGGTCCTGAGAAAATAATCAAAATTTGTCTGTGTGGTAGGCTCTATAATGACCCCTCAACATTCAGGTCTTAATCCATGGAATCTTATGGCAAACGGGACTTTACAAATATGGTTAAATTAAAGATCATGGATGGTGAGATTATTCTGAATTATCTAGATGACCCCAATGTAATCTTAAGTGTCCTTATACAAGGGAAGCAGTAGAGCTGGAAAGAGAGACAATGATGTGATGATGGAAGAAGCAGAGAAAGAAGAGAAGATGTTATGACTCTGGCTTTGACGACAGCGGAAGGTGCCATGAGCCAAGGAATGCAGCTGGCTTCTAGCAGCTGGAAGAGTCAAGGAAAAGGTCTTATCCTACAGCTTCCAGAAGGAATGCAGCCTTGCAGATTTCTGAGCTCCCAAATTATATGATAACAAAATGTGCGTTGTTTTAAGTTACCACATATGTGGTGCTTTGTTACAACAGCAACAGGAAACAAATATAGGTTATATTATGGACTTAAAGCCAACAGTGTTTATCTACAGATTAGATGCAAAGTGTGAGAGAGAGTCAGGGATGACGTTAAGAGTTTGTGGTGGAGCAGCTGGAAGGATAGTGTGTCCTTTACTGCGTTGGGGAAGACCTACTAGGGTGACGAAGAAACCTCATCAACCTGGCTGTGCCCTTTCTGCTCTTACCATATACCAGAGGCTGAGGCAAGCTCAGTTGGTCATATGGTTTCTCTGCTGCCATCACCCTTTTCTTAATTTCCCAGAAGAGTTTCACACTCTCTCTGCAGCCTCTTCTATCAGCACTTCCTCAGTATTCTCTGACGGCAGCAGGCAGCACAGAGCTGCATGATATTAGACACATATATTTTATTTTAAGGCAGAGCTGAGAAAACACTCAGGAAATAAAAGTTGTTTTGACATAAACTGTATTATCTGGAGGCCTGTTGATGGTCTGCTGATGGCTTTCTCAGGCTGTGGAATTATCAAACCAGCCCTCTTCTCTGGTGATCCTCAGCCACGGATGAGAGTCATGTTGGTATAGTGAAAGGAACTACAGGCCAGGGAGATAGAACACCTGATTCTGACTCTGGCTTTGCTCCTCATCTGCTGTCGCTCTCTCCTTTTGAGCTTCAGTTTCCTCATCTGTAGATTGAGGGTGCAGAAGCCAGTGTCATCCATGAGCCTCCTTGAGCCTGCTTCTCTGGTTCTCAGTGATATCAGTTGTTTGTCTTGGAGGGAAGCTGGGATGAGTGTTCAGCCAGCCAGGGTCTCAGCACTTGAAGAGTAGGCACTGACTTCCCTCACTCGTCTGCCCTTCCCTGCCATCTTATTGGGCTGGGAATGACCCCAGAGCTGTCATTGCTCAGGCTGCATTGGACAGCTTGTTTCTATTCCAAGTGGTCCATGATTCACATGTACGTGGGACAGAGCAGTGAGGACAGACTCCATTGATGGAGTTCAAGGCAGATGGCCATGCTTCCTTTCCAGACTGAATATCAAATGCCAGGAATTTGGTGAGAGGCACCTTCCTTCTGGCTTGGAGTTCTGTGATGGGACACACAGGTCAGGTTCCAGCCACCTTCTGTTCTGCTTTCCCTGATGATGCTTTTGGTAAAAGACAAGGAAGAATGGAAAAAAGCAAAGAAGGAACTGTTATGGGAGTATGGCAGGCATTCTCTACCCTTTGGGAAGAAGTTTCCATGAAAATAAAACACAAATAAAACATGGTACCACTACATCACAGGAAGATGGGCAGATCTGCTTTGTGAATGTGCTCCCCATCTTCCTCCCTGGGCCAGGTTGACGAGTTGAAACCTGCTGGGTCTAAGTGATAGGCATTCTCATAAGTTCTAGGTGTTTTTATAAGTTCCACCCTTCTCTCTCCTTCTGGCTATAGGGAACCTGATCCGCCTCATAGCACCAAAGACTGGATTACTGGTGCCACGTATTATGCAATGCATGTTATACAGACTAATAAAGCCTCACATAAATAAGCGAATGGATTAAAAGGATATTATTTATTTACTGTGAGACATTATAAATGTTAATGTTACTCTTTTGGTTCTTAGGGTCTTTTATAAAACAAAAATGCTGGCCAAACCTTTTATAATCAAAAAGATATTGAATGTTGACATCATAGTTATTCACCATCTACTTCGGAGCATCCCTCAAACCATCTCATGTAGGAAACTATAACTATCATTATGTCTTTCAGACTGTACTTATACCCATTTTTATCACTCAGTCCCCAAAACAGCCCTGTGAACTAGCTTTCAGCATTTTTCTCTTTTAAGGTGGGGGAACTGAGGCTCTGAGAGCCTAAAAAGATCTAAAACCTTTTAATACCTTCAAATGGGAAGAGCAGGTATCCCTTTTCTTAAAATATCTTTCCGCTTCCCCACCAACGTCTAGTTCCAGTGGTCTTCCACGGTTTAGTTCAGTTTGTCTCCATCTCATTGGATATCTCTTTTCTTTCACCTCACAGCTCTGTCGTCTTCTTTTCATGCCCCCTCTTCGGAGGAATAAAATCTAAATTACTCTCATTTTCACCACGTATGTTTTCCTACTTCTCTGGAGCTGTCCTCAAAAGCACATTTTTTATCCCAAGAACTTATCAAGGTATTTTTTTTCTTTTTGCCCTAGACAAAGGCAATTTTCTTCTTAAAAAGAATTATTGTGAAAGCTGTTAAGATAATAAAGTTTATTGTCACCAGAATTTTCTCCTAAGTAGATGGCAGTTATTGCTATAATGATAAAAATGTGCTCCTCTCAACACCACATTTACACCCTGCTGCACTGGGTTTGTGTCATTTTGTACTCGGAAATTTTTATTTCAATGCTAAATCATAGTATACTCTTTAAAAAATATTCAAAATGGTAATTAATCTGAAATGCACTTGAGAAAGATAATGGTTTCTTCCGATTTTTTTTTTTTAAATGAAAGATGAGGAAGAGAAGACCCAATTCTGCGAATTGCAAAAGGTTTCCCAAGAAATGGGTCTCATGAACGTGTCATATTCCACCAGGTGAAGGAAGAGATGGAGGTAGTGTGTCAGTTGAGGGAACAGGACAGACAAAAGTAGAGAAACATAAACAAACATAGATCAAGGTAATGGAGCAGGGGATGCTGAAGGAAAGTGAGAGAAAATTCTTGAGGAATAATTTGGGAAGAAGGAAGGGTAGAGTTATACCTCTGTCCTGGTGATTTCTTGGAACTGACTGGAAGTCCAAAAGCTAGAGAACACTGCACTAATATAAGGCAGCAATGTTTGTTAATGCTTATGTTGTTATTTATGTTTTCTTGTTGTTGTTACCATCAACAACTTGAAGTCAGCCCTGAGTCCCAAACAGGAGCGATCTGATTCAGTGGCTGATATGGTTTAATTATCTTGTATGTTGTTCTTGGTCTTCGGAGTGCAGTGTGGGATGGGAAATAGGAAATAAGACATCTGTTTCACTCACCTCCTGCATAGTCATACCCACAGCCCTGGGGTAAACGCTCTTGTGGTAGTTGATGCTTTGATGCAGTGTTTTTTCATGGGGTTCATGAGCTGCAAATATCCACTGTCTTCAGCCTTGCTGAGTATTGTAAAGGAGTATAGAACACAGCTTTCTCAGAGATTGCCACTTTATTTTTAATGTCATAATAGATACTAAAATTCAAATTTCAAAGAAATACCTCTCGGTGGATGAGTGGATAGGTGGGTGGGGGCACAACTGAGTGCTGAGGAGGAAGTGGACAGTTGTTGGCCTGAGCTGAGAGGAGCTGCAGACCTCATTGGGACTAATGGATGTCGGTTAGCAAATGACCAGTGAGTTGAATTTTATAGAAGAAAAGTAGAATTGAGTGAAGGGCCCTGGGCAGTCTGCAACTGACTCTGGGGATCTGACTGGGTGATTTCTTTTCCATGGTGGGAAGACGATCCCACATGGGAGTCAAAAGGGAGGGACACCATGCAAGGTGCTTATAAGTTGTTTAAGATAATTTTTGGCTGGGGAAATGTGATAGAATTTGGTGCTCAATAAACCTCTTCTCTTATTAGAAGTCTTGGGATCAGCATCTATTTTGTGCTGTTTTTATTTTCTTTATTTCTATTTAGTTTTTTCTCTGGTATGTCAGCCTGTCTCAGTTGTGCTAAAGAAAACAAGAAGAAAGATTATATTTACCTTAAACCAGGAAGAAAAGAAGTAAAGCCTTTCTCTCTCATCCTCTCTTCCTCCTCAACCCCGGGAGATGGGGACTTAGCTTGGTGGTGGCAACAGAAATCAAAATAAAAGAACTCTAGGGAAAGGTAATAGCTCAGAGGAAATGTTGGGATGCTGGCGCCGCCCCACCGTCTTCACCTGCTAGAACTGTTTCCAGGTATATTCTTCTCCGAGAAATGAAAATTAGATCACCAAATGGAAAATTCTTAATGCATTTTTCATATTCAAGTTCGTGATTCCTTTTGATTTTTTTTGAGAATCCTTTTAATATACCACTTATGAACAGGATCTGTGAAGAAGCAATGAGGCACAATTGAAAGGGTACCTCATAGAGATCTGAGTTGAACTTTTAACTTCACACTGTGGTGTGTCCATGAACATATCACTAAACTTCATTTTCCTTCTGTCATGAGTCTTGTAGTATTTGCCTTATGAGATGCTTGGGAGAATTTGAGAAAATGTGGATAAAGTAACTATTAATTGACTGGTATATGATAGGCACTTAGGAAGTATTATCTTTTATTGTTATTGTTTTTTTTTTTGATACATATAACTGCTGAGGTGATCTAATGTAAGATCATCATGTGGATAGAGTTCGAGGGAATAAGCATGGCAAGTCTTGCTTTTCGTTTGTTATAGAAGCAGTGTACACGGGCTTTAGAATCAGACTACCTGTGCGACCTTGGGCAAGTTATTCACTCTTATTTCTCCTCAGTTTCTTCAGCCATCAAATGGAGGGATACTGTGAGAACCTAATGACATCAATATATTAAGTGCCTAACAGAGTGTTTGTCTCCCTCGCTTAATAAATAGTAAGATTTTCCTATTTATTCTTCTTGTCCACATTTGCCTGCTTCCCCTCAATACCACCTTGTTTGGTTGCCACAACTATATACAATAGTCTATTCTCTAGACCCTGGCAGTAGGTCTAAATGCAATGATTGTGCCTAGATGTTTTATCCATTTTTTCACCTTTTATCTATTTATTTTATATCATTTTGTTTCATGAAGTAAATGCAAATTGAGCACCTATTAAATGCTAGGAATAATGGGACTTGCAGTGATTAATGTGACAGTACTTTCTCTCAAAAAGCTCATAAATTAAACAAGAAATAGCACAGTCTACAAATGATTATAACACAGATACTGCATGTGTTGTAAAAAGAGGTGAAAGTATATGAGGCATCAAAGTCAAGGCAGGTAGCATCTGGATGGTAGAAGGGTGGCAACCACTGGACGAAGCTTACGGAGGAGGGAAGTTTGGAATAGAGTGTTGGGGCTATGAAGTCTTTGGGGAGGGACTCCAGGCACATCCTGAGAAAAGGCGTGAGTGTAGAAGTGTGTGAAATTTATTGGAAGAATGCTGACAGTTTGGTTTGACTGGAGTATATGATATGTAAAGGGAAATAATGAAGAATGAGGGTGAGGAATTATTGTTAAGAGTCTTTAATGACAGGATACTAATTTTGCACTCAGTTTGATTTGCAATGAAGAAGCATTAAGAGCTTTTTTGAGCATGAGGGTAAGTAATATGACAAGATACAATAAGTTATATCAGAAGTGAGGTTTATATCTGGTTCTAGCTACAGCCAGATAAAGACTTCTGTCTGGGTCTTTGATGGCTGATAATGGCACCATTCCAAGTTCTAAGTCAAGAAGAGGATAAAGATATAGAGATGGAAAAGTCTCAAAAATCATTTGAAAACATATTAGTCCAGGCTGCTATGAACATTAGTTATACAAATAAGAAAATTTGGGGAGATGATTGTAAAGTAAATATCATGAGGGATCCTGAAGGTTTATATCAGTGATACTGGTTTCCATTTTAAAGGAGATCTTAGTACTCGTAAGGCTATCAAACAGAGTCTAAATGGATTTAATTTGATTAGCTTTTCTTTGAAATCTGGTTTCTTGGAAGGCTTGTGTTCTATTAAATTTTTTATTGTGCTAAATACACATAATACAAAATTACCATTTTAACTCTTAAGTACATTTACATGTTGTATAATTATCACCACTATTTAGTTCCAGAACTTTTTCATCACCCCAAAAAAGAACCTGTGACTATTAAGCAGTCACACCCCACTCCACCCATTCCCGACCCCTGGCAAAAAGCAGATGGATACATGGATAAACAAAATGTGGTGTAACAATACAATGGGATATTATTTAGCCATAAAAAGAAATGAAATACTGATGCAGCTACAAATGGAAGAACTTTGAAATCATTATGTTACATAAATTTTTAATATAGTTTTTATTTTAAGATTAATAAAAAATTATCAGTTGTGGTATCAGTTTTTGTGTATGTAGTAATAATTTTCAGTTGAAAATATTTTCATAGTTCACAGCAATTGCATTTTAACTTAGTGATTCTTGAATAGAGCTCTGCAAAATCTCAGAAGTTTTTGATGCATTTCAGAGGTTCATGACACTATTTTTGTCTTGTAAAAGGTAACCATACATTCCTCAAGTTTGAACATCTCTGAGCCTACTGCCAAAGATCACTTGCCAGAAAAAAAGACACTCCTCGAGTATCTTGCCCAACAGCTCAAGTTCAAATGCTTCAAGGAGCCAGGCTAGCTACATAAAGGCACAAAGCAGGTGGGCATGACATGATGGCAAGAGGTGGGAACCGTGGCATCTGGGAAAAAAGGTAGCTTCCACCAGTTTTAGATTTTTCTTTGAAATCTCTCAATTAGTTTTTAGTATCTTGTTAAAGAAATGGTAAAAACATCATGGGCAAAACAAACGGATCTGCAGGAGTCAATTAAAGACCTCTACTAGAGCACACATGACAATAGTTAGACTAATCTAGTTTTGAATTCCAACTCCACTTTGTAGGTTCCTATGATTTTTGACATATTTTATCACCTCTCTGAGTCTC
Organism: Pteropus vampyrus; assembly: GCF_000151845.1. Taxonomy (NCBI): domain Eukaryota; kingdom Metazoa; phylum Chordata; class Mammalia; order Chiroptera; family Pteropodidae; genus Pteropus; species Pteropus vampyrus. The sequence goes on along the minus strand of NW_011888795.1, from coordinate 5,634,086 downwards.
TTTCCTCATCTGCAAAAGGGTCTAATGACAATCTCTCCTAATAAAATTGCCAAGTGTATAAAGCATTAACAGTGTTGGCAGAGTTAGGTAATATTATTAGCTGTTTCTTAATAATGAAATTAATGGCACAGATTCTCTAACTCATTCTGCTATTTGAAAGTCTTGAAGTAACTTTAAGGGAAATTTGGTGAAATAATCTTGATGATGATATAGTATCCTTTATGTTAAACGTGACCTAGGAGAGCATCTTCGAGACTTGTCATACTGAACAGCTGTATAATAGTTGTCAATTTACTTAGACTCTTTGCGCCCAGATTTCCCATGTGTGAAATGGCAATACTATATACTAATACCTTCCCCACATGGTTGTTGTGAGAATTAAATGATTAATATTTATAAGGCACTTACAACCATTCCTGGCACATATTAAGCACTATATAGATATTTGTTAAGTAATTAGAAATAAATAGACACAAGTTGATACAACATAGGTTTTTTGTTGGTACTTTTTCCTCTGAATGACTTCTCATTGAGGAATTGATTCAACTTGATGACACCTCTCCTTATTGGTGTTTTAAATATAATTGTAGAATGTGCTAGCCCAGCTTATCTGAGTTATGATTCAAGACAGAGCTGTGATCAACACTGACATTATTCAGCTAATCCTGAGACCTTTGAGAATGTCAGACTTGTTCAGGAAGCAAAAAGGTTTGCATTTTACCTTCAGTTTATGATTATTTCATAGACAGTTGTTCTGGTTATTTTAATGATTTATCAGTTTCAGGCTTAAGCCATAATATTTTTAGGGAATTATGAGATTTCTATGGGGCAACATGGTTCAATGAAAAAGGTAACCTGAACTGGAGCTGAAACTCAGCTGACTTTGGGGTAGAATCACATTTTTCTGTGTCTCGTCTCTGTCTCCAAATTGTAAAATTAAGGAATTAGGCTTCCATGTGTATTACTGGGAACCCCCTCCCAACTTCTTAAAATTAAATATTATGGGAACATCCAGTATATACCCAGGTAGCAGTAGAGTTGCCCTCTTTGACTTGGGATGGGTGCATGTAAGCTCCGTTCTCTTGGGCTCAGCCTGTGTCTCACAGTAGTCCCTGGGGCATCTCTTTGGGACTCTCAAGGATCCCTGAAACTCATTCTGAAAACAACTGGGTAAAATGAGACTATTAACTTTTAGCTAATAGTCTGTGATTCTAAAAATTTCTAAAATACATTTTTTATAATAAGGTAAACTTCTTTTGGTATAATAAATAAAACATATAAACATACATAGACACATAAATTTACTTGTATTTTACAGAGTTGAAGACTTTGCTATTCAAATGGACCCTGTAGTAAAATGAAAAATTCTTTAGTAATATGAACAATCGATGTCTCTGTTTTCTAAATTCTGTGCTTTACTCTTCTTAAAGTAGGACAATTTGGGCTCCAAACACAATTGCGAAAACTTAGTACTCTAGCTTTTTTGTTCAGTTTCTACTTTTTGAGTCACTGGCATTTGTCATTCTTTACCTCTTCAAAATGGGATAATCTGAAAGGAAAAAAAAATCTTCCATTTAAAAAAAGGTATCTGAAATTTCACAAAGTATGCTGGCATCACAGCATTCCATGAATATTTAATTATCATCATCAAGACAGGAGGCTGGAGAAAAAATCAGGTTGTGATATTTGGGAACAGCAGGTGTGGGAAGGAGGGTGTTGACACCCTCTGAAAACGGATATGGCATGTTGTGTGGCAGGTTCCCTCTGCAGTTTCCCACATCACCTGGGATCCCAAACATGCTTTAAGAAAAGTCTCAGGAGTGGGAGCTTGTCCTTCGTGTGGCGGGGAGTCTCCCTGGGAGTGCCGATGGCCTTTGCCAAATCCTTCCCTTCACAAAAGCTTCATGCTTCTTCCTTTATGGGCCTTTGCATAATACAGCTAGCTAGCTCTGGCTCCTGTTCCTTTGCATCGTTTTTTCCTGTTATTGTTGTTAAGCAAGAACCTCTCTTACGAATGTATAAGTCAGCGAGAGTACAGGTATCTAGCTATTAAAATTTGGAATGGAGACTATTGAAAGTAGGAGTTCATGTAGGAACTCTCATAGCCTACAGTCAAGAGCAAGGCAGCAATAAAAGAGTTGTAGGTCACCTACATACAAATTGTTTATCTTCTAACTTTATCACACACTCCATTCTGCCTACCACCCAACGTTCCGGACACACAGGTTTCACCACTGCCTCCTTGCAGTAGGATTGATTCATCTTGTAAGCTCCTGCCCTGTGTTCCATACAGCCTGTTTCATACTGGAGTTTTCTGACAGTAGATTGAGAAAGTGTTAACACTCTAGTTCTCAACCTTTTATATTCAAAACAGCCATCCTGAGATTCCTGGGCCCAACCCCAGAGATTCTAACCTAGTAAATCAAGAATGGGGACAGAGGATATGCATTTTAAACAAGAGTTTCTCAGGCAAGTGGTCCAAAGACAGCCTGTACATCAAATGCTGTCCTCAGGGTTGTCTTTCCTGGGCCCTGTATTAAAGGATGCCCTGGCATAAAGATCTGGGCTGAGACTGGAGTCTCAAAGCCTAAACTGTGGGACTGGTTTCAGTTCAGATGGTCACAAAGTGCTATGAATGTGCAAAATTCCTTATGTTGCAGGAGCAGAGGCGGGAATGTGACTGGGTCAGGAACTAAGACAGACAAAAGAAACATTCCCACCCCCTCCGCATGTGGTTTGGACAACTATCGAGGCTGTTTGTGGTCTGGTTATAGCTCACAGGAACTCATCAAATGTCAAGACAGAGTCTCCAACACAGTTCCCAACACATAGTAAAGATGAAAATGAAGTACAAACTTCGTGGCTTAGTGTTTAAGACTCTCAGCAATATGGCCTTGGCCTTAGAGTCCATCAGCCCCTTTATTCTTCAAACATCCTAACAAAGCAGCATGACTGTTCAAGTGCTTGGGGGTGGGGTTCAGTCTAAATTAAGTCACTTAGGAGTTGGAACCTCACTGCCCTAAGGCCCCTCCTTGGATACCTGGGACCTACCCACCCTTGTGTTTCTGGCACCTCAGAGTTAGACCCTGGCTATACAACAACAGAAGAATTCTATAGCAGCTTCCTCTCTGGTCACCGCCTATGGTGAAAACTAAATTTTTTTAATTGAATTATTTTGTTGCTGCCATGCCTACATAAGTTTTAAAATATAATCTTACTCTGAAAATCAGTCTTTTAGTCATGACATTGATATGAAGATGATAACAGTTTGACTCTAGAAGCACAGAATATCAGCCTTGGAAGGGAACTCACTTTGAGCACTTCTAAACCTCTTCATCTAGTTGACAAGGAAGCCAAAGGCCAGAGAGGGAAATTTGCACAAGTATATACTTGCTCAGGTATACCCAGAGAGTTACCCATAGTTCAGTAACTCTGGCTCTTAAGTAACTCTTAATACCTACACAGATGTGTAATATATTTCATCCTAACTAGTGCCCTTCCTACTTTCCTTAGAGTCTCAATGTTTCAAAAGCTCATCTTACACTTTAGCTTGTGATACGCTCTTTATTTATATGCTAAGTTTTGTCACGGTTCACCTTCCTCCTCTGATTTCTTTCCTGTTGAGACATGTGAAATGATTCAGGCTATTAGAAGAACTTTGGATTGGAGAAAAGAGCCAATGGTAATAATTTTATCATGCTATGATTTTAAAATATCAACATCATCTTCAATTTAATTTGACCAATATATATTGAGCATCATAACCTGCTCATCACTGCAATGGGTATGGGACTGTGTTACCTGTGTGACAGAGTAGGTTCTTCCCCGGTGGACCCCAAATGTATAGAAAGGGAAAGTAATCCAAAAGAGAATTAATGCTGAGAGCAGCATAGGAATCTGGCTCACAGTAGGAACTTGGTTTGGGCCAGTCCATTCTCTAATCTGGAGTGATCGTTTCACTGATGAAAGGCAGATTGTGATAGTTGCCTGAGGTCTGCTCTAAGATCTCGTCTAGCTCTGTGATGTGGGCTGGTGACTGAAGGGTTTCTACATTCATTCCTGGGTAACCCGCATTTCCTCCTCAGCTCTATGAGCAGGGAGGAGCCCAGTGTTTAGCAGGAATGGTAAGCCACACCCTGGGCATGACTCAGGCTCCCAATCCACCCAACATGGGAAAGGTTGATAAGGGTGGGGCTTGTGGCAAGTTTTGCGTTCTCCCACCTTGACCTTTCTTTCGTTTTATATTAATAAGGAAGGGAGTTTCATGGCAAGGCTCTGCCATAGGGGGAGCCCTTCATTGGTGGCTGGTAAATCTGTAACATTGTTTTCGTCTGCCTAATGCTTCTTAGTTCTATACTGCTTTGGGGATATAGGGAGAGAACTGGCTACATATTTTGTGAACCCCAGTGCAAAATGAAAATGCATGCCCTTTGTTTAAAATTTTTTGAGAATCTCAAAATGGTGACAGCAGAGCCAAACCAAGCATGAGGACTTTCTGTATTAAGGGCCCTGTGCACCTGCACATGTTGCACACCCATCAAGCCTCTTTGGGCGGGAGTGAGTCAGGTACTGGGATGGGGCTATGTGGTGAAGAATGAGGTGGAGCTTCATCGGACCAAAAGACACTATCACCTCAATCCAAAGCCAAGAATGATGAGAATTCTCCAGTTGCACTGAATGTGAAAAATGACACAATTGTTACTGCAGCTTGGTGTCCAGAGAGTTTTAAGGTATTGCACTTAGATTTGGTGGCAATCAAGAGCAGACTTTATTTTGCAAATGAGAAGCAGGCCGAGGTAGAAAAGGTGATCAGAAGATGATCACATTGCTTGTTAGCGGCAGATGGGGACTAAATCTCAGACCTTCCAACTTTCATGCCCTTTGCAGTCCTTAGCGAAGCTAAGCAACAATGAAATTGTTCTCTATCACTGTAGATTAAGTTGGAACTTGCGAATAAGGGTGAGCTGAAGGAAGGGAAATGAGATAAATGATAATTGGAGGAAGAAAACAAAACAGTTTAGAAAGCCAAAGCAATTTGTCTGAGTCCGATCTGATACACAACATACAGCAAAGCAGACAAATGTCTGCGCAGCAAAACAAAACTGCAAGAAGAAGATATTTTCAAATAAAATACGCATATTTCCAACCATCCTTGAGCTCATCTGATAAGGGACAGATTGTCCAGAGTAAATAGAAAGAGGAAAAAAGATGCTTTGGGCTGAATTTAGTCCCCTGTCAAAATCACAGGGAAATTTATTGCTTTTCTTTCTCCTACTTGTCATCTCTCCAATGGCCGGCCTTATGGGACTGTGAAGGGAGACAGAGTAATTCTTACATGCATACTTTTGTTCATTTATCCCTCCATCCATCCAACATTTCTTGAGCATCTCTATTAGTATTGTACTAGATTGTACTATTAGCATTTTACTGTGCTAGATCCTAAAAAAAATGTTTAAGACATAGTCCTTACTTTTAAGGAGAGTAGACAGATATGTGTCAGGGGAGAAAAATAATCATAATAGATAATAGAGTATGATACTGGTGATGCATGCTGGTGTGCCATTGGAGCTAAAGAGAAGGAGAAATTTATACTGCTTACATTTCTCAGTTGATAACCTGCCTGCAGGTTCCTGGTTGCCTCCACAACTGCAGCCAGTATTCATTCATCATCACTATGCTCCTCTTTCTCAAAAGACTCTGGGGGAGGGGGCACAGCTGGGCAGTTGGATGTGGCATTCTTGTATACGGTACCTATTTAACCTTTGTGAGGCATGTCTATGTACCAATCTTTCTTTGCATGATCCTCCAGGGGAAAACCTGGGGTGGAGATGAGTCTCGTTCAGACCTGGTGAGAATCCATGCCTACTCGTACTTTCTTCTGCTCATCTGCTACCTTAAACATGTATGTAAGAGAACAGCTCTGCTGGGGCCAGGGAGAGAGCCAGCTGTATGATCATTTGATTGGAGTGTTACTCTGTCTCCAAATGAAAAATGGCAGGCGGGGAGGAGGTCTCATGAACCAGTGCTTTCTACCCCAAAATAAGTAACAAATAAGGATTGAAGTAGAAAAGAATGAGCGATACACCGTAAAGGCTTCAAAGAAGAGAGAGCAGGGACAAGACACCAAGAGAAATGATCTTGAGGCATCCATGTAAAATTTTGCTGTGATTACATGCTTCTTAGCTCTTGAGCATTTTACTCACCAGGAGATCTGTATGTAGTCTATGATATGACTGGAAATAGTAGACATGAAATGAATCCCATGTGTCATCATATGTCCCATCATAATAGCACTGCACATTTATGCCAATACTTAGCATTTGCAAAGCTCATGCCACCTCCAGAATTTCATTTGTTCTCTCAAAAGCCCAGGGAGGTGGGTAGGATCTATATTGTAATTCTCAGAAGAAGCAGCTCAAGCTTGGGGATGATCCCATTGAGTGGCAGATGAGAGACCAGAACCCAGGTTTCCTGCGTGATGTTCTTTCTACATCTTGTGCCTCTCCTTGATGCACTGTTCCTTGATCCAGTTATCACAGTGTGTAGTGTAACAGGAGCACAGCATGAGCTGGAAGAAGTGTACAGTGGTCACTGGAGATGTAGTGATAATTAGATAGTTGCCATGTGGACATTTGATGCCTTCTCACAGAGTTACTTGCCTTTAAAATAACATACTTCAAATAGCAGTGCATCAATTGGTCCCACTCTTAACAGACAAGGCTGGCATCCAGCATCTCTAGGCTCTGCCCTCACCTTTTTGCCCCCATCCTGAGCCATCATAAAGACACTTGGAGCTGAGTGGAAGCAGTATTTGTCTCACAATTACTTCTAATTGCCTTGTAGTTTTGTGGTGTATAAGCAGAATGACCTAAATACCAGTTATATGAAACTCCCTTTTCATCCTGGGGTCTGTATTAAGGAAGAGGTAAATCAGATCAGGGAATAGTGGCTCAGTGCATCTCCCAAATAACATTTATATGTAACGCCACCATCTTCACTTGTCAAAATGCCAGGTCTCCTTAACAGGCTAAACCTAAGGTTGACTCCCTCTGTGAAGCCTCCCTGGATTGTTCCCTCTTCTAGATTTCCATAGTGCTTGTCCTGATCCTACCTTTGGTGTTCATCATTTTCTGCATATTTCATCTTCCTGAACTCCTCATGCCAGAGACTGTGTCTAATTCATTTTTCTATTCTCGTCTACTCTGAGAACTGAGAAAAGCCAAGGTAGTTGCTTAGTTAATTACTTGTTGAATGAAAGTATAAACTAATTATGTCCTAGACATTGTGGAGGCATGTAAATAGACAGTTTACTCAGGGGGACCACTCCTAGGTGGCCTGAGGTGAGTTGGCAGTTTGCAGCAATCTCTTCATGACCTCAATGTGCCCGGAACTATGCACCTTTTTTTTTTTTGAGGGGTGAGCATTGGTTAGTTTTCCTTTGAAAAGAGGACAATGACAACATGGAAACCAATCAGACTAGTCCCCCAGTGACCCTAGTTTCTTCAGACATCAAATAGTTATACTCAGACTTGACCAGATTCTGCTGAATGAAATAGAGAATTTAGAATAGGAAATTTAAAAATTTAATTGTGTATATATATATATATATATATATATATATATATATATATATATATATATCTCACTTCATTTTCTGTTTTCTTCTTTCTCGAGCAATCTACTTTACAGAGATTATGTTTAGTTTATTTTTCTATCCTTCTCTACTCTAAACACTGAAAATGGCCAAGATACGTGCTCAATTAACTACCTGTTGAATGAAAGCATAAATTGACTATGTCCCAGGCATTGTGGAGGTATATAAAAGACAGGAGGACATGTGATGTCTTTTAAAAGTTCATACTTTATATTGACTCTCTATGTAGCAAACTCTTGAGTTTTGAAATAAATTCATTAAGATTCAATTACATTTTCTAGCAATTGTTATTATGTCAAATATTAGTCTAGGTTCATTTTCATATGCTTTCTTTAAAATTCAACATCTCTGAAGGGGGAATGATAACCCCCATTTACAGATAACCAAAAATATCAGCTTAGACTAGTAAAAATATGACATCATAAGTTGCAAAGCCATTAAACATCAGATCAGGATTCATTAAATTGATATTAATTGATCATCATTAACTAAATATGTATTCATTTAGTACTTGCTGCATGCTGGGTCTTGTGGGGACTATATGAGAGAATAAGAGATAATCATTACTCTCAAGGGGCTCACAGTCTATTGAGAGGGATGTATACTTAAGTGAAAAGCAATATCACGTAGCAAATACTCCAATAGGCTTATTGCTACTACCCAAAGATTCCGTGTGGACATATTGTGTTTTCACAGAAATATATACTGCTCTACATGTCCTCTACACTTCAGATACAAAAGTGGCAATGATGCTCAAAATCACAAATATCCAATAAGTTAAGTCATCACCAAAGAATTTTAATAATAAGAGTATAGGCTTCGGATTTAAGTTTTCTTACAACTAATTGGCAGCACACACATGCCATGGAGAAATGGACAGAAAGCTACTTTTTCTCACTCCATCAGATTTCAGTCAAAGAGCAGACTGGCAGGAAAATCTAGGACTTCTTGAAGGAGAGGACTGGAGAGAGAGGCGTGTCCTTGTAGAACAAGAAAAGCCCCACCCACAACCCAGTTCCCTGTCTCTGATAGATTGAGTTCCACCCTGTAAATATCCTCAGTCCTTTCTTTGACCCTTTGTGACTGAACACACTCTTAGTCTACTCAGTGAGGCGAGATTTACACTGAGTGGGGTGACAGCACGGGGATATCCTCCTGTTTGGCTTCATCTGAGCTAACCGTACCTCCACTGGCCACTGTCTGTGGTCTGAGCCCCTTTGTCCAAGAAGAGAAAGAAGAGCGTTGAGGACAGGCCACATCCTAGTCAGGTAAGGCCGGGTGGCTTGTCACCATTTCTGCGAAGAGATGGGGTCTCTCTCTATAAGTTGATTGCCCCTGTCTCCTCGCCTGCATTTCAGGCTATCCTAACCACAGCCTTGCACTTCCACCCAGGCTCACAGTTTTCAGTGACCAAATGACAGTCCTTCACTCTTTCTTACTGCTCAGAGTTGATGAGATTTGTAGACCAGCATTTTCCAGCCTATTCAGTCACTTGACCTACTTATCTATATATTGATTTTGATCTTAACTGCTCTATAAGAGCAGTAGGATAGGTATAATTTTCTCTATTCAGTGACTTAGTGAACTGAGGCTTGGTGAATTGAAGTGATTTGCTCTAGTTTGATCAGCAGGCTGAGGCCAAGATTAGATTTGATTCCTCCTTCTCTCTCCCTCTGCTATACTACCCAGCAGGTCATACCTTATCTCCAAAAGCCAAGAGAAGTGAAAGGGCTGCCTGAACTGTCAAATGGCAAACAAAAGGTGTTATTTCCTTGCAGGTAGATTGGGAGGGATGTTTTTGAATTCATCTGAGAGAGATTTCATAATGATATATAAGCTCCATCAAATAGGGCTATTTTTAGAGAACAAATGAGAATATGTGTGTAAAGGGGCTTGTAAATTAAAAAGCGGTATGCAAATGTGAGATGGTGACTACATAGAGCCTGAAACAGGTTCTGGCTCTGTGTGTAAGAAAGCTTTCATTTGGGCTGAATGACACTCTCCTAATGTCAGCAGCAGCATTAGGAGGCATGGATCCCAAAGGCCCTGGGGAAATATTTAGACTTCAGTCTTACTGAGAAATGTGGAAAAGCAAATCTCAATAGGGGGAAAAACACCCGCTAAATTCCTTCAAATTGACTCTTGCAATTTTCTTTCTTATGACAGCTATCATTATATCTTATTGTTCTACAGTTTTAAGAAAATCTCATCTTCAGTGATTGTGTAGTTTATTTTTTAAGATGCTAATTTTAGCTATCTTTTTTTTTTTTTTTACTTCATGCTCAAAATGTATCATTCGTAGTTGTTGAAAGAAATATTTCCTCTGTGTGTGTGTGTGTGTGTGTGTGTGTCTGTTTGTGTTTGTGTTTGAATTTGTTATGACAGTTCTAATATTCATCCCATGGATTGAAATGCTATACAATCTTTGGCAGACTTCTGTATATTCTTAGTGTCTTTCTAACTGTAAAAGTCTTAAAGAAATCATGTACTCAATTACTTTATTTAAAATAGAGAAACTAAAGCCCAGAAAGATGGCATAATGTGCACAAGGCTACCAGCCAGTGATCATTGAAACTGTAAGTCAAACACAGGTCAGTGACTTTTTCACTGCCCCAACAAGGAATAAATGGCATGGACATCCTTAAACAGAAGCATTAGCTGTGTCATTTTAGGGTCATACACAATATATTTTAAAATTCCTTTCAATTAATAGTTTTGGGGCATTTTAACCTTTTCTTAGCATCCAGTGAAAATATCATACCCATAGAGTAAGGGAGTTTTTCATAGAAGCTTCTTTTCTTATTAACTTGTTTCTTATGGAATATTTGTCTCAGCCAAATTTTGGAGCTGCGTAAGCAGTGGTAGGGTCTTTATTTTATTCAGCCAATCTGAATCTTCCTTTGTATCTTCTAGGATCCTTCTAAAGAGATGTCATTCAGTCAGAACTTGTAATTCTAGTTGTACTTTTGTTCAGAATTGTAGACTCTAATGGCAGGATTGACCTTGAGCATTTCTTTGATCCAGGGGCTGCACACCAGCAGCACATGTGAGTCTAGCATGTAGATGTCTTTTTTTTGTGCTGCAGTGTTAAACAAAATTAAACTAGCTGAGGATATTTAACATTTAGGAAATTTCTTGTAAAAATTTAGATATCTTGTGTTTCAGGAAGATCAGAAGATCTGGTAATAGTGGATCCACGTTTCCACATGGAAAACACATAGGCTAGGTCTACATAGCATATGATCCCTGTAGATGGAGCAATTCTCTGCAGTCCCTATAGAACCTGATTTAGGCTACCAGTTATTTGAGTGTGTCAATACCGATCTCTACCAATCTCTTATGTGTTCAAATCATTCTCTTTCAAGGGTAACCTAGTTCTACATAATGCTAGGTCAGGCCACAGATCGATGACATCAGGGAAGAGGTGAAATTAATTATTTGGCCTTAACCTCCCATTATTTAAGTGGTAGGAGGAGAAAATAATGACTTCATCAGAATATGCCATTGATCTTGATACCTGTTCAGGATCTTAAGCCAGATTCTGAGTCTGAGTGACTTGAAAGCTAAAGTGTTAAGCAAGCTGGCACAGCTCTAGCATAATCGCTGGGTGTCCACAAGAGAAAGAGAAAGAAAATTGACAAGTTCAGGCTAATACTTTTTACTCAAAATGTCAATGACATAAAAATAAGAAAAAAATATGATGTGTGATAGCAACGTGGATAGCGACACAATGCTCTGAATTCTCAAAGAATACAGGACAAATTGCTGAAATCCTTAAAACTAGCCCAATGATGTATTTTCTATAATCCATTCATTAATAAAATAATCACCTCTTGATCACTTACGGTGTCCACCACCCTAAGCTTGAGGATTTAGGGATGACGATCAGTGACTGTTCCCTAAAAGAGCTTACTAGGATTGAAAATTTGTACACAAATAACTACAACACAGGAAAAAATATGATAAATCCTGAAAGAAGAAGAAAGCAAATGGTTTTATCTAGGTGTGTTGCCATCAGGGATGGCTGTAAGAATAAAATGGCATTTGATTTGGGCTTTGGACAGATAGAGGTGAGAACAGTTTCCAGCAAAAGAATTTAAGCAAACTCATAAGTTAGTACTGTCTGAAGTGTTCTGGAGGGATAGAGAGAATTCTCTGTGACTGTATATAGGGCCAGTGGAACTAAAGGGTGATTGGGGCTGAAAATTTGAGTCTGCACCAGATTCTGAGTGTTGAGTGGTAGGTTAGGGGCTTTGGATCAGGCACAATATGGTGGATTTGAGGAGCAGCACAACTACTGACCAGACATTTTGTCCAAACTCATGGCTACCCAAGTCTATAATTTGGCAGTGACCGAACATCTGCGTAGGCATCACTTTAAGTTTTTAAAAAGCATTAAAAAGAAAAAAACAGAATTGAGCACTTCTAAACTTCTAAGCACAGTGGACAGTACCAGATGCTTAGGGAGGGAGGCAAGGGGATAATATACAGTAGAATTAGAAAGATGGATGAAAATATTTTTCAAATACATTGAGCAAATGTGTGAGAAATATTTTTGAAAAAATATGGTTAAGACAGTTTTTTCTTTTAAAAAAAATCAGGTCTATTCCTTTGGATAGAAAAATGATGTTGTATAAGTTCTTAACTTGTAGGATGCGGAGAGTTATTTTTAGATGATAAGCTTTGTCCTTTGGTCTGAGAAGCAGTCATTCTCTAAGGAATAGTTATAGATGGTCCTTGCCCTAAACTATTCCATAATAAACACTGCTAGAGAATTCCACAAAATGTAAATATGTGACTGCTCCACTGTGCTTTATAGAACACTTTATGGGTTGAAGGGAAGATTCTGGTCTTGTGAAGGGCTGCACCTGTCACCAGGACAATGTTTACATACATACACCAAGGTATTTGTGTAATTAACCAAACTTTTCTCATTTTCATGCTCATGGTTGTGTGAGAGATTGGTTCAGAATTATACCTATATCTCAAAGGTGTGCGCTCGTAGGGAAGTAGGTAGGTGATGTGGCACAGAGTAAAATAAAATATTTGAGCAAGAGTCATTCATTTACAATTGTTCAATACAAACATCTCTTCAAGTTTCAATCATTCAAAACTATTTATTCAATATTTATTCTAAGGTTTGGAAAAACAGCATCAGTGAACAAAAAGAAATAATCTCTGCCCTCAAGTAGTTTACATTTTGGATGATACAGGTGGGAAATATTTAAAAACAATCAGTAAAATGTGTAGCATATGAGACATAGAGAAAATAGAACAGGGAAGGGAATCAGAAGTCTTGGAGAGTTGAGATTTTGGAGAGGGTGCTTAGAGAGAAATACATTGTTATTTGATTAAGGAACCTACTAATACAAGGGGATGGACCATGTAAATAACTGGAGAAACAGCATTCCAGTTAGCTGGAACAGCAGGTACAAAGGTCTTCAGGCAGGAGCATGGCTTCTTGGCACCTTTAAAGAATAAGACATAGATTGAATTGAGTGGAAAATCTTTGGAAATGAAGTTAGAAAGATGATGGTGGAGTGGTGGTGGGGGAAGCAACAATGCAGGGCCCTGTTAAGACTTTGATCTTCACTCTGAGTAAAATGGGAGCCATTTGTAGACTTTGGTCAAAGGAATGCCATGGTTTGACTTACATATAAAAGAGATTCCTCTGTCTGTGTGTTGAGAATAATGAAGGTGGAGTGGGGAGCAGGCAGGCAGAAGCAGGGAGATTCATTCGACTCATTGCTATAATCCAGATGAGTGAAATGGAAGCTTTGACAAGCAGGTCGTGGTGGAAGTGATGACAAGTGTTTGGATCTTGTGGCGGATCGATTTAATGGGGAAGACAGGAAGCAGCCCAGGATGACTCTCAGATTTTTATTAAGTAACTGGTAGAAAGGAGTGGCCTTTACATGAGATGGAGAAGACTGTAAGAGAAACGGGTTTCAAAGGATCAGTGGGAGCTTGCTTTTGGACAGGTTAAGTTGGAGATGTCAAGCAGTAAGTTACTACACGAATCTGGGATTCGATGAAGATGTCTGAACTGAAGCTAAAAAGTGAGAGTCATCAAAATACATGATATTTATAGCAATGAAATTAAATGAGATCAAGAAGTTAGTGTATACAGAAAAGATGAGAATTTTAATGGCTGACTTGGGGTGCTGTAAGGTTTTGGGTTGGAGAGGTGAGGAAAATCTAGTCGATAGTGTACCAAAGGGGAAAATTCATGGCAGTTCCATGCCAGTAGAGAAGAGAGTTTTATCACTGAAATTGTTTAGAACCCTCAGTACACGGTATAATGAAAAGCATTTTTCATTTAAATTTTCTGTAAACAACAGCCCTTTATTGTCATCTGCACCCTGGAGAAGACCATGGCTGTTATGACCACTGCCCTCTATGACCCTCTGGTTCCACAGGAACCAAGACAGCAGATGGAGAAGGAACAGTGGGAGTGGTGGGTGAACATCAGGTGATTGCAGTGTGTTCTGGGATCCAGGTAAAGACACTGTCCAAAGAGGAAAGAGTGGTCAGATGGCACAGATGCTGCTGAGAGTCAGAGTGAGATGATGTCAGAGATTTGAACATGCGGGAAGCAGCTGGGGTGGGTTCAAAAGAAAAAGTAAGAATAGGAATTGGAGCTGGAGGACATAGCCATTCCTTTCAAGAAGATTATTTGTAAAGGACCTACAGAAAATGGGCACAAATTGGAAGGTAAAGAGAGAGGCTTTATTTTCCCCTTCAGATAAGAGAAAGAGGATAAAAATATACTTTTTTTAGAAATTGTAACTTGATTGAGACACATAGAGTATTTTATTTATCTTCTCTATTCCAGGGAAGTTGTCCTGATAAGAGTTATGGTCTTACTTTCTTTAGAGAAGGAAAATAGGGCTCAGGAGTTTAAACTATCTGTCCCAAATCATGCAGCAAATTAATAATAGATGGGGATTTAAATTTGGGTTTTAAAAGTTAAGTTCATTGTTCTCTTCACTGCCACTGCCTCATCTTAGACAGATAATTTTGGAGGTCACATAACTTTAGAACTCTCAATATAGCTCTATAAAACTTTCACTTTGTCATTGTTTAAGGACTTTTCATAAATCCCAAGGAATTCACACTTCTCAGCAATGTCTTCTAAATGGCAAGTGCTGTTATACCAGATGCAGGATGTTTGGGGCACCGAGAAAGAACCAGAACTCAATGTCTGCAACAATGAAAACTTGCTTTATTTGGAAAGAGTCTTCTAAGCATGGTCAACAGGGTTTCAGGTTGAACCATCTGCATGCTGGAGGATGAGAACGCAGCTTTTTATACCTGTAATCTCAAATTGAGTCTCACATTATGATACATCCTTAATGTTGTTTATTGCTTTCTGTTAAAAGTTCTTTCTGCTGACATGGAGCTCTGGGTCCTGAACCCTACCTTGTTCCCACTTGGGACATTGCTACTCTGTAAATGGAGATACATTGAAACACATATTTGACTCAGCCCAGGACAATACAAATACAGAATAAAAAGCTTTGCACACCATTTGTCATCTCCCAGTGGCAGCTGTTCTTTCCCATCATTGTTGGCATCAAAAGGCAACTTCTAGAATAAAATATATTCTCTCCATAGTGGATCACACTGTGTCCTTGGTGTCTGTTTAGTGCTTGACTTTGTGCACAAGCTCTTAGATCCATGTGTATTTGGACAGCTTAGGGTGACCCTGCGGTGCCCCTATAATGCTCCTATTTCACTTTGTACAGATTCCTATCTGGAACTTATCTGCTGTCTTATAATTATCTATTTGCAGATCTGATTCTTTCACATACAATGTACTCCTTAAGGGCCTAAGTTATATTTGCAGATTTTCTTCTACTCTCCACATCTCTCTTTTCCCCAGCACAGTGCTTGGCATAGAGAAGGTTCCCCCCAAATGTGTTTGAATTAATAAATTGAACATTTCGTACTATGCAGAGTTGCACTATGGAGATTATCTGTCACACAGGAAAAAAAGTGGAGTGTCCAAGTTCAAGATGTTCTTATATGTAGAATTAATGAATTAGGAAATCAAATCTATCATTTTGGAAGCCAACTAGTATGGTTCATTTTGCTCTATAGTCAGGGATACCTAAACCTGTATAAATGATGTGTCCGTTTTGAAAATTTTATGCCATCATTACTCATGCCTGTAATCCTCAGTAGCATCAGTATAATCATTAACAGCTGTTGATACCATAAACATTGGTTTAATTGTTAATATATTTAATGAATAAAGAATTCTTTGGGATCAGTAAAACAAAGAAGATGAAATTAATAAAAATGTCCTAAGATATACACACATCACCGACTTCTCAATCTCACAACCAAAAAAGCATTACAAATTAAAACAAATATTGGACTAATTTAAAACATTAATGCATTTTTTAAATTATAAAACTCCCTTCTGACCTGAAGAAAATGGGCTTATGTGTTTTTCCATTTTTGTAATTCTTTTTATTAAGATGTAATTGCCATGTAATAGTTCTCCCTTATCTGTAGGGAATATATTCCAAGACCCCCAGTGGATGTCTGAAACCACAGATAGTACTGAACCCTGTATACATACTATGTTTTTTTCCTATATATACATATCTATAATAAAATTTAATTTATAAATTAGGCACAATAAGAGATGAACAATAATTACTAAAAATAAAATAAATCAATTATAACAATATACTGTAATGAGTTATGTAAATGGTTTTAGAGCTATTATTAAGTAATCCCTGGACAAAGGGATGATTCATATCCCAGGCAGGACAGGAAGAGACAGCACACTGCTCAGAATGGCATGCAATTTAAAATGTAAATTGTTTATTTCTGGAATTTTCTACTTAATATTTTTGGACCAGGGTTGACCACAGTAACGGAAACTGGGAAAAGTGAAACTATGGATAAAGGGGAAACTGCCGTATGACATATTTGTTTTGGATGCAGAATGTAATGATTTGATATTTGTATATATTGCAAAATGATCACCACGATAAGTCCAGTTAATATCCATCACCACACATAGTTACAATTTTTGC
>NW_011888795.1:5615778-5617329 GCF_000151845.1 Pteropus vampyrus | reverse complement strand
CTCCCTTATCTGTAGGGAATATATTCCAAGACCCCCAGTGGATGTCTGAAACCACAGATAGTACTGAACCCTGTATACATACTATGTTTTTTTCCTATATATACATATCTATAATAAAATTTAATTTATAAATTAGGCACAATAAGAGATGAACAATAATTACTAAAAATAAAATAAATCAATTATAACAATATACTGTAATGAGTTATGTAAATGGTTTTAGAGCTATTATTAAGTAATCCCTGGACAAAGGGATGATTCATATCCCAGGCAGGACAGAAAGAGACAGCACACTGCTCAGAATGGCATGCAATTTAAAATGTAAATTGTTTATTTCTGGAATTTTCTACTTAATATTTTTGGACCAGGGTTGACCACAGTAACGGAAACTGGGAAAAGTGAAACTATGGATAAAGGGGAAACTGCCGTATGACATATTTGTTTTGGATGCAGAATGTAATGATTTGATATTTGTATATATTGCAAAATGATCACCACGATAAGTCCAGTTAATATCCATCACCACACATAGTTACAATTTTTGCATATGTGTATAGAGAACCTTTAAGATCTACTTTCTTAGCAACTTTCCAATATACAATTCAGTATTATTAACTATAGTCACCATGCTGTACATTCCATTCCACAGCTTACTTATTTTATAATTGGAAATGTGTAACTTTTGATCTTTATAACTTGAAATTTATACTTTTTGACCCTCTTCACCCATTTTTTTTCCACCCTCCACCCTTGCCACTGACAAACACCAATTTATTCTCTGTATCCAAGAGCTCATTTTGTTTTGTTTTGTTTTAGATTTCACATATATATGGGCTATATATTCTACTAAGACTTAAACTGCTACAACATGTCTGGGAGGACCATATATACCAATTTGGCCACATGTACTAAGAACCCTAAATCTACAAACTCTTTGACCCAGTATTTCCAATCCTAGAAATTTATACTAAGGAAAAAAATAAGGATTATGAAAAGTTTTACCTATAAGTATCTTCAGTGCATAGTCATTATAAAAGCAAAGTAAAAAGGAAGCAACATGAATAGCTAACAATAGGGGATGAGTTAAATAAACATAACTGGTTGTATAATGGAACCCTATATTGCCACTAATATGCTGTTGTAGGAAATTATTTATTAATCGCTCAGTGTAGCACAGTTGTGGAAATAGGCTTGAGGTCCAAGAGACCTTTGATCAATGTAGAGCTGTTATCACTTACTAACTGTATGACCTTGAGCAAATTCCTCAACCTTGAGTTTCAGTTTCCTAATCTGTAAAATGAGGATAATTAATAATACCTGAACCACAGGACTGGTGAGTTCAAAATTAGCCAATGCAGTTAAAGCCAAGTGTTTAGCACACAGTAAGTGCTTAATAAGTTTTGGCTACCATTGTCAGTCTCAGGATCCTCCTCAATATGTTAAGTGTAAAAAACAGCTTTCGAAATATATATACAGCATAACTCTATTTTTGAAGTAGAAAAATGATATTATCTTATTATCTACAAATAAATGTAGAAGTCTGAAATGATA
>NW_011888795.1:5613309-5614473 GCF_000151845.1 Pteropus vampyrus | reverse complement strand
CTTTCGAAATATATATACAGCATAACTCTATTTTTGAAGTAGAAAAATGATATTATCTTATTATCTACAAATAAATGTAGAAGTCTGAAATGATATACATCATAATTATTTACTTTCATTTTCTCTGCATGGTAGATTTAGGAGAAAATTTCTTTTGTTTCTTTAACTTTTATGTAGAGCCTATAACATAATAAAGTTAAATGTGTCCAAATAATCATTAACATCAGTTCCTATAAGTGAACATCTGTCAATGCAGTAGTTCTTTGCCTGTGTTATCACTGTTTTTCTCATTGTCAGGTCACCAAAATCTCTCTGTACCATTGCCATCGAGAACATATATCCAGTGTTTGGCAGTGCTAGGCTAATTACTTCCAAGTTCTCCTTGCTCCTGTACCTTTGTCCTTCTGTCATACCCTATGTGATGTACATCATAAACATTTATTAAGCATCTGTTCTGTTTAGAACACTTGGTGTTGGCAGTAACAGTGGGATGCAAAGTATTACAAAGGATGATTTCTGACCTTGAGCTGCTTATAGTAGCCCTGGAGGAAATGAGTTTTTACCTATGAGGCATGCAATGCTTCATAGTGTTGAGAGGTCCTTCTGTCACAAGTGAGTTTTGGTGGCTAGAGAAAGCTTCCTTAAGGAAAGGGGGCTGAACTATTAGGTGGACTTTAAAACAAGTGTATTTTCATAGTTCACAGACATAGTGATCTCTGAGTAGGATGAAGCCCTCTCACACTTCTTGTGCCAGCATTACCTTTGGTTAGGTTTCTTATATGATTGCCTCTTTACTCCACCACTTTCTAGGGTTTTAGGTTTTTATTCTTACATTTCAATCAATTCCCCATATTGTATATTCAATTAATTGTACCCATAGCCCTGAGACTCCGACTTAAATTAACTTGGTATACTTCCTTGAAAATTCCTAAAAAAAGTTTAACATTTTCCTCCTCAATCATAAGTATAATGTATGTTCAACGTAAAAAAAAAAAAAGTTGGAAAGTTTAGAAAAATGTTAAAAAGAAAGTAAAAATCACCCATAAACCAGTCATGCAGAGATAATCATTCATAACACTTTGGTGCATGTGCTTCTAATGCATGGGTGGATATTTTTTAATATAATATTTTATAATCTGCATTTCTGCTTCATAAGATCTTTTC
>NW_011888795.1:5605928-5612004 GCF_000151845.1 Pteropus vampyrus | reverse complement strand
TCAAATTATTCTGTCCAGTCCATCTGTAATTAAGAACTTTGTTCTCAGAAGATCTGTTCATTGGCAGTGCATTGGACTTATCTCTCTAACACAAATATTTCCTCCATCTTTTTTTCCTTATATAATTTATATAACAAATTTATAACTTCTTGGCCTGTATAGCAGTTTCATAACTTCTTGTGATAAAACTTGCCCAAGAAACACTATCTATCTCCGTCTCTCAAAGCTGCTTTTGATTTTATTTTCTGAATGCAGTCATTACATATCATTGGGCAGATAAAAATCATTGCCCAAAAATCCAATTATCCATGTACAAGAAATAGTCTCTATTTCAGTATGAATTTTAGTTCTTTTCTGACTTTCATTTTTGGAGAATTTCTAAAGGCCAAATTTGTATGAAACAGAATGTGTTTTTTTTGTTGTTGTTTTTTTTTGGATTTGTCACTGGAAGATGATGAGTTAAAAAGATATCTAGAGATATCACTTATTTTAAATGGTCTCTCTATTTCATATGTTCAAATATACCAATACAGCTTCTAACAATGTACTGGTTAATCCTGCTTTCTTTATCGTGAGATCTAAATCTCTAGAATGGGTAACGTTACTAGTGAACCAAAGCAAGAATCTTAGAGATGCCTATACAGGATATGACGTTGGACTAGCATATGTAAGGTCCCTCCCACATTGAAGATTCTACATTCAGTCACTCCCAGCAGGAGAGTTGGTTTCAGCAAGTCTCTGCAGCATTTTCTTATAAGTTTATCCACTGGCTGGGCTTTAGTGGGAGAATTACAGATGTTTTGTAGTCAAACATTAATGGAATTTGGAGCCTGACATTTTCTATTTAGGTGGACATAATATGAAATAGGAATAGTGCTGAGTATTATAGATTGGCCCCAGCCCATTAAGATGGAAAGAAAGTTAACAGGAAATATGTTGTGGAGACATGTCAAACATTTCAATGATCTCTTTAAACACCATATGGTGTCATAGTTGAAGTTCTTTGATGCAGAGATATTGTCAAATAGTAATACTGTGTACTAATCTACGTTTAGTGACACTTATCTCAAAGGAGAAGCTTTAAGGAGTAATCAAACTTATCCATTCACTTGCATTTCTCCATTCACAAATAGGACATATATAAGCCACGAATGTTCTTTCACCACCTTTATATTCTGAAGGGATATTCTAGGGGCAGGAATTGACACAAGAAGTGAGTGTACAGGTAGCTTGGGCAACATCATATTCTGGCTCTGTGGATTTCAGTTTCTACCAGGTCCCCTGGGCTAGGCAGAACATGCATCTTGGAAAGACTCAAACATCCCTAGTCTAAACACATTACCTCTCCTTGCTATCAGCCTCCACATTTCACCAGTAGTTTTGACTTCATCATGATGGAAATCAGCCTTCACTAAAAACTTTGGGCAGTAGCACTTTCCCTTTGGCATCTTTCAAGGACTGCTAACAGCCTCTGCCCGGATATTATTTAATTACGTCCTTCTTCTATGATAATATACTAAAGGCTCTTCAAAAGATGCGAGATCAAGGTACTCTATCATTTACAATGTACTTTCACAACTTTTTCATTTGATCTTCACAAAAAAATCTTGTAGAGAAAGCAGGGCAGGTATCAACACGCACATTTTCATAGATAAAAAAGTTGAGTGGTATTATTACAACATGTCTATACACTTAATATATGAAGATGGCATTACTGACCACACTTAATAATAATGACTGTTTTGATTGATCTTTCCCTGGTCCATATTCCTACTTCCTTCTTGATCACTTTGTGAATAAAGTCCTACAATTACAGAAAGGCTGATCAAAACCAGACATTATCCCTCCCCAGTTAGCCTGCCTTGAGGTACACATTCATAGAATCAAAGAAATGTGAATATCATGGGTAGCATTTTAATTTTCTCAGTATGTTTACTATCCGTTCTGCCTAATGTTGCTCATTGCTTTATCAGTCATGGTAGCATGTCACACGTAAATATACATTTATCCTTACTTTAACATTCTGGACTTATTTATGTATTTATGTGCACATATAACTATACTTTCTTGGACACTTTTTTGTTTTCTGTTTTGTTTTGTTACTGAAACATAGAAAAAGAAAAAGCCTTTTATACAGATGTTATTGTTTCTCGTCTGTGTCCCTTATCTAACAACCTACAGCAAGCTAACATAAACTTTTTCTTTTATGCTTTGGAAATCTGAACTGTTCACTTAAAAAAATAATCTCAGAATGAATTTGAATGTCATTCTTAAGACAGAACTATTTCCATTTCTCTATACTTATGCTCTGGTATCCATTATTTTCCTGAGAAATATCCCTTTACTCCAGCTCTCTTCTCTCTCTCTCTCTCTCTCTCTCTCTCTCTCTCTCTCTCTTTAAATCCTCTTCCTATCTTGTAGAACAGGCTGAATTCTCACCTGGGTAGAGTGGAAATGGGTTAAAGTTGCCTTAGGATGATTATACACTTTCTCATGTATAATTATTTTTTTCAATTTAGTGTCTTGTTTCTCATTCTTTATTTTAGAAGCTCAATGTATGCTTCATTATTAAAATATATATTGTCCTTCAGTTATGGTGACCAACAAGATAAAACAGTATTTGTTTTTAAGACCCTGGGCTGTGCTTTCTGGTCTTGTTCCATCCCTTTCAAGTGCCTGCTCCTGAATATTGTCCTTTGGGTTCAGGATAAGCCTCTCCTCCCTTCCCTTCATTCCTAGACCTGCTTTCAGGAAAGGCTCCCATATCTGTCACTTACCCTTCAGGGTAGTGTCAGGCAGAAGTGAGATTTTCCTTGTTCTGTCTGTCTAATGGTACAAACATCTTCTATGACATCGGCTGTGACTGAGCTCACTGTGTTACACAAAAGGTTAAGCATTCCGTGGGCACCTGAGAGGACAAATGAAGGCATGGATTTTTCCCTCATAAAGCTCACGATTGACTCTTGGAGATGAATCACAGAAAATGACTAAGAAACTGGTTGATAAAAAACCGTGTGCCTTGAGAGCACAGGAAAAATTGCATTTCTAAATTGCCATTCATGTTAAGTTTGTGGGATCTGGTGAATGTGGAGCCTGATTTAGAAGAAAGAGCTTCAAATCTTCTCTTGTCAGTTCTGGTTCCATCACACCTGAGGAGATAGACTCTCTCAGCTAAATCTCCTTTGCATTTTCTGTCATGGGTACTCCGTGGAGTGAAGGTATTTATTGCTGACCCATTTGTCCAGCTAACATATAACAAATGCTTTTTATGTGCTCTACTTGGTGCTAAGGATACGGCAGTAAACAAAACTGTCCCTATCAATAAAGATCTTATGTACTAGTGGGAAGAATGTGAAAGTTAAGGCAAGCTAACAGGTAGCCATAATACAATATGATAAGCACTGTCATAAAGATAAGCATAGTTGACAATGAGAAATAGTGGAAGACATATAATTTATGAAACAAGATTGATCAGGGAAGCGACTAGCTGCTTTCTCGGCTGAGAGAAGAAGGGCAGTGGGAGTTAACAAGTATAGGAAATGAGAAGGAGCTTGGTGGATTTGTGGGACTAAAGGTAGGATCGTATGGCTGAAGCATAGAGTATGAGTGGTGTGGTGTGGCAAGGACAATCGAAGAAAAGGGAGGGAAGAGAACATGAGACATGAATTTCTACAGGTGAGTAGGAGTTCACTTCATGAAGGTCTTGCCTACCATGCTCAGGAGTTCAGATTTTATTTGGAATGCAATGGAGATTTATTGAAGTTTAAGTGACCAGTGACTCAATCCAGCTTGTATTTTAGGAAGATTAGTGTTCCTGCTGTGTGCTCCAAAAATTTAAGAAAGTAATATTGGAGAGGGACCAGTTAGAAAGCCTTTGTAACGATCCTCAAGAGCTGAACTAAAGCCATGGCAATAAGTGGAGTAAAGTAGAGACTCCAGTTGATGCTAAGGACTTAAAAGCTATGGATGGATTAGGTGCCTGATTTGTTATTATTGGGCAAGAAGAGGGAATCAGGCAGGTCTCCAGGCTGGCAACTATGTAGCTGTGATCTCGCTCACTGAGATTGGAATGAAGAAGGAGGAACAAGTTTATGGGGGAAGTAAAAAGATATTAAGTTCATCTTTGGATATAATGAGCTCGAATACGTGGGGGTCAACTAAAATGACATGTCTAGTAGACAGTTACATAGGCGGATTCAGGGCTTGGGAGAGAGATCTGACTGGAGATATGACGTGGGAGTCTATAGATTATTGTTAAACAATGAGAATGAAGAAGATTGCTTAATGAGACAATCCAGAGTTTGCTCTGATAAACATCGGTGTGTGAGAAATAGAGTCTCCATGAAGGAAACTCTAAGTCATGCATACGTAAGTAAAGAGAAAATTGGGAATCTGCAGTTCCAAGGAACATAAAGCAACAATAATTTCAAGAAGGATAATGTCAGCAATCAATAGTGCCAAAGAAATCAAGGAAGATAAAGAGTGCAAAGTATCCACTGAATTTGATCATGAGAGTTTGTCGAGAATATTTCAAAGATATACTGGGACTAAAAAGCAGATTTCTGTGGATTAAGATGCAATTGATATAAAATTAAGTGGAGACAGCAAGGATGGACCGTTTTTTGAGAAGCTTAGTCATGAAAAATAAGAAATAGAATTATCCTTGTGCTTTCTAAGATCAAATGGAATAAATGTGCTCTTTCCTTCTGTCAAAACTTAAATATGGAGGCTACTCTCTTCTCAACTGAATTTCTCCAGTTTTCTCACTATTCTTCATGTAACACAGTCCTCATTATCTGAGTGATAAAAACCTCTTTAGAAAAGGGGAAGGTCATCTCACAGGCCAAAAGTCAGATAATGAAAATAAAAGAGAAAGGAATTTGAAAAACAGCTGTTGATATCATGAAGTGTCTCCTCATTAATTCACTTAACAAATATTTACCATGGGCCAGATGTACACCAGGTACCTCTGACAGTGGGAAACTGATGGTGTGTAGGCTTTAGAGCTGTGTCTTCAAGACAGCTCCTCAGAGCCTGGCTTTATAGGGATAGGAGAGAGCTGAGGTCTGACTCCTGGAGAAAGAAGTCCTCATGAAATGTTGGTTTCTCTTGCCCCGTAGGTCAGCTAAGCCCTCCTATGAATTTGAGGCAGTAAGAATAGGAAAGAGACTTAAATTCTGGTATGTCCTCTAACTTGCTTTGTGATCTGAGGTAAGTCATTTTCCTGCTCCCATCAAGACATTAGGTTTCTTATTTATAAAATAGGGGTGTTGAGTTAAATGATATCTAAAATGTCTGACATCGCTCTCAGATTCTATCATGTGAAATCAACTGAATATTCACTTTGAGAAAAATAATCCTGTAAGCTTGCCAGTAATATGGTATTTCTGGGCCTATGTGATAGTTACATGGGTGCGTTTATTTTATGATCCTTCACTGATCTGCGCGTTTATGATTTTTTGAGTGCCTGTCATACTTCAATGAAAATGTTTGTAATAAAAATGCCATTAAATAAGAAAGGATGTAGTGTTTTGTTTTGTTTTGTTTTGTTTTGTTTTGTTTTGTTTTGTTTTGTTTTGAGTTGAGGGAGAGTGTCATCAGCATGTGGATGAATATCTTTCCCTGAATTTCATGAAATCTGTACATGAGAAGTCACAGTTGGCCAAGCAGGAAACCCAGGCTCCGGTGTGATTTCCTTAAACAAAGCTCCCAGCCAGGACCTTCTGGTTGTGGAATGTGTGCTAGCGCTCCCACCTGGTACCAAGATTAATACTGGATAAGTAGTAATCCCTGGTGGACAGAATCCACACACTCCCCTGGGAGGTCCTAATACCTGGGAAAGAAGCTCGTTCTAATTTCTAAGCTTTGTCACCATCTAGTTTCTGAATCAGTAAATTCAAAATCAGGGATCCTGTTTACTTTGGAGAGAGAAGAAAAGAGGCTGCTGCAATCAGAATTGTTGGTCTAGGTTGATTCTTTTGATTTCTCTGCTCCTTTCTTTTTCACTTGTACATGAAGAAGATATTTGAGTGCTGATAGGCACCCCCAGAAGTATATCACCAGGACTATCAGGACT
>NW_011888795.1:5598874-5601003 GCF_000151845.1 Pteropus vampyrus | reverse complement strand
CCTTCCTTCCTTCCTTCCTTCCTTCCTTCCTTCCTTCCTTCCTTCCTTCCTTCCTTCCTTCCGAATTATTTTAACAAATTTGAATAACATTATTCATAATATTTTATAACTTACTTTTCTCATTAACAATATATTTTGGACATCTTTTCATGGTAAAAATATACCCTCACATTTTTAATGACTACATTGTATTTTATTGCATGGTATAACATATCTTATTTAACCAATTCCCTACTGATAGTACTTAGTTTCACTGTTTTTTTTTTTTTTAGTATTAGATACAATGTTGTGTGAGTGTCTAATGTTGCTACTATGTACAATATTTTGCTATTAGACATAAAATGGTATATTTTTCTGCTATCAGACACAACATTGTGATGAATAATTTTTTATATTATGTTTTTGAGCATTTGTCTAAATTATTTCCTTAGCATACATTTTTAGAATTGTGATGGCTCAGTTGAAAACATGCTCAATTTTAAGTTAGTAATAGGGCACGATTTTAATTGTGCCCTATTACTAACCAAGAAACACAAAAGAAGTTGCACTATTATCATTGCTTTTAATTCCTAAATAAACTTTCAGGCCAGTGGGTTTTCAGGCAAAAATGCTATGAAATCTCTTCCCTTGTTCAGCTTCCTGTCTCCTGAGAATAAAGATGAAAAACAGAACTACTTGCAGGCTCCTTTTCTCTTTCCAGAGGATAGCCCTGCAGGATTGTGGAGTCTGTGTAATCAAATTGCATCCATCAGTGCCCCTGTTTATTTTTTAAACAAATTTTATATATCTATTTTTTCCATTATAGTTGACATACAATAGTATATTAGTTTTAGGTGTATAACACAGTGATTAGACATTTATATAACTTATGAAGTGATCATTCCGATAAATACAGTACCTATCTGACACCATACATAGTTATTACAATAGCACTGACTATATTCCCCATGCTGTACTCTACATCCCCATGGCTATGTTGTAACTACCAATTTGTACCTCTTAATCCCTTTGCTCCTTCATCTATCCCCCAAGCCCCCAATCTGACAACCATCAAAATACTCTCTGTATCTATGAGCTTGATTCTGTTGTTTGTTTCTTTAGCTGGTTCTCTAGATTCCATATATGACATTTGTCTTGCTCTGTCTGACTTACTCTACTCAGCATAATACTTTCTAGGATCATCCATGTTGTTGCAGATGGTAAGATTTCATTCTTTTTATGGTTGAGTAATATTTCATTGTATATATACATCATCTCTTCTCTATAAATTCATCCACTGATGGACACTCAGGTATCCTCCATATCTTGGCTACTATAAATAATGCTACAATGAACCTCTAGATTCACATTTCTCTTTGAAGAAGTGTTTTGGATTTGTTTAAATAAATACCCCAAAGTGGAATTACCGGGTTCTTTCTTGTCTCTTGTTATAGCTTTTGCTTTAAAGTCTATTTCGTCTAGTATAAGTATTGTTACCTCAGGTTTTTGTTTGTTTGTTTCCATTTTCATGAAACATCTTTTTTTTCATCCATTTACTTTCAGCCTGTGTGTGTCTTTCGATCTGAAGTGAGTCTTTTGTAGGCAGCATATGTAAGGGTCTTGTTTTCTTATCAATTCAGACACACTCTTTTAATTGGAGCCTTTAATCCATTTACATTTAAAGTAATTGTTGCTAGATACCTAGTTATTGCCATTTTATTATTCAAATATTTTTTCCTTTTTTCTTTTTTCTCCTTCTTTAACTGTACTTCTAACATTTACTATAATACTGGTTTAATGATGATGAACTCCTTTAGCTTTTTCTTGTCTGGGAAGCTCTTTATCTGTCCTTCAATTCTAAATGATAGTTTTGCTGGGTACAGTAATCTTGGTCATAAGTCTTTCCTTTTCCTCACTTTAAATATTTCATGCCAACCTCTTCTGGCCTGCAAAGTTTCTATTGAGAAATTAGCTGACTATCTTATGGGAGCTTCCTTGTAGGTAACTAACTGATTTTCTCTTGCTGCTTTTAAGATTCTCTTTTTCTCTTTAACCTTTGGCATTTTAATTATTATGTGTCTTGGTGTGGGCCTCTTTGAGTTCAACTTGTTTGGTACTCTCTGCACTTCCTGGGCTTGTATGCCTATTTC
>NW_011888795.1:5596395-5598824 GCF_000151845.1 Pteropus vampyrus | reverse complement strand
CTAAGCACTTATGTCTGAGGGATGAGGTAACGTGCAAACTACAACAGGTCAGACATCATCCTGCCCTTCAGATCTTAGACCTGACAGAGAAAATGTAAGGCATCTATTCAACCATTTGAGAACTTGTACTGAGTGCCTACTCTGTAGAATTCCCATGCCAAGTGCTAGCTATAAAGATGAATGCAGCACAGCTTCTGTTCGAGTTGCTCATGGCTCAGGAGTAAAGTCAAGAAAGTGAACGCTGATTACAGAACAGCGTGACAAAGCTACAAGGGCCACAAACCCAAGCGCTATCATAACCCCTACACGGTGAGTGGTGGAAGTGTTTGTGGACGTGTGCAAGAAAATTAATCTTAAGGAGTCACAAGATATCTGTAGTCTCACGAGTTTCTGTAGTCAATATTCTTGTCTTTATCAATTCTTTTTTCTATATATATTTTGGAAGAAACTACTCTATAAAGTAATATCTTGTGTGAGGAGCTCTGCTAACCTCCAAATTTTTTTTCTTCTTAAATGCCAGAATAGTTATTGATGCTCTAGCAAGTCTCTGGCCCTGGCCTCTCTCACCTGGGTGAGGTGCCCAATGTTCCATTATTGATGTCTCTAGCAGCTCAGGTCAAGGTGGATATTCATTTGTATTAGCAGGAAGTCAGAGACAAAACACCCCAGAATCTTCACAGTGTGCACCCAAATTGGTGACTGCCATCATAATTCTCTTCCTCTGACCACATAGTATTTGAATCACATGTGTTACAGAACTAATGTGCTGTTTAAAGTCACATAATGAAGATGAGATGAGGGAAACCATATATGAACAACCTCTTATAAGCTTAGATCTAGAGTATTCTAGGTAATCAAACCTATGGAGTTATTGAGTTGGACAGAAATTTAGGAATAATTTAGACCAAAAGCTTTCAAACTTGAACACATTTCACACTGCCTCCCCACCCCCCCGCCAACAAATGAAAGCCTCAGAAGAAGTACAGAAAGGAATAAATGGATCTCCGTTGATTAAAATGGGTTAATTTCTTGGAGTATAATTTGCAAACCATAAAATCTGGCTTCTCATTTTGTAGATGAGAAATCTGTGGTGTAGAGAGAGGAAATGACTTGCTCAGGGTCACCTAGTGAGGGTGGGATGGAGGGAAGGAGGGATCCACATTTATATATCCGGGCCCTATATTCTCCCCTCACCCTCTGCTGAGTAAAAGCACTAGTAACAGAGCAGCAGGCCTTGCCCAGCTGGAGACACAGAGCAGCCCTGCTGGCTTATTATCGCTAATGTACAAGATTTGGAATTGCGATGAATTGTTTCCCAATTTCCTTATCTCAGCTGGCACAGAGGGAGGCTTGTTGGAGAGTTTCAAGGTGTTAGAATATTGTTGTTTATCCACTGCACATCCCTTAACTGTTCTCACAGAGAGTCTCAGGAAAGGCTGCACACATAAATTCACATAAATTACCTTTACAAAATGTCAAAATTAAAAGTGGATTTTTATTTTGGGGAAGTGCCTCGAAAATGTTAACCCCTTCATATGGGTAGAGATGTCATCATCAGAAAAACAGAGTTGACAACTTTGAATGCAACATAAGCCATAGGAACTAACTCCCACACTCCCTCCCCAGCCGAGCACTACCCCACCTGCAATAGGGTAGCAGTTTTTGTTAACCAGGCATGGACTTTTCTAAGCTCCTGGTCTGCCCACAAATATTTCTCTGGAGACAATATTTTTAATGCTGTGATGGCTGTAACTTCATTCTTTATTGTCTTTAACTAAATTTTAATTAACTAAATTGAGAGTTCGAGGGAGATATGTAACCCATCTAAGCCTTGGTTTTCTCATTTATAAAATGTAGAGGTTAGGATAGATGAGTGTTTCCTAACTAAGCATTCTGTCTTCCCAAGGAGCCAGAGAGGTAGTAGTAAAGACCCTCAGGTAGCAGATAATATTCCAAAAGCTATGTGCAAATCACAGGTACCTGCAATAGGTTACAGAGGGTTCAAAAAAAAAAAAAATCCCATGGAGACTTACAGAGATGATCAGGAGATAGACACGGAAAATGAAGAAAGCAAATGAGAGACTTGCTGTTCAAGCTCGCCAAGGAGGCAGAGAGAGCAAGGAGCCAAGAAAGACTTGTTAAAACAGAAAGAATGGCAAAGGGGGAAGGAGTTCTGGAGAAATGAAGAGTGGCATGGCCCTTGAGAAGAAGTTCATCATGAAATCAGCCCTGAGTGTCACAAGTATCTCTGTTTAATGTCAATCCTGTTTTCTTGATCAAAACTATAATACTTTTTGTTATGTCCAAACTGTTCTTTTTAAAACTCCTGTGAGAAGGGGGAAAAATCCCACAACTCCTCCTTTCTTTGCCTCTGGCTGGAACTGTGGCCACTCAGTGCAGCCAGCTACTCTTTCCATGCTGCTGATTAG
>NW_011888795.1:5592809-5596345 GCF_000151845.1 Pteropus vampyrus | reverse complement strand
CTTGTTTGGTACTCTCTGCACTTCCTGGGCTTGTATGCCTATTTCTTTCACCAGATTAGGTAAATTTTCCTTCATTATTTCTTCAAATAAGTTTTGAATTTCTTGTGTTCATTCTACTTCTGGTACCCCTATGATGCAAATATTGTTTAGCTTGATGTTTTCCCAGAGGCCCCTTAAATTATCCTCATTTTTTTTTGGATTCTTTTTCTTGTTGCTGCTCTGATTGGGTGTTTTCTGCTATCTTACCTTCTAAATTGCTATTCAGACTTTTGCTTCATCTAATCTACTGTTGATTTCCTCTAATATATTCTTCATTTCAGTTATTCTATTCTTCATTTCTGACTGGTTCTTTTTTATGTTTTCTATCTCTTTGTTAAAGAGATAGAATTTATCAACTCTTTGCCTAAGTTCATTGAGAATCCTTATAACCAATGTTCTGAGCTCTGCTTCTGATAAACTGCTTGTCTTCATTTTGTTTAGTTCTTTTTGTCTGGAGCTTTGTTCTGTTCTTTCCTTTGGGACTTGTTTCTTTGTCTTCCAATTCTGGCTTTGTATTTGTGTTTGTTTCTGTGTTTAGGTAGGCCTGCTATGTCTCCCAGTCTTAGTAGAGTGACCTTATACAGAAGATGTGCTATGCATCCCAATGGCATAGTCTTCCCTTCCCTGGTCACTTGAGTCAGGTGACCCAGGTACATCTCTTGTATGGGTTATGTGTGTGTCCTCCAGTTATAGTTGAGCCTTGGTCGCTATTTGCTCATTAATGGGAGGGATTGACTCTTGAGATGATTGGTTGTGATGACTAGCAATAACCAGTGGAAGAGCTGTGTGGGGGCTGGCCCTATACAGTGGGATCCATTTAGCTAGGCTCTGTGTCTACCCTGTCTGCCCTTTGAATATGTCATCCTCAGATGTGACCCTGGGTGGTACTCTGGCTCAGATCAAAGCCGGCCACCTGGCATGCAGGCCAGGGCCTCCTGGGAGGGGACCTGTCACAGGCCAAGTTCAACCATAGCCTATGCCCCATTGGAGACACCTGGCATGAGCCATCAAGCAATCTGCAGATAGCCATCACCCATTCTGGGCTTGGAAGTGCCTTGAGAGGCCAAGCCACATACCAAGGCTAGCTATTATTATTGTTGAGCTTGGGGGCCACTCAGCAAGAAGTAGGGGGCACACTGAGGACAATTGCTGCTTGTTTAGGTTTTGTGAACCTTTGAGAGATTTTAGGAAAGTCTGCAGCATGAGCCAAGACAGGTTATTTGTTTGGAAAATCCACTGGAATGGACTTGGGTAGGCCCACAGGATCTCAGGGAATCACTAGGTTGGGGAGACCAGTGTTAGCTATGGTGATGGAGACTCAGATATGGTGACACCTGAAAGCCAGGAAGGGGGGTGGTCAACAAAGGAATAATGCCCTCTGCCAGCACATTTCTCTGGGAGAAAGTTGCCAACAGCTTTCTCTTATCCTGAAGCCAGACAACTCAGTTCCTCCCCATATGTCCCAGGTGCCTTTCAAGCTGCTGCCCCAGCACTGGAACTCAGAGAAAGTGAGTTTGTCAGAGAGTAAGCTCATATGTGGGCCCTTTAAGAGAAAAATCTGTGACCCCCCTCAGCCCTTGGTCTCACTCTGTCACAAACTCTGCTGTTTTTCACAGCCAGAAGTTGTAGAGACTTCTCTTTCTGGCACTGGAATCATAAACTGAGGAGCTCAGTGTGGGTCTGGAACCCCCATGCTTTTCCAGGGGATCTCTGCAGCTGAGATATTTCTCCCTATTTTTACCATGTGGGTATGGGGACTAGCCTGTTTCATGTCTGTGCTTCTCCTACCAGTCTTGAAGTGGCCTTTTCTGTCTGTATTCAGTTGTAGAACTTCTGTTCAGCTAGACTTCAGGGAACTTCCAATGATGGCTATTCCGTAATTTAGTTGTAATTTTGATGTAATCGTGAGAGGAGGCGAGAACAGCATTTACCTACTCTGCCATCTTGACTGGATGCTACCCTTGTTTAGTTAATATGTGGAAGGTTTAACAGTTTCAAGAACATCATTTACTCGTGTAGCCTATTTGCCAGAGCCAGGACACAAGTGAATTTTTTTTTTCTATTGACAAGATTGTTTTTTCCCTTGTTTTAGGCTAAAGAAATGTCAACAATTGGGAGTTTTGAAGGATTCCAGCCTGTTTCTCTGAAGCAAGAGGGAGATGACCAACCCTCAGAGACTGACCAACTGTCTGTGGAAGAGGGGGACCCAGGCAAGGACCCAATGCCAAAGCAGATTTCAAGGCAGCCAAGCGTGACCAAATCAACACTCTACCCCAATCCTTATCACCGGCCTTATATCTCACGGAAGTACTTCGTTACACGGGTAAAATCATTTGTGTTCTTAAATGCTACATAAGGTATTCTCTTCAAAACATCCTAATATCTTTCTATATACCATATATTTTGCCATGTATTTTCACATTTGTTATCTCAAGTATTAGTTACAATAACTGTGAAGCGGGTATCTTTATCTCAATTTTACAGGCGAAGGATTTGAATTTCAGAGAATTTAAGGGGCTAGTTTTGATCACCATAGTACCAAGGAGACACAAGTTCTTCAGTCTCCATAGATGTTTGGCTCCTCAGTCCCATGTTCATGCTAAAACTGACCTCAATTAATGTTCTATGAAGAGAGAATCAGAGCAACTAGAATATAAAGCAATGAGCCTAGAGTGGATATTTGCTATATGTTTGTAAATGACATGGATGATGGAGTGGAACGGCTTGCTGAGAATAATCTGAACCTCAGGGGTCTATATTGTGATGTGGGTATTGCAGTGTGGGAGCAGGAACTTTTAAATCCCCAAACTAGCTACAGTCTGGAGCTGAACTCTCTTTCCTGTGTATTGGAGCTGAGAAATGGTTGGATGGGTAATGAGGACCAAGTTTGTATATCTAGATTTTAAAAACATGATATTTAAAACTTCTATCATTTGAATCAAGTAGAGAGTTCTTCACTAGTTTCTAGTACCTTTCTCTATCTTGAACTCGCCTTCATACTTAGAGATCTTCCTTCCCAATCCTTCAACATCTTTGTCAATACAGTAGTGGTTAGCTCATAGGCTGCAATCACTTGGTGTCAAATCGGGGGCTGCGAACAGTGGCGACAGAGACCAATTCATTTTTCAAGTGTGCATGGGACATCTCATTGAAAAAAATTTTTTTCAACTCAATTTTACCATTAAATGGTGGTTAAGACTTTGTGACTTTATAAAGCTTTAACCGATGAAACCTAATTTGGTAGCTTTTAAAATATATTTTCACTTAAGATAAAGTTTTGACTAAAGCAACTCAATGTGTGTGGTGGGTATGTGTATGTGTGTGTTTGATGATAGCATATACTCATATCACCTATATTCCGTGACTCTTTCGTGCAAGGTGCCTTGGTAGGTGTTATACTATGTGTGTGTTTGTGTGAGTGTTTTTGCATATATAGAGCATATGGTTTATTTTATAAAGTATGTGAACTTTATTGAATATGCAAAATTAAGTTGTGA
>NW_011888795.1:5590977-5592759 GCF_000151845.1 Pteropus vampyrus | reverse complement strand
CATCGAGAAGACATGACTGCCAGTTGACCCTGGAGCTGGACCTGGGCAATAGGGGCTCCTCACCCCATTCCTTGTCCTTTGAATGTACATTCCACCTACTGTTCCCGCAGTGGGAGCCGTTTTCAAGGACGTGGTATTGTTGAGAGAGCAATGTGTTGTTAGGCCATCTGGATGGTATACGTGACTGAACCCAGTTAAGGCCTCTGTATAAACTGTTAAGATTCTGGCCAGTGGGTATAGAGACCTACCAATTGTGAGGTGCCCAAGACAGACTTTTAGATACTGCACCTTCCCTTTCTTTTTAAACCTATCACATACCAATCTGGAGTAGTCTTGGTCTGTTCCTTTGATCTTCAGTCTGTCTTTGCCCTTTGTGTAAGGTGCCAGTTTCAGATTTCACATAGGCAGCTCCTGAATTTGCGAACCAACACATTTATGTGAATGGAGGGTCTGCTTAGATGCATGGTGCTCCTCTGATATCGAAGAGGTTATTACAAAAGTTAAATGGTCTTGTGAAGATGTCCCTATGGCTGGAACAGTGCTGGAATCATTCTGGATTGAGGTGGATAGACTCCGTTTTCTCATTAGTTATGGCTGTAAGAATTTTACTGGAACTGGATCTCAAACAGCTCAGTCTTGCAGTGCTCTGCTTTTATTCTCCAAGTGTTTCCAGAGAAGACAGCCTGAGGGAGAGGAAGTGGTGCTAATTAAATCCTCCCTCTGTTTTCCAGGCACAGAAGCCTTTCTCAGATGTCTGTTTTTAGGCGGGTATTCACAGAGTGCAGCAAATACAGAAGCAGCTTTCCTTCCCCAAAGGCACAAACCTTCCTTCACAGGTTACAGGGAACTCTAGAAATTACTTCCTTCCAACACCCACTGTAATAGAGGCGGCAGACCTGCATAAATAGAGCATGTAACTGCCAGGGAGGCCAAAGTGTCTCACTGATATCTCGATATTTCTCTGTCTGTCTCTGTCTCTGTCTCTGTCTGTCTGTCTGTCTGTCTGTCTCTTTCTCTCTCTCACACACACACACACACTAAATTTCTCCTACTTCTCTGCATGTGTACATTGTATTTCTCACAGGCCGATCTCTTCTGCCTTTTGTACACTTTAAAAAAATTACATGCAAATTCAGTGAATCCCATCCTATTGTAAGATAGTGTGCATCACAGTGATGTGCTGGACTCAAACCATGGCTGGGAGTCCTGGTGGGAGCCAGGTGCTGCCCTAACTATTCAAGTGACTCTGCATTGGCCCCACCAACTCTGTGATCCCCAGAGACATAGAGTTGAAATCATCCTTCTAGGCTTGCTGGGAGAATCCGATGAGATAACCTGCAATGTGATCGCAGAGGACTCTTCACTCTTGAGTTCTCCTAACCAACTGTTTTCTCCAATATCCTTCAGGGTGAATGTATATGTCCACATTTGCCTGAGACAATCCCAGTTTACTCCCATCACCCTGGCATAATTGTTAATAGCACCCTTTTCATGCTTAAAAGTGTCCAGGTTTAAGCAACAAATTATATGTTCACACTATTTTTACTTCTCTTGAATACTCTAATTAATCTCAATTTCAAGAGTGTAAACTTGCTGGGGATAGGGACTGTTTCTCACTTTCTGATATTTCACGAGAACAAAGGAAATTGAATTTGTCTGATTAAGAACACTGAGGCAGCCCTGAGAAGAAGATGCCATTCCCAGTTACACAGTGAAGCTGGGTCTGAGAAACCTCCTTCTGCGTGGCATTGGTGCTTTGCTCACTGTAGGAATGGCTATGTG
>NW_011888795.1:5559922-5590841 GCF_000151845.1 Pteropus vampyrus | reverse complement strand
GCAATGACTGAGAGGCCACAGTAATGAAGGTCTGAACCACTTGCTGTCAGTCCACTTGGATAACCTTTTCCTCCTGTTTTAGTTCATTTTCTATTATTGCTTAGCCATATCTAAAAATGGCCTAGTGCCTTCTCTGAACAAAAGTACCCCTCAAGGCTAATAATTCGAGGTATATTATGATAATCACTTTATTGTGGAGACATA
The DNA here is from genome assembly GCF_000151845.1 of Pteropus vampyrus. Classification (NCBI taxonomy): domain Eukaryota; kingdom Metazoa; phylum Chordata; class Mammalia; order Chiroptera; family Pteropodidae; genus Pteropus; species Pteropus vampyrus. The sequence continues at coordinate 5,590,637 of NW_011888795.1, read as the reverse complement.
TTCAAAAGCAACTTCTTATGAAAGAAACAATACTTAATCCACATGGGGAAAGATATTTTTAAACTCCCTGTAGGACTCTATATTTGCAGATACCTTATCAGAAATTTGAAAGCGATTAGGGATGAGGAATTATCTCTAAATTTATACTTGAGAATGTAAATTACATACAAATTAATGGGACTGAAACTATTTGATCTTTTAATATTTAATTAATGGTTCCCCATGGCCTTTTTATAGCCTATGTTCTATTGTGAGCAACGAGACTTTAATAAGCAGGTTTGGGACTTCCCATTGTGTAGCAAGATGTCGTTGCTTTCATGACACTAATTTGGCTTTCATACCCTTTGCCTTTCTCTCCTCTCTTACTATAGGGTTCCCTGTGTCTTGCTCTTGCATTGGGAACAACTAAATATATTATTTGTATTATTACTGTCTGTGTGAGCTTCTTTCTGGTCTAGAAATTATATATCTCACTGGGCAAAAGTTTTCTTGATTCTCCTCCTTACGATAAAATCCCTTGAAGGTTATAATAAAGATGATGTTTCTTTCTGAGGGCAGACATTTGACAATAATGAAATAAGATGTATTTTCTTTATTTTCAGGGAAAGAGAAACTTGCTTGGATTTTACAAATCACATACAATTTAGAGCTAGTTTTCTTACTTTATATATTTACCACAAAGCAATCCTATATGGGCATGATGACATCCATAAGACAGATCATATTGTGTCTGAATCCATAGGAGCATTCCATCCCATACTTCCTCCTCCTTTTACTATCTAGATAAGGAGTCTAGTACATGGGAAAAAATTAGAAGTGGACATGAGTATTGTTTGTGTAACAGCTGGCCCCAGGCTAGTCTAGTTCAAGGAAAGAAAAGGAAACAAAGACTTATGTCTTTGAAACTTTCAATAGGCTTGTTTTGACTGAAAATATTCAGTACTAGTCTATTAGAGAAGATATTGCCCATTGTGCTATACAATGACTTAAAAATAAGCATCCTTCAAATGATTTTTTCTTAAAATTTAATATATATAACCTTTCTAAGTTTTCTTGTATCATGTGATGTTGCAAGAAATATTATTTTGTCATTATTTCCTATTACACTGTAATGAGTCTCAGAACTAATTATTCCAGTGCGGTAATCATTTGATCCCCAAACCCTGGTACGACTACTTCCTCTTCCTTTCTATTTATATTATCAATAAGAATAAAAATAAAATCTTTCATTGTTCAGGGTTACCAAATGTTTTTGGTATATCCCAACAGCTCAGTTACAAATAATATTATTTTATCCACCTAACAAATGAGTAAACTGATGTATAGAATGACAAAATGACTTAACATGGGTCTCAAACAAGCAGAAAAGCTGAAGTTTATACCTTGTCCTCGACACAAGTCAAAGTGTTCACATGTTTTATTTCATTTCAAACACTAAATGGCTGAAGTTAATTTATTATAGTACCAATAATAACAAGTGGAGGAGAGTAAAATATTTCACTGGAGTATAATGTGTAACTGTTCCACCAGGGTGTGACCGATGTTTCTACTGAAGAAATAACATCACAGCCAGTGAGGACATTGACAGAACTCCAGAGACTTCCAAACCATTTGATAGAGAACACACTTTAATTTTACCATTTAAATTTTGAAAAGTTGTACAGTAAAACACCACCTCCATTTATTGTTCTCATCCATCATGTTTCTTCCCCACCCTTAGGGAGCCATTGGTAGCAGTTTCTATATATTCTTTTAGAGTTATTTTAGATATAGACAAGCAAACACAAATATTTATTCTTATCCATTCTTCTCCTTTTATATAAAAGGTGGCATATTTACCCTCTCTTCTGAACATTTCTTTCCTTTCACTTAATAATATATTTTGAAAACTTTCCAGGTTAATGTAAGTTTCCTCATTTTAAACTATATTGATCATATTTCATTGTATAGTTGTGTCCCAAAATACATCTAGTCTCCTATTAATAGATATTGTTTTGTTTCAAAATTTTTGCTCTCCACAAACAAGGCTTCAATGAATACTTTATTCATATGTCATTTTGTATATATGCAAGAATATCTATAATATAACTTCACAGAGGTGGAGTATGAGAATCAAAGGATAGATCACTTTAATAGATTTTGCCAATTGCTTTATATAGAGAAGATGGTAAGGTTTTGAAAAATTCTACATTATTGTATTCATCTTCAAATATTTTTGGCAAAGTGCCTGGCAGAAAAACATTCAACAAAATGCTTATTTTAGAATTATTTAATTATTTTTCAATTCCATTTATGATTTTTTTCTCCTGAAAAGTATTAGTTTCACTGCCAAATTATATTAACTGTGACAGATATTATATGAACATAGGAAGAGAGACAGGAAAAATACTGAAGATGAATCATCACAGAAAGTATTATTTTTCAGAGACTTTGACTAGGGGTCCTGATAGAGTCAGGCTGCATCCTGGGAAGCTGAGGTTGGGTGATGGGAGAATTGTCATGGGATCATAGAAAAGTTCCCTCCATGGTAGTCCAGTCCTTCCAGTAGGATGGTGGAACAACTTCCTCTGTCAGTGAGAGCTCGAGGCATATTTGATTAATGTCCCGGAACTTACTGATTTCATAACACAGTTTCAGCAGCATGGGGTGCAATATTAGCTTTCTAACAACCATTCAACCAGTGGCGTGTGATGACAAGAGAGTCAAAATCATTTATTCCACTGGCTGACCATCTAATTCAACAGAAAACTTGTTAAAATGATAGAATCAGAATCTCCTGATGTAATTTCTATGATTATATTTTCTAAAAGATTTACAGGAGGTTTTGATCATTGGGTTGGCTTAGAAAGTTTTGGTTTAGTTTATTCAGTTGTTTTATAGACAAGGAAATAGAGGCCAAGGAAAGCCAGATAATTGGCTGTAAGTCACGAAATTCATTCATGATAGAACTGGAATACAAACCCACGTCCTCCTACTCTGTTTAGGAGTTGATCTGTCCATTTCCCGGCTAACTCGGGCTATGTGCAGTAAATTGGAGGAGAGGAGAGAATTGAGTAGATAAAGCTCTGCACCTTGACTACCGCTTATCTGAAGCAGCCCCATTCTGTTCCTGTTTTTCCTGTATGGAATCCTGTATAAGATTTTTCTTGACTGGTGGACTCCATAGCCAAAATGTTTCAAAGCTTTTTATCATAGATGGAGAAAATAAGGAAACCGAAATTCTACCACCACCCTACCTCTGGAAGGAAATTGAATGGTTCTCGACTAGGCTAGTGTCCCTTTTTCCTTTTATAAGAGAAAGGTCTCAGGCTGAAAGGATTAGGATTGTTAATATTTAGAGAAGTTTAGGTGCTTAGCATTAAAGCCCTATTATATAGAGAATATATGAGAACTTGCAAGCTATGTGTCAGTAGCCCAGGCATGGGAATGAGGCCAGCACTGCATTGTAGGCCTGGAAATGGAAGGTCTGGGTTTCTTGTCTCTGCCAGTTCTTAGCTTAGTGAACTTGACAAGTTACTTTCCCGTAATGATCCCTGTTTCTACACCTATAAAATGAAATGGCTTACACTAAGTAAGCCCTAGGCTATAGTCATTCTCAACCTTGACTACACATTGGAGTCATCTGAAATGCTTTTAAAAATCCTGACTTACTGATATGTGGGTCCAATCCACTGAGTATCAAATGTAATTGTCCTAGTACACAGCCAGCATGTTAGGATTTTTTTTTTTTTAAAGCCTACTTGGTGACTCTGATGTGTAGCCAAGCTTGAGAATAACTGTCTAGAGAGCAATGGTTCTCATGGTAGAGTCCCTCACCAAGAGCATCACCTGGGATTTATCAGAAATGCAAATTCTCAAACCCGCTCCAGAAACTCTGGGGACAGTACTTAGACATCTGTGTTTTAAAACACACTTCAGGTGATTCTGATGTGCACTGAAGTTTAAAAAATTACTAAGCTAGAGTTTCTATGAATCTCTTATTAGCACAGGGATTAATCAATTTTTAAGCTAGAGGTAGGCCCATAAGTAGTAACACCTGCTTGGAGAAGGGTGAAGAAAAGTAAGAAGATGAAAAAGTTCAGCTAAAATTATGGCCAGGATATAGGAAAAAGATTTCTCTTTTGTGTTTTATTGTCATGTGGTCTTTGAAGAGAGAGAGGTTTGATTTTAATAGTGTATATATTGCTAAATGCTTTGAACTTCCTGGTAAACATATTCGTTTAGAAAAACTGGTCCTCTGAAAATGGCTATCTTCATTTCTATGAGAAAGTGTGAGTAAGATTACAGAAGACAGGATGTAGGTCACTTCTGCCCCACCCAGGGAGAACATCTTAGTAAATACCAGAGTTCAAGGCTAAGCTCTTTGGCAGATTGTGCCTGGAACAAACAGGCAAATGCAAGAACAATCTTTCCTTCTCAGCTTTCTGGAGGAGCTGCAGGGATGTAATAATTAATCGCAAGCACAAAAATGACTCAGTCTTCTCTTAACTAGGTATTTTCTTTTTCCCACTCAGCCAGGGGCCATTGAGACTGCCATGGAAGACTTGAAAGGCCACATAGCCAAGACTTCTGGAGAGAAAATTCAAGGCTTCTGGCTCTTGACAGAGTGAGTAGATATGGCTCAGTGAAGGGCAGTGGAAATCTAGCACGTTTCTTGACACCATGATAACAGAACAGGAGATTGACCTGTGGAAGAATTTCTTTTTATGGTACCCGATGGCTATCGGGGATGACCAACTATTTTCCAGGCTAGTCGCTTCCTTCAACCATTGCTATAACTACCTTAGGTCAGGCCCCCATCATTGCTCTCAAGGATTATTGTATAAGTCCTTTTAACTTAACTCTCCAGTTTCAATCTCTTACAAGTATCCTCCCTCTAACCATATTAGGTTATTAACCATCCCATTCTGCATACAGTGAAAAGAAAAGTTAGAAAGAGGATCAATGAAGTCAACATATACAGTTTGAAATTTATCTTGTATACAATGATATGAGCAGCAAAACTAGGAAATCATTCAGCATAGAGAAGACAGACCACCTGTCCAGAGTTAGGATGAAAACCAAGGCTAATACTTAAGTCCATATCACTTTACTAACTTTTCCATTCACACTCAAGCCTTATCTGAGCCATAAGAGCTCTCATTGCAAATAACCTTATGAAGATGATTGTCTTTCTGTCCTGACCTGAAACTCTAGTGTCTGTGTGACCTTTTCTTCACCCACCAGGAAAATATTAGAATACCATGGTTTTTACAGTGATAAGTAAAATATTCACATGTTAAGGAAAAGAGTCACCTCCTTTCTGCTATAGAATCCGTAATAGTAAATATTTAATGAAATTAGAACTCAATTTCAGATGCTTAATTGGTTCAGTGAGTTTTCTGGCTTAGTAACATGGTCACTAAAGGTAAAGCTCAGTAATTCCTATACCTTGCGCGAAGAAGCATTTAATCCTTCACCAATGGCCAGGGCATCTTATTTGATTAAGTTTCAAGGGGGCAGCACTTGAATGGTTAACCATTGAGGCCAGCAGAACACATCCCTCAATCAATGGAATGTAGAACCAGATCACCTGTGAGTCCACGTTACTGACCACCTATTATATTTTTATTTCAAATGGGTTCCAAGAATTGAATGAAAATAAACTTTTGAAAACCAACCTAACAATTTCTAAGCATTTGTTTCTTCACCTATAAATTGGAGGTAATGATATGTACCTGAGGAGTTGTTATGAGGAGTAAATGAGATAACATTGTAAAATTCTTAGCAAAGTCCCCAGTACATAGTGGATTTTCAATAGACATTATTGTCCCTCCTCTGTTTACAAATACTAACTATTGGTAAAGGTCTTTTTTTTGGTAGTCTCTGCCTTTATTTTTATACTATCTATATCTCTATCACTTCTGCATTGAAAATAAATAAAAAGTCTATAATTCAAGATATTCACTTATTCACTTTTACCAATCTACATTTCATTCCTCACTGCCCACCTCCTATGCACAGAGTAAAATTTGACATAGGAAAGTGAAAAGTTTCCTTGATTAAGACAGATGTGTACTTAAATTCTGAAGGTCAAATAAGAAGTAAGCACCTATTTTGTTTCTACAGTGCATTTCATTTATAAGAAAGAATGTACAAATGTGCTCTTTCAAAATCAAGTGGTGGCTGTTTCTGAATTCTCAGATAATAGAATCAATATTTTCTTTAATAGTGCATATTTTAATTGCTTGGTTTTATCTGTATAGAAACAACTTTTGTTGTTTTTGTTGTTTGTTGAATGTTATATTTAGTGATTACAAAGACCTGTAGATATCAATTGTCCAAAGATGAATCAGATTGTGTGATCTGCATTGAGGCTTAGCACAATGTTCTGTGCTTGATTTAACATAAAATAGGATTATTGGCAAAACCAAGAGTTTTCATATAAATATGAACAGCTGTGTCCCAAAGTCCCAAGTTTTGCACCTAGCTCTAAACCTAATAGGAAGCTCCAAGTGTTGATAAGAACTGTCTGGCAGTTAGTTTTGTATTTCTCCTTTGTTTTGTTGTATCCATTTATATTAAAGAGAACAATGAGGGATGTGTCTTGTGTACATGGAATTTCAAATAATCATATTTGCTTGTTTTTGCTTTCAGATTTTCTTCCTTTGTACTTGGAACCCATTTCTCCTCTTTAAAAGGTAGTTCTTTTTGTGTTCTTTTTGGTCTTCCTCTATGCCCAAATCCTTTTACATCCCCCCCTCCACCCTCTATCAAAGCTATTTTTAAGAAAAGTTCTAATTTCAGTCATTTCTACCTTAGTAAGAATTTTCCAGTTTCTTTTCTTTGCCTGTTAAGCCTTATAGCTAGTTCAGACTGCCTTCTTGTAATGGAAAGAGCTGCCGGTTATAAAGATGGTTCAGGCATCTGGACTAAATGAATACACTCTCAGTCATTGTGACTTTTCAAGTAGAAGATGAGAGGCTGTTTGTCAAAGGAGGGGCTTGCATAGAGGTTTTGAATGAGTTTTCACACTTAAATCTTTTGTTCGTTTTTTTTTTTTTTATCCACTAATTCAGGGAAATGTAAAGGCAATAGCAAAAACAAATAAACAACAAATCCCCCAAATAACAACAGCTAAACAAAATAAAACAAACAAAGGAAACTAAACAAAAATATAAACATTGGGACCCAGATAGATAAGAGCCTGGGGCTACTCTAGTCCCCTTTTCTCTTTTTTCTTATGGGATGAGACCCATCCATTCAGTCCTTATGAGTTACAGAGGGTTTAATTAGACGAACTTTTCCAACCCCATGAACCACACAAGACTCTTTTCAAGCATAAGTCCTTTGTGTATGTGTGTGTGATAGGAATGACTGGGCTTTATGCACACATCAACTTTCAGTTCCTTTTATGGAGACGAGAAACCCTTGGTTGCTCATTCAACAGCTTAAAGAATGTCTGCTTTCAAACAAGCATTCCATTTTCAGAATGATGAGAGTAAACTCTTTTAATGTATATAGCACATTACAAAGTATCTTCATGTCCATGAATTTGCTTTATCTTCACTAAAACCTTGCTGGTTTTATGATTCCCATTTGACAGATGAGAAATGGAGACTAGGGAAGATGAAGTGGCCAGATGAAGATCACAGAAGTGATTGAGCAAGGAAGACGAATTACACCTTTACATTAACTGGGTTTTGATTCTTAGATTAGCTGAGTGTAAGGTATAGGTGTGGGGTGAATAATGAGTCCAACTCAATGTTTAGTTATGATTGGTCAGACCCCTAGAAGTACTTTGATATCAGAGGGCAAAGTGAGAACTGTGAAGAGAGGAAACTTGAAAAATGCTTAAAAACCTCAGATATCATGTTTAAGAACTTAGATTCTAACCCATAAGTGATGAGGAGGCACTGATGACTGAAAAAGTATGACTATATTTATATTTTACGAAAATCACTAAAGGTCCACAATCCCTTATCCAAACCCTTGTGTGAGTCAGATTGAGAATTTTTCATATTTTAGAAAGGAAAAACATGAATATACTATTTATTTCATACCCCACATAGAGGTCTAGGAGAGTCCCCCATAATCAAACATATTAATATTTTTTCAGGGTAACATGAGGGATTAAAAACAAAATTACCTCATGCTGGTTCAAAAAGTGATTTTGCACTACAGCTGCCAATTTCCAAGTTTTGTTGAATTTGGAATTGTGGATGAGGGTTTGTGACCTGTGCATGTTTGAAATGTGAAGAATCAGTGAATGGGTGGGAAGCTGGGTGGCAAATTAGATACTTGTGGAATATCGGCGAAGGTCCGATCCAGTGGTGTGCTGGAACTGGTTGACACTGGCTCAAAAGAGGTGAATAATACAATTTCAGTAATTTTGAGATCAGTTGTTAATTATTAAAATTAAATTAGTTTCACACCAAATAAATTAAATTTCAAATGAAGATAATATGCTCAAACTCCTCACTTTCTGATTAGTTTACTTCATTTTGCTGTTTTGTATGCTCTTGAGGTTACCTATGACTATTACATTTGTGTGGTAGAAATGCTATATGATGGTGTGCTTCTGCAAATCTCTTTCCAAATGCACATTCAGTGATGTCACGTTGGTAGCTTGGAATTAACCCTGGTGGCAACAATTACACTACAGAAATCAGCAAACACTAGAGATCAGAGCTTGATTTACTGCTTTGTTGATTGTCTAAATTTAAGAAAGTAATGGATAATATGTTGAAAGTACAGATTAAACTTATAAGTGAGTCATGTCTGTGGCTGTGACATTGTAATAGAACAAAAAAAAATATATTGAGGAAATATTCTTCCAGCATTCAAAAACTGTTATCAAATTCAGAAAAAAAATCACCTTTTTCACTGATGAATGGATAAAGACTGGATAAGTGGCTGAAGAAAGGTCTGAACCCTTGGCTGGGGTGGAGGCTCTTAGTTGTTCTGACACCTACACAGCTGACCTCCCCACCCAAGTTGGAAGTTATAGAAAGCCTTTTCCTGTTATATCCATCTAGAGCTCTCTATTGCAAATGCATAACATGGTGCACACTTAAAGGAGACATGCTGTTGTTTATCATACAGCATATAATAAAGGGTGCATTTAGAACTGAGGGGCAATACGCTGATAATTGGCATAGCTGGGATTTGTGGATCTTTGAGTTTAATCATCTATGAGGAATGAGTCCAAGGTAACTCTTGGGCTTTGGCCTGGAAAACTGCTAGGTTGACTGGGCCACCATTCCAGGTTTAGAAAAAAAATAACTATTGAGAAATCACCATATGCCAAGCATTGTAAAAGGAACATTGTGCACACAATATCACTTAAGCCTCCCAATATTCTTGTCATTCACTTATCATTCAGAACTTGTTGAGTACAGTTTGGGGAAAAATGTGTCTGAGGTATCCATAGAACATCCACAAAGAAATGTTGAATAGATCGTTTTACATATGGGTCCAGATATTATCTTCATAAGTAGTTTTTCGAAAGATGGTAATCCTGACACTCTTGTTTCTTAGAGTCTTGCCTTCTGTAGAAGCCAAGGACATATAACAACATTAAGTCAGTGCAGGCATGTTTCAAGGGATGCCACCTGAATTAGTTCAGATGATCTGCTTTGTGGTCTAAATTGATATAGATACATTATTCAGTAAATTAGAAAAATGAGTTTGAAGATACTGGGGTGGGGGGTGGGGGGAACCTGAGGAGGATAGACAGAGAGGCCAAAAGGAGAAGAGAGATGCAACCATCAATTCCAGCTAGGTCCCAGTTAGCTGAAACCATTAAGAATACCTTAAAGAGACTTCAGTTAGAAATCAGGCCTTCAGCCCAGCCTACTCATGAGCTTTATTTGCTTCTGCATCTAAAGACAAGATTGTGTTTATCTCAATTTTGTCTCCTCTTCTCAACTGTCTTTCTTGGCCCTTCTGGGAAAGAACTTTTAAAAGAAATTGTGTGTATCTTTTTAGAAGTGATCTATTAAGCCAGAACTGAAGAGAACATCTTGACACTCTATGAAGTCTCAAAAAGTGTGAAATAATAGCAATGAAGTGGCTCTTCAGTGAAATATACTCAAGCTATCTTTGTCTATGGTGGTTAAGGAGGCAGGAGGAGATGGAATATTCCCTTTATACACATTAGTGTGAAGAGATGGTGGGGGTTGTTATTCTTATCCCTCTTATTCATAAACAATATGACCTGCCTCTGGTGACTGGGATCAAGTAACTCTCACTGTTCATCTTTGTGGAAAATACTTACAACATGTTTCATTGCCTACCTTTCTCTAAACCCACCTGTGTTTTTATCCTAGGACTTTGGTATAACAAATATGTGAAATCTAATTAGCTATCTACATCAAACATATAACAATAGAATAAAAGTGAAGTAAACAAGGCAGCTTAGTGTCATAGAAAGAATTCTGAATTTGGAATCTAAATGGATTCTGATTTGAATCCTTGCTCTGCTATTTACTATCAGTGTAGCTGGGTAAATGTGAGTAGGATTTGTCATTTCTTTAAAATTAGTGAATTTGTTTTAATATGTTCTTGAAAAAAGCATAGCCACTGTTAATTTTTTGTATATTTTATTCCAGCTTTTCTCCATGTATTTTTGTCAAAGATTGTTATAATATTAATAGATAATATTTATTGAACACTTAAAGTGTACCAAGTATTGTGACACCCCCCCATGCATTTGCCATTATATTAGTATAATACATATAATTTTGATGATCTCTAAATGACACTTCTCTCGGGTTTTTCCATGTATTTTCTTGATATTATGCAGCTTTTTTAAGTATCTCATTCATTCACCTATTATTGGACAATTACTTTCCCAATTGTCAGTGGCTACACACATTTGAGAGTTTATATTATTCTTTTAAAATAGAAGCACCAGCTAAGTAATATTTACAAGAGGAGCAGAGTAAAACTCCATGGTAAGAAAGAGAAATGAAAATATATAAGGCATTCCTCATTTAGTTTTTGATAAAAATAATAACTATTTCTATAGCACTTTATAGTTTTAAAAGTGCTCTTTTTTATTTGATTCACTTGTCAGCAATTGTCTGAGGTAGGAAACATTAACTACAGTTTACACATGAGGAAATTAAGGCACAGAAGAGTAACATAACTCTTAAGTAGCAGAGGTCGGGCTCCAATGCATTATACTGGCCTGATTTTTGCTAAAATCTTTACACTACTATGCAAAGATTCCATGTGTGTCTCTTATTAAATCGTAGCATGTGTTTCCTCTGGCAGAAACATGTTGGATAAACTTGGAATTCTTTTTCTTAGTCTTGGTGGGGTAAGTTAAGTGTGCAGAGCATCTCTGCTTAATTTAGAAGGATATCCCAGAAGACAGTTCTATTCTAGATGTTTAAATAAAAAGAAAGATATTCTGAGAGACAAAAGGGTGTCGATGAACAGGTGACTGGAAACTATTTTCTAGCACCGGGTGCTCTTTGGAGTACACTGATATCCAAAGCAGTACTGCATGTGATCTTTTTCACATCTGCTCTCAAATTTGATCCTCAAACAGACTCATGGGAGAAGTCAAGGAGGCATAATTGGCTTCATTTTATGGATGAAGAAACCCAGAGATGAAATGACCTGTCTAAGGGCAACCACTTATTAAGGGTCACAGGAGGGCTTGACTTCATGGGACCTCTCTCTCTGACTAGTTGTCATCTCATAGCACTGCTCTTGCTGCCTTTTGTGATTTTTCATCTCTTGACACAGCTATCACCACAGTTTGAATTGGTTAAATGATCTTTGCACCTGTGTCTGGTTTCTTTGTTGATTGTCTGTTGTTTGCAGGGAGGAGGGTCAGAAATTCATTGGACAGGTTCAGAGACCTTTTTCTCTTTTCCACTTGAGATCATTCTATGCCTTTGGCTGTTCATTTGACTTTATTTCGTTTTTTCCCATAATCAACTAAAAGGACAGATACCTGTAGGGGATGGCGGGTGCCACTGATGGGCTAAGGCCAATCATACTTTATCTTGTCACAGTCTAATTATGCTTTAAGGAATGCTGAACTAGTTCTGTAATGAAAAAATACTGCTACTTATAATTTAAAAAAAGAAAAGAAAAAAACTGGAAATCAAGGATTTCTAATCCTTTTAGTCATGAATAATAAACATACTATGCAAATTAACATTTTAAATGTATCTGCTACCCAACCCCATTCATTTTGCATACTTCCATCTATTCTAGACTCTTGCAACTCAAAGTGTGGTCTTGGAATCAGCATCACCAGCATCACTTAGAAACTTGTTAGCAATGCTGACCTTCAGGATCCACCCCAGACATACGGAACCTGAATCTGCATCTTCACAAGGTCCCCAGCTGATTCCTATGTACATTAAAATTTGAAAAAGCATTTGTCCAGATCGCATTCATGCTCATGGTCCAAAGATGCAGTGGGTCCTCACTGCCTCCATCTTCTTTGCTGCATCATTAAGGCCCTGCATGTCATGAGCTAACAATTGAACTGCTTGCTGTTCCCAAAAGCTTCTGACACAGTTTCTTGGCCTCATAATTGTACTCACCCAGTTTGTTCTATTGTGTATGCCTTTCTTTCCTTTATGCTAACCCAGACCTTTCCTGTCCTTCAGGTATCTTATATCCATAAAGCCTCTCAATAGTAATTCAGCCAGAATAACCTTCTCTCTCTTCTTTGTACTCACATTATACATTATAGTATAGTTCATGTGCACATTGTGAGAAAATCATTCCTTGATGTAGGTCCTAATTCTGATTCGTATTTGTCCAGATTCATCTCTCTCTACCCCCAGTATAGTATAGTGTCTGGCACATGGGAAGACCTCAGAACCTGTCATGGACTTGACTTGAATTTAATTCTGATAGTCACTGACACTAACGGGGTCCATCCATTGAGTCCTGCCTCCATTCCCCTGGGCCTCTAAGCAGCTCAAAGACCAATGAGATTTCCTCCATCCTTGGGTGAAAGCACTCGGGCTGAAAAAGTGCCTCAAATCTATCAAGATGTTAATGACCTGTGGCAGGACTCTGGCAGAAAGAAAAGCACCTCTCTTGCCAGAATCCATTTATACTGGGTGGGTGTTTTCCACAACCACTTAATTAAACACATTGCTTTTCTCTATAAATTCCCCATGGCAGCAGCTTCATCCAGATAGCTAATGGTCCCTGAGTGACCTAAATTATAGGACAGTGAGGGCATTTAGTTACGGCAGTCACAAATGTACTTGAAAATGTTTGTTTTCCCAAGACTGCTACCAGTTAGGGAGGAGTCAGAAAGAGCCAAGGAATGAAAAAAGTCTGATGCAGCTAAATGCTCAGTTCTATCACTTACTGGCATGTGACCTTGGTTGTAGAAATCTTTTATTCTTTGGGCCTCAGTTTTATGATTTACAAATGGAGATGTAAAGAGAGTTACTAATTTAAGGATTAAATTACTTAATATGTGTAGAATGCTTACAACAAATTTTGCCACATGGTATGTGCCACATAGGAGTTGGCTTTTATTATTATTATTATTTATTAATATTCACACATTCATATATTCATTTATGTATTTACCAAACTCCTTCCATAAGCCAGACTGCACCCTAAGTGACAAAAATTCAGAGGCAAATAAGACAAGATTTTGTCTTCAAAGAGTTCTCATTCTTGTGGGGAAGGAGGATAAGTAACTGAAGTCATAGCAGATATGATACATGCTGATATATAGCTGTGCAAATGATTCTATAGGAGCTCAGAACTCCCTGTGTCTGTACTGTTGAGTTAGGTAAAAGGGATATCCAGATTTAAATAAGAAAGAGAAATTTCCAAAAATATATGATAGGAAAGAACCTTCCAGAAAGAGGGAAGAATATGTGCAAAGTAATAGACATAGACTCAGGGAACCACAACAGTTCAGTGTGGCTGCATGACAGGTATCAAGAGTGAGGGCCCTAGAAACAAACGAGAAAAGTAGAAGGAATCAGAAAGTCAAGAATTTCAAGAGTAAGGCTAAAGAGTTTGGATCACAATTTTTTCTGGAGTCACAAATTGGAGATCTATAGGTCATTTGAATGCTTTTAGGTAGGGCGTGTGTTCCCAGGTCTCCAACATCTTGTCACTCTCCATTGCCTTACACTGGTCCTCCTTCATTCCCTCAATGCAATGGTGTGTGGCCTCGCCCACTCATGAGAGCCAACTGTGTGCATCTCTTCCAACCACATGTCTAGCGACCTCACCTTGGTATATTAAAATCAGTAGTGGTAGGGGAATTTATGCCAAGGAAGTGAAATCAAGGCATCATCGTCATCTTCATTATTATTATTTAAGAACATGTTTACCATTTACAAGACACCGCTGCATTTATGTTTTCTTCATGATCACTATTGACATATTTTTCTTGAGTTACTGAAAGGAATCAAATAGGATATTGACATTTTTAGAAAAGCAGTAGGCTCTGGAAATAATTTGCCAATAATTTAAATCTAATCTTGATTACGTAGTGGCCTGCCAATGTGTTTTATTGAAGAAAACAAATATGACCTCAATCTTAATATTGAGGCTATAAACACATTTATGCTTCCACAGCTATTACATAAACAACTATTACAGACACTTATGAATAAACATGCTGCCTGATTCACAAAAAGTAAATTGTCTCCACTGTATAGGGACCCTAAGTTGTCTCAAAATATCCTGTTTTAGAGAAGGTAGGGTGGATCTAGGAGGAATAATCAATGTAAAGAGAAAGGAGCCTCTGTTTCCCCTGGTCTGTTCAATGGAAAGAACTACAAAGTTTAAGAATTACTGTGGTTACTGAAATGCTATGCTATGTGAATTATAAAAATGTAGACTCCTGAGCAAAGAAAATTATCAGGGACAGAGAGGGAATTGTATAATGATAAAAGGGCCAGTCTACTATAAAGGCAGAGAAATTCTAAATATGTATGCACTGAACAACAGAGCTGCAAAATATGCAAAATAAAAGCTGATAGAACTAAAAGGAGAAAGAGACAAATCTATGATTATTGTTGGAGACTTCAACACATTCTGTCAATTTTTGTATGACAAATAGGCAGAAAGTTAGCAAGAATTCGGAAGACCTCAACAACGCCAGCAGGACTCCATAAACATTTACAGAACACTTCACCCAGTAACAGTAAAATACATGTTCTTTTCAAGCACTCAAGGAACATAAACCAAATCCAACATATCCTGAGCCAGAAAACAAACCTCACCAAATTTAAAAGAATTGAAATCATATAGAGTATGTTCTCTGACTACACTGGAATCAAACAAGAAATTAATAGTAGAAAGATAAGGGGAAAATCTCTATAAACACTTAGTAACAAAGCAACATACTTCCAAATAACCCAGGGATTAAAGAAGAAGTTTCAAAGGAAATAAAAATATGTTGAACTGAATGCAAATAAAAATACTACATATCAAAATGTGTGGAATACAGCTAAAGCAGTCCTGAGAGACAAATTTATAGCACTAAAGGAAAAGTCTCAAATCAATAATCTAAGGTTCTCCTTTAACAAACTGGAAAAAGAAGACCAAAAGACCTTAAGGTGAGGGTAAGAAAGGAAAAAAAAAATAAAGATAAGAATAGAAATTGATGAAAAAAAAATACAGAGAATTAATGAAGCAAAAAGCTGGTTCTCTAAAAAGTTTAATAAAATTGACAACTTTTAGAAAAGCTGACAGAAAAAAGAGAGAAAACACAAATTTTCAATATTAGGAATGAAGCAGGGGATGTCACTATAGACCCTGCAAACAACAAAAAAAATAATAAGTGATTATAGCTAACAACTCTCTACATACATAAACTTGACAACTTAGATGACATGAACCAATTTCTCAAAATACAAAACTACCACAACCCACTCAATATGAAATAGATAATTTCAATAGCCCTATAACAATTTGGAAGTTGAATTTGTAATTAAAACCTCCCCAAAAAAGAATTCTCCAGGCCCAGATGGTTTCACTGGAGAATTCTATTAAATATTTAGAGAAGAATAAACACCAATTCACATAATCTTTTCCAGAAAATAGAAGATGAGGGAACACTTCCCAGCTCATTCTATGAAGCCAGTATTAACTTGATACTAAATCCAAACAAAGACAGAACAAACATAAAACTACAAGCCAATATCCCTCATGAACATAAATGTAAAAATTCTTAATGAAATGTTAGTGAATAGAATTCAGCATGTATAAAAAAATTATGTACCATGACCAAGTGGGGTTTATTCAAGGTATGTTAAGTTCCTTCAGTATTGGAAAGTTAATTAGTATAATCTATCATATTAACAGGTTGAAAAAGAAAAATCAGATGAACAGATCAATCCATGCAGAAATAACTTTTGGCAAAACTCAACACGCCCGTTTATGGTAAAAACTCTCAGAAAAATAATAGAGGAAATTTTTTTCAATTTGATAAAGAACATCTACATAAAAGCTATAGTTAACTTCATGCTACTAGGAAAAGACTAATGTTCCCCTAAGATGGGAACGAGGCAAAAGTATCCATTCTCACTACCACTATTCAACATAGTACTAGAAGTTCTAGCTAGCATAGGGCAAGAAAAAAAGAGAAAATGCGTACAGAACAGAATGGAAGAAATAAAAACTGTTTCTAATTGTAGATGGCATAAGAGAATATGTAGAAAATTTTAAGGAATCTACAAAAAAATTTCCAGAACTAATCAGTGAGTTTAACAAGGTTGCAGGATACAAGATCAACATACAAAAATCAGTTGTATTTCTACACATCAGCATTAAAGAAGTGAAAACAAATCTAAAATAATACAATAACATTTACAATCACTCAAAGAAAGAAGAAATCTTCAGGTGTAAATTTAATAAAATATATATGGGACTTACATGCTGAAAGCTAAAAAATGGTGATGAAAGACATCAAAGAAGATCTAGACAAATGGTGAGATATACTGTGTTCATAAATTGGAAAACTCAACATAGTAAAGATGTCAATTCTCTACAAACTTGATATACAGGTTTAACATAATTCCTTTCAAGATCTTAGCAAAATTTTTTGTAAGTAGACAAGATTATTCAATTTTTTTTTTTTTTATGGAAAGATAAAGGTATTAGAATAGCTAAAACAATTCTGAAAAAGAATGAAGTGTATCTCACTGGCAATTTCTATTTTCTGCTAGATGACTTTAGTCCCTAGCCATGGCTGATTGGACAAAGAGCTGACCTCAAAAGAACAATTTGGACTAAAAGAACTCCCTCTCTTAAGAATTTGAACTGAGAGCTGCAGAGCTAGAGACCAGTTAGCTGTGAGAACAGATTTGAAAATTTATGTACAGTCAAGATGAGGGAAATGATGTAGGTCATAGACAAGGTAGAGTTAAAGAGGAACAAACTTGACAGTAAGCAGAAAAAGCACATCGGTCAAGAGGAAACATGAGATGTGTAGAGACACACAGGAATCATGACAGACAGTTAAGAGTAACTTTGTTCCTGTGGCTTTCCAGGTTTCATAAAGCCCAACCATAAAATGCTATGGTTCCTGTTCTTAGATTTCTGTGGGATTCCTCAGAGTATTTTTATAACACATCTCTTCTTGGGCTTGCCTGATTTGGGCTGTGTCCCCTGTACCCAAAGGGCTGTAACTAATATAGTACAGTAAGCAGACATCTCTCCTGTTTAGAAAAATAAAATAATGGAGGTGGCAAGATGTGAGCATTTGTTGTATCTTGTCCCTCTGTTCTTCCCTCTCTGCCGCCTCCTCAAAATTAGGCCTTGTTCTCCTGCCAACTTCCTTGGCTTCTGATCAAGTGAATCCCCTAAAGTGAATTCAGGGGAGGAGAGAGCCAATCAGGGGGTGGGTCTCTTGTTAGCTCCTGGTGTGCTGTGGAGGACTTGAGCTATTCAACAGCTATTTAGTCATTTTGTGGGAAAGAGAGAAGGATGGGGTGTGCTGAGTCTTCTTTTGTGTAGCTTTTAAAATATCCTCTTAGTGGTGATATTATGGTAGGGAGAGCAAAGTTGACTGGCTGCATAGGAAAAGCAAGTGGGAGAAGCAGCTAGATAGAATGTATATGGCCTGGGTTGAGGTCAGAGAGCAGGATTCTGGCCTCGGCTCTGTCACTTACTACTAGATGCATGCCTTTTTATTGAGGCTTTTCCCCTCCATCTGTAAAGTGGGGGATAATAACCACTGAATGTGGAAAACATTCATAAACTGCAGAGAAACTGTGGTTGTTCCAGCATGTGATCTGGCTTCTGTTTAAACCTTCCTCCACTCTCCTCCTTGCCCACTTTGCTTAGGTCACACTGGCTGCCTTGCTGTTTTATAAACGTGATGGATTGCATCTTGGAACCTTTGTACTAGCTCTTCACTTTACCTAGATACTAGTCCCAGAGATATTGCCTCTGTCTCCCTTTTATCTAGGTCTCTGTATTTATATGTCTGTTTCCTTTTGTCTACATCTCTTCCTAGAATGTAAGTATGAGAGAAACAGGAACTTGTTTGGTTTATTACTATACCACTAGAGCTGAGAATGTAATAGTTGCTCAATAAATATTTCTTGGGTTATTAAAGAGAATTATTTCTGGACTGGTTACCTGGTATTGCTTCTCTACAGAAAAGCACCCCCCCCAACCCCCACCACCCATAGAAGAAATCCAATTGCAGCTCAATGAATTTACTTTGAGCTGCTGCCCTTGTGACTACCAACTTGGGCTCATATTTGAATTCACCGTTGGCTTCTTTGGCCGGGGTATCTGAGTAAGTATGACATGACTCCTGCAGCTGACACTCTGTAGGTTCTTTATTTCAACTATTCATGGTCCTTATCTTCTAAGGTCTTCCATAGCAGCCATCTACAAAGGGAACTTCACATATCATTATGTGATTCTATGGTCTATATTTTAAGACAGAATAAATCAAACATAACTTCCAATATAATAAAAATATGCCTTACTGTGTCAGACAACAAACAAACAGGCAAACAAACAGAAATATGCCTTATATATATGGAATTAAGGACTACTCTTTTAATTTTTAGGACATTGAAATATAAATATTTTATATGTCTAAAAACTGTAATAGATTTGAGGAGTTTTCATTAAATAATTTATTTCAATTATCCATTAATTAACTGTTTTGTTAATTGATTAAATTTTCCAAAAAATTTTAAAGAGGATTTAGAGGTCTTCTTCTTCTTCTTCTTCTCCTCCTCCTCCTCTTCCTTCTTCTTCTTCCTCTTCCTCTTCCTCTTCTTCTTCTTCTTCTTCTTCTTCCTCTTCTTCTTCTTCTTCATCATCATCATCATATTAGTAGCCAATAATAATTGAGTATTTTGTGTGCTTTGTATTTTACTAAATGCTCTAGACAAAGTATTTCTTAAATTCACAATAATCCTATGAGGTATGTACTATTGTTATTTTCATTTTGGATATGTGGAAAATAAACTTTAGAAAAGATAAGTAACTTTTACAAGATCTTACAGCTAGTGAGGGGCCAAGCTGCATCTCTAACCCTAGACCAGTATGATAAGAAGCCCACCACTGCTCAGGAATTTAGCATTTGAAATGTAAGATGAAAGAAAGACTCATTTGTGGTTAAAACGGGTCTGAAGCTCATAGAAGTCTTGACAAAACTCTGGTTAAGTGCAGTTTATCTTCAGGAAAGGGACATAAAGAGAAATTAGCATTCACAAAGTAGTTTCTCTGTAGCAGGACTATATTGGGACTATGACATTATATGGTGATGCTCTATGGTCTTGGATACCCTGGCTAAGGGAATAAGAAGCAGAAGAGGTTCATTGCTAAAGTTTAAGGAACCTTCGATAAAGTAAGGATTAATTATTTGGATAGGACAAGCACTCCCTGGAAATACTCTGAGGCATTATATTCTGAAATGTTGGGTAAATCCACAAATCTTCCAGTTCCACCTAAAAATTCTTCAGGTCTAAACTCACAGAGGGCCCACCTGGGTGGCTGAAAGTTCCTAGGTATAACTCAAGTTCCTAGATCAGTTCGTGAAAATGTCCTGTTCTTTTAAAACCTTGGTCTGCATCTGGATAGCTTTTAAGAGATCTAAATGCCTGGGATCCCATCTCAGCAATCCTGAAGCAGAATCTTCATGGGTGCTGTCCTCCTTTGTAGGGGTAATCCTATTTCCATGGTTATTATTTACATACTATGCAAACACATTTCATCCAACAAATCTTCCTACACATGTTACTGTGTATGTGCCGTTCCCTCTGTCTAGAATTAATTACTCTGCCTTCTTGATAGAGTTATCTCCTGCTCATCCTTCAAAATCTTCAATACACTTTACTTAGAGTTCTGCCTGACTTCCTAGGTGGTTTAGGATGCCTTTTAGAACAAAGCATTTCATTAAAAGCTGGGTTCTGGGAGCAGACTCCCTCAGTTTGAATTCCAGTTCTAGAACTTGGAAAGTATGACTTTGGGCAGGTTATTTAACCTTTTTCTGTTTTAGCTCCTCATCTGTAAAATGAGGATAATGACCTACCTTCCTCATAGGGTTTCCATGAGCATAAATGGAGTAATCCACGTGAAGCACTTAGAGCAAAAGCTCATACAAAGTAAGCATTAAAAAAATATTAGCCGTTAATCATGATATCCATGCACTGTGTACAAATTTCCATCTTATTTATCGCTCTATACCATAATACTTGATTTAATTATCTTCCATATTAGGTTAAAAGCTTCTTAACCTAAGAAGGGACAATTGCAGAGGACTTTATAGTCTGAGCACCTATATAATGTTTTTAATACAGAATAGACACTGAAATATTTATTGATTTAATGGGGGAGATTTTATTACCTTCCTAATGAATAGTGGTTTGGTAAAGTAGAAAGCTCAAGGTTTTAAAGTAAAATTCACCTTAGATGAATCCTGACTATGTTACTTAGAACAAGTTAACCTCCTGAATCAATCAGATGAGGCTACTGTAACAAAATACTATAACTTGGTAGCTTAAACAACAGACATTTATTTCTCACAGTTATGGAGACTGGGAAGCCAAGATCAAGATGCCTGCAGATGCAGTGCTTGGAGAGGGCTCTCTTTCTGGCTTGCCGTCTTACTGTGTCCTCATGTCCTGGAGAGAGGAAGCTCTGGTCTTTTTCTCTTCTTATAAGGGCACTAATCCCAATATTGGAGTCCGCCCTCATGACCTTATCTAAACCTAATCACCTCCCAAAGGCCCCATCTCTTATTACTATCACATTAAGAATTAGGGATTTAACATATGAATTGGGATGGGAGGAAGCACAAACATTCAGTTCATAACATCTCCCTGGTTCTCAGTTTCTTCACCTGTATTAATCAGGATTGTTTGGTGGGGATTAAAAGACGTTATATGTACATGGCATCTGTCGTAGTACCTGATCCATATAAAAAAATCCAATAAATGGAGGGTCCTCTTATAATTTAAGAAAAATGCATGGTAGAATTATTCATATGTGCATGTAGATCTCAGAAGCTTTAGACTTGGCATACATACACATACATATATATGTATATACACACATATTTATATATATGTGTGTGTGTATATGTATATACACACACATATGTATATATGTGTGTTTTTATATGTATATATGTATAAATATAAATATATGTGTGTGTGTATATATATATATATATATAATTTCCCAACTAAAACTAATTGTTTGTAGTTATTATTATTTTTTAAGAACTCACAAACCTCCTTTGTTTTCCAAAAACTGCCCATTGCTTTTTTTCTGCCAATTGACCACTGTTTTTTTTCTGCAATCAACATATGAAACTTCATTGATAAGAACTTCTCTTACTTCAGGAAAAAAAACAAAGGTGACTCTGTGGATACATAATGGTATTACAGGTCCATCGTCTTATAGTACACATTAAAGAAGTGTTGAAGAAATGAATAAATATTCCTGAAACCTTTTTTTGTGTACATTCCAGAGAATCATTTGTGCTTTGCAACTTGTCCTTTTCCAATATTGAGATGATCACCAAACAGCAGGAAATGAAGTGTTGATGAGTGCCTTCTTCAAGAACATCAAATAGATGCCTGGATTTCATGTTCTCAGCCCTGTGGGCAATGCACTGGGAATCTGGACACCGGGATCTGTGGTCTCGTGTTACTATTATAAAGTCTCATCTCACCTTTGGGTGCCACATTAGCTCTTCTCTATGTGATCTTACCTCACATCTTACAGAATTGTGTATCCCTTAAGAGCACAATGCTCTTCTCAGTGTTCCCAGCAGCTAGCATGGAATCTGGTACACAACTGGCTGCATAGGGTATTAGGGAGAAAATATGAACCACAGGAAGTCAAGTCAGGGGATCTGAGAATAAGGAAAGTTTGTGGTCATCGAACTGTTATTAGAATACTGTGTTTACTTGTAGGGTCTCCTATTTTAAACAAATTGAAGAGGTCCAGAAAAAGAGTAACCAAATGATTAAAAGAAATGCATGTGGATTATTTAGCTAAAGGTTTTATAAGGCTTCACTTAACTCAGGGGGAGGGAAATTGCTTTGCTTCAACACCATGCATTTTTCATCTGTTTGTGTTTGAAAAGCAAACCCAAACTGGATTCTCTTCAGGGCCTGAAACCCAGTGGGTACTCAGGGAATATGTGTGGAGTGAATGATTCAGTGTTTTTCTCCTGGGCGATTCCTAGCCAGCCAAGACACTGTCTTCCTCCTTCAGGGGCTGGGCTCTGTTAAGAGGCTGCGGGTCACACAAAGGAAGGTTGATTTGTAAATGAGGTAAGCCACCCTATTCAGTATCAGGGAAGATTCTCTGCTGAGTGGTATGTTACGTTTGTGTGTGCGCGCATGTGTGATGTGTGTAGGGGAATATTAGAAAAAAAATCTTTTTTGGAGGAAAATCATTTTTAAACCACAAATTGACTTGACATTGCCTTAAAAGAGCAACTGAAAGTATTGTTAGGAATAGGGCTGGGGCCCTTGGGAAGGCATCTGGGATGGTTTTAGTAACTGAGGGTGGGGGGGGTGTGGTTCTGGAAATTTGCTCAGGCAGGTCCTGCCTGTCATTGCTGGTTCGCTGTTGCCCTCTGCTGGCGAAACTGTTGTCATCCAGGAAACTGCAAATCTCACGGAACTCCCAGATTTCCTCATATGTTGGGGGAACAGGGTCCCCTTCCCGTCAAGTAAGGAAACGATGCTAGTGCTGAGAAACAGTGATGGTGAGACGAGATGTGGCAAATTCTCTCCCAGGAGAAACTGGCTTTTAAAACCGAGGAATGAATCTTATGGTTCTAGTTTTCTATTCCATGCTCATTTGCGAAGACTTTGCTCTCTCTTTTGGCTCTGTATTGAGCACAGTGAGGAAGCTCAAATAGGACTAGGTCCCATCTCTACATCAAATATTGGAGGAATGACAGGACAAGCACAGAAATCATTGTCATACAGAGAATATTGTGCCTAGAGCCACACCTGAAGCACTGATAAAGGCTTGTGTGTATTTAAAGGTAAAGAAAGATGACATCCATTTGTGGGTGAGGATGATGAAGATAAGGCTGCATGAAACAGATAGCATTTAAAGTGGGAACTTGAAAGATGGGGAGGATTTATTATTTAGAAAATATCTTTTATCATAAAAGTAGAATATAAAAAATATTTTTCATTGTAAAAAATTGAACTCTGGCTAGTTAAAGTATGAAAAGAAATAAAAGTCCCTTGAAATCCCACCACTCAAAATAACGTGTTAATGTTTTGATCTATGTATTTTGTGGTGGTGGTTGTTGCTGTTACAAAATCGGATGTGTACTGAAGGTAATATTTTGTATCCTGCTCTTTCTCACTTATGGCATGCACATCTTCCCAATGTTACTGATTATTTTTTGAAAATGTACTATTTAATGGGAGACGATTTCAATGTAAACCTGAAGACAGGGTTCCCCAAACATCATGAGCCAAGGCTTATGGCTTGCATAGCGCAAGGATTGTTCAATTTTTATTAATTCATTTCAGAAATTTTTTTTAGTCACCTATAACTTCGGAGACACAACGCTGACTCTGTCTTTGTGGAGTTCACAATAAGAAAAAGAAACAGACATTACTTAGATAGTCATAGAAATAACTATAAAATTGTATCTGGGATAAGTACTATGAAGGAGTAAAGTGAAGTGCTAGGAAAATGTATATTAGAAAGAAGAGAAGTAGTCACAGATGTCGGGGAAAACTTGCCTGAGGAAGTCATAAATGCTCACCACTCTAGAAGTTAACTAGGTAAAAACGATCAGGAAGAACATTGCCAGCAGAGAAACCAGCATGTTTGTTCAAAGGCCTGTTAGTAGAAATGGGCATGGTGAATACAAGAAACTGAAAGGAAATCAAGGAGAATGGAGTGAAGAGACTTGGCCTGTAATGAGGTTGTAGAAGTAGGTAGACCAGGTGAAGAATTTTTGTCACTTTTCATGAGAATGCTGGGGACCTGTTGAAGTGTTTTAAGCCAGAGTGGGAGGGTGAAGACAAGCTTTGTTTTTTCAAAAGGTCCACATCATTGCAGCCTGGTGAAATGGTTGGAAGGAAACAAGAGCAGATGTAGGTAAGGCAGCTATAAGTGACTAGTAGCCCAAACCTAGTGAGAGGGTGACTGCAATAATCCAGGTGAGAGATGAGGAAAGACTGAATCAGGATGGTAAAGGTTGAGATGGAGAGAAGTAGATGGTGTTGAGAGATATTTTGGGAGTAAATGTCTAAGACTAGGTGTGTGAGGTGAGAAAATGGGATGAGCCAGAATGACTCCTACACCTCTGGCTTGCACACCTGGAAGAAAGGAGGGCTCTTCCCAAACATAGGAAACACGGTATGAGGACAAGGTTTGGAAGGGATAGTCATGAGTGTTGTCTTGGGGAGTGGATTCCCAGAGAGAAGTGATACATATCATCACATCAGCTCTTTCCACAGGTGGGTTTTACCACATTTTCACATCATGATGAAGGGTCCTCTGTTTGGAGGCAGGTGGTAATGGGGAGAAAGCCAAACTTAAGGCTAGATTTGGTATCTTGATACCTGTTTCAGGTTCCTGCACTACTGATTGCTAGGTATAAAACATTGGACAAGTTATTTTAAGAGTCTCTGGACCTTAGTTTCCTGGTCTTTAAAATGAGGGTAATAATATCTAATGCAAAAGGTTGCTGTGAGGATTCAACGAGGACATTGATGTTCAAGGGCTTTGTAAAGCTCCACAAGCTGTACAAATGTAATATTGCTGTTTCTATTCCTATATTTGTCCTGGGTATTATCACCAACCAAACTTTAATTATATTAATATTAGGCATATGAAATTTCATGTTTTCTCCATGAATTCTTTGGGAAAAAAGGGTGTGATTGAAGTCTAAATAAATAAAAACACCACCTAGGATTTCGAGATGGTGGCCCCCAACTATTTATAAGCCTGCATGTTTACTTGAATTCAGACTTTCCCAACATGTAAATTATGCAGAGTCTGTGTCACAGCAGAGTACTCTGTGTTCCTAAAAAGAATTCTCTTTTTTTTCCCGAATCCTTTACCTTTTAAAATAAATCTCATTATGGAGCGCTGACATTTTCAGTAAAACCATTCAACCAAAAGCTGCAGTTTTTTCAGACTAAAAACAAGTCTGGTTTATTAGGCAGCAGTTTATAACTTGCTGCTAAGTAGATGCAATCTATTTAGAGAAATTTATGTAGATATCTGATAAGACATTTCAGAGTTCCTTTCTCTTTCTGACTAAAACTGAGAGTGTTAAACAGATTCCCTCATCTCTCATTGGAGTAGGAATGGAGTATCACAGTGTTGTTGGAGTGGATGGAAACCTTAGAAACAAGATTTAAACCAGAACCTTTTGTCTCACCACTGACTCTACCAGCATATTCTAGCTGAGGGAATTTAAATATGGCTTTCTTCAATGAGTTGTGGGGAAATGTTACTTATAAATACGTAACAGTCGACATACAATAGGACCTCCATCAATGATCTCATCCTTGGTTTCCTCCTTCTGCTTCTTCCTCTTTCTTGCTTTTTCTTTTTTCTCTCCTGTCTCCTTCTGTTCTTCTTCCCATTGATTTAACTCCTATCTTTGTTTTGCTTGTCTGTCTTTAGATTATACTGAGGATTGGCATATATTTGGATTACCCAATTGTTTAGTGACTTAGGTCTCTGCCAGTGATGATAACAGTTAATTTATAAAACACTGATTGAGAATCATGCTCCTTAATTCTCTCCTCAAATTTATGAGGTGAATATTAGTATTGTCTCTATTTCTCAGATAAGAGACATGAGCCAAAGACCGATTAAAGTCTGATCTTTCAGAATTAGTGAGTAATAGAACTAGAAGTTTCCACTCCTGCCCTCAACCAGGTGAGTCCTTCAAAATGATTATAATTGGCACTCATTTATTCATTCTACAGATATTTATTTATTGTAGGTTATTTAACAGGAACTGCATAGAATGAGTAGCCCAACAAACATAGTCTCCACCCTCATGGAATACATACACACACACACACACACACACGGATGATATTAGCCCATACTTTTTGGCTTTGCCCTACCTTCTGTACTTTGTGTTCATTCTCATCTGTCAGTGTTCATGTGGTACTTGTTACTAAACATTTTACATATAATTCCTCCTTACAAGCAGCAATAAGTTCCACAAAGGAAAAAGAGTCAAGATGCTTTTAGAGTATAATAGGGGGTCAAGTGCATGTGAGAGTTAATGAATTCCTCTTTGGATGAGGCATTTGAACCATGACTTGCACAATGAGTTTTCTTGGCCTGCTGTGAGATGATGCTGGGTTTCTAGAAGCCAGACCATATAGGGGTGTATAGTTCAGTTAGGCAACTTGGATTTGATCTTCAGAACAAAAAGATTCTATTTCATAAAGTGAATGGGCAGTGATATCATGCCTTTTGTATTTTAAAAATAGCTTTGCGGTTACTCTGCATGGAGAGGAATGAAACGCCTATACTATCTTTGCATTAGATTGACTCTGTATAGTGGAGATTCAGATAAGAGTCAGTCACAAATCATCCTTTTTAGTTTCTTAGGGAAGACTAAACATGTACTAAGACAATTCTAATAAAAGTCATGAAGTGCTATATACTAAAGACTATAGTAAACAGACAGTAAAAGTGCTGTGAGTGAGAAGAATTATAGACCACACTCTTGTTCTTTTAACCAGAAGCCATTGTTTTGATTCCTTTTTGTTCCCTCTGTTGGAGAGACTTTTAACTCTTAGAATTTTTCTATGTATGCCCTGAAAGGCCCTCAAGTGTGAAGCAAATAAATTCAGCAAACACTTACCTAGTGTCTAGCTGTCCTTGGCTCATAAGAATCCTACCTCACTTATTTCACTGTATTTCTATCACAAGGATATGATGGGATGAACTTGAAATAGTGATGGCTTGGGAATCAGTGGACCTATGTTCAAATCTGCACTTTATCTCCAGTTAGCAATGTGACCTTTGGAGATTAGCATAAACTAATGCATAGTAAGTAAAGTTTGTGGTGCAGATTATGTTAGAACAGAGATGTTTTTCGTATCCTTGGAGGAATATGTGCTCCACGATGTTTTCCTAGAGAACTGGGAAGATATGGAGGATCATGAATCAGTCGACTGCCAACTTGATATAAACTTGCTGCTTCCCTAAGGATCCGTCATCAGTAGCAATCATTGAGCTCTGTGGCCATAGAACACTTACCTGTGATCTTTGACCTTCCCTCCTACCTTGGTCAAGGAGCCAGACTGAGAGAGAGGAGGTGGTATTCCTCAGCCCATCTTTCTTCTGAGTGATCAAGCCTCACCATCTTTTGTGTTAGTAGAGATGTTTAAGTATGTGCCATTATCTTTAACCTGGAAAAATTATGCCATCAACTTTTCTTCTCCATGGTGATTTCTACAGGATAGACCACTGGAATAATGAGAAGGAGAGGATTTTGCTGGTCACAGACAAGAATCTCTTGATCTGCAAATATGACTTCATCATGCTCAGTTGTGTGCAGCTGCAGCGGATTCCCCTGGGTGCTGTCTATCGCATCTGCGTGGGCAAGTTTGCCTTCCCTGGGATGTCACTGGACAAGTAAGAATGATGTTTCAGACTTGAGGAAGTAATGCAGTGGGGGAGAGTTATTCAAGGAAAACAATTACAAAGTTCAGTTCCATACTGTAAGCTGGGAGAACCCAAGGGGGAAGAGGGAAGCTCTACAGTTGAATTTATCAACCATGGAGTCTCTCCTCTATGTCAGACACCAGAGACAACATTTTAAGTAAATTTGTACTTTAATAAGATAACCTAGCAAGTAAATGGTTAAATGTAAGATGGAAAGATTTGTGGGATCATGGAGAAAATGTTCTCAACCAATTTGTGTGGCAGAGAATCAGCAAGGCTTTCCTGGAGAAGCACTTGAGCCAATATCTGAGATTAGATAGAAGTTAGCCAAAGAAGGGGAACAAAAGTGTAAGAACATTTCAAACAAAAAGAACAGCACGACCGAAGGAGTGGAGGTGGAGAAAAAATTGATGCTTTTAATTATTAAAATTATTCAGGGAATTAAAATTATTCTGTAAAGCTCAATGGACAGAATCCACGATGGCTAATAGTTCTTCTTAAAAGAAGTCTTTTTGAGATCTTCCCTGATGACTTAGTGGAGGAGACATCAACTGTCTCAGAGATATTGACAGTTACCAAGAGACCTGGTGAGTTCTACAAAGGAGGGTTGCTGGACTGAGTAAATTCTTGTCGTGATTTCAAAAAGAGATATTTTGATCTAACATCTTACATCTAAGTCATAAAGACAACAAACTTCCTCTGACCTCTGAATGCGAGCTCTTCCCTTTGACTTTTGACTTTTTTGAGGGCGGTTCCCTTTTTTGGGGGTTGGGGGGAGAGGCATCCTAGAAGCACCTGGCATTGGGCCTGGCACATAGTAAAAATAGAAAAATCTTTCTAAAATACTAAAAAAGTAGAGCTTAGTCAAGTGATTGGTTTTTCTTATATACAGCATACCATATCAAAGACCTATTTTTTATTTACTCTTTTCATGAATGCAAGAAGTGACCAATTGATTTAGTTCACCGACTTTTTGAATTGATGAGATTTTCTAATAACGTATGCTCATCATAAACATATATTTAACCATCACAGAAAATGTTTATTTTCAGGAACTACTTCTCTTACCCCAAATTTTCAGTTCTCCAGGATTATCTCCATAGGCAATAGTCTGCCGTTTCATATGTGTGTGTGTATGTATGTGTGTGTGTATGTATGTGTGTGTGTGTGTGTGTGTGTTGTGTGTGTGTTTAAAGAAATAGTCCATAAATATACAAGAATAGAAATGTCTTTGTGAATATATATATACATATATATATATATGTCTGCGTGTTTGTACACATTTGTAAGTTTATATCTACACACAAATTATCACTAATTATTTTACTCAATCGTATACATGTCACAAACTGTTTTGCCTCAAGCTGTTTTACTTTGTAATATACCTTGGAAACTTTATTATATAATCAGGTATAGATATAGCTCAGTCTTTTTAATAATGCAGAATATTCTATTTTAAGCCTAACCCATTTATCCAGCCTCTCATTAATGGATATTTATTTTTATCTTTCTACTACAAATGATACTATAAATATCCTTGTCTATAGGACTTTGTACAGATGTGCAAGTGTACCTGTAACATAATTTTTGTAAGTGAATTAGGTCATAAGTCACATGAATTTTAACTGATAGATATTGCCACATTGCCTTCTAAATGGCTGACACCAGTTTATGCTCCCATGGAGTGTAAGAATATCATTTTTGACACATCTTTACCAATATTGTGTATTATGAAACTCTTGCTTTGCCAGTGAGATAAAGAAAAATATCTTATTTTTGTTTTAATTTTTATCACAAAAATTTGAAGGAACTTGAGGTTGTTTTTCTTATGTTATAAAGACATTTTATTTATTTTTCTGTGAACTATTTTGACCATAGCTCATTTTTAAAAATGGGATATTTAATTTTTTCTTATTGATTTGTAAGAGTTTCTTATATATAAAAGAACTTGATCCTCTGCCTGCCATATATGTCGCAAATATTTTTTCCCCCAGTTTGTCACAGTTCTCTTAACTTTATAATGCCATTTTTTACTTTGAGTTTTAGGTTATCAAATTTATCTATCTTTCAAAATTTATAAGTTTATTTCTTTTCGAGAAAAACTTTCTTTCTCTACACTGAAATTATAAAATATATTTCCAAGTTTTCATCTTGTGTCTTTATAGTTTTATTTTTAGAAAGTTATATTTATGTTTCATTTAGTATTTACCTTCAGTAAATAAAAAGATATGCAAGCAGCTGTTTTTTTTATCCAGATGGCAGGCTAGATTTCTTAGCATCATTTATTCGATCCTCTATCTTTTTTCCTTTATCATATGTACTCTCCCATGTTTGTTTCTACTTCTGAATTCTCCATTGCACTCCATTTATCTGTTTATTAGTGTACAAAATAGCTTTAATTATTATAACCTTTATTTATGTTTTAATAACAGGTACAGTTACTCCCCTCTTATACATCCTTTTTTTAGAGTTTATATTTATTTTTTCAGCAGCTTGCCAAGTTTTTTTTTAAAAAACTTATTTTTATTAGGATTTTTAAATATTCTCTCAACCTTCCATTTCTAAGATAAACACATTTAGTCATGGTATATTATCCTTTTTATACATT
>NW_011888795.1:5555839-5558057 GCF_000151845.1 Pteropus vampyrus | reverse complement strand
TGTTAACAAGTTCTGATTCTCTCCCAGATAAAAGCTTTTGTTAATACAAAACTAAGTAGATTAATTTGATTGTTATCTTTATTTCCAAGGCAGTTGGCCCTTCTTGGTTGGGCATTAAGTCAGCAAGATCAGAGGTCAGGCGGCAGTAGTCAGAGAATGGAGGAAGAGGCAAGGGAAAATCAGCTGCTAAATAATTATAAGCTGACTCCAGAAGAAAGCTCGGCAGTCTGAGCAAATTCCCTTGTCATAAGAAGATGCAATGATTTAACATTAGCACCCGCTAGGTGTAGTGGTAATGCTGACATGGTTGACCAAGAGCTTTTACCTCCTCTGTGCCATATGACCTTCAAATCCCAAGAATAAGTAGCACTGATTGACTACATGTTAGAGATGAGACAAATGAGACCAAAAGAGGTTCAGGGTTTCAGGAGCCATCAGCTAATTAGTATTAGAACTGGATTTCAAAATCAATTTTTCCAATTCTCTGTCCGGTATTATTTTCTTTGGATAAATAATATTTTAACTTCTTTTTCTCTCTCTCTCCTTCCACTCCCTTCCCTCTTTCTCTATGATCTTCCTGTTTTTTTTTATCCTCTCTCTTCTTTCCTCTTCTATGTCTCTCCGAGTGAAGACTTCTGTTAATGTAGCTTCTGCTTCTCTTAAGAAGCCATGAAGAGGACTACTGGAACTTAGAACATGTGCCAACATATCCTACATACTGGTGCTTACAAAACAGAATTGTTTTGTTTCATTCGCTGTTTGCCTTTGGCTTAATTTGAAGGGAGAGAGCGACGGCAAGAGAAAGCTAAAGGCCGTGGATCATTTATTTGTGAGACGAAGCCAGATTTCCTTTGGATTAGAGCATTTCCCAGAGACATAACCAGGGAACAGTAAAAGGCCTAGTTTATCCTCTTGGGCAGTGATCCCCAGCCTTTTTGGCACCAGGGATCGGTGCTCCAGTGAGAATCTAATGCCTGATGATCTGAGGTGGAGCTGAGGCGGCGATGCTAGTGCTGGGGAGCAGCCGCAAATACAAATGAAGCTTTGCTGGCACGCTTGCTGCTCACCTCCTGCTGTGTGGCCCAGTTCCTAATAGACCACAGACTGGTACCAGTCCATGGCCCAGGGGTTGGGGACCCCTGCTCTAGGGTAACTAATTGCTAGTACATATCTTTTGTTGTCGTTCGTTACCTGGGATGGGAACCCAAATCTTATTTCTATCATAATTGGATTCATTTCCAGATTTTAATTAAAAATCGATTTTCATAATTCTAAAAGTGAGGGAGGGAAGGGAAAACTAAGCTTCTATGAGAGGTAAGCATAAGGTTAAAGGTTAAAGCTATAACTAATCTTAACCACACCAATTTCTTGCTGTTTGAATTTGAACAATTTAACTCTTGGGCTCTCAATTTCCAATCTATAAAATGTCAATAATAAAAATCCCTTCCAGGTCTAACTCATAGGTCATTGTAAATTTAAATGATGAATGTAAAAGTGCTTTGTAAATTGTAAAGTGCTAAAATACATTAAATTGTCTCTTAAAGAGTTCTAAAAATCCATATTTACTTGCAATTTCTCTCCCTCCACATTTTTTTTTTTTAATATGCTCACAATAGATAATGATGAGGAAACTGTGACTGAGTGCTCAAGTGACTTGTGTTTCATCATGAAAATATATGGTGGCGAGGCCTGAAACATAAGATCCTCTGATTTTAAATGCTCCCTTTGTCATGTACCTAATTCCTATTTGTCCTCAAATGCATTGTAATTTTTGAGGATAAGTGGGCCCCATCTCTTTACTTCTGCTCTCATCTGAACTCTTGATGAAATGGTAGAGTGTAGATAGACAATGTTAATCTTCGAAAGCTGCCTGAGGGCCAATCCTAGATATGCTTCTGAGTGACTTAGAGCAGTCACATAACAGTCCTTGCCTTAGTCCTCCTTCCTCATTTATAAACTGAGAGGGTAACAGCATCTACCTCATCAGTCTGTGTTGAGGATTAAATGAGATGATTTATATAAAATGCTTAGAAAAATATCTGGTATTGTAGTAAGCACTTAAAATATATAAGACTTTATAATAGGTTTGGTAGAAAGACACTGGTTCACTGGTGGATTTAGGGATTTGGGTCCTGAACTACCTTATGGATTAAGTCTTCTACCTTTGCCGAATCTCTCAATTTTCTCATTTATAAAATCTCTAAGGGTTTTTGTTTTT
>NW_011888795.1:5465262-5555789 GCF_000151845.1 Pteropus vampyrus | reverse complement strand
GCCTAGTTTATCCTCTTGGGCAGTGATCCCCAGCCTTTTTGGCACCAGGGATCGGTGCTCCAGTGAGAATCTAATGCCTGATGATCTGAGGTGGAGCTGAGGCGGCGATGCTAGTGCTGGGGAGCAGCCGCAAATACAAATGAAGCTTTGCTGGCACGCTTGCTGCTCACCTCCTGCTGTGTGGCCCAGTTCCTAATAGACCACAGACTGGTACCAGTCCATGGCCCAGGGGTTGGGGACCCCTGCTCTAGGGTAACTAATTGCTAGTACATATCTTTTGTTGTCGTTCGTTACCTGGGATGGGAACCCAAATCTTATTTCTATCATAATTGGATTCATTTCCAGATTTTAATTAAAAATCGATTTTCATAATTCTAAAAGTGAGGGAGGGAAGGGAAAACTAAGCTTCTATGAGAGGTAAGCATAAGGTTAAAGGTTAAAGCTATAACTAATCTTAACCACACCAATTTCTTGCTGTTTGAATTTGAACAATTTAACTCTTGGGCTCTCAATTTCCAATCTATAAAATGTCAATAATAAAAATCCCTTCCAGGTCTAACTCATAGGTCATTGTAAATTTAAATGATGAATGTAAAAGTGCTTTGTAAATTGTAAAGTGCTAAAATACATTAAATTGTCTCTTAAAGAGTTCTAAAAATCCATATTTACTTGCAATTTCTCTCCCTCCACATTTTTTTTTTTTAATATGCTCACAATAGATAATGATGAGGAAACTGTGACTGAGTGCTCAAGTGACTTGTGTTTCATCATGAAAATATATGGTGGCGAGGCCTGAAACATAAGATCCTCTGATTTTAAATGCTCCCTTTGTCATGTACCTAATTCCTATTTGTCCTCAAATGCATTGTAATTTTTGAGGATAAGTGGGCCCCATCTCTTTACTTCTGCTCTCATCTGAACTCTTGATGAAATGGTAGAGTGTAGATAGACAATGTTAATCTTCGAAAGCTGCCTGAGGGCCAATCCTAGATATGCTTCTGAGTGACTTAGAGCAGTCACATAACAGTCCTTGCCTTAGTCCTCCTTCCTCATTTATAAACTGAGAGGGTAACAGCATCTACCTCATCAGTCTGTGTTGAGGATTAAATGAGATGATTTATATAAAATGCTTAGAAAAATATCTGGTATTGTAGTAAGCACTTAAAATATATAAGACTTTATAATAGGTTTGGTAGAAAGACACTGGTTCACTGGTGGATTTAGGGATTTGGGTCCTGAACTACCTTATGGATTAAGTCTTCTACCTTTGCCGAATCTCTCAATTTTCTCATTTATAAAATCTCTAAGGGTTTTTGTTTTTGTTTTTGTTTTTGTTTTTTGGCACTATTCTATTGGTGCAGCAATTTTTAATTTACCTTAGAGGGCAAATGATTTTACCTACTTAATTACTCCTGTGAAAAATGTCTCTAAAGAGATTTTCTGCTGGAAAATATTATTGTTGTCACGTTAATATGCCAACAAAGTCTGAGAGGGAAGGTCAGGCCAAGAAATGTCTTCCTGCCAGAATAGGTATGTCAGATTTATCTCTTTATGCTGTTTTAAATTTGCAGTGTGCACAATATAAGGGATAGGCAATACTGCAGAAGCAAAGTGAGGCTTGGGAAACTGCTTGTGGTGCTCACCAGCACCCATCCTCTTTGTAGAGATGCTGGTGAGAACAGGAGCTAGGAGTCGCCACCCCCATCCCACAGTTGACTTAGTGCCAGCACGCAGAGGGCAGGTGGAGGGCATCCCAGACATTACTCTATCGCCTCGGCCTTATTCCCTTGTCCAAAGGCCAGTGAGCTGCTCTGTGAACCCAGAGTTCTAATTTGGCCTCTATTCCTCAGACAAGAGCTTCAAAGGGCCTCTGCTCTGCTCTGGGTGAAAACGGCTCCTGGCCCAGGCTGATTCTGCTGGCTTTGCGTCTGTCAGTGCATTCTAATCACTGTTTTAAGTGTGGTTCTGCAGAACACCTTGTAAAATATTTTCTATTGCTCCAGCAACATCTCCTGTCTAGACAACCTAATTATGAGCACAGAGCAAACAGCTGAAGAGTATGCCACCCCAAGGATTGCCTAACTCCAAGAGTGGGGGTGGGAGGGCAGTGGAGAGGACGGCATCGGTTACTTTTTTGTTGACCTGACCAGAAAATTGAGTCCTCCAAAAGAATCCAGCTAACTTTTAATTAAAAAGAAACAACCTGGTGGAAGCTGGCATTTTGTTGTTTTGCCAAACTCAATGGAGGATTAAAGGTACCAATTTATTTCCCTCCAATCACATCTTTTTCTTGGCTTTAAAGGTGGTTTGTGGTCTTTGCTTTAAGAAAGAAAAAGCCGCTGATTTAATAATCTGCCCTCCCCATAGCACTCTGAAAATAAAAAGTAGCCCCCTAAAGGTATGCTCCTTCCAAGTAGTAATTTGATTAATTCAGTGAGTATTTTCTAAGCTTGGCGAAGTGGCAGACCTTGTTCATGACAAAGTGAGAAGACATGGACTCTGTCCTCAAGATGTTCACAGGCTTGCAGGAATACACACACGCACACACATACACACTCACACACACTCACACGCACACTCATGCTTTAACCAGGCTTTGGTTAATGCTCTAGTGGAAAGCCAACAGCATCATAGGCACAGGAGAGGGAAAGAAAATCTCTACTGAGAGATGTGGAAAGATCTTATGGAGGAGGTACAACCTGAGCAGGTCTTTATAGGATGAATAGAATTTGAGCAGAGAGATAATGAGGAGCATTGCTGTCCAGACATAGGTAGACAAATGACCGACTAGTGTGATCATGTTAGGTGCTGTGTAACAACTTACCTCAAAACTTAGTAGTGTAAAATAACAAACATTTATTATTCCTCTGTTTCTGAGTCAAGAAGATGGATGTGGCTTAGCTAGGTCTTCTGGTTCAGGATTTCTCCAAAGCTTCAAGCAAGGTGTCACTGAGGCTGTGGCATCTCAAAGCTCAACCATGGGAGGATCACATTTAAGTTCACTCGTGTAATTGTAGGAAGGCTCAGGTTCTCAGTGGAAGTTGGCCAGAAATAACAGTTCCAACCATGTGAGCCTTTCTCTAAGGCTACTGACATCATCGCTGCTGGCTTCTCAGAGGGAGCAAGGGAGACAGAGCGAGAGAGCAAGAGAGGTTGAGCAGGGTAGAAGCCACAGTCTTTAGGTAACCTAATAGTGGAATTGACTGCTTCCCACCTCTGCCACACTCTATTCACTAGAGGCAAGTTGCTAGGTCCAGCTCACACTCCAGGGGAAGCTATCACCCAAGGGTG
This sequence comes from Pteropus vampyrus, assembly GCF_000151845.1. Classification (NCBI taxonomy): domain Eukaryota; kingdom Metazoa; phylum Chordata; class Mammalia; order Chiroptera; family Pteropodidae; genus Pteropus; species Pteropus vampyrus. Next base: position 5,552,498 of record NW_011888795.1, on the reverse strand, counting down.
AGAATATCAGGAAGCAGACATTTATCAGAGGCCGCCTGAAAAGTAGCCTACCACATGAAGGACATCAGAGTATCTATTACAGGATTTAAACCTAAACTAGAGGGTAAATATCAGGGAAGTTTTTTCCCTGAGGAAGGGATTCTGAAACTGGGATTGGGAGAATGAGTAAGAGTTGGCAAGAAGAAGGGCATTATGGAGAGAATGTTTTAGGGAGAGGGAAGAATATCTGCAAAGGAGGGAGGGAAACCAGTACCTCTGAGGAACTGTAAACAAGCTAACATGGCTTGCTAAATACGAAGGGCTTGAGGGGCACTGGAGAGGAGTTTTCTATTTAGATGTCGATGAGCTATGGCATTTTGAAGGAGTTAGAGCAATTCTCCTTTTATCTGTCACTTTCACTGGCATTCACTAGGGAGTGACGGGTTTACACTTAAAACTAGTTTGAAAGCCCTCCCTCTAAACTGTGAGACGGTCTCTGGAACTGCTGGGAAATGGGTCTGATTCAGTGTATAAAATGAATAAAATTGCCCACTTATCACTTAGGATAATTACTTATTGTGTAATGAGATGATGTTCATAAATCACCCTGAGCTTATTGGGGAAAGGTGTTATATAAACACAAGGCTTTATCAGTGATGATGGAAACAGATCTGGAGGATTAAAATCAGATGTGCATCTTGATGCTATGGCATTTTACTCCAAACTAAGAGACCTGCTTGCTAAGTTCAGCTGAGTTTTTGAGAAGTGTTTTAGATTAAGAAGTGGAGGCTGAAGGGTACTAGGAGGTAATTTGAATCGGTGGGGGCGTAGAAAGGTTGTGGGGAGCAGGGAGCATTGAGGAGCTCTCTTTTTAGCTCATTCACTCTAATAAAGGTGAGCACTAGTCCTTATTAATCGTAGTTAAATGAATGTGACTATTTAAAAATGCAACAGAGACTTTTCTTCTGGACTGGGAGTAAGAAAATCTGAATTTTTGCCCCTATTCAGCCTTTAATTTTCTGTGCATCCTTGAAATAAAGCTGTTTCCCCTCTCAGAGACCTAATTTACCCCCATGTAACATGAAAGGAGTTAAAGCAGATGATCTTTAAGTTTTCTGCCATCTCGTGGGCCAGCGATTAAGCGAAATTTTATAATGTTTGTTCCAGTTTTGTGCCCACAAAATAAGAACATTAAGAACTCTTTGTTAGCCGTCAAGGAATACTGTAACCAATGACAATTTTTGTTTGGGGAATGTTTAACATTGGTGGCAGAACTTGAACTTTTGTACATTTATTTTGCAGACCCAAGGAAAAGATAGACTGGGAGAAGAGAAAATAGGCCGGAGTTGGTGTTTGATCCACTTTTCTTTTTTTCTTACCTTCAACTGACATTTCTTCTCTTTTTACTCTTTTTTTACAGCCCTTGTTCTTCTCTTACTCCAAAGTCTCTGAACCTAGCTTTATATTTTTATATAGTTTATATTTTTTATATCATATCATCCTCACATCTCTTTATTAAAAACATTCAGCCAAGTCTGAAATAAGTTAAATTATTCTTCATTTATGTGTGCCCGACTACTAGATTATCCATTGGACAGAGTGTTTATCTTACCAAAGAAGGTATATTTTTAAAAACACAAAGCAAAGCATTTTCATTAGGTGGAGGTAAGATGAGAAGTTACTGAACGAGGATTCAGTCTTTTATCTTTCCTGAGGATTAACTCACTGGCTTCTCATCCTTTCTTTCCTCGAATACTCCCAGTAAATAAGATGATGTGGAACAGTACTTTTCTCATCAAATTAATCATTATTTATAGAAATATTACTGCACTCCATGTGAATCTGGATAGGAAACCTTGAGAATAACTGAAGTCCAAGAAAAATGATCAATAACACTAGATTATCCAACAGGCAGACAAGTACAGGCATATGGTAACAAATCAAACAACGACAGGCATTCAATCTTAATGTACTTCTTCAAAATTTTAAATCTATAAATCTTAAAGGAAACTTTTAATTTCAGCATTTATGAAAATTTTCTGCTTTTTGATTTAGCATTTTTTATATTTTGACTTATACATGAATAGAGAAGGCCATAATCTTTACAGTGCTGGAGTCACAAAATCTTAATATGTCTGTGAATGTAAGTGAATCATGGAACTGGTAGAATGTGAATATTCTCTTTTGAAGAGCTACGTCAGGCTAAAGAATTGTGTTATGATTGGCTCATCTTCTCCTTCCACTCAGGCAAAAGCAACAACTTTTATCTTCTCTGTAGAGTGTCTTCAGGCATGAATAAAAGAGATCCGATTTTCTTCTACCTTCTCCCACCTGCATTAAAATCCTGAAAATTCTGTCTTTAACACTTATATTAGCTGTCAGAGTAGGAAAAATGTTTGTTAAATACAAATGGCATGAGGTAACATTCTATTTTCCAGTCTAACAGGATTCCTATGTTACCAGGGATTGCAATTTACCTAACTAAAATGCTCCATTTTTTACTCTCTTGAAGCTAAGTGTGTCACTTGACTAAGTTCTGGCCAAGGAAATATAAGCAGAAAAACATGGGAGAGCCCTCTGGGAAGACTCCTTGAAAGGCAAGGAAATACTCTCCCCTCTACCTTTCCACTTCCCCCTCCTTCTACCTGTAATGTGGACGTAAAGCTCCAGCCACCATCTTGCACCATGGATCCAAGAAGCAAACCTTGGGGTGGAGAGGCAGGAATCTGGAATCAGGCTTCTATTCCTGAGCTTCTCTCCTCTGATCTTCTTTTATTAAGAGTAAATGTATGGTTCACCTTAGTTAAGATTTTTCTGTTTTATGCAGCCAAACCTCATCCGAACTAATAAAGCCTATTTGGAGCTGGGCTGCACAGCAGGAGGTGAGCTGTGGTCAAGCCAGTGAAGCTTCATCTGTATTTGCAGCTGCTCCCCAGTGCTAGCATCACTGCCTCAGCTCCACCTCAGATCATCAGGCATCAGATTCTCATAAGAGCACAGGTCCCTGGTGCCAAAAAGGTTAGGGACGGCTGCTTTAAGATATTACAAAATGCTAATAGACAGTTACTACCTGAGAAGCTAGTGAGTCTCTGAGTGGGGCAATTAGAACTACAGGTCTGTGCTTAATAGGAAAGAAGTGTTAATCATTTACTCAACTCAAATCCTGTTAGTGACAAACTAAAGGAGAGGGAGAGCCTGTTTTCTGATATGAATACGAATTTGATGAGTTGATTTTAGAGAGCCTAATCCCTAATTAATTGGAGGCAGGGGATCTATTTCTGTGAGCAAGGAAAGCACATGTTAAAATGCTCCTAAGAACAAGATGGTATCCACCAAATCAGCCCAAGCAGGAGGTGTATAGAGTTAGAGGGATAACTCTGTAGGTATGTATAGAGAAGTAACCTTAAACCCAATACATGGCCACCTAAAACATCTAGGGTTATATTTGATGATGGGCCAGCAGGCAGAGGAAGCTAGTTCTAATGGAAAACCTAACTTATAATTGAGAACATTATGTAATTAATATTCATTAACTTTTTTAGTTAAAAAGTTGTTTTAGCTATTTCATATAGTACAGTCATTGTGTGTTCCTTGTGTTTTTTTCTCCCTCTCATTACATTGGATATTGCTATGTCCAGATCCTGAAAACAAAGTTTAGTTGTAATAGTTTTATTTTGTTATCATTTTTTATAATTAAACAAAAATTTAATTGCAATTTGCATATGATATTATATTAGTTTCAAGTGTACAACATAGTTATTAGACTTTTCTATTACTTACGAAGTGATCACCCTGATAAATCTAGTACCCATCTGAAATGCTACATAGTTACTTTCTTCTTTTTCACCCAACCCCCAACCCCTTTTCCATCTGGCAACCACCAAAACATTCTCTGTATCTATGAGTTTGTTTCCATCAAGGCTTGTATGTTTATTTTGTTCTTAAGATTCTACATGTAAGTAAAATTATATGGCATTCGTTTTTCTCTGCCTGACCTACTTCGCTCAGCACAGTACCCTCTAGGTCCACCCATGTTGCTGCAGATGGCAAGATTTCATTCTTTTTTATGGCTGAGTAATATTCCATTATATATGTACACCACCTCCTTTTTCCATTTATCCACTGATGGGCATCCAGGTATCCTCCACATCTTGGCTACTGTAAACAATGCTGTAATAAACCTATGGATTCACATGTCTCTTCAAAGTTGTGTTTTGGTTTTCTTTAGTTAAATACCTGGAAGTGGGATAACTGAGTCTTTCTTTTACTCTTGTTATAGCTTTTGTTTTAAAGTCTATTTTGTCTGGTATAAGTATTGCTACTCCAGCTTTTTTTGTTGTTTGTTTCTATTTTCATGAAATATCTTTTTCTATCCCTTTGCCTTCAGTCTGTGTGTGTCGTTTGATGAAGTGAATCTCTTGCAGGCAGCATATGTACAGGCCTTGTTTTCTTATCCATTCAGCCACACTTTCTTTTAATTGGAGCCTTTAATCCATTTACACTTAAAATAATTGTTCCTAGATATGTAATTATTGCCATTTTATTATTCATATTTTTTTGTCTTTTTTTTCTTTTCTTCTTAAAGAAGCCCCTCCAACGTTTCCTGTAATACTTGCTTGGTGGTAATGAATTCCTTCAGCTTTTTCATGTCTGAGAAGATTAGACAAATAGCTTTGCTGGGTAGAGTAATGCTCATTGTAAGTCTTTACTTTTCATCACTTTACATATTTCATGCCAGTCCCTTGTGGCCTGCAAAGTTTCTATTGAGTAATCAGCTGACTATCTTATGAGAATTCTCTTGGAGGTGACTGACTGCTTTTCTCTTGCTGTTTTTAAGATTTTCTCGTTGTCTTTAACCTTTGGCATTTTAATTATAACATGTCTTTAGGTTCATCTTGTTTGGGACTCTCTGCACTTCTTGGGCTTGTATGTCTATTTCCTTCACCAGGTCAGTGAAGGTTTTAGTCACTATTTCTTGAAATAGGTTTTCAATTCCTTGTGCTCTCTCTTCTCCTTCTGGCACCCCTATGATGCGAATGTTGGTACGCTTGATGTTTTCCCAGAGGCTCCTTAAACTATCCTCATTTTTTGGATTCTTTTTTCTTATTGCTTTTCTGATTGGATGTTTTCTGCTACTTTATCTTCTAAATTGATTCAGACCTCTGCTTTATCTAATCTTCTGTTGATTCCCTCTAATATATTCTTTATTTCAGTTATCGTATTCTTTATTTCTGACTGGTTCTTTTTTATGTTTTCTCTTTCCGCTTTTATGTTTTCTATCTCTTTGTTAAATTTGCACTAAGTTCATCAACTCTTTCTCTAAGTTCATCAAGCATCCTTATAACCAGCGTTTTGAACTCTGTATCTGGTAGACTGCTTGTCTCAATTTTATTTAGTTTTTTTTTCTGGAGCTTTGTTCTGTTTATTCTTTTGAGAAATGTTCCTTTGTCTCCTCATTTTGGCTGCCTTCCTGTGTTTGTTTCTATGTTTAGGTAGGCCTGCTGTGTCTCCTGATCTTAGTAGAGTAGCCTTATGTAGTAGATGTCCTGTGGGGCTCGGTGGTGCAGTCTCCCTGGTCACTTGAGCCAGGTGCTTCAGGTGTGTCCCTCGTATGTGTTGCATGTGTCATCTTGTTGTAGTTGAGCCTTGGTTGCTGTTTGCACATCAGTGGGAGAGATTGACCCTTGGGTTGATTGGTTACGAGGAGTGGCAATGATTACAGTGGCAGAGCTGTCATTCAAAGGCTGATCCTATGGAGTAGGATTGGCTTTAGCAGGACTCTGGTTCCTTCTCAGTCTGCTCTTTGAGTGTGTTATCCTTGAATGTGGCCCTGGTGATGCTCTGGCTCATACTGAGCAGGCCACTGGGCATGCAGACCTGGGCCTCCTGGGAGGGGCCCTGCCTCAGGCCAAGTTCATTTGCAGCTTGTGCCCTTCCTGGTAACACCTGGCATGAGCCACCAAGCAATCTGCAGGTGGCCGCCACTGATGCTGGGCTTAGGTGTGCCTCCAGAGGCCAAGCCTTAAACTGAGGCCAGCTGCTATTAGTGCCAGGATTAGGGATGCTCAACAAGAGGTTTTACAGAAATTCTTCCATTTGGAAGGTGACATGCCTAGGTATCAATGTCAGGAGTTTTGAATTTGACCCAATCTGGCATTTAATACTTCATACCTTTGTATATTGTCATTGCTGGGGAAGAGTCTTTCGAAAAAGTCTTTCCTTATTGCTTTGTAGAATTTTCAAATAACTATCCCTTTAAATTCTACTAGTCTGAAATCCATGCAGTTTTTCTCTTGTATGTCCCCGGTACATTTCAAGCCACTTCCCCAGCACTGGAGCTCAGAGTGAGTGAGTCTGTTTCAGAGTGAGTTCACATGTGGGCCCTTATAGAGGAATGTCTGTGACTCTAGCAGCTCTCTGTCTCAGTTAGCCACAATCTCTACTGGTTTTCACAGCCAGAATTTGTTGGGACTTTTCTTCCTGGAACTGGAACCCTGTCCTGGGAGCCTGGTGTGGAGGTGGGACCCCCTCACTCCTTCGGGGGTACCTCCACAGCTCAGATATCCCTCTCGGTTCTCAAAGGGCATACATGGGTGTAGAACCAGCCTGTCTATGTCTCTGCCCTTCCTACCAGTCTCAAGGTGGTGTCTTTTGTGTGTTCTCAGTAGAGCTTCTGTTCAGCTAGATTTCAGGGGATTCTCAACAATGGTTGTTCTGTAGTTTAGTTGTAATTTTGATGTGATCATGAGAAGTGGTGAGCACAGTGTTTACCTACTCTGCCATCTTGACCCTGATTGTAATAGTTTTAATGATGTGTTTCAACAAATGGAGGACAATGACCTAGTCATCTTTTTAGGAAAAGAGTGATGAATTATATATCGGTTCCACCCTCAAATACTTAAGATATAATTAGACACAGGGAGAATAAACATATAGAAAACTAATTTTGATATAACACATAACGTGACAAACTCTAAATGAAAGATGGAAATGTGTTGTGGGAGCATAGAAGAGCCAATTATTTTTTAAGATGGGAATTATTGCTAAAGAGACAACAGACTGATAAATTTTGGTAGAAAACAGTAAGCTGACTCATAGGCTGGGAGAAGAATATTATTAAAAGACGTGATAATACAAAAGTGTGAAAAGCTGTTTTTGAAACCATGTTGAATCTCCCAGGTGATGAAACTAAGGAGAGTGGTGGAATAGGAGAGAGGGATGAGAACCTGTTCATAGGCAGTGTTAAATGGCAGGATAGAGAGGTCTCATATATTTTTATTTGCTAATGGAAGTCATAAAAGTTTTAGAGAAGAGAGACTTTAGGCATCTTTGTATCCCTACAACCTATAGCACAACACTAGTATGTGGTGGCACACTGCTGTGTACTCAATAAATGCTAAGTAAGTGATTAAAACAGATAGTGGAGTGTGAGATGGATTGGAGCACTGAGAATAGTTTGACCAGATCTTTGAGTCAATGCTGGTGAGAGGTGTTGGATGCTTGACCTAAGTGTGGAAAGAAGAGGTTGTATGTAAGATTCTGAGTATCATTCTTTTGTGGGCAACACTGACTAATGGACCCAGACTCCAAGAGAGCAAAGTCACTGTGATTTGCTTGGATGGAAACGAAGTCTGAAAACAGAATTGCCTTGGGGTTTATGGACCTACCATCCTCAGTAAGGATCAATTTACAACACATACTCTTATAAACTAGGCAGCAGGCAAGGATTTTGTCATGCATGCTCTTGACTTTGCCTTTGGGGATCTGTGCCAAGAATGCCCTGGATTTGATCTTGGGTGTGGTTTTGTCCACTCACTCATAATGCCCAGGGAGGCGTGTTGACAAGGATGGGTGGATGGTAGGGGATTGCTGAGCTATTTCTTGGCAAATCTTTGGGAGGAGGCGTTCCCCAAATGCCTCAATCCTGTTATTTTTGAGTAATGGACTGAACCCAGGTGCCTGATTGGACAGAGCCACTCCCAATTTCTTCTAGATAAATATTTGGTTGCCAGGAGGTTATATTTAAATGAGAGATACCTCTTAGGAAGTTATTGCCTAAGACTTCCTGCAGAGGGCAGGATCTCATCCCTGCTGGGAAATGCTTGAGAAGCACCCCAAAGCTTACACTATAGTCACTGTGTATTTAGTGTGAGGGCATCCAGTTTGAGGTTCTACAAAAACCTATTGCTCTGAATAACAAGAAAACCCATCAATGTTAGAGGTACTACATTTCTTTAGAGAAGCTCTTCTGGTCTTTAGTGTCATAATGGCAGGATTCTGAAGCACAAATGGAATAGAAGTCAGGGATTTGGCTTTAAAGAGAGAAATCAGTTCTCTGAAAAAGAGCTTAATCCTTTCTGGAATCTAAAGCACAGAGTCTGGGAAGCTAGGGAATTTAAATATTTCAGACATAGGGCATTCTTAATTTTGCTCTTGCTAATTTAATCAATACTTAAATGTTGGCCCCATCAATTTAGCTTTTCTGTTCTCTCTATGAGGAGAGTCCTCTTATTTTATACATTTTCCTTCCATTTCACTGAACGAGAATATTAGGACTTAAATTAGTATTTAAATTTTATAACTGCTTTATTTTTTTGATCATCTATCTTCAGAAACAACCCAGTTAACATCTTATTCTTTTTTTTTTTTTTAAGAACACAGACAAAACAAATAAAAACACAGCAAAAAGCAGGGAGGACAGAAGGCAAAAACACAAGTGAAAAAACTATTAACCTAACTTTCTGGGTCAAAGTGTTTATTTATTTATTTTATTTATTTACTTTTTATGATGACACTAGTTAATGAAATCCAGTGTTTTAGGTGTATAATTCAACAGTAAGAAATATAAATGTATATATTATATATACGTATATATACACACACACATATATATGTATATCTATAAACATATATATATATATATAGCATTGTGTGTTCACTGCCCATAATTAGATTTCTTCCTGTCACCACATATTTGACCCCTTTTACTCCATCTATCTCTCCCCTCTCTCCTCCACTCTACCCTCTGGTAACTACTAGTATATTGTCCATGTCCATGAGTCTCTATTTTTTGTCCTGTTCGTTTGTTGCTTTTAGGTTTATATCTCACATATAAGTGATATCATGTGGTTTTCAATTTTTTCTGTTTGGCTTATTTCTCTTAACATGATTATTTTGAGGTCCATTCATGCTGTCGCAAATGGCAGTATTTCATCTCTTATATCTGAATAATATTCTATTGCATATATGTACTACAGCTTCTTTACCCAATCATCTATCTCAAGTTGCTTCTACATCCATTTTGGATAAGAGTTTTCAAGTATTTGGGGTCAATAAGGAAATAACATCCTTAAATGACATATTAGACCAACTGGACATAATTGACATTTACAAAGCCTTTCATCTCAAAACAGCTGCTTATGTAGTCTTCTCTAGTGTTTTTGACTCCCATCAAGATCCATTCTAAACATACATTTTCCATAACAACATGTGATATCGAAATCACATGCTCTGACTCTCCCCATGGTTTTCAGAATCACTTTTTATCAGCCATATATTATTTTATTTTTGTTTTTAACTCTTTGGACCCCTTTTCATTAGAGATTGTACTAACATCCACTGACATAGATAACCTAAGAAAGGGGAGACCCTACCTATGTGCACCAGCTTAAAGTCAAGTGAGAAAAGATTTGCTTACTGGATTGGGCTGAGCCCCAGGGCTGTGCTGGGTACATTTTCATGAGAACCCATCTGGAGGAATGACATGGGGACCAGGGGATGCTTGGCAGAGAGTCAAAGTTCAGGATTTGTTTCTTCATATTTATTGTGGAAAAAAAAAAAGTTATGATGTGTTTAAATTCTTCCAAGGTGCTAATATTATACTCAAATAAAGAGAGTAATGATAAGAAACAAGAGATGGAAGGGATTGTACAGCCTTAGGCATTACTGCAGATGCTTGACCTAAGTGTGGAAACTGTGCCCTCGGGAAACTGTGATCAAGAGCCCCATGACATAGCTGAGAGTAGAACTCAAAGATGGGTAAACAACTAAGGAGGTTGTTCATTGACCTAAATCTATAAGTTCTAGCATTTTTAGGTTTTCTTCTTATGTTATCGAAAAACGGGGAATCTGTTCTTTATAAGCATCTAGGAAATAGAGCATTAGTTAGGTAGACAGTAGATGTGGCATTAAGAGTTTTAACTCTCCATAAATGAACTCCAGACATCTATTAACTATATTTTTCAATTTTTTTTTACATTTGTAGAGCAATGAGAACAAAGTTTATAATCTTCCAGTTGTCTTTCAGAATGAAATTCTATAATATGAAAGTTTTACCTACGTACTCTAAAATATAATAATAAATGATATAGTGAGAAGAAAAAAAGTTCCAGATGGTTTTACAGAAATTCTTCCATTTGGAAGGTGACATGCCTAGATATCAATGTCAGGAGTTTTGAATTTGACCCAATCTGGCATTTCATACTTCATATCTTTGTATATTGTCATTGCTGGGGAAGAGTCTTTCGAAAAAGTCTTTCCTTATTGCTTTGTAGAATTTTCAAATAACTATCCCTTTAAATTCTACTAGTCTGAAATCCATGCAGTTCCCCTGGGCAGTTGCTGGGTGGCAGCAGAAGCGCTAAAGTGGTGGCCAACGGATCAAGCTGAAAGGCCAAATGGTAGTATTCCCATGTTCATTTAGCACTGAGTATGTGTCCTAGTCCCCACAAGTGACACAGCTGGGATGACTGGCAGGGCTAGGATTGGCAGGTGGTAGAGGAATCTTTTTTTTCCCATTGTTTGTCAATAGTTATTTGAAAAGGGTGGTAAAAAATTACAGCAGCCACTATGATTCGTTAAACAGCCACTGTGGACCAGACACTGTATTAGACTCTTTACATATGTCATTGTGAATTCAAATATCGCCACCAGCAAGGTGTTATTATCCCCATTTTGAAGCTGAAGAAACTGACGGAAAGAAAGATTAACAAACATACCCAAGGCCACACCAGCCAATGCTTTACCTGGGATGAAACACAGATCCCTATGACACCAAAATTCATGGTTTTCTTACCATAGGACTGCTAAATGAAAAAGATAGAGCCAACAACAAAAATCTCATCTGTGTTTTTGAGGTGAGTGAATCTATGGGAACGAATGTGTCAGGCACATTTAGGCTAGAGAGAAGTAATGTCAGCCCTTAGTTTTAGCTCTTGCACACTTATTATTTCATTGCATACACACACAGATAAACACATACATACACGATCCTGTAGTAAATGCAGGAGGGTAGTTAATTTTGAATTTTGTGAATGAAGAAACTGAGGCTCACTTGATGGTGAAGTCATCTTCACAAAGTTCTCGGTAAATAGTGCAGTCATGTCTCCCGGTCCCTAGGCTAGGACCTTCTCACTATACTGTAGCGCCTCAAAGAGATGGGTTGTTTTTTCTACCCAGGAACTTTTTTAAGATTAGTTAACTCAAAGATAGAAGTACAGCCTTAGGCATTACTGCAGAGTTGAGACAGTCCCCATCCACTTGATGGCCCTCATCTTTCAGCACTGGCTAATTCCTGCCTGCATTTATGATAATGCTGTTTAAGCTGCAGCTGTTTACAGAGTCCTGCACATAGATGTCTCACTTTAGCTTGCCCATCATTTACATAACGAAAGTGTGAATATGCTGCTTTTTTACTAAAGGCCCTCAGTAGGTGCCGACATGCAGACAACCCTAGCTAAATGAGTGAGCCCTAGGAAAAAATAGAAAAGAAAGTAATCTAGATATCTTGGACATTGTGCATGCTTGTCTCTAACATAATTTATTCTTAAATAGAATATATATAAGAATTTTTTTTTTTAAATCCTTGAATACTTGAGGTCTCACCAAAAGACTTCTGGAACTAGAATGGAACTTAGAGATTATTTAAGACTCAAAGAGAATGGATTACTTATATAAAGTCAAATTTATTTACAGGAACATGGGTGACTGGGGTATCTTGATCCCTTGGGAAGGAGCTTGGGCTTGAGAACCAAACATATGTGGATTTGAATCCTAACTGTCATTTACTAATAGTATGAAACAGTTTAAACACTTGATATCTCCGAGCCCTAGTCTTATCTTTAAAAATAGAGATAATAATACCTACTTTACAGAGTAGTTGGTAAATCTAAAAGAGCTGGTACATTCAAAAGTCTAATGTAGTGTGTGTGTATGTTACCTTTGCTATATACCCTAATGCCTCAATGTCTCTGATTTAGTTTGGATTCTAATGAGATCATGTGTTATAGAGTTTACAGCACAGATTACCCATGTGATATAAGAGTACAACACGGTCCTTAATGGGAAAAGTACTGTGCAATCAATCCCTTTATAATTTATTCACGTCATAAATTAATCATGTTATAGCATGCTTTTGCCATATGTAGTTTTAGCATCTATTATTACATTTGGGATCTGCTTTGACTTGTATTCCTAAACCTGTATAATTAAGTGTTATATTATAGTGGGCTTCACAGCATTGGGTAATGAAAAGAATTCTGGCCTTGTAATCAGTGGAATTTTGTGCCAACTCTACCAGGCTGTGTGATTATAAAAGCCTCCTTTTGAGTCTTAAATATGAGGATTTTAGTTCAAGTAATCTATAAGGTTTTGATCAGTTTTGAAATTTGATTTTTCTGTATTCTCTTCGATTAATATATATTGAGATCCCAGTTTATTTTGTCTGTAAAATGCTTCTAGTGGAGTAAGGACAAATGCCATTCTTCTTACTCAAATAAATTAAATAGTGGAAGAATAAGCTGAGTTCTCAATCATAGACCTCTCCTGCTAAAGTGGGTGTTTTTTGCTTTGGTTTGTTTGTTTGTTTGTTTGTTTGTTTGTTTTCATACTGTAAAGTCTCAATACTAAATAGGATCTGCAAGTTCATTAGTCAGTTCTGGCAAGGATAGATCTTTATAAAGTACTCCAGGTTACAGGAAGGTGGCACTAGAGACTCTTCTCTCAGATAAACGAAGTCTGGGGTCTGGAATGGAACAGAGTCATAGAGCTGTAAATTGGAGACCACTCAAAGGAGGCATCTTCTCTCCAGTAACCCTGGCAAGTGGTTATTCAGCCTCTGTTTAAAGGCATCTGCTAAAAGAGAATTCAGTACTTCTTGCCTTGCCTGTCTCACTCAGGGAGGCTCTGGTTAGAATGGTCTTTCCTGTATTGACTTGAAATAAGCTCCTTTTGAAACTGTCACATATTGTTCCTAGTATTTTTCTCTGTCGCTGCACAGAATCAAGAGTCAGTTCATTAATTCAACAACTATTTAGTTACTGTTAAATGTCAAACACTGTGCGGAGAGATGACATCTTTCTTTCTAAGGGCTTACAGTGTGGTTGAAGAGATAGAAAAGTAAAATATCAGTTGCAGTATAATGTAGCAAGCACTGTGGGATGTAGACATGGGTACTGTAGGGAGGAGGGTGGCAGGAAAGACAGCCTACAGAGTTTGAAAATCAAAAGTTTTCATGTGCTCCTTCATGTTTACCTTCCTCTGGACAACTGTACTTCTAGAATGTGACAGGAAGTATAATTTTGAAAGTCACAGAAAGACTCAGGGGACTTGAGTTCTCATCCTAGTTTTGCTGCCGTTATCTCCATGAGATAGTGAACAATTCAATTCACTTCCCGTAGCAGAGAATGCAAACAACATCCTTTCATGTTATTAGTCCTTGACATTTTAAAATAAATATTTGATACACTCATCTGATTAATCTGGCCCAATAATTCCCTCAGTTTTATTTCTGCTCCTCACTGGCCAGCCTAGAGTAGAAAATGAGTACTTAATTCTCCCTGTACCTGGGCGTTATCAAGTCCCAGTGAGCCCCCTCTTTCATGCTATGGGCTTAAATTGGGGTGACCCTTGGCTTGTGCCTGAAATGTTCTCAGCAATCATTAAATTAAAAACACACTTAGAGAAACCTACAGAAATTTTGAGCATGCCCAGGCAAATTGAAAGTTGCCCCTGGGATCTTTCCATTGACCAGCACAAAAGAGATGACTCAGGCGGTGTCTGCCCACTCCTATGTGGAAATCGTGTTGTGTTTGTCTGGAGGCCAGTGAAAAAAACGTATGTTGAAAATGGCCTGATGACAGGTTATTTTGTACCCCAAATGCCTTGTTACCTTAAATCCTTTATTTCTTAAATTCTTGCAGTCCAATTTTTTTCACTCATTCTTGAAAGGATTTTTAGAGAAAGGGTTAATGACCTAGACTCAGGGGTCTGAGGAGTCTGTTAGAATTGAGATAGGCATTACTCTCACCTGCTTTGGCCACACACTGATAAATTTTGGGGGAGCTAATGTGAAATGAAAATATTGGGCGAATGGGATATCTCATAATCGCTGGAGGGAAAGCCCTTAATGAAGGGCTATGAAATCTAGTCTCCAAGTCCCATTACATAAAATATTGCTTTTCTTGGAATAGGAAAAAATGTAATTGTCATTGGTTCGGCCTGTCTAGATAAATTTTAAGGTAAATGGCAATCTTTCTTGGGTGTTTTTTCTATTATGCAGCACTTAAATCCGAACGTGGACTCAAAGGGACAGTAAATTCACTGATTTTTGGATTTTGAATGACTTTCATGGATGTAATAGGGAGAATAAAAATTGAGGCATTCTCTAAAAATTGAGAATTCTCTAAGACCAAGATATCAGAGTATAGATTTTCTAATGTAATTTCAGTAAACTCTCACCATTGATTTAAATTTTTGTTAAAGAATACCCAGGATTTGCCACCTACTCTCTTTTTCCTAGACTAATGAAAAGAAGGCTGGTCCCTCAACTTGGCAATAGGTATTTCTCATTGATTTTTAAACAGAGAGAGTTGACTAATTTTGATTATATTTGAGAGAATACGAATAGTTATAAAGTCCCACCTTAAACGTAATTTTGATCTATGTTTTTTTTTTTCTAAAATGAATAAGAACCACTAAGTTTTCCCAAACTTATATATGTATACACACATTCACTAAACTCCCAAGATATGCTCCCAAGATATATATATATGTGTGTATATATATATATATATATATACACACATTCATATATATATACATGTATAAATATATATATGTGTGTGTGTGTGTTCAATTTATATTCAATATATTAAATTTATATATATAAATTTTATTATTAATATATTCAATTTATATATATTTATTCACTATAATAATTATAATCCACAAAACTACTTACTTATCAAATATATACTAAGGTTAAGGCAGTGCATATATTTATGCCTTTTGACTGATTGTTTTAAGAAGAGAATGGAAAATGCGTCAGCTATAGAGAGATCTGAGACCTTTTATTTTTTGACTGAACTCCTGCAAATCAAGCTTCTACTTGACAACTTGGCTCAGACACTAAACAGTATGCATAAAAGTAATATTTCAAGCCAGGTTCAAACAATCTGTTCAAATAGAATAAGCATACACTGAGTGTGAATATGTACACATATTATGTTAGGTGTTGTGAGATAGAGCTAAGTAATACAGTCTGCACTATAAATAGTACATATGCCAATAGTAGAGATGAGTAAAGTATATGGATAGCCATGCTTTGGGTTTCAGCAAGCTTATGCCATTGCAGAGGAGTTGACACCAATGATAATTCATACAGCTATGGATGCATCTAGAGAACATAAAGGAAGTGGTTTATGACATGACCTTTGAAGAAGAAATACCAGGATATTGGTGGGGAGTTGGGATGTAAAGAGAGGAAGGTTAAGGGAAAAGCTTGATCTAGAGGGAAGATATAGTAAGAATAGAGATACATGGTCAAGAAATAGCAGGGAATTGCAGAGAATAGTGAGAGGGTGCAGTTTTGCTTGAGTATAATGAATGCATAGTGGATGATAAAGCTAGAAATGGGACCAGATGAAGAATGAATAGTTTGAATACCAATGTGAAATGTTTGTACTTTCTTGGTGGCATCAAAGTTACAACTGAACTTTAAATGAGAAATTATATATATATATATATATAACGACTTTTATAGGTCAGGTACTATGTAGACTCTTGAGAGTTCAAATAAAAAATAGACAACCTCATATCTCAAAGTCTTCTGTGGGACAGAGAGGCAAATATTATTATTTTAATATAGTTATAATTACTGAGAAGGGGCATTTTGTTTGGGTAACTAAAGGGTCATGGAAAATTTGTTAAAGAAAATGAGTCTTGAAAATTGAATAAGGGTGTTCTAGGTGGGGAAAATGAGAAATGCTGCTCCAATAAGACCCTGAAAACAGTTTATGTGATTGCTACCACAGGAACATTGAGAAGAGAGATTCCTGTGGGAAGATGGGGACAGGACAATGGGAAAGGAAAGGAGACTAGTTAGAGGCAGCTGAGGTAGAATAGATAAGATAATGAGAACCTGAATTATTGAGATGGCTGTGAAGATGAATAGATGATAACCCCTATGGAAGAGGCAGCAGCAAATGATCTTGATTTGATGCTGAAAGTGGGGACTGGGGTGGAATTACAGAATGGAAAGAGCGTGAGAATATGAGATAAAAAGTGGCTATGATTAGAAGTCTAGGAGGCAAGGAGTATGGTGCTGCTACGGGGAGGAATGCAGCAGTACAGAGAAAACAGTTTCAGGGCAAATGTATGGAATTCAGCGTCGGTTGACTACTAGAAAGCAGAACAAGAAAATTCCCTGAAAACTGGGCCAGGAGCAAAATTTCTTGGGCTATGATGTCATAGTTCCTCCCTGTTGTCTCCTGGAAAATTAAAGAGTATAGGTCAAGTGCCCAAATATTGAGTCAAGCACACTTTAAAGTATTGATGTCTAAGGCAACAAGATTGTGTGTTTTAACTGTAAACTGTAAAAACTCTACTTTATTAACAGTTCCTATACAGATGTTCCTGGACTTATGGTGGGGTAAAACCACTGTAAGTTGAAAATATCATAAGTCAAAAATGCATTTATATAACTAACCTACCAAACATCATAGCTTAGCCTAGCCGAACTTAACCTTGCTCAGAAATGCTTACATTAACCTACAGTTAGGCAATTACCTTGAATTTCATCTCAACAGTAATTGCCTTTCACTTCTTTTCAGTAGAAGCAGGAGACACAGATGGGCATTTTGTAGACATGATGGGATGCAAAAACACAAAACGCAATAGCCCCCAAATGCTGGCAACATGGTACACTGTAGAGTATGGGTTGTTTACCCTTGTGATTGTGTGGCCTACTCGGAGCTATGGCTCCCTGCTGCTGTTGAACTACATATCACTAGCCCAGGAAAAGATCAAAATTCAAAATATGAAGTATGGTTTCTACTGACTGCATATTACTTTTGAATCATTGTAACACTGAACCATTGTAAGTAAAGGACAGTCTGTACTCTTCCTTGTGTTGGCTTATGGATGTTCTAAATAATACCTTGGGATTATTTATGATGACAGGTTGGCACTCTTAAACAAGCTCCTTTCTGGGAAGGAACCAACAGAAGCAGGGTTTTCTCAAAACACCTAATTTTCATTTCTTCCTCTTTTCTTTTAGTTAGTAGGTAAAATTAGTGACTAGTGGACCGCATATATAGATTTAATGATCCCACATGCTTTAGGGGTGAATCACGGTGGCTTCCTCTCTTTGCCTCCTCATTACTTCATTTCCAACTCCATTTCTGTCTCCTCTATAATTGCAGCACTGGGTGAGATGCTGCTCGAGGAGGAATTAGCTGAACTGTGGTGGTTTGGCAACAGAATGATAGAGAGGAAATAACATGGAACGGGAGGTTTGTGTGAAACGTGTAGCCTTGTGGCTTTCTGCCCAATCAAGGCAGCTTCTCCTACAGTTTCTAGCTCTCCTAGGGATTTTAAGGCATTGAGTGCAAGATGGGGGTAAGTCGACATGATGTATTTGCCCAAACATAATTATCTGGCTGTGAAGAAGCACCTTAAACATACACATATGCACACGCACTTCATACCCTAAGATCCCAGGAGAATTTTAAAACCACACATATGTTCCAGCAACCAGTAAATCGAAAGTAAGGAGAGGAATTGATTTGGGTGGTCTGATAGTTTGGTGGCAAAAAGAATGCAGACAGTAGGATGAAGTAAAAAATGGGAAAACGACATAGCTCAATTCTATTAGAAACGAGCTTTTTAAAAAATGTGTCTTTCTTTATTTGTGACTCAAGCCTCCCCAAATGAAAACATGCTGCTCATTAGGACTTTGCAGTAGGCTCGTGTTTGACCAGTGTACAGAATATAGAGGACTAAATGAAAGTTTATGGGCTTGATGTGCTAAAAGCCAATTAATTAATTAGAGAGATCAATTGTTGGAAAACAATTGATTTACAGGCAAGTTCAAAACAAACACATTGAGGAGCATGGATAGCATAAATCCATGAGCTAGAATGTATTTTACAGCTTTACTAGTCCAATTCCACACTTTATGTTGGAATCATTATTATATTAGCTGGTAAATGTGACACTGATGTCTGCCCCAACATGCTCAAAAATGGGGAACTCACTACGTCCTCAGGCAGCCTGTTTCATTTTTAATGAGCTATAACTCTTAGAAACTTCTGTTTTGCCAAATCTACCCCACCAGTAATTTGTTTGCCTTTGTAGCCACATAGAAGCCTGAATCTATATATCCATAAACATGTCTCAGATTTGTAAACATCAAATCATGTGTTTTCTCAGGTATCGTTTCTCCAGGCTGCTTGACCCTATTTCACAGAGGACATTGCTTACATTAAAGGCCTCTATCACCACGCCCTTCCTGGTACTCTTGATTGCTTGATTTAGGGTTGGTGCCTTTTCTTTCTATGCCATTCTGTCTTTGTGGAGTTAAAATAGTGCTATGATCCCAAGGCTCAGGAACAGTCAAGGGCCCGGGTCATCCATTACCTAGATCATGAGATCTAGTGTTCCCATGGTGAACATCTGGAGAGTGTTCACTTGAGTGGGGAGAGAGCAACAGAGATAAGGAGGTCAGAAGGAGTCTACATTATCATAGCCCTGGGTCTTCTGGCTGAGGTATGAGGTATGTTAGCTGGTGCTGGGAAGTGGATTGGTTTACAGACTGAGCAGATTGCTCATCCAGATCCATAATTGTCCTTTCTCAGTAATGTGGTAAATGATGCTATGAACAATGTCTGCTTCTATCCATCTCATTATACTCTATGTGGCATCATGGAAGGAGTAAACTGCCAAGCACTTACACTCTGTGTTCTTAGGAAGAGTGTATAGAGTACAAAATAAAAAAGTTCCACAGCTCAAAACTGTCAGGATGTATTTGAAGTCAGGTATATTCTAGGCTGAAAGTTGTTAAACTTTTTCTCTAAAAGAATATAGTAAATATATTAGACTTTATGGACACACAGTATCTATCACAACTATTCAACTCTGCTGTTATAGAGTAAAAACAACCACAGATGATATGTAAATGAAAGGAGGGGCCTGTGTTCCAATAAAGCTTTTTAAAAAATAATAGGCAGTGGGCCAGATTTGGCCACAGGCCCTAGTTTGCCAATCATTGCCCAGAGGGTGGACAGTTAGCATAGTGGAGGGCGGTCCTCGGCAGCTTATGGTAAGGCCTTGTTCTGACCTGTTCAACATTCCTATGTATGATTCAGTTGACGGAAGAGAACACACCTGGTAAATCTGCAGATTTCAGAAAATCGAGGATGTTCTCTATATTTTGTAACGTGATTAGGGTACAGAAAGAGGCAAGTATAGCCTAATGGCTAAGAGCATTGCCTTTGGAGTTACATGAACCTACCTTCAAATTATAGCTCTGCCACTTTCGGCAGCAGCAAATGATCTTGATTTGATGCTGAAAGTGGGGACTGGGGTGGAATTACAGAATGGAAAGAGCGTGAGAATATGAGATAAAAAGTGGCTATGATTAGAAGTCTAGGAGGCAAGGAGTATGGTGCTGCTACGGGGAGGAATGCAGCAGTACAGAGAAAACAGTTTCAGGGCAAATGTATGGAATTCAGCGTCGGTTGACTACTAGAAAGCAGAACAAGAAAATTCCCTGAAAACTGGGCCAGGAGCAAAATTTCTTGGGCTATGATGTCATAGTTCCTCCCTGTTGTCTCCTGGAAAATTAAAGAGTATAGGTCAAGTGTCCAAATATTGAGTCAAGCACACTTTAAAGTATTGATGTCTAAGGCAACAAGATTGTGTGTTTTAACTGTAAACTGTAAAAACTCTACTTTATTAACAGTTCCTAAACAGATGTTCCTGGACTTATGGTGGGGTAAAACCACTGTAAGTTGAAAATATCATAAGTCGAAAATGCATTTATATAACTAACCTACAAAACATCATAGCTTAGCCTAGCCGAACTTAACCTTGCTCAGAAATGCTTACATTAACCTACAGTTAGGCAATTACCTTGAATTTCATCTCAACAGTAATTGCCTTTCACTTCTTTTCAGTAGAAGCAGGAGACACAGATGGGCATTTTGTAGACATGATGGGATGCAAAAACACAAAACGCAATAGCCCCCAAATGCTGGCAACATGGTACACTGTAGAGTATGGGTTGTTTACCCTTGTGATTGTGTGGCCTACTCGGAGCTATGGCTCCCTGCTGCTGTTGAACTACATATCACTAGCCCAGGAAAAGATCAAAATTCAAAATATGAAGTATGGTTTCTACTGACTGCATATTACTTTTGAATCATTGTAACACTGAACCATTGTAAGTAAAGGACAGTCTGTACTCTTCCTTGTGTTGGCTTATGGATGTTCTAAATAATACCTTGGGATTATTTATGATGACAGGTTGGCACTCTTAAACAAGCTCCTTTCTGGGAAGGAACCAACAGAAGCAGGGTTTTCTCAAAACACCTAATTTTCATTTCTTCCTCTTTTCTTTTAGTTAGTAGGTAAAATTAGTGACTAGTGGACCGCATATATAGATTTAATGATCCCACATGCTTTAGGGGTGAATCACGGTGGCTTCCTCTCTTTGCCTCCTCATTACTTCATTTCCAACTCCATTTCTGTCTCCTCTATAATTGCAGCACTGGGTGAGATGCTGCTCGAGGAGGAATTAGCTGAACTGTGGTGGTTTGGCAACAGAATGATAGAGAGGAAATAACATGGAACGGGAGGTTTGTGTGAAACGTGTAGCCTTGTGGCTTTCTGCCCAATCAAGGCAGCTTCTCCTACAGTTTCTAGCTCTCCTAGGGATTTTAAGGCATTGAGTGCAAGATGGGGGTAAGTCGACATGATGTATTTGCCCAAACATAATTATCTGGCTGTGAAGAAGCACCTTAAACATACACATATGCACACGCACTTCATACCCTAAGATCCCAGGAGAATTTTAAAACCACACATATGTTCCAGCAACCAGTAAATCGAAAGTAAGGAGAGGAATTGATTTGGGTGGTCTGATAGTTTGGTGGCAAAAAGAATGCAGACAGTAGGATGAAGTAAAAAATGGGAAAACGACATAGCTCAATTCTATTAGAAACGAGCTTTTTAAAAAATGTGTCTTTCTTTATTTGTGACTCAAGCCTCCCCAAATGAAAACATGCTGCTCATTAGGACTTTGCAGTAGGCTCGTGTTTGACCAGTGTACAGAATATAGAGGACTAAATGAAAGTTTATGGGCTTGATGTGCTAAAAGCCAATTAATTAATTAGAGAGATCAATTGTTGGAAAACAATTGATTTACAGGCAAGTTCAAAACAAACACATTGAGGAGCATGGATAGCATAAATCCATGAGCTAGAATGTATTTTACAGCTTTACTAGTCCAATTCCACACTTTATGTTGGAATCATTATTATATTAGCTGGTAAATGTGACACTGATGTCTGCCCCAACATGCTCAAAAATGGGGAACTCACTACGTCCTCAGGCAGCCTGTTTCATTTTTAATGAGCTATAACTCTTAGAAACTTCTGTTTTGCCAAATCTACCCCACCAGTAATTTGTTTGCCTTTGTAGCCACATAGAAGCCTGAATCTATATATCCATAAACATGTCTCAGATTTGTAAACATCAAATCATGTGTTTTCTCAGGTATCGTTTCTCCAGGCTGCTTGACCCTATTTCACAGAGGACATTGCTTACATTAAAGGCCTCTATCACCACGCCCTTCCTGGTACTCTTGATTGCTTGATTTAGGGTTGGTGCCTTTTCTTTCTATGCCATTCTGTCTTTGTGGAGTTAAAATAGTGCTATGATCCCAAGGCTCAGGAACAGTCAAGGGCCCGGGTCATCCATTACCTAGATCATGAGATCTAGTGTTCCCATGGTGAACATCTGGAGAGTGTTCACTTGAGTGGGGAGAGAGCAACAGAGATAAGGAGGTCAGAAGGAGTCTACATTATCATAGCCCTGGGTCTTCTGGCTGAGGTATGAGGTATGTTAGCTGGTGCTGGGAAGTGGATTGGTTTACAGACTGAGCAGATTGCTCATCCAGATCCATAATTGTCCTTTCTCAGTAATGTGGTAAATGATGCTATGAACAATGTCTGCTTCTATCCATCTCATTATACTCTATGTGGCATCATGGAAGGAGTAAACTGCCAAGCACTTACACTCTGTGTTCTTAGGAAGAGTGTATAGAGTACAAAATAAAAAAGTTCCACAGCTCAAAACTGTCAGGATGTATTTGAAGTCAGGTATATTCTAGGCTGAAAGTTGTTAAACTTTTTCTCTAAAAGAATATAGTAAATATATTAGACTTTATGGACACACAGTATCTATCACAACTATTCAACTCTGCTGTTATAGAGTAAAAACAACCACAGATGATATGTAAATGAAAGGAGGGGCCTGTGTTCCAATAAAGCTTTTTAAAAAATAATAGGCAGTGGGCCAGATTTGGCCACAGGCCCTAGTTTGCCAATCATTGCCCAGAGGGTGGACAGTTAGCATAGTGGAGGGCGGTCCTCGGCAGCTTATGGTAAGGCCTTGTTCTGACCTGTTCAACATTCCTATGTATGATTCAGTTGACGGAAGAGAACACACCTGGTAAATCTGCAGATTTCAGAAAATCGAGGATGTTCTCTATATTTTGTAACGTGATTAGGGTACAGAAAGAGGCAAGTATAGCCTAATGGCTAAGAGCATTGCCTTTGGAGTTACATGAACCTACCTTCAAATTATGGCTCTGCCACTTTCTTATTTTGGGGAATTCTTTCCAACTTTTGTAAGTTATTCACTCTCTGAGTTTTTTTTCTTCATCTGTAAAATGAGCATAATTTTACTTGTCTCGAAGAGTTATTGCAAGGATTAGATGATTTATATAAAATATTTAATATAGTATCTGACACATAACAAGCCTTCAGTGAAAAGTAGTATGAAAAACCTCACTGAATCATGAACAAAAACAAAGGAAGTTGTCTGGTTTGGTGGAGAAATGATATAAACTGATTCATCACATAAACTGACTACTACTGCAGGTTGTGTCTAGAGACTCATTATCCACCTGCAAATTGTAACTTTGTATGGAACAGTACAGAGAGTTGCTTCTCTCTCTAGTGAGGTATTTATGGAAACTTACAGAAGAGGACATATATTCAAAGGCAAATGGATCCAGCCCTTCATATGGGCAGAGGAATTAATGGAAGATGTCTCTAAACAAGGAGTTAGAAAACTCTGGTAGATCACAGATCTTTATTTGAAAGATCTCTGAGCTGGATCTGTTGCCTCTTTCTGTTATCTCTATGGCTGGGTGAAATTCCTATTGCAGAAGATGGGACAGAGTAGTAATACTATTATACTTTCTTTTTGGCTACTTAAGGATCTTGTTGTTAGTATAAATTCCACGTCAGCACCAGGTGTTTACAGGACTGTCACCATGCTAGACTAGAAGATATTTTGTATAATAAACTGGATCTCGTTTTGCTTTAAGTCCTTATAGTCTAGCAAAGTATAGGAGAAAATGTTTTTTAAAAATTTAGTGTTTTATTTGAAACAATAGATCAGCTAGGGAAAAGAAATCATAGTCTATGGGATACAGTAAATACTACAAGGAAGTATGTCGGCAAAGCTTTCTATATTCATTACAAAAGAGAACCTATTTTAAAGTTACTTAGTTATCCTATTTATTAAATAGAGAATGAACATTAAAATAAAGTAGAAAGAAATGAGGAAATAGAAATTAATAAAAATAAGGTAGAAGTTAGTGCAATAAACAATCATATTAAACCCGATTCATTTTAAGATAAAACAAGGAAGATAAAGCTATCACTAATATGGAGGCAGAATATTAAGTATTAATATCATTAATATTAGGCAGAAATAGATAAAATTAGGAATGAAGAAAGAATGTAACTACTGTTAGAGATGAGGTTAAAATAATCATAAGAGAACATCATATACAATTCCTTGGGAAAATTTTGACATCTGGAAAACAGATGATTTCTTGGTAAAATGTAAAATGCAAAAATGAATCCAAGAAGTAGAAAACTCGATAAGACTTATTATAATGGGAAATATTAGAAAAATGAGTAAAGGTCTACCAAAAGGGTATCAAAATCTATATCATTACTTTCTTATCTGTAAACAACTACGATACTTCTAGCATTCTCTCAAATATTAGAAAGAAAAGTACGAGTGTCATGAGTGAGAGGAGTCCCAAACACTGTTCATTTAATACATTTATTAATAATAAAAACTGAAGGAATGATAGCTCTTTCTGGATCCTTCTAACCCCTTTCTTCTTCAATATTTCTACTCCCCTAAGCTGTAGTATAGAGACGAGCTTCTAAATCTTTCCCACATGTCCCTCCACATGACTAAAGGAAAGCCGTGCAAAGGGAGACTTGGAAGAGTCTTGGCTCTTCCATAAAAGTGAAGCTGATTGTCTCAGTTGAAAGAACACAGGACTTGCAAACCACCTGACCTAAAGCATCAGCCCTACCATTGTTATTTCCATTATCATAATCGAGTTAACCCCTCTGAGTCTTAGATTCTCTCTGTAATACAGGGATGATACGATCTGCATCATAGAGTTGTAATGAAGACTAATGGATATGGTACATGTAGTAGACAGTATTGAGTGCCTACCCAACAACCACTTACCCCCTCCTTCCGTTCTAGCCAGAACCAGTTTTATTTATGCATCAACTCTCTTCTGAGAAGTCATGTGATCTCCAGCCCCCAAGAGATGAGTAATCGGTAAGCTCCTTCCCTTGTGAGTTAATGTTTTGGGCATGAGTATAACCCAATTCAAACATGGTAGCTCGTGTATAGGTGGACTTGGTATGATCCAGATGCTGTTATAAGATTTTTTTGTACATTAATTTAGTTAGCATCTTATGAGGTAAATATTATTATTGAATTCATTTAACAAGTGAGGAAACTGATGAACAGAGAGGTTAAGTAACTGGTCCAAGGAAAGATAGCTAATAAGTGATAGAGCAGGATTCAAACCCAAAAGTCTGGCCCCAAAGTATGTTCTCGTAACCACTACATAATGTTGCTTCTTATGTGAGTGAAAGTATGCCAGGGAACTTCAGAGAAAAGTCTCCTTCATTGATTTTTAAAAAATGAGAAGAAAAAATCTCTGCATTATCGGGTCTGCACGTAAAACCTGGTACAGATTTAGCCATCTTGCTATTATGAGAGGAACTAAGATGAAATGTGAAGGATGGCAAAACAGAAAGATGAAAAGAATCTAGTTTTTAAAAATGACACTTACCTCCTGAGCCAAACAACTCTGGAGCTGAATTATTGTGGATTTACAATACTTATATGCATGTATGTATGTGTGTGTTATTAGGACACTTTGTTATCTTAATTATGAAACATATATACTTTTACAAATATAAAATCAAAATGTAATTGTCATTTTTTTTCATCTTCCTGAATTTCTAAATACAAACTAAATGTTCGTTGTTGAACCTGAGTTTCATGAGGATTGAGCACTATTCGAGTAGCTACATTTTGTCCTCAATGACTTTAAATTTCTAGCTTGACTCTTTTTTCTGCTCAGGCACCTACTTTTTTTTCTCTCTTAGCCATGGGTCCAAACCAGCACCCAGGAGAGACTTTGAAAGGCACCCACAGAAGATTATAGATAGTTGCAAACAGGCTGAAAAAGTTCTCTAACCCAGGGCAATAACAGCAGGCATCATAGCCCTTTCCAAAATAAATGAAGCACAAACAGTGGAATTTTCATCATCAGCCAGTGGGTGAAGTGGTGTTATTTTGGGCAGTGGGTCATCCAGGTACTACTGAAGTCATAACCTGTAGGCGTTCGTCTGTTCTCTCAACATCTCAGACCAACTCTGCTTGCTGCTTCCACACACTCTTCTGACACCTTTATCTGCCTAGACGCGCAGTTCAAAAGGCAGAAAGAGAAGGGAGAGGGCATTAAACATGTGGTTTTATGCCTTATTTTGTTTTTGTCTCATTTCTTTTTCAATTTCCTCTCTCTCATTAGTTCTCTCTCCTTCTCTTTCTTATTCATCCTCCTTCCCTGCCTGCCTGCCTGTCTGTCTCTGTCTGTGTCTCGGTCTCTGTTGTCCTTCCTCACTTTTTCCTCTTCTTCTTTGCCTTTCTTTTGTAGATGCTTTAATGAAATCATATTTTCTGAATTTTCTACAAAATTGCCTTGGGGCACTTCAAGAAATGCCTTTACCATCTCCTTGTTTTGATGACTTTGAATAGGCATACACAGCCGACCCTTTTTCTTTTTGAGTAAAACCACAATCCACGCGGCAAATCACTGCTTTTCATTTTGTTGGCTGGAGGGAGAAAGAATCAGATAGGTGAGATGAGAATGTGAAGGGGGGATGGGAAGATAATGACAGATTTGATGATAATTAATATTTTCTGTCTCTGAACAGTGAAAGTCTCTTCCAAGTCCCGCAGCCAAGCTCAAGTTAAACTCTTGGTGTGTGGGTTTAAGTGCTCTGCAACCTGGCATGCTGGGGCTGGTTTAGAGGGAGTGATGCTTTATATGTGGAATTTTGTGGTTCTCTTTTATTATTATTACTGAGTAAACCATGCATATCTAAAAAGGAAACTTGAAGTCAACCTGCTCTCAAGGTGAATTCATGTATTGAGTTTGAGTTTGCTCATAATTTAAATTACCGGAAAGTTTACATATTAATTATTAAAGGCTTTGGAGTACTTCAACCATTCATTTTCATTTTTATATCAAACCTAAATTATTTGTGCCTCATGTTTGTGCCTATTTTTTAATGTAATGGTACATCTTAGAACTAATGGACTGGTAATAATTTTTCAGATCCATTAAATAGGTATTCAGCTTCTTTTAGAGTTTAGCACTGAGAATGCCTCCTAGGTGACTCCCTGGTTTTATTCTGTTTTATTTTTCCTTCAAAAAACTCTACTAGTCATTTATTTTATAGCAATAATAGAAATTAACAAAATAAGATTTTCTTTTAATATGATTTGTTGGAAATGTTAATGTTACAAAATTAGAATACTTTATTTTTTAATAAATATGCCTTAATAGAAAATAACAATGCAGTTAGAGTTTACTGACTATGAAATTAATATCATCAACAATTTCCTTAAACATAATACTGGATGATGTCATAGACGCCAAGAGAAAAGGTATTTTCATGATGGGGAATGGTTAGCAGTGACCAGTCGGTTACTCATTCCATAAGCATTTATTAAACCTGAGCATAGCAGGAATCATCACACCCATTATTTCACTTAATCCTCATGATAACCCTGGTAGGTAGAAATTATTTCCTCCTTTTAAAAAAAGAAAAAGTAAGGAATGGGGAGATGAAGTTATTTGTATAGCTCACAGAGTTAGTTAATAGCAGAGCCAAGATCCAAACCTAAATCTTGAGTTAAATGAATCAAAGGTCTGGATAGAGGATAAATTTACTTTGCTATTTTCATATTTTGTAACAGACAAGATAACTGGAGACTTCTTCCTTCTTCCTATGGCCAGAATTGTATTAAAAGCAAGGGTAGATCAAGGATACTTAACAAAAAAATGGATGCACGGATATTACAAGGACAGGATTTCGATATAATCTCACTGATGCTCCCTAGCTCTAGATCAATGTTTCTCCATTAACTTCAGGAAGAAAACTTTCTGTTTGTACCCTCCCCCTTCTTTTCTTTCTCTTTTAAATTCCTCACTTTTCCTTAAGAATGAACTTGGTTATTTTTCTAAGATACTGGCCCTTACATTGTTGGGAGAAGGGTTTTGCAAGCAGTTTGGAAAGTGTTGGTGAACTGTGACTTTCTCTCCAGGACCTGCCAGACCTAAGGAAGGTGGGCCCATGGTGAGGCAGGTTCACTTAATGATAACATGACAGGCTTTCTGTGTCAGAGAGGAAAAGGCCCTTTGAGAACATAAGGCCCAATGCGTTCCATGGAATCACACTCATCAGAAAGCCGTTCAGTGCTCCAAGTAAATGAAGGAATATCAGACTACGTACGGTCAAATGGGTTTCTTACCAGTGCCTTTCCAGAATGCTTTAGACAACTCCTCGTCTAAGTTTATGTCCTAACTATTCCAAAACTCCATTGTAAGCACTTTGCTGGTTGGGCTGGATGTTAACTTTCTTCTTTACACTTCTAACACAAGGCTATCTTCATAGTCAGTACTCAATGAATCTACAAATAAGTGAAAATACATCTCAGAGCTCTCTGTGTCAGAAGGTCAGGTTTGACTAATTTATTGGTAAAATTTAATTTGTTTGCATATTTTTCTAGAATTCAAATTAAAGTAATGTGTATTATTTACCACCGAACATAAGATTCTCTAGAAAGAACGCAATTATGCTTTCCTGAAGTTATTAAAATGCTTGTTCTAAGTAGTAACCTGCAAATATCATGATGGTAGGCTGGAGATGAGCACGAATGAGAAGACAATGGAATCCAATAGATAGGACGAGGAAAGAAACAAGAAATACCATAGAGCCCCAGCAGTTCAAAGGGCATTGTGATTTTTCTAGAAAAATGTTTCTAATATCTGAACACTTTACTCTAGTTGCTGACAATTTTAGAGAGGAAAGATTCAGAGCTGCAGGTACTGCTTGACTGTTTTAAGTGCTATGGGCATCACGATATCTGTCAGCACAAATGTTATTTTGGTTGAGAATGCTGAATTTATGTTGTCCAGAAAAGTTACTGGGCTTTAGTAATGACTATTTAAAATATCAGCATTTTCAGTGAAGAGTCAACTCTTGAAGCATAAGCATAACTCAAATATGTTTATCTTTGTATATCCTCCCACCCAATTTAAAATATGACTTTTAAAGAAAAAACATCTTTTTCAGG
This sequence comes from Pteropus vampyrus, assembly GCF_000151845.1. Classification (NCBI taxonomy): domain Eukaryota; kingdom Metazoa; phylum Chordata; class Mammalia; order Chiroptera; family Pteropodidae; genus Pteropus; species Pteropus vampyrus. Next base: position 5,523,257 of record NW_011888795.1, on the reverse strand, counting down.
TGGGAACGTGGAAAAAGTTTTAAAGAACTGGCATGCACAGTGATAAAATCTGACTTTGTTATCCAGCTCTAGAATCATGGAAATTAGCATTTTGATTTTTACTGAAAGTTTATATCAAAAAAAGTGACAGGTGAAAGAGAGAGATCTCTGTGTTTACTTGTGTCTGACATTTCTGCTTAATAAAATTAAGTTTCAAAATTTTTAGATTTGGACCAATAATGTAGCTACTTCACTTTTTAAATGAGTAATATGTTCTATGTAAGGAGCATATGCTATTTTTTGTATTTTTTTTTATAAACTGAGATTGCAAAGTCTATATATTCTGGTTATTTCTTTGTGGAATCTGCACTGAGACTGCAATAGGAAGTCAGAGCAAATCTCCAAAGGTCGACATATATTTCAAGAGGAAAGGAATGACTAGTATACCATACTGGACTGCTATAAGAAGTTATATACTATTGGGGTGATTTACTTATTTTTAGAAGGAGCAAACTCAGTCGATGCCATGATCATAAATTCCTAGTAACTGAGATACAGAATCAGGTGTTTAAAGGACACTTGAGTTCTTTATCTCTTCTTTTATCTGCCAATCTTGAACTCTTCTCTATTGTCCCCTCCGTCTTTCTTTAGTCTTTCTACCTCAGTTGGGTTGGAGGTCCTCTTAGGCTTAACTTGGGTAGAGGAAGTCATTTGGAGCCAACCTGTACTTTCAAATGTCCTAAATAGATTTCATTACCATGCAGGAACAAATTCACCTTCACAAGGGCAGCATGCTGTGGAAAGGAAAGAATTACTCAGCTGTCACTGCTCTATCCTCAAGCCATGGGTTTGTGTGCATAATATCTTAAGTTTGGAAAATAAGCAGCTTAAGATGGTTTTGCAAAAGATTCTAGATTGTTATGAGGTGGCTGAGTTTATGGGTAGTTATGTCTGTGTGTGAGCATTTTTTTCTCAAATCCAAGCATTATGAAAAATTCTGTCATTTGTCACTCACTAAGGTGCAAGGTAAGTCTAAAACTGAAAATCTAGACTGAAAATAGCTAATTGGACCTTTAGCAAATCTGGGGGCCCAGTAATGGGAAACACTCCACACCTGCATTTCTTCCCTTTGGCTGTCTCCACCTGTATGCCCCCCAGGCATCTCAAACTCAACCCGTCATCCCCTCACCACCCCCCACTCTCTGCCACCCCATCTCATGCTTCCTCAACAAACCTGCTTCTCTTCTGTAGGCCTTTATTTATGAGTTTGGCCTCTTTATCCTCTTAATTATCCAGGCTCGAAAATTCCATCATCTTTGACTCCTCATTTCTCCCAATCTAATCAGGTTGTCAAATTCTGTCAAGTCTATCTTTGCTGCATTTCTCACACCTAACCCTTTCCATTTATACTGTTGCAATCTTACTTTGGATTTTTTATTATCTTTCATTTCAATGATTATGGTGGTTTCCTGACTGTGCTTCACCGTAGTATTAAGTCTGGACTATCCAGACCTTCTGTGCTCATTTAAGTTCAGGTTCAGCCACCCTGTAGTCTTTGGAATGTCTCTTCTATGCTCTTTCCATTGGTGTCTTCACCTATAAAATGGAGATGATGATAGTTTGTACAGCAGATGCTAGAATATTGTCATTGTGTCCAATGTCATTTTCTTATAATGTTAATGAGATGCCTTAGGAACTTAACTTTTGTTTGTATCAATTAGCCCATGGTAAAATTGGTTTTGTTATATGTTGTCTCACCTAAAGTCTTTATAGCAAGTAGCCTTGGCCCTATGACACTGGAAATATTCCACTGAAAAAGTGTGAGAAGCAATACTGTACAACTTCATAGCATGACTTAAAAGACCTTTGCAATATGGTCCCAAGCCTATTTTTCTAGTCTGCCCATTACCAAATTGTTTTATGTAATTCAAAACCTCATCGATCAGACATATCAATATTTCTTATACATATTTCATCACTTCTCTGCCAATGAACGGACTCACATGGTTTTTTCTTCTCGAACTGTCTTAAACCACTCAACTACTACTCCTCAACACACACGTGTTGCCTGTACTTTCCTTTAGTCAAGATTCATCTATTTCTTGAAGTTCAAGTCATGATGATGAATCAATAGAGTATGATGAAATAAAGAGACATGTGAAAGAACTTGAAAATTTATTTCATTGGCACCTTAATGTAGAAAGCTTTGTCTTAAGCTCTATTAGAGATAAATGGAACAAATAGATATAGTTAGTCACCAGTGAAGTCAGCAATTCAGAGGGAGCAATTATTAGAGAACTATTGGTTCTCTTTGGAAGCAAAAAAATTTTGTAAAGGGAAAATCTCTGAGTAGTTCCAGGTCAGAGAGGCTTGGCTTTGTTAGATTACAGAATGTTGTAAGCAGAGAAGTAGTTTCAGATGAGGCCATTTTGGAGAACATTTATAGATGTCTTTTGAGTTATACAGGCTGAAATTAAGTCAGATAAACCCCCTTTCAAAATTGGAGATGCAGGTACCAACCTTGGGGTATCTGAGGATTTAACCGAATGGAAAAGTTTTATGATTGTGTGACTAAAAGCCGAGACAATTGCTGTTTAGTTAAAATCAAACAAACAAATAATAATAACTCTAGGTAGATCCAGTTCTAATCCAAGATATGACTTCTACAAATTTCGTGAACTTAGGCAAATTGACTTTCTGGGTCTTAGACCCATCATCCAACAAAATAGAAATAATAATGGGAATTTACAACACAAATGAGATGATCGGTTTATATGTAAAAATGCTTTGTAAATTTTAATGGATTTTCTTGATCTATGAAATGGATATATCTCTGCATAGAGTTATTCTGAGGATAAAATTAGAAAGTTATGTAAATTGTTTACAAAGTGTTTGAAAATATGATGCCAAAGGGAATAAATATTAGCCACCATTATCATCATCATTATTATTACTATTCATGTTCTACATCTATAATAGGCATGATATTATTATTATGGTAGCATTTGCATTATGGTTATGCCACTAATTTATTTTTTAGATTTGCAAAGTGGTTCTATCATGATTCCTTTAACCCTTTGGCAAAATCTTTATCTTAGAAGTCAAGTCCTTAATTATTAGAGATTTTGACAATTATCTTTTGTTGGCACAGTGCTTTGTTTATTTCAAAGAGTGTTCATAAATATGTATCTCATTAAATCCTGGAAACAACTTTGATAATTACAGAAGGTAAGAATGATAAACATCAAAACTGGGAGGTGGATTCCTTGAAACCAGGGGCACTCTATTTGGCCATGGTCACGAAACAAGCTGTGGTGAGTCCAGTGTACCCTGATGGCTGCTACTGCAGAGACTTCCCAGACCTCTGGCTAAGCCTCTATTAATCCACGGCTACCATTTCAGGTGAACTTCTGGAGGGAAGGTATTAAAAGAACACAGATGTCTTTAATTTTCCAGACACCAAGCAGTGCGGAAGCATGTAGTAAGACTTGATGACTACTTCTGAAATTCACTTATTAAAAAAATGTGAAAATATCTTTCCTGTTTTCTCTTGATGACTCTGAATATAACAAGAAGACATAATTTGTTCAAAAGCTTTCTTCAGCGTCAGTGTTGAAGCTCCAAAAAGGGAGTTAAAACTTCTGCAATTGCAGAATTTTCAAGAATATTAAGAGTGATTATCTCTGGGTGGTGAGATTAGATGTAATTTTCCGTATTTTTTTTTTTGGCTGTTTTTGTTTCTCTATACTTGTACCAGTTTCCCCCCCATTAATTTTATGTAAAAATAGCAAATATATTTATTAGGTTAACGACAGTACTACACTTTGGAGCTGGTATATGTCTCTTTCACTTGCTACTTGAGTAACCTTGAAAATTTCCTTTACCTCCCTGATTCCCAATTTCTTTATCTATAAAATAGGAATAATAATAATAATAAACAACAGCTCATAGGGTTGTGGAGAGATTAAAAGAAATAACATAATGTAAGGATCCTGGCATATGATAGGCAGTCAGTTACTATATGTCTACCACCACCATTACCTCTTCCCTGCTCTTCAAATTTATAATGGTTTCAGGGATATAAAAAAAATTTAGTCATAATTCTAACTTCTATATGGAATTAAACAGATACATTTGCAAAAACAGCTAACAAAAGCTTTAAGGTGACTAGTTATTTAAAAATCTCAGTTCTTTCCCACATGTATTTTGGTGACAGGTTCTTACAAGATAATGTAATTAAATGCTACATGGTAATGAGCAGAAAAGCCTGGCCAGAGAAGGAAGTTTGAGAAGCACTGTTTGCAAAGATATCCTTAGATGTGAGGAGAGAGATGAGAGCGGCCTCTGCCGTGTGGAGTATTCGGATGTCTTCTGGAACAAGCCAGGATCCAGACATCCTAGGTCCCACATCTGCTTGTTTTGGCCCTTGTCCAGATCACTCCATCTAATGGGAACCTGTAGCCTCTGTTTTAGAGCTTGGGCTCAGTTTAGGCAGCTCTCTAATTGGTTTATGTCATTCATTAGGAATTTATTTTCTTTAAAGTTGGCAACTTGAAGCCAGATTGTGAGGAGAGATTCTGTACCACCCGTATCTATTTTGTTGTTCCCCAGGTTATAAATGAGGTGATATGGGGACTCCACTGGCAGTGTCCTTAGCTTGGCTCTCAATTTCTACAGAGTTGGAGGCCTGGTCTATTTGGAGGGGAAGACCTCGCCTTCCACTTCCATCCTCACAAACTGGGAAGGGGACTAGTGGCAACATGCCTGAGGCAGCTAGCCACTTTCTTCTTTTCTTCTGCACTTAAAACTGAGGGCTTCCTGATTTTGAGGTGTGGCTAATTATAGAGCTCTTTCACTCTTGGAGAGGGTTTGGCAGAGGGAAGGTGGAGAAAGATGTGGCAGGAAGAAAAGCAAAGAAAGGTTAAGGATGAATTTGCTACACCATAGACTCCTCAAATTCAGCAGGCCCAGGAATAAACTCATCTCCCTCCCAGACCTGCATGTATTGCTCTGATTAAAGGAACCACTATCTTCTCACTTGCTGAGATTACAAACCTCAGAACCATAAAATAGTTGAAAGAAGGGTTCACCAAACAATTTTTTAAGGATATTTCCAACTTGCGATCAAGATCCTATTATATTTGACTTCCCCTACTTTATAGTCTTTAAGTTTCTTCCTACCTCTCAAGTTCTACCATTTATTCTTCTTAAATCAAACATGGTCAAGTTCATATCTCTCCTTTTATTAAAAGTTTTCCTCACCCCCCAATTATTTATAGGATAATATCTTATAGAATAAGGATAAAATCTTAGTCTAATTTTCAATATTTTTTATTACTTGATTCCAATATTTGCTCAACCATATTTGCTCTTGGTTGACTTCTTCTCTCATGTGTACTAGATTTAAGTCACACAGGAACATTCAACAATTTCTGTACAATGCTTTACAATTTCTTATGGAAATACTACAAACAGTTCTAAGAATAAGAGGTAGCTGGGCACATGATACATTTTCTTGTCAGTTTACCCTTCCTGTCAGATGGTTTTGTCCCTGGGGGACTGACTGTTGATTTTGGAGACTTAAGTTTATGTTTCTAGACAATGATAAAAATAAAGAAGATTTGGGATCTAGTATTCAGATACTGTGTTACCTCTGCAGTGACATATAAGATCCTATAGGTGAGGGGGAAAAAAAAGTAAGCCCGTTCTTGGAGTCAATTCTAAATTATTGTGCCAAATTGATGGCACAATAGCACCATATATGATAGTAAAATTTGTGCTTGGGACCCACTTTGCTTCTTGGGTGTAAGAAAATGAGAAAAGACAGAACTGAAATGATAAGCTAACATTGTTGAAACACTCTGCACCTTACAAAGTTTTATGAGAAGTTTGGGAAAAACACACTACCAGCCTCTATCCCCCTTTGGAGAGATGGAGAGTGTGCTTCCATGCAGAACGTGCATGCTCCCTTTTCTAGGCCATCTCCAATTACTAGACTCTCTCTCTCTCTCTCTCTCTCTCTCTCTCTCTCTCTCTCTCTCTCTCTCTCTCATCCCTGCCCTGCTCTCTCTCCCCACAAAGGGGGTGGTGGGAAGAGAGGATTTCTTCATCATTCTAAAGCAGGAAGGAAGTAGTTAAGACTTAAACTCAAGGACAATACTCAGTGTTTACCCTGCCTAGAATGAGAGGTAGAAGAACTCCAATATTTTTCCACTTTCAGCATTCATGGCATTGTATTATGTTTTACTTGGAATAACCTTTCTCCTCATCTTTGCATGCCCACTTCTTGATACACTTTTGTGTTCCAGTTGCCACTTCTTTCAGGATTCACCGATCCTCAAGTCAGACTTGGAGTCTCTCTCTGTAATGATAGCTTCTTTTTTTCATCGTTTTCTCCTCCCACTTTCTTAGAATGCTTATTCTCCCCTAGCAGAATGTGAGCAACATGAAATACAGAGGAATTTCCTTATCTTCCCCACATGCTGCCTGAGGCAGTGTTTTGAGCATAGTTCCACTGAGCATACATTTATTGAATGAATAATATTATTGCTAAGATAGAGTTCAATATTTTACATCTTCAAAACTACATTTTTCTCTGTGGCTTTACATGGGAATTCATATAGTTTAATATTCAGTACTTAGTTAACATAAACTCTATTGGGCATCACTCATACTGCAAAAGAGGCCTCGGTCTCTTTGACCTTTAAATTATTATGAAGAAACTTTTTTAATATTCTAAGACTCATTTCTTCTCTGCTGTCTAGAAAAATATATGGTGATGGTAGAAGAAGTCTGGAGTTGCACCAAAGCATCTTCAGGGGATTGTATGTATGTGCAAATTTTAATTTTAATGATTAAAAGTTCCTAAGGGTGCAAACTGCTGTACTAGGCATGGTGCAAGATTAAAGACCATGCTCAAACTTTGTCTTTGTGGCTCTTACAGCCTTTTGGATAATCTTTATAATGCAAATAGAATTATTTTGCCAGACACTGAGATGTACTGCTACCTTTTAATTATGTGGTGGAAAGATGATATATTTGGTTTCATTTTTAAATGATGTCTTTTTTTTTTAACTCTTAAGCCATTTTTAAGCTTTGCCAGGATAGATTAATTGATTAATATCTATCTATCTATCTATCTATCTATCTATCTATCTATCTATCTATCAATCATCTATCTGTCCATATGTCTATCCATTCATTTATTTATTATATGCTTAGGTTCTACCTCCCTTGATTTATGAACTTTTTTCTAAAATGGAGGTACATTTTATGAGGAGCGGCTAATTCAATGCCTATCTTACCAGGATATAACAAATTCAATTCCTTTTGCTTTTGCCTTGAGCATTTAACCTAAATAAGTCATCAGGAGGGTTTGTTTGTTCTGCCTTATAGTTTCTGATCAAACACTTCTGTATGAAAGATCAGGTGCCAAAGGTGGAATTTAACTATGAGCCATATTTTCCATGTCTATTTTCTACAGAAGTCAGTTTGAAAAATCACCTCCTCACAATGTATTTAAGTAGCAGCAGGTGTGTAAAAAGACTTAGCAATTAGAAACTGTGTTTGCTGGTGAGCCAGCAGTGTGGTAAGTCAGTGTGGCTAAATTAGCAGATATAAAGCCTCTAAAAGAAAGAGGGTGTTATCATGGTATGTTCCACAGTGACTGGATCACTGTTGGAGTATTGTTTTTCTTTCTTGGATACATAATTTTTAATAAGGACATTGGACATCTGGAACATATTCAGAAGAGGATAATCTGCTGGCCAGTCAGGGAATTTTTAACTTTGTCAAATCAAGAATGGTTGAAGGAACTAGGTGTTCATTGTTGTTGCTTTTTAAGAGAATATTCAACAATTTCTGTACAATGCTTTAAAATTTCTTATAGGGAAGAGAGAGTGAGAGAGAGAGAGGGGGGATTGTTTGTTCGATAAAAAAAAATTATTACCGTAAATATTTGAAGACTCTTTAGACAAACCTAACACTAGTCTATTTTCTTAATGAAAAATAATGAAAAAATAAATGTTCTGAGAACTGCTGTTTGGTAATTCCACTATATAATTGAAAATTTGTTTGAATTGAATCCTTTGGATTTTTTCTTTAATCATCCCGGAACAATGCTTTTCTCTTAGATTCCCATCTTGGAGCAGGTACAAACCATTGTGCCTTCCACTGAGCCATCAAAACCCCTGCCCTAAGCCCACACTGTACACAACTCTCCGCTGATCCTTATTAAGCTGTGCTGGTTCCCACTGGGTGAGGAACCCTCAAGGCCAAGGGATATGTCTACCCACAGCCTATTCCTGGTCCCCAGTCTACTTGTTTTTAAGACCAGTGGCAGGATCACCTGAGAGCTTGCTAGAGATACTGAGTCTAGAACCAACTGAATCAGAATTTGTGTTTTAACAAAGGTCCCCAGATAATTCAAGTACACATTAAAGTCTGTCATGCATTGCTCTAGACCATACTCTGAGTACCCGAGACCCTAGAATTCTCTGTCCGAATGGCCCTATTTCTGTTTTCAGGACCTGTCCTTCCCAGAGCATGCTGCCAGGGGTTTTGATTGCTCAGTGGAAGGCACAATGGTTTGTACCTGCTCCAAGATGGGAATCTAAGAGAAAAGCATTGTTTCGGGATGATTAAAGAAAAAATCCAAAGTATTCAATTACATGCTGCCAATGAAAATATACTTAGGCCCAATGAGTAACCAAGAGGTTACCATCTGGAAAGTGGACCTTTGGATAGAATTTGGAGATGTGGTCTACTTGTTCTTGCTCAGGTATGCAAAGCTGCCACACTGAGGAACTGAACACCAGGACTAAAAAATAAGAGGGAGGATCCCAAGTCTCTATCTGTATCATTGCTCTGGGCCTGGGTGGAAATATAAATAAAGCTCTGTGGTAGAAGTAAATCTTAAGTAAAAACAAAATCATAAAACCCCAAGCTCATATGTATGCAAAATAATACTATTGCAACATGAAGATAAAAAACACCAAGTAAACTCTAGCTCACTTAACCCAAAATAAATATACACAGTGGAATGTAGGTAAAACAGCTGTATTTCAGAAATTTTGTAACTTTGTCCTTAACTTAGTATTTTACACCATGTTCCTAATTGTGTCTCCATTCCATGCCCCTCTCCCAATTTATAATTTGGCAATTTTAGGTTGATGCAAAAGAAACTCGCCGGAGTACAGTAGAATTCAGAAATTTCTTTTCTTTTGATTTACTTTTCAGAGTTCTGCTAAAGGAGTACTTTAAACCTATGATGAGAGGTGCCAGACATTTTATATATAGCCCTACAATACTTTCACTAAGTAGGCATTCTTATCTCCATTTTACAAATAAGGAAACAGACTGTGAGCATTAAAGAGACTTCTCCAAGATCACAGAGTAAATGAAGGCACTGAGATTTGAACCCAGGTCTACATCCTCTAAACTCTATGACTTCTTTTATTTGAAATACCTCACAAATAATGGGTTTTTGTTCATTGAATTTCACCTATAATCACTTTGGACAGAGATGGAAGGGATCACTGAACATGCAATTCTTGCTGAACAGTTTGAATGGCTCATGTAGATGATGACTAAGAGGGAAAATAATGTTAATTGGGAACTACTTCTATGTGCAGAAATTAGAGATGGACATTTTTGCTTTGTCCACATAAGGTATTGTATGAAATAACATAAATAAACTTCCTCAGGAAATGTTTTCATAAATATGAAAGGAAAAATAAATGTGTATCACATTTTAATCTCTTAAAAATTTTTTCAATTTGAATTTTTCCAAGGTGGAGAAAGGAAAATGGTCTCAGCTTTTTGAGCATGATCCAAGGAGAAGTGTTAAGAGAAAATATCTGGGTTCCTGCTGTGCCCTTTTCCTTCCTGGGCAACCTTGGCTGTTTACCAAAGAGCTGTGGAAAGTTGGGCCAAAAGTTTGTGGTAAATGGTCTCTCTAATTGCCCATGTATGTATTCCAGCCTTTCAACTCTCAGTCTCCCTTGAGAGAAAATGGAAAGAGATGAGATTCAGAAAAAATGTTCTTCTCAGAAGAAGCTATTTTTTTTTTAACTTAGCTATTCTGTGCCTGTTGAAACTTGGTTATTTAAGAAGTTCAAAAGTAACTTCCTTTTAAGAGAAGAGATGAAAATTTACACAAACCTGAGGCCAAGAGGTTTGCCAAATATCCCAATTTATAATAGAGGGAGTTGCTTCAAAATTATTTCCTTTATAGTGTGCCATTTTCCTTGGTAACTTTACAAGAGCTGCCCTCTCCTTTTTACACATGGCAGCCTCTTAGCACAGAAGGGCCCTAATACAGTCCTGGCAGACCTGCATCTACAGCACAATGCTTTCAGAGAAGAACCATAAACTAACTGACTACCTGCATGCAAAGGTACAACCACTCTGTCTTGAATGTTTCTCTAAAAATCTCGTTTTCTGTACACCTCAAAATTGATGAAGGATTCTCCCATCCCACTTAAACAAACAGAAAACACTTTAAGAGCTCAATTTTAAACAATGCAATTTAGAAATGTTGTCTAATGAAAGACAAAAGTAGTAACCAGATAAGTCTTTTCTGAGGAATGAGTATTTTTGCTATGATTTGATTTGTATTTTTCACAAGAAAGACCCTGGGAAAACCAACCATGTCTTACAAGATAGATATTGTGGGGCAATGAATCTGATTTAGATGTGGAGCCTGTTCTCGAGAGCTCACAGTTCATTGGATGGTATAAGACAAGTATGCAGAATTATTTTACATTGTTGACATTATCACAAATGTCAGACAGGCTCAGCAAGCTAAATTGTTTGGAGCCCTGAGGAGTTATGATTTTGAGTATTGGAAATGAATGCTCTAAGTGTACTATGAAAGATCTGGAATGTGAGACTGAGAAAGTTTCTGAATTTTTTAAAAAATTTATTTATTTAAATTTGTTTCAAGTATACAGTACATTGGTTAGACATCTATATAGTTCATAAAATGATCCTCCCAATTGCAAAAATATGGAACAAATTTGCGTGTCATCCTTGTGCAGGGACCATGCTAATCTTCTCTGTATCATTACAATTTTAGTATATGTGCTGCCAAAGCGAGCATGAGAATTTCTCAATTTGATAAGCAACTGGAAGCCCCTTCAGGTTTTTGAGCTGGTTGGATCAGCACTGTGGAGAAATGCAGAGGATAGGTTAGTTCAGGTAAAGAGAGACTACAGATAAAAATGTGAGCTCTAGAATAACTGTTTTTAAATAGGCTTACTGGGGAATAAATGATTGGTTGGTATAAATGCTTTTATTCTTCCTTGTCTAGTACATCCATAGGGTACCATGGGATTAGGAGGGGTTGTGGAACCAGAGAGACTGAAATTCTAATTTCAGCTTCACCTCTTGGTATTTGATGATTTTGGACCTTGGTTTCCTCATCTATAAAATAGAAATTATAAACTTACTTTGTGAGTTTATGACAGAGACAAGTGATAACAAATGCAGAGGTCATAGCACACTACTTGGTACAAATTAGTCCTTGCTCTGATTACTGTGAATTATATCATCTTAAATATGCAGTTTATCATTTCTATGTAAAAATAATACATCCTTATAAAAGAAAGTAAGAATTTTTAAAGCAAGAAAAATATTACCATTGTATTAATATTCTAGTGTATTTCTTTCAATTTTTAAAAATATAATTCCCACACTGGTCTAATGCCAGGGTAATGGATGGAAAAGGAAGTAGTGGGTTTTCTGTTGTTTTTCTTGAGATTTGACTCTGCCCTGTTGCCAGACTTACTTTGCTATTTGTAAGACTAAGAACCAGGGCTGGACTAGATAGACTCTCGATCCTGGCTTCTGCTTCCATCACTGCAGACACAGTCCTGCTCCTAACTCCCACTCTGAGCACTGCTAGGTACAGACAAACTTTGCTACCACTAAACGCCCTCTTTATTTACCACTCTTGAGATCTTCTTAGCATTCATATCTGTGAATAGAGCTCGGGGTTCTGGACTAGGAGAATGAGATCAGAATCCTACCACTGGATGGAAATATCTGGGTGTAAACTCTGGCTTTCACTATCTCTGTGGTTTTGGGCCTTTCACATCGCCTTTCTAATTTTTATGGAAACAGTAGTTTCATGAGGAACAATGGGATCATGGATGAAAAATTGTTTTGTGTGCTGTAAGGCATTGCCGAACTAGCAAATATAGAGTGCTTACATTTTAAAATTTTTACTTAACCCTTATAATATCTTTTTAAGACAGTGTCACTAGTTTTATTTGACAGAAAAGAAAATCGAAGTGCAGTAAGAGTAGGAAGCCTGCTAATTCAGTAAAGTAGTAACTACAATTTGAAATTGTTGAAGATAAAGTTTATATTTCATTTAAAGTTTCTCCTTCCCCTTTCTTCTCCTGCCATCATCACCACCACCACACGACTTTTGATTTTATCCTATTTTTTGTTTGCCTCTAGGCTTCCTGATGACACCAGTAGGAAGCCCACACATGGTCGAGACGCGGCCCTATTTTTTCCTGGAGACCAAGAAAGACATAAGGCTTAGCCATATGCCCCACTCACCTCTACACATCATTATTCTTCTTTCTGTAGTTTTGAGTGTAGCAGTCAGACACAAATTTCCTTGACTAATTAAACAGTTTCCATTGATTTTCCAGTGGCATCTTACTAGCTTCTATGTTAGGAATAGGCTTCTCCAGATCTTTCATCTCCTGTACTACTCCAATCCTCACAGAGTTCTGTGACTTTCTTCTTTCCCTCCACCCTCCCAGCTCACATGTAGCCCACCTGGAACTAAATAAGATCCTTATAAAAACATAAATCACAGCACATACACTGAATTTTCTATGTCTTCCTCCATTCCCTACCCTCAACTGGGTCTTTGCTTTCATAATTTCCTCTGTCTTCAATGCAAGGTACTTGGTACAAGGTTGAAAATTAGTAAACATGTATTGAATGAATGAAGCCTCCTTTGATACCTTCAACAGTAAAAGATTATTCCCACCTCTGAGTCTTCATTACAATTTTATCCAGAGAAATTTCTGTGGACATCACTGGAGGAATGCTAGCAGGGATTTGCTGATAATGTTGCTACTCGCAGCAATTGTTACATATTGTGGGAGTTAGACCCTCAAAGGTTTGAAGAGGAGATCAGAATATGGGCTTCTTGTACAGAATATGACAATAATAGTCTACTCGAGTATAACTCTATGAATTATAAAATTTGTGTCATGCCCATCAGTGGAAACAAGATTATTATTTTTAATCCTGGAATCATGTTTGTTTCATTTTGACAGGTGTAGAGCTCTAAATGGACCTACTAAATATGAACATCTAGATGCCCAAGACTAAAAGAACCATATATCCTTTTTTTTTTTAAATCTAAAAGTTGCTTATCATCAACCTCATTAAATTAGCTCTCCATTTGGATGACATTTGTGAAACCAAAAATTTTGCGATAAAATGGATACATTTTCCTTATAGGATGGAGAATGAGAAAGAAGTTTGTTGTTGTTTAATTATTCTCCTGTGATTCCCAGAGTAATGGATTCCTAGTTTCTCTATCAATGGAAATTTAGAAGAAAAACAAAATAGAAGAAGAGCTGCTGGAATATTGTCATAGAATTTGATAACAGCAAGAATAGAATAACGATGGGGGAAGAGACAGCTGATATAATAACTAATAAATTTAGTAGTCACAAATCTTTTAGAGCTTCGGTAAAAAGGCTTTCTTTTCGTATACAACAGTTGGCTTTGATGAATGAAAGCATTGGAGTAAAGGAAAGTATTATGGGGAGTGTTGAGTATTAATCTAAATAACTTTCTTAACTTCAGTCTCTGTATCAGTAAAATTAAGAAGTCAAGAACATAGGATATGAATGATTACCAATAAATTCCTTCCACGACTTAAAATCTGGAGTTCGTGATGATTTTTATTAAGTTATAAAAGAATTAGTTAGTTTTAAATATAATCTGTTTCAGAAAATAAGTTTTAAAATGACTTACATTCAAACAATCTATTCCTACCAGTTCTGGAAAATAAAATATTGTTGTATATTATTTAAGTAAAACCCAATAGTAAGTAATCCTTGGGTTCAATGGGTCATAAGCATTAGATTTGCCATAGGTGGAGTGTCTTCTACAGAATATCTAATCCAGTGTCTCTATATAATTTTATAAGAAGGGTAACTTAGTTCATTTGGATTGCTATAGCAAAATACCAGAGACTGCGTAGCTTATAAACAACAGAAATTTATTTCTCACAGTTCTGGAGGCTGGGAAGTCCAAAGTGAAGTTGCCAGCAGATGGAGTTTCTAGTAAGGGCTCGATATCTGGTTCACTGGTTCACATATGACACCTTCTTGCCGTGAAAGGGTGAGGGATCTCTCTGGGATCTTTTTAAAAGACACTAATTTCATCTATCCTCATAAACTAATCACCCCACAAAGACTTTACTTCCTAATTCTATCACCTTGAGCATTAAAATTTCAACATATATATTTTGGGGGTACACAAACATTTAGACCACGGAAAAAGGAAATGAAATCTTAGAGATATTGTGCCCAGCTCTAAGACACACAGAAAGTTAGTATCAGTGCTAGGATTAGACCCAGGTTTTATTGACTGCCAGTTCAGGGATCTTACTATCATAACATGTGACATTCTAAGAACGGAATAATAGGGCATTCAATCTCACAGGCATCCTAACTTAGTCTGAATTCATTCATTGTCATTAAACAAGGATTTATTGAGTGATTATTATGTACCTGACACCTTAACAGCCTGTATATATTTTATTCTAAGTATTTGCATACACATGTATGCACACACACACACACACACACACACACACACATGCACACACACATCCCAACACTGCCAGTCACAGAATCTTAGGTGGGGCTTTGGTTTGGATCTTAGTCTTCTTTACCTTACACTTCTAGGACAAGTGTATCTAAAATTTGTCAAGCAAATACAAATCTGTTTTGGCTTAGGTGATTCCATAGTCTTTTAAATTTTTTTTGTAACCTTTTTTACAATTATTCACCCTCACTTTCTCTAAGTTCTGCTTTTGGTTTAAACCTAGGTCTTTCATTCTGCAGTTTAAGATCATTTCTTCTTCTAGGACAAGAATGATCAAGTCAACAACCCTCTAAGAATTTCTCATACTCATTACATTATCCTATGGCTTTTTATTTAATCAGTATGATCCTAATTATTTTGGTCTTTCAGCATAGATATTAATTTATTGGAACAGAAAGGGACCTTAGAGATGATATAGTTTGACTATCTGGATTTACAGATGTACCCTTGGAGCCAAAAGGGAAGTATATGGTTCAAATTACCCAGCAAGCCAGTGGCAGATCTAGCCCGTGAAGGCAGGCCTCCTAATTATCATTCAAGGTTCTCATCAGTGTACCACACTGCCCCTGAGTTCTCTCTTTATAGACACTGCTGATCTGTTTAACTTTATCACTTACCTCTCCCTCAAGTAATATAACCTATAGAATTTCTTAGTTATCCATGTCAGTAAATAGTTAACCTCACTGCGCCCAAGGCCCTGGAAACTTCTGGGAGGGAGCCAGGTGAGCAAAGAGAGCAGATAAAGGCAGCACCTGCTGATGGGTTTGGAACAGCCTGGGGACAGTGAGAGAATGTAAACACATTCTGAAATCTTATTGTCTGACTCTGTGCCAGCGTCTTTTGGGTTCTTGTCATGGAAAATATTTCGTCTGAGGTCATTCAATGAGCAAAGGAGCATTGAATACCCTCCAGGGTGCCAACTCAGTCCCCCCTTTTGTGCAAATTAAATAAGCAAGAGACTAACATTTCATAGGCCTAGAAGGCCCACTTTTTAACAATACAGGCTGAAAGGAGACATTAAGAAAATATATTGTGTTTTTCTGAACTGCTGTCTCCCCCTCCCTGCCCGCCCTCCAGCCCGCCTCCCCTGTGGCCTTCCTCTGTTTGCTCACCCGTTCTTACAAGCACACGCCCTGCATTTAGAGCAAGAGTTAATGTCTGTGCTTCCTCATAAATCTCACTTTGGTGCCTTGAGCTATGTTTTTAATTCTGTGGTGGAGCTTTGAGATTTGAGATGAGTAGAAAGGGGGGGCAACTGACACAGGTAATAATGGAAGCTGCCATTCTCCGTCTGGGGAGTCCCGTATCTTCATTCGGTTCTTCTAACAGATAGTTTAATGCCTCAGCCCAGCACCTGTGAAGACCAGGGTGGAAAGAGAGTGGGGAGTCAAAGGAAAGGAAATTGGCTATATTGAGCTACACAGATGGATGTGTGGTTTCTCTCCAGAGTAAAAAAATGCGTGGAATGAACAAATTAACACAGTCTGGTGACTGGCTGGCATATTTTCCTAGTTCAGCAAAAATTACTTCAAGTAGGGGAGTCTTTCATGACAGAAATCATGTCTTGTCTTACGAAGCTTGTTATTGAAGAAAGTATTCCCCTGTTCATCTTGGAGCTCCTTTCTGTGTTGTTAAACCATGTTTATTTTTCACAATTGGTCCTTTGGAACTCATATGATAGTTTCTTTTGTGTAAACCTCATCTCTTCAACATGTCTTTGCTTTTTTGTTTTTTTTGGGATTTTTTTTTTTGGTGTAAAAGGCAAATCTTCTCTTGGGCTGCTGTGATGGTTTAAAGTAGTAATTGCTTAGGGCTTCCACCCTGCCAACAATTGTATTTGAGTAGAATTCAGAGTCTGAGTCACAGAGTAGAACATATAATTAACATGACTAAAAAACTCTAATCTTTGAATATTCTCGTCCTCAGTTTATACATCTATAAAGTGAAAGAATTAGAAACGCACCTCTAAGGGGCCTTCCAACTCAGACAGTCTTGGATTCTAAAAACTCCAACTATCATAAACCCTCTTCTTTCATCAAGTTTTTCTTTGCCATTATAGAGCTCTTCCTCTACTGCTATACCTTTCTGTGAGGTTTTGATATTTATCGAAGTGAAGGGTAAAAAGTGGGAATGGAGGTCGGATACAGCTGAGTTCCTTGAGGTTAGAAAGTGATAATAAAATAAGATGTAATTGTAACAGAGTGAAATACTCAGCCTTTTTGACTCCATTTTATTCAAGCCTGCTTTGTTCCCATGGCCTTCAGGTGAATAGCTTCTTGCATACAGACATGTTAATCGTTGGAGGAATTCTGCTTACGGCTTGAGTTTTTCAAAAACAGCCCCTTACCATAAAGTGCCTCTTCCAAGGAGATAAAGAAAGTATGTATTATTTATCAAAAATTTGCAGAAAACTCTTGACAGAACTCACATCAATTAGGGTCAACAGAGTAAGCACAATCTTCCTTGGACCCCAGCTGGCATCTAGATGTCTGTAGTCATCAATTGCCTCTTGTCTCTCACATTTCCCTTTTCTCTGAACATAAAAGAAACTGGAACTCTGTACTTTCTTAAGATGGATTTGAGGCACCACTAGGTCTCCCATCTTCTTGGCTGGTGCCTTCTTGATCAATAAATTTTTTCTTACTCCAAACTCTGAAATTTTCAGTTTTGGCCTTTCAAAACATTGGGCAATGGACTGTGGACCAGTAATACATGGATAATGATGTTTCTCTTCCCCCTATTTATTTTATTCCACTAGTAGTTCTTGACTTGGCGATCTGATGAAGACTGGTCAATTATTTTTTATCTTATTTCCTGTAAGCTTCTATTTTTTACCAAATTTCTTTTTTAAAAATTGCTATGAGGGTTAAATAAAATTTAAAAATATAAAGTCTGTAACAGCACACAATAAGCACATTATAGTACATGCGAGGCACTTAGTATTTTCTAATCGAAAAGTGCTTTATAGCATATAAAACATTTTCTCATGCATTATCTTATTTCTCATGAGATTGTTACTTAAATATCAGAAAGGTGGTGTGAAATGCCCAAAGACAAAGAGCTGGCGAAAGCCAGGGTTTACACTCAGAGGATGATTTCAGGAAGAAAGCTACCAACTCTTTCTTTGCTTAAAAATTTGATGTTAGCATTCTTTTCCTGGGACTGTACCCCAACTTTGATAAGTTGACCATAGCAGCTAAGTGAGAAAGACCCAGTCTTCTCATCCTATGAAATAACTGCCTCACTTCCAGTACTACCTTATTTTCCTACAATCACATAATTGCTATTACCATAATTGGGTATAAATAAAAATATACAGTTCCTTTTGAGTCAGAGATTTTCTTTCTGACCTTTAGCTAGAATTCCTGAGAAGGCTTTTTGCCCACAAAAGATGGCTGGCTCCTTAGGGCAATTCTTTTAATTCTGTGTCTAATTGGAAATAAGGCTGTGTTGTGTAATGGAAGGACCTTAACTTGGAATGTATTTTGTAACAATAGGCCAGAATGGTGAAAACACTCCTCAGTGAAATTTTAGGAGATCATGGCTCTCACCAACTCAGTCCTATCTGTAGTGATGCTTTGGGAATGTACTGGTCCTTTCTGAGTCTCAGTTTTCCCAGCTTCAGAAAGAGGGCTCTGGGTTATAGCTTCCAAGAGCCATTCTAACTCTGACATTCTACAGCTTATACGCCTTAAACTACCATTGCACCATATGGTGGCTGATTAGTGCTTTTACATGTTTTCGAAATATCATGGTAGGTGCTAAAGTTCCTTAGGAGTAATGAGACAATACTTGGTATAGCCTTTGCAGCAAAGGATGCATTCTGCTTGGGAGTGGGTTGGGAGGCAAATGTGATGCCTTTAAATTAAAAAAGCCATAACCCAGAGGCTTCTTATAGATCCTGTATGTTCTTTACTGGATAAATGCTAGTAGCATTACGATCATAGCTGTCTACATCATTAACACAGAGTTACTGAGGTCATGGAATATCCCAAATGGAGACACTCTAAAGAACATAGGGGAAATGGAGATTCAGAAAAAGAAATGAACTTGCCCATGGTCACACAGCATTAAATGTCAAAACTAAGACTAACATAGGACTACCCAACATCCCATTCATTGCATTTTTTACTCTAATTATCTTACATGACTTATCTCCTGGTAAGCATGAATAACTGTTTAATAAAGCATTCCTGGTCATAAAATAATTCATATTCTCCACAATTGTCCTGGTGACATTTGACAGAAAAGAAGATGATAAGTTTTCATAGTACTGTAGTACTAAAGGCTCTGCTGAGAAGCATCATCTCAGTTTTACCTTTGGAGACACTTCTTAGTTGTAGATGTATCTTCTCATCTATCCTCACCTCTGGAGCTCAGGAGAAAAGGGTGGCTGAATTTGTGTATTTAAAAGTATACCACATCTCTGAGAAAGGTCATTACCATGCCCAAATTGATTGTCTATTTAGAAATAGAGTCCTTCTTGAATGTCATGCTTAAACTTCATTTGGGGTTTCCCCAAGGTGAAATAAGATAACTGTTCTTATTAGATAAGCTATCTTGGCAGATTTTCATCCCCTTTGAATAAGAGCAAATTTGCACTCAGTACATAAATTGATGTATGAAGCAGCAAATATTTCCATTGTGCAAGTTGTTTAATGAATTCAATCCAGAATGCTCCATTAACCAACATGTATAGAATATTCATTGAGCTTTGAATTTATTATCAGGCCAGGAAAAAAAAAAAATGAAGGAAAGTACGGCGGGGGGTTGATAAATGTTAGTATAGCAGCTGAGAATGTGAGGGGTTAGAGAGGGAAGTTTAGAGGTATGTACAATATTTTTCTTTTCTCTTTTTTTTCTTTCTGGACAAAGGATTAAGTTCAAAAAAAGTTGAGTGTCAACTTTCAAATTTAATCATCAAAAATCTGAAAACTGGGCAGCAAAATATGCCAAGCTTTTTTCTTACTTTCCTTTTGTAAGAAGTAGCTCAGGGACAGCCAATTGGGAGAGGGGTGTTATATGCTTATGTGTGAGATGGTGTTTATACACATCTCTGCATGGATAAACATTCAGAAACCACAATGGCATTCCCAAAGGAATCCTTCCTTAATACAGGAAGTGACAGCTTTGTGAAGGGTCCACAATTAATCTACATCTCAGGATTTAATTTCTAGAAGAAATAAGACCTCTATGATGTTCCACGGGGCTGTTTAGAATTACAGGCAACTTAGTTTTAAGCTTGTCAAATGCAAAGCTCCTAAGCTTGGCTTAACCTCCAGGCATCTCTTTATATTCAGAGATGTCTAAAACCACAAACTATAAATTCTGATGGGCACATGCAAAAGAAGAGGCCATAGAAATTACAATTTTGTTATTCAAAGTGGCCACACTTCCTTACCACAACTTCCCTCCCACCACTCCCAAGATGACTTTCTCTTACTTGTCACTTGGATTTACCAGATGACCAGGCCTGTGCTATATCAGAGAATGACTGCCTCTCACCTCTGTGGATCAAGACTGTGAACTTAGTGAAAAAGGGCAGGGAAAGCCTCCCTATGAGCTTTGACGTATTTGTTGCTGCAATTTTTCTGGGCGGAATGTGTGCAGAGAATAGAAAATGGTGAGACACATAATCTGAGGTCACAGGGCATTTTGAATTGGTCATCATCTTTCTTAAAGATCATGTATATCTGCCTATTTGGGAAATCTCAAGCCTTTTCTTAGTCAATTCTTGCTTGTATTTATGACTCTATGGAAACCATTGCTGTTGTCATCTTTCTTCTTGAAACCATCTCCCACCTTGACTGTGTCAGTTCCTCGACTCTTCCTTCTCATTTTCTCTTTTCCCTGTTACTATCAGAATGTTTTCATGAAGTCAGTTTTCAAATATCCAGCCCTGGCCACTGTCCTGAACATCAGAGTCACATTTCCAATGAGGCATTTCCACACAGAGTTCTCAACAACACTTTAAATTCGTCTTGTTTGAAAGCTAATTATTTATATTCTTCTCTTAAATAGCCTAGAACAATTCAACTAGGTGATAGTTAAACCAATTGTCTCAGCAATAATATAAAGGCTCACTGAAATATTATATTCCTTTCCCACCCTTGCCTTTTTGCTTTAATCTAATAGAAATGACTAAAGGAAAACTCCTTTCTTGTAGGAGACAAGGAGAAGGCCTTAGGATCTACTGGGGGAGCCCAGAGCAGCAGTCTCTACTGTCCCGTTGGAACCCGTGGTCCACCGAGGTGCCTTATGCTACCTTCACTGAGCACCCTATAAGACACACCAGTGAGAAGTTCCTCGAAATTTGCAAGGTAGGATGCATTTTGGGATTCCCTCTTGGAATAGCTTTGTTGGTAAAGTTTTGTGATTCTAAAATATGTACAGTTAAATAAAAGTGATAAGATACAACCTGGGATTTATATAGGTAAAAAAACTTTAAAAGTTTTATATAACTTTTTCAGGAAACAATAAAACTGTTTTATACATGAAAAAATATATAATATTTTTATTAACCATATTATGCTGTTCCCTCCTTGCTAATTTCTTAGCAAGAAATTATAGTGTAATATTGTTTAAAAATTGCAATATTTGTGTTAGTCTGATTGTGTTTATTGCTCACAGAATGTATATAATTTTCTATATATAATTAAATTCTAATTATTTTATTCAGAGGGGTATGGAGTAGTGCAAAGTATGAAGTCAAATATGACTCTGTGGTTTTCTCTCCAGGCCTTGGTAGTGTTATCTCTAAATGGAAATAAGGAACACTGCCCTGTCTTCCAATCTCATTGGATTATTGTAAGATTAAATGAGATAATGTGTATAAAAATGCTCCATTAACTATAAAGCAACTAATAGTATTTTTATGTTTTTAAATCTTATCTCCCCAAGTAGATTTTACATTCCTTTTACTATCCTTTCCTCTTCCCCAGGAAGAGGTGCTAAAATACTCTAAGTAGTCTAAGTAAAACAGTTTGAGCCATACATTCAGTGAAAGATCAAACATTATATTTTCAACAAAATCGGATATACACATACGAGTACACTTATAGGCCTTGAAATTCTTGCCTTCTCTTATCATTTCTGTTTGTCATTTTATGCTGGCATTCACTTCAGAATATCACAACTCTTCATTTGCTATAAATTCAGAACATGGCAATCTGCCTCTAAAGTCTTCAGTGGTTGGATGGCATACATTGCATTTCTTAGATTATTTTAAACACACCTATTCATGTGTGAAACAAATATTTTAAATTGGTAAGTCCCCTATTTTAAAAAGTACTTGAAATAAAATATATGTGATTAAAGGCTGGACGGCAGCATTTATCCCAGAGCAGCAGTCTCTACTGTCCCGTTGGAACCCGTGGTCCACCGAGGTTCCAACGGGACAGTAGAGACTGCTGCTCTGGGATAAATGCCTCTAACACAGAGATGAAGTTGGCTTAAGTCACATTCTGCTTTCAGGACATTTTAGTGGTCCTCTTAAGATTTATGCCAACATCCTCAGGGGCTTGTGTTACCTATACTGAGCACCCTATGAGACATACCAGTGAGAAGAAGTTCTGGCTCCAAGCTATTGCAGACACTAAATTATTTCATTGTATAGATAATGTTGCTACTCTTCCTGAAATTCTATTTCACAATATCTCAATCCAAGCATCAACATCAACCCCTAGACTGACTCCTTACCACCCAAAGTCAACAAAACAAAACAAAATGAAAACCAATAAGAACAAAACAACACTTACACAAAGGCATTTCTGTGAGAGTAGACTCACTGAGGGCTTCAGGTAGAGAGAGTGGGAGTTTACAACATAATAATGCCCCAACTTCAAATGGAATATCAGATCTCTCTGTTTCTAAAAGAACTTATTAATAATAATACTCTGATGCATTGCTTCAGAGTCCTCTTTCCTCTCTTGTCCGTCTGTTCTTGCCCCTACCTAAAATCCTGTTTTATTTTTTTCTTATTAATAGTAGAGAGTAGTTTATCTGTTTTATTTTCTTTTAGCACCTGTTATTCCAACTCGAAGAGCTTAATAATGTAACTTACAAAAGCTATTCAGCTTTAAAGGGAATCTGGTTCTAGCTATTAAAATTATATATATATTTGAATTAATAATAATTGTGTTTTATTCTAAGTCAAAATAAATACCAGGTTAATAAGTAAATACCAGCAATAACTTGGTTACTATATCTATCACTTCCTGGACCAAGAATTCTCATATTCCTCCTACCTGGTGCACTAATACTTATTCCTTAAGTGTCTTTGCTGAAAGAAATCAGAGTGAAGGATTAAAAAAACAACTTCTATTAATTGTAGATAAATGCTTTGTTTTATCCTGCTATATATAAGTACAATCAATTTAAGAAAGAAGGTACCAACTAAATTATTGAAAAGGAAATAGAATAATTATTTCCCAAATACCCATGAATGTAATTAGTAGACTAGAACATTAAAATTTTCCCCAAGTCTTCTTATTACCCAAGGCTAAAAAGGAAATTTGATGTTCACACAGCTCTTGATGGATGGAAGTAAGAATAGTAGGGGTGTGTGTGTGTGTGTGTGTGTGTGTGTGTGTGTGTGTGTGTGTCCACATACATGGACTTCAATCATGGCGAATGGTCGGTTAGTTGGTTGGTTGATTTTTGTGTCAATCAAACTGCTTTGTAGATCTGTTGAGTACATTGCCTTTAAGGCTTTTTCTCTTAAATTATTCTTCCAATGTCTTTTTTTTTTTCCTTCTTGGCAACAGCCTGGCACTTTCATTTGCCAACCCATTTCTTATTCAAAGACCACCCCAAGTCCCAGCTCTCTAGGAAAACAAGTGATCTCCATCTGGGATGTGAGATGAGTATGCTGATCCAGTTCTTTGAGTCTTAGTTTTTCTTTTGTTGTTGGTTTTTATGTCACAATATTATTTATGTTTAGCACATTTTCCAACATTGGCTTTGATTAAGACCCAGTTATATTAACATAGAAGTATAAATAAGAAGAAAGATAATTCTGGGGATATAGAATACCTTTTATATGAATATTTTGGCATAAGATAAGATGTTAAAAGAGTGATATAAACTAGCTTTTTCATTTCCCTTATGAAAGATACAGGGAAAAGTGTAAGAATATGAGGGAAATACATAACTAAATTAAATACCTAAAGCAATTTAATTTAATTTAACAAAACTATTATGGTATGGGAAGAGAACCATGCAGAGTTGAATTACACACAGTCAAAATTTACAATTATTTATAATTTAATAAAATAGTTTTTTTAAAAAAAATACATTAAAAGTTTTTACTCACTTTTTTATAGCACATGCACATGTAATCTCCTTATTCTACAAATATTTTCTGACGCCTGCAAAATGCAGGTATTATGCCTATTATTAAAGATACAAACACAAATGAGACAAGATTCTTCCCTTTGTGGAAGGCATTGCTTAATAGTGGAGGCAGAAACAAATGCAAAGGTTTTTAAATGAATACTAATTGACTAAAACAGAAGTCCGGATTAAATGAAGAGAGGGAGGAGGCACATGAAGGTACAAGGTGTGTTCTTAGACACAGTAATTCAGTTTAGCTGGAGTTTAATCTTATTAATTCCCCACCATAATTTTAATAGCTCAAATAATAAGTATGTGGGCTTAAATTAAGGGGCAGTAGGAATGGAGAAAAGATCAAGACATTTTGAGATATTCAGGATATAGATTCAATGAAAGAAGGTAACTGACAAGACATAGTAGATTAAGGAGAGAAAGATGTCAAATATGACATTGTTTCTCCTTTCATTAATTCCAAAGGAGAAAACTACAAGAAGATTAGGTTTGGACGTTCAGTTTAGTGCATGTTGTGCTTGAAATGTCCATAGAACGTGGGGTTGAGTTGGTCGTCAGGCAGTTAGAAATTTTCACCTGAAGCTTAAGAGAGAAAGTTGAGCTGGTGACAGAGGTTTCAGATCATACAATATTGTGTCAAAGCTGAGCCACGGGTTGCTTAGTTAGGAAGGTACCCTAGTGAAAAACATTAATGGATATAACTGCATTCAAATTCTAATTTATACTATCTCTTAGTCTCATTGATCTAAAAACTCACTATCAGAATTATGCAATACTATGTTAAAATACATTTTCTTAATCCATCTCACTATACCTTCTAACTCTGGCAAATATGATAGTCAAATGGTCTCTTTCCACACATTCTTGATTATCTCCAAGCCTCACCAACATTTTCTAATCAGTACATGCACATTCTTTGCATTGTTCATATAAAACAGTTGTGAAAATAGAAAATAATAGATTTTTTGGCATTGATTATGTATTATATTACTACAAGACATAAAAATAATCTCATGTAATATTTTGTAATTATACTTTGTATTTATTTATTAAAGTTTTCATGTAATTCAACCAATAAAACCCTGTGAGATCAAGATAGCTATCTCCATTTTAAAAATGAGGATGCTTAGAGTGATTAAGTTAATTGACTAAAGTATTACAATAAAATGGCTTTTTGTTTTCACACCCAAACAATTTCTGATGTGCAGAAAAATGGATATAAACCTGAAGGAACTCTGTGTGTGTATTCATATACACTGGTATGATATGATGTGATATGACATTATATATTATGACTAGGTGAAAATATCCTCAATTGTTTAATCCTCTTTATATGTGCAACTTGTCGCCTTATCTGCCCTCTTTTAATTATTGCCTCACTGGGTTCTTGGAGTGTGTGGATAGTCTTGCAGAGAGTGCCTAGTGACTGAGTTCAGAGCTGGTGAGTAATAGTGAATGTATTATGGAAACTCTACAGCCAAATCAAAGTTATCTGCAGACTTCCCTTTTTATTCTCTTCTGGTATATTTAACTTTCTTTTCAAGGGAATTATGGAATTGAACCAATATTTTAGCAATCAAATAAAACTTTATATCTTTAGCCCTTTGGTTTTTCTTCACATCAATTCAACAAATATTCATAGAATACCTGCATGGCATTGAATACTACATGCTGAGCAATGTGCTAGCAAGAGCACATAGAGAGACTGAAATACATAGCCCGAAGGCTTAAAAAATCTGCTTAGCTGAGGAATGTGGGCCTGCAGGCATGAAACCAGGTCTCTACTCAGTGTAAACAGGAAACAAGTGATGGTTGTAATAAGGAAAACTGAGACTCTGCTCAGTGAACTCCTGGCAGACAGCACCTGAAGCAAACCAGGAGCCCAGCCACTCAGTGGGTAAATAATTGTTGTAAAGTGAAGAAGAATATTCAACACTCCTTACTCTACCCCCCAACACACACACACCACACACCACACACACACACACACACACACACACTACTATGCCTACCTTAACCAACACCTAGCCCCTATGTAATCGGAGTTGTTAAAACTTGACCCTTTGTTTTTAAGACTGGAATAATAGTAGGAGCCAGGAGTGGGTGTATAAAAGCTTTTAGAGAAAAGTATGTGGCTGGTGGCATTCATATCAGATGACACTGTGTTCCTGTCACACAGATTGAGTTCAGGTGCTTGAAACCTCAAGAGCCTTGGAGATTTGGCCTTTTGTCTGCCTCTTTTTCAATGTACTGCTTGTTCCGTCTTCCTGGCCCTCCTACTTTTAGAGGGCTCACAGAAATGACTACAAATAAATTGCATCCGACTAACAAAATGCCAAGTTTATTGAGTATGCAATAGTATCAACTTTTTCTTTCCAGCACTTAGATTCTGAGACCACAGAGGATTCTCATGAATTGAAGCTTATGATGAAGACTGGGGAGGCATTCAGTAATCTAATTTGACAAATATTTATTGATCTATGAAAAGGCATTTTGACAATCCAGAGAGTGTTGACAATCCAGAGAGTGTTGGCAATGGAAGTGTTAAGGTGAATTGTACTTGGCCTTTAGGAAATCATAGTTTGGTGATGATGATGATGATGATGATGGTGATGATGATAATATCAATGATTTATTGACAATATTTATTGATTATTAGCATAGGCTTCCTTTATGGCCTTTGCAATAGGACTCCAAATTTTAGCCTCATTGAATTTCACTTCCCTAACCCTTCCTGAAATATTTGAGTGTGTGCGTACACACACATATTGCTTATATACAAACTCTTTACTTATTAAAGTTAGTTTAACCTTCACAGCATGTGAGTTCAGTGCTATTAATAGCTTTTTTTTATGGAAAAGGAGCTATAAAATTCAGAGAGGTTACATAACGTGCCCGAAGTCATACAGCTAGTGAATGCCATATTTGAAACTTAAGAGCAGATCTGTTTGATCTCGATTCTCATGTTACATCATGCTATACTTTCTTTAGTTCAGTAGTTCACAACAGGGGATCATTTTGCTTCTGGAGGACCTTTGGCAACGTCTGGAGATAATTTTAATTGTCATGCCTAGGGTAGAGTGCTACTAGTATCTAGAAAGTAGAGGCTGGGGATGCTGCTTAATATCCTAAATTTAAGAGAACATTCTCCCTTTCAGCAAAGAATTATCTGGCCCCAAATAGCAATAGTCCCAAGGCAAAGAAACCTTTAGTTGTATTGACAGCCAGCCACACTTGTAACTCTAATTCTTAGAAAACTGGATAAAATATTTGAGTGGAGGTATACATGAAATGTAATAGAATAAAAAAATAACTTTTGCCTAGAGTTGTGGGAAGGCCTTGTGGGAGAGAGGATTCGAGCTTGGTTTTAAAAGATGAATAGAAATGTGGGCACTATAGATCTTTGTGGATTGAATAGTCAGAGCTTGAGGTTCCTAGGCAAGCTTAGTACAGTGTTTCTCAAAAAAAATGTTAAAGTCTTTTTAAAATAAAATCTTATTCAGACCCCAAATATATAAAACTGATAAAAACAGAGCAACTCTAATTGATGTAATTTCAGGAACTGAAGCATGTTACCTGCTTAGCTTCTTCCTTTTCTTCCACACCCTTGCTCCAAACCCTCAGGAATCTGTTTTCCCAACATTATTAATAACACTTCCTTTCTTTTCAAAAGAATCCTGGCTTGGATGATAAATTATATGGTCACCCACCCTATGAGGAAATCTAGTGTTCTAAGGAACATGGGTTTGGTAATTACTGAGTCTGATTTTTTTCTCTCTCCCTTTTGAAAACAAGAAACATGAATCCTTTCCTAAATATTAGCATTTTTACAGTTCATAATAGCAGTATTTTATAGAAAAGAAGACTTTAGGACTCAAATTAGGAGACCTAGGTCTAAGAACTTGCTCAATTGCATACTAGCTATCTGGTACTGGGCAAATCTCTGGAACACTTGAACCCTCAGTTTACCTATTAGATCCCCTGTGCATTGATTTCCCCTAGTGCCTAGCATCTTGTTCAACAAGTTTTCTGAAATTTTTGATTTCTAACCCCTGCCTTATAGCCTATTTTGTTTAGGCTATTAACTTTACTTTATGAATATTGTTCTTGACTTCTGGATCTATAGTTATTATTATTATTATAGAATTTTTAACTGTAGACATGGACTTTTCATCTGTATATTTCTTCATGTTCCACGCTCATGTATCTAGCTGACTATTATAAATCTCTAAGAGACTCACTGGTAAGACATCTAAAACAACACACATCTAAAATGGAATCCTTGTTCTCTACACCTCACCACCTCCAATCCCTACTCCCACAGGCTTTTCCAACTCATTAATGATATCACCATCTACCCAATTGCTCAGACAAAAAATCTAGATGTCATCTTCAATTCTTCTGTTCTATATTCAATCATATCAGCAAGTCCTGTGACTCTACCTTGAAAAAGTATTCCCAATTCAACCAGTTCTTATGTTCTCCACTGCTGTCTGGTCCAAGACACCACCTCTTTCCTGGACTACTGAAGTGACCTCCAAACTCATCTCATCTTCCTGCTTCTATTCTTTCCCCTGACAGTAAATTCTCTAAATAGCAGCTGGAATTCTTTTTTAAAAATGAGACATTAAACTTGTCTTTACAATCATTTCAACCCAAAGTTCTTAATATGGTCCACAAGATTCTTCATGCCCAGTGCTCTGACCTCTTCATTTTGATCACTATAATCCAGTCTTACTGACCTTTTCTGTGGCGTTTAAATAAACTAAGCTCATTCCTACTTCACAGCCTTAGCAGTGCTGTTACTTTCTTCCTAGAATACCTTCTCCAAATGACTGCCTCTTTTTTATTTTTGGGCCTCAGTTCAAGTTTTTCTCCCTCAGAAACACTTGCTCTGAATATGATATAAATAAAGTAACCCTCAGTCTCATTATTCTGTATCTCTTTACCATATTTTATTTTCCTTCTAGATCTTTTTCACTACCAAAATCGCTTGTATCTATTTTTACTTTTTGTCTCAGACCACAAGAATATAAGTTCCATGAGAGCAGGATTCTTACCTGTCTACTCACAGTACTTAGAACGTACTTGGAGTAGAGTGTAGCTGCTTCATCAATATTTCTTGAATGATTTTAGATGGCCTTTCATCTGTTAGTGACACAGAAAGTTAGTCCACAGTACCAATAGTAATAATTCATATAAACATGGAAAGTTAAAGCAGCTAAAACAACATAGCACTGAGTACACATATAGCTGGTAAACAAACTAAAAAATCGCATAATATTTTTGACATTAAGAAGTAAAATTTGGCCTGACGAGAGTTAATCTTAATAGAGTTAAATACAAAATTAACAACTAAAATCACGCTCAGGAAAATAATAATATTAAAAATAATGCCCTCAGAAGAAAACATAATTGTTAAATTTAAAATGGACAAAAATCAAATTTTTGTTGTAAAAGTTGCAAAGGAAAGAATCTATTCAGTGGAATTTTTCAGAAAAATTTTAAAAAATGAGAAAAAATAAAAATTATTTAACCGTATTGGATGAAAATTATTTAATGAATTTAATTGCCTCAGTGTAATTCATGACAGATACGTAATATTAATGAAAATTTACTAATGCTTGTATAATTTTGATAGAGGTTTATATTAAAAATATAGAGATAAGAAAAATAAAGTGGCAATGTTCTCTCGTACCTGTTTTTCTTTTAAACTTTTCTTCTTGATTAATTGAAAACTTCAACAATCTTGGGGAACTAATATTTAGAATTTTTAAATTTAGGTTTTAAAACCCTTCCATTTTGAAATAATTTTAGACTTGCAGAAAAGTTGCAAATATAGTAGACTTTTCATATACCTGTTATTTAAACCCTACTAACAACTTACATAACTAAAATATAGTTATCAAAACCTGGAAATTATTCTGTTTTTGCTTTTCCTCTTTTGGAAGTTGAAGAAAAAACTCTTTTTTCTGCTTTTCTTATCCAGTTAACTGAAGCACTGGTAGAGTTCACTGAAATGAAGGATGTCCTTCCTTCCAGAATCCTCTGCCTATATGACTGACTATATTTGGTTAATTTACTAACACCAATATTTAGATCCCTTCTAAGGTCTAAAGAAGATGCTGGTACTGGTAATAAGAGGTACTTTCGGTCTATCTTTGCTGCTATACATGAAACTCATGGAGAACAAGCAAAAACCCTACTTGTCTGTTAGATCTTTTAACCTTAGCAGAGTGTGCTTTTTTAAATTAGTGTTTTTGTATTATCCAATTAGGTAAACATTACTTTAAAGAAAAGTAGAAGGACAAATACCTTAGGCTATTCTGAAAAACCCACAGATATTGAGGTGCTCTAGCAAACTCTGTGTTGTCTTATCATCAGCCACTAATTTTTTTTTTCTGATATTAGCTAAAAAAAAAAACACATAGATTTTAAGACCTCTTTTCAAGAGAGCAAACTGAGGCTCAAAAAAGGGGAAGGGAATTTACAATGTCACACAGCTAGTAAATTACAGAAGTTGCATTTGCATGGCTTTTTCTTTTTTCTTTCTTTCTTTTTTTCTTTCTTATTGGTTAAGTCAACTAATAATAATAGCTACATTCTAAATTCTAAATTTTAGAGTTTTTTTCTTAATAGCAAAGAAACTAAACCTAATACGGAGAAGTAGTTTGCCCAAGGGAAATTTGGTATAGAATAAAGCATCCAGGATAAAACCTATGTAGACGACTGGATTATGGTGAAAGACTATAGGCTTCTCCTTCTTTATTGAACTATCACTCTTATTTAGTCCCTTAAAACAAAGACTAGTTAATGGAGAAATGGGAAAGATAACTTATATAGTATGCTTAATAATTTGGATTGATATTCAAATATACTCTATGAGATTTAATTTAGATTTGTGATCCAGTTTCCTAGGAAACAGATTTGGATCTCGCTATAAGTAGGCTCTTATTCCAAATGTATTTTTTTTTTTAATTATGATACAGAAAGTGGAGTGACTGTGGTAAGTCATTTACCTTTATGAGCCTTTGTTTCTAACATGAAAATAATTATATCTTCCTTTACCTACATGATAGACTTATATTGGAATGAGATAATTGATATAAAAGAGTTTATTAGAAATACAAAGATATGAACTTTCTCAATTCATTTACTTGTTTATATCTCTGTTTGAAATGCTCCCTGACTTATCAATTTGACTTGGCTTGACGAAAGGAAAATTTTTTTCATTCATTTAACTTAAAAGTTTAGTGTAGACTGATCTAGTAATTCAAATACCTTTGTTAAGAATTTATCACTCTCCATATCTTAGTTCTTTCACCTCTGTTGGCTTCACTCTCAGTCACATTCTCACTATGTATCACAAAAATGATCATGAATACCTCTAAGCTTATATTCTATCAATTTCACAATTACTTTGGTCATGCACCCATACCTGAACCAATCTCTACCCAGAAGAATGGGTTCCTTGGATTGGTTAGTCTTGATTCATGTACCAAAGTCAGTTCCACTTAAACTAGTTGGGCTAAATGGAAGAGGGTGGTTTTCCAAAGGAAAATGAAAATGCTCATATTCCAAGAAGAATCTCAAATGGTGGAAAGACTACTGGGTTAGAATTAACATCAGCTGTCAGCTGGGCCCCCTCTAACCCAATTTCACTGGTTGAAACCCTATTAACCCTTAAAGGGTTATCTCGAGTCATCTTTTAGTCATTCCTATTTTCTAACCATTTATGATTTCTCCCTCTTGTGTTGCTTTAGCATCGTGTGCCTCTTTTTGCTATTTATTTTTGTGAACTTTGTATAATCATTATAAGTTCACTTCTTAGATTATTACAGTTATTTCTTTGATGGCAGAGACTATATCTTCTTTGTATTTAAATCTTCAGGAACACTCAACAGGTATTTGATTCTTAATAGACTATCAGCAAATTTATGAAACCAGCTTCTTAATGTGTTTACAAATTATGAATAATAAAAAATAAACAAGTTCAAGCAGATGATTTTATGTACATAATTTATTAACTGATTAATTTATTAAAAGACTAGCGGAAGCAATGTTAACAATTCTGAGAAATGATTTCTATTTCAGAAGAATAACTGCAGCCCTCTAGAGTGGTCAACTTTTGTAAGAACTGACTGGGAATGGGGTTCTTCTGGACTTAATCTGTGTTCACTAACTCTGTGCCTTCTTTTCCTCTTCAGTTGTCTGGGTTCACATCTAAACTTGTTCCAGCTATCCAGAATGCCCTCAAGAATCCAAGTGGATCTGAAAGACAAAAGAGACTGATGGTGTTAACTGAACCTATTTTGATTGAAACCTACATGGGGCTGATGTCATTCATTGGAAACCGTAACAAACTTGGCTATTCCCTTGCCCGTGGGAGTATTGGTTTTTAGGACTCTTTTTGATGTGTAAGTACATCATCTACAGATATATCATTATTGAAGATTCTGGTTCAGCCTATCATATTTTCAGACTGAAACAATTAACTACTTTTAAATGATACTACATGATTTTGAATATTTAGTATCTTAGAAAATTTAAAAGCTTGATTAGTCTGATAGATGTACATTTCAGATCTCATATAAGTATAATCAAATTTTCTAAAACCAAAAAATAAATTTTCCTAAGCCCATCAAATAATATCAAATGAATACTTGATCATAAACTCAGGGCAGACCTTCTGGGTTCTTGTTCCTCGGTCCTCTAAATGTAGGCATTTTCCAGGTCTTGATCTTTAGCTTTTTGATCCTGATCTTCTCCTTTATTGGGAGTCTCACTGTCTGTATTATTTTAGCTACCCTTTTTTATGAAGATGACTTCCAAATCCATATATGCATCCTTGATATTTCTTCAAGATTCAATTTTGCATTTGTGTATGCTTATCATCTATATCAGTGTTCCAATGGCCTCTCACATTCAGCATCTTCAAATTTCTGGATTTCTCTGTGGCATTTTTATGGTCCCAGTCATCATTCTTGAAATCCATCAGTTTACATTTCTTTAAATTCCTTGCAAAATACATTCCATATAGTATCTAGTTTAGTCTGGGTTGCTATAACAAAAAAACACAGATTGGGTGCCTATAAACAACTTAAGTTTATTTCTCACAGTTCCAGAGGCTGGGATTCTGAGATCAGGGTGCCAGCATGGTCAGGTGAGAGTACTCTTCTGAGATTACAGCCCTCTCATTATAGCCTCACATGGCAAAGGGGCAAAGGTGTTCTCTTGTACTTTTTTTTTTAATAAGGGCTCTTTTTTATGAGGGCTCTGCCCTTGTAACTTAATTACTGCCTAAAGATTTCACCTCTTACTACTATCATATTGGGCTTTAGGATTTCAACATATAAAATCTGAGGGAACACAAACATTTAGACCACAGCAGTACTGCATCTGTATGTGACTTACCATTGTACCACAATGCTCAGATGTCAAATTGTTCATTATTCTTTCAAAATTGTTTATATACTCTTTCTTTCCATTCTTACAGGTATACTATTAG
This sequence comes from Pteropus vampyrus, assembly GCF_000151845.1. NCBI lineage: Eukaryota > Metazoa > Chordata > Mammalia > Chiroptera > Pteropodidae > Pteropus > Pteropus vampyrus. The sequence goes on along the minus strand of NW_011888795.1, from coordinate 5,489,554 downwards.
ATTGATTTTTCTATTCTATTCACCTGAATAATGGCCATAGCCTGTTTTATTTTTTATTTTTTATTTTTTTGAGGTCATAGACTTTTAATTGGTATCCTTGCTCCAAGGCTCACCCTCTTGTAATCTATCCTGCTCTCAGTTGCCAGATTCCTAAAGCACAATTTGATCATATCACTTCTTGCTTAAGAATTTTCAATGGCTCATTTCCTTTTGCAGTTTTTGTTTAGGTTTTTTTTTTTTTTTTCCCAATAGCAGACCCTTTCTTTTTAGTAGATACTTAATATGTAAAACAGATAGAAGTAAGACCACCATGGCGAAATGGAGGTAGGAATGCCACTGGTCTCCTCTTTTTTAGGTCTCAAAGAGGCATCCTGTGGAATGTCTGTGGATCCCACAGAGTTTTAAGGAGTGTGTTTTCAAAAACACTGTCTAACTCGTTCTGTTTTCATTACTCTTTTCTCTTATTTCCTCTTTGTTTCTCCTTGACTTAAACCTAATTTTGAAGAACTCTGGAGATTATCTCATCTTTTATCATCTCTTCAAGTTTCTTTTAGTTTTTAATTTTTTCAATTTTATTTTATTTTTAATTTCTTTTGAAAAAAAGTTTTGAATGTTGAACACTGTAAACATTATAGTCAACTTTTTTCATGTCCCATGACCCAAAGTTGAGACACCTTGGTTAATACTCAAGTGCAAATTTTCAGGTAATATTACTTTTTTGCTCATGTGGAGTCTATTTTTGAAGTCTTTCCTTTGAAAAACTTCCTCAGTTCCAAAGATTTGTCCTCTGATACATTCACAAACATCAATTCGATGCAGGTATTCAAAACCCAAGCCTTGAATAAACTTTATTTTGTCTCTGTTTACTTCCATAAGTATTTTTCTCCTTCCCTCTCTTTCCTATTCTCAGCACCCACTTTTTTCCCCTATGATGACAAATATTGTTACAGTCCCCAAGGCAGGAAACTTCTATTCATACTGTAAAAGGAAATGTTGAAATTCTTAGCTGTCCTGTCAACAGTAGTGGAATGAAAAGTCGTTAGATTGTTTTGGCAGTGGTTCTGAAGTAGATATAATTGGCAAATTATTATAACACTGCTGCCCAAAAATCTCTATTTGCCTCAAGATAGTGGCATTTGTTGGCAGACGCCTCTGAAATGTCCAGCCCATTCTTTTGAGTTACCATTTAAGGATCAGCCTGACAATTGACTTCTCTCTGCATAGTTGTCCCCTTTGTAATCCAAGCTGGACTGTTCCCAAATGACCTTCTAAAGGACTCAGTGCAACATCAATGGAATCAAATCAGAAAAGATGAGAGGAGGTAGATGTCTCTCAGCCCTGAGGTCCAGTCTGTAACAATAGGATAAGCAGTTAATGATACCAAAGCTGTTTAGTATGTAGAAGAATGAACTCAAATGATAGGAGAACTATCTTCACATTTTACAAAGGCTGTTCTGTGGGATAAAGTAACATACGAGATCTAGAAAGCAGGGTTATGATAAAAAATGAGAGCATACAAGAATTTAAAGGGTAATTTAAGATAAGAATAATCTTACAGTTAGAAATGTCAAAAAATGGCATGGATTGCTTCTTGAAATAGTGTTCAAGTAGAGACAGATAAAGTGGATATTGTGAAAAGGATTGCTGAAGAGATGACTAATGTAGTCCTTTAACCTATGATTTTTATGATTCTTCAAATAATTATTGCTATTGATTAAATAATTAGATTCTTTTTTGTTTGAATCAGTCATGTGAGACCCTGAAAAATTACCTTCACTTTCCTAAGTTTTAATTTCCTCATCTGCAAAATAGAGACAATGATACCTCTTCTGCCTTCTTCATAGAGGTTTTGTGAGGACTCAATAAAATGAGATTAAATTATTTTATTAAATAAAAAAATCTTTTAGTACCTGCCTGTAGAGTGATGTGACTTTTGCAGCAGAAAGTGAGGCAACAACCAAAGGAACTAAATTCAGTTCTCTCAGGGAATGGTTTCTTGGTTAATGTGGGCCCACCGACCATCATTTTCTCATTTGACACTTGGGGTTCTCACTTGGGCTCCTTATCTTTAAGCTCAGCTAACATCCACAAATCAGGAAACCTATATGTGAACCTGGGCTTTTTCTTTAGACTATTATCTGAACTATACCAATAAAGTTTCCAAAAGGGGCATCATAGATTCGATTGAGAATAGGATTAGATACAAGAGGTGTTAAGTACAAAGCATATCATAAAAATGTCATAGTCAGTCATCTTTTTTATCTAATCTTTTTTTAAATTATTAAATTTATTGGGGTGACATCAGTTATATAAGATTATATAGATTTTAAGTGTGCACATCATCTGTATATTGCATTGTATGTTCACCACTCAAAGTCGTCTCCTCCCTTCACCATGTATTTGAGTTTATTCTTTTTATCTCATACTGAAATTTCCACTAGAAAATCCCCAATAAGTCTCTTTTCAGAACTTCTTGAACATTTCTATCAACAGCTTGCTGACAGTCTTCTGATACATCTTGGGCATCTCTGATGGTTACGAAATTCTCCTTCTGTGGACTTAGAGACCCTGTAATGTCTATCTGCCATCTTTTTTATTTCAAAATATTCTGATGCTGGAGTAGGTTCAGCTTGGGTTTTCATATCAAGAAGAGGGGAACATTTGAATACATGAGCAAGGTGGATGAATTCTCTACCATTTTTAAGAAGAGGAGTGGTCAAGAACCACCATGCCTGACCTCCTAGTGGGCAATAAGGCCTCTTTCGATGCTTGCCTTTTGGCCAGCCTCTGAAGCAGAAAATAAAGGAGACCTTACACGTTTGGATCTTTTGCCATGAGGATCATTCTCTGCTGAAGCATTACTAAGGAAGCCAATTCACAGAGAGAGCTATGAGACTAAGGAAGCATATAAACCATCGAATCCAGTGTTTTTATTTCACAGAGCAAAGACCTACAAAGTGGAAAGGAATTGCTCAAAAAGCAGATAGTGAATTTTTGGCAATACTGGAATTAGATCCGAAAGCTTCCAGTTTCCTATTCCTGGTCCACTGCTATTTCCATATATCTTTCTTTCAAGAAGAAGCATGTCATCTAAATCAGTATTCTCATAGTTGTTATGTTAATTCTGAGGTGAGAAAAAAATAGGTCACGTCGTTTAAAGGGAATTTCCAGAAATGTCCTGTATTTTCATAAAGGTTAAGGTCACTCATAGAGCTTTCTGATTTTCTATCTGATCAAAAAGCCCAAACAAAGCTGCGGAAGCCAGGACAGCCAGCAGATATTTTGTAAGGTGGATTTACCTCTGCTTGGCATTTTGTGGGGCAGGAGAGGGGCAGACAAAAGTATTAAATTTAGGCTTAAAAGTTCCTCAGAAATTCTTTACACACAAGAAACCAAGTTGGAGAAAAGAAGATGACTCGTGCCAAGGGAAAGAAAGAGAGAGGCTAATACCTGTGGTTTTCAAAGGTTAACAACAACAAAAAAGCCCAAGTATTTGCACAGGGATGAATGCTCATTGGCTCTTGGCCAACAATTATACAAGGGTTTGTGCCCACATCCTGTAGCTGTGGTTTAGGGACGCTGCTCATGAGTGACTTCTTATGCTTAGTGGCAGGAAGCTTTAGTCACTGATGTGTAAACTCACCTTTGGTCTGCACCTCCTACAACGTGCTCTGAAGGGAGGTAGGGGGTCAGGTCTCCTGATTTCTCCAGAGATACCAGATCCTCAGAGGCTAAGGAATAACTCCTTTTGTGGTCTTGAGGGTGATGGAGACTTGATCAATACTTATTCTACTCAGTTGTTGCAACCCCTTAGGATAATTCTGTAGCCACAAGGAGGAATTATGATATCCTCTCCTAAACCCCCACTTTAGCCTCAAAACCAAAACCAAAAAAATGTGAGCTATATTTCATTTCAGGGATGCAATCACTGTGAAATTTAAGAGACAAAGTCATGAGCTTGCTCCTGAGCCTAGATTTTGTATCTGATGAACTATTTTATACTCAATCATAAGAAGTTCTTAGTAAACATCTCACAAGTCTCCTTTTTAGTGGACGAAAGTGGAATTTGCAAGAAATTCCACTCAAATAGTATATGGTGAATTTCTGGCGATACTAGAATTAAATTCTAAAGCTTCTAATTTCCTATTTCTGGCCCACTGCTCTTTCTGTATATCTCTATTTCCAGGGAAAAGTATTTCATCTAAATCAATGTATCATAGTTGCTGGGTATATATATATATATATATATATATAAAATCATGATGCTGCATTATGGATAGAGAATATGTTGGGATCAAGTTCTCTAAACCACCACATTCTTGCTCACATATTGTCCACAATGTCTACCACATTCATCTCAGAAATTCCTTTTCCTTCCTTTCACGTTCTCTGCTCACTCTATGGAATCATTGATTCTGAGATTGTGAGGAACCTTAAAGGTCATCTAGTTTAGCCTCCTACCTATTACAGGAATGTGCTCAACCAAAACACACAGCAGATATAGACAGTTTCTGCAATAACATTCCCAAGGCAGAGAATCCCTTGCTTTCCACAGCAGCCAATTCTACTGCTAGGCAGCTGCATCAAGTAGAAGGTTTTTCTGAATATTGCATCCAAATCTTCCTCCCTGGAAATTTATCTGTTTTATCCTTCTTCTTCCTTTGAAAATATCCAGAATAAATCAATTTCCTCTAATCAAGAAATATTATCTACTCCAACATTATATTTCTTCCACCTTGAAATAATCCCCTTGGGATCAGTTCCCATACATGTTCTCCAGTTTTTCATTGGTATAAATTGGCAAAACCTCACAATTATTTTGGAGTATATTATGCCTTCCATTAATCACACTTTTTTAGTTACTCGTAAAAAGCTGAATTTGGTTATAAGTCTAGAAACAATGCAGAATGAGAATGAATTATTGCTCATTTAATCAGGTGTTGATTCCAACTACAGCTATTGATCCAGATGTGTGTCTGTTTTGTTTGAGAAAAACGATACATTTTCATTCCCTAGCACCTGGTATGCACGTTATTGATCTGATGAATTTTTATTTTTTTCTTTTTACCTGTAATTAAAGATCATCAGAGGCAGTTTGATTTCAGCTGTCAGGACCACAAATACACTCAAGGTTATATCAACCTTCAAAACCTATGTTCTATTCCAGTCAACATGGAACTTGATCATCTCTCTGTTCCACTGGTCTATTTCACTGATGACATCATGTTAATTTAACCAGGTGAACAGTAGCAAGTATTCTAACACTTGTGTGACACATGCATAGAAATATATCTACCCCAAATTCTAGGGCTTTTGTCACCAAAAGTCATACTGATGACTTTTCTACAATATCAGTAGTCTGGGACATGTCAAGATATACCTCCTAAGGCAGTTAGAAAATTCTGTTCTATTACAAAGAAAGCCACAGTGCCTATGGGGTTCTTTAGGTTTCAAAGGCAACATATACTTCACTTGGGTCTGCTATTTGAACTCGTTGATCAAGTAATTCAAAGGTTGCTAATTTTGAAAGAAGAACAGAACAGGAGAAGGATCTGGAGCAGGTTCAGGCTGCTGTACAGGTTACTTTATCATGGGCTATATATCCAGCAGATCCAATGGTGCTTGAAGTATCTGTGGCAGATGGAGATTCTGAATGGAAACTTTGGCCAGCCCCTTTAGGTGAGTCCCTGGATATACCTTAAGATTTTAGCAAAGGTATTCTCATAGATAACATTTTTTTTCTTTTGATTTGCTACTGGGCCCTAGTAGACCCTAAGCACTTGACCATAGGCCAACAAGTGGTAATGCAGCCTAAGCTGCCCATACCTATGGTTTTGTGGAAAATTCCCTACAGTCAATGGACTGAGGAAAAGCTGTTGAACTTGATTTAAAAATGGTTCTGTATGATACAACACATCACCTGAAACTGGACAGCTGTGGCACCTACTCCATGGTTCTAGTGAAAGACTGGTAAAAGAAATTCCTCCTTAATGTCCCACTTCAAAACTACTTTCCATTTCATAAATGAAGAAACTGAACAAGATTGAAACAGATGTTGAGCTGGTCATTCTACTGAATCCACAACTTGATTTATATTAAAGATAGCTGTTAAACTATTTTCTCTCTTGATTGACTATGGATTTCTTGAAGAAACCCAATTTCTCCTGTAACACAGACCTTTACATATATTAGGCAATTAGTAAATGTATTTTATGATCCTAATGCCATAGGTCTTTTGGTTTCAACTCATTTCAGTGGCACACATTTAAGCTTCTGTGAAACCACTGCTTCTTTGTAGTCTGGTTTTACAAAGCAGCAGACCAACATAGGCCTCCTCGCTGACTTGAGAAAGAAATAGTCTTTTCATTTTATCAAAAGCTTTTTATTCCCCAGACTTTGTTGTGGTTACATCAAAACACATAGCAACACTCAGAATGTATCATAGCTACAGAAAGTGAGGAATGGCATTTTACTTGGGTAAAAAAAATCATAAAGAAAACTAGCTGAGTGATGTCCAGAGTGCCAGTCAGGAACTCGTCAGCTTTAGAGCAGAGTTCAGTTAGCAGAAGTGTGGGCCGCACCTAGAATAAGCAGAACATGATGACCTGGTAGATACTCTGGCCAGAAAAAGTGTGAAAGGAAGAAGCGATGAGCTGACCACTGTCAGCTTCGAGGGAGTGAGCGGCAAGTAGCAGAGACTCGCCATAGGATTTTCGTGACTTTTTAGATGATGATTCCAACAATAGAGATAAAGAATATAGGAAGTAAAAATGACTTTCACAAGACATACAATGTGTTCAGATTTGGATAAATTGAGTATAAAGGGCTATGGGACATCAAGTGAAATATTCCTGTTACATGTGAAGACAATTGCTCAGGACACGGCATGTTTGGGTAGAGATAAAGGTCAAGGAGTGGTAGGTAAAACCTCAAATGTGAATGAGATTGCTTAGAATGAGGATATAGAACTTTCTGCAATAATGGAAAATTCCATAATTCTAGGATGTCCAATACAGTAGCCATTAGCTATGAAATATAGCAGATAAGATGTAGAAACTGAAATTTTTATTTTATTTTAATTAATTTAATTTCTCATAGCCACATGTGTCTAGTGGCTATCTTATTGGACAATATAGGTATAGAATAAAGAAAAGAGATAGCTGAAAGTAAAATCCTTACTAATAGTAATGTTGAATATCTGAGGTGATACTGATGCTACCAAAGATAAACAAAAATATGTCTTTTTTAGTTGTTTGTTTCTTTTCTTTAATATCGGTACAGAAGAGTTTATGTTGGACACCAGTAGCTTCCCAACTCATTTCTTCCTGCTTTCAACTTAGTGATAACTTATTTTACGAGGCTTTATTTCTGGTTCTGCTGGTAGTTACCTTCATTACCTCTGAAAAATGTGTTTTTATTTGTATGTATTGATTTGTCAACATCAAATATCATCTATTGACTTCTATCCATGAAATAACCAGACTTAGTTCACATACACTATACTTCACACTTCCCTTTCCTCCTTAAATTTTATTTCCACTTTTCTGTTGACTATATTTGTTACTTAAATGATATGTTTTTACTTATATTTATCATCTTTAATTTGTATCACATCTCCCCTCTGTGAAAATAAAAGCTAGAGAGATAATCCTAGCTTTTTTTTTTTCAGTAACGCTTATTTTTTTTTGTCTTTTGTCAAGTATGTATTTACATCTACATTATCCAGGCTTTAAACAATTACATTCTGTTCTGGAATCATATTAAGTGTGTCCCACTTACTTGCACTTAGTAATTCTGAGGAAAGTAGTGATGCAGCTTGTGGAAGAAAGAATGTGAGACAAATTATCTTCTGGTTTGCTTTGGTTCTTATTCTTAATTTTCTAGTGCAAAAATAATTCATTGTCTATACATCTTCAAATTTATCATATATTTTATTTTTCTGATTCCTTTTTAGACCCGTAAGTCATTAATATCCTTGTTTTGTAGGTAAAGAAATAAAAATAAATAAAACAACTTGACCAAGGTCATGTAACTGGGAAGTAGGTAAGTTGAGAGTCAGTCAGGTTTTCTGATGACATATCACCTCAGAAATTTGTTCTCAATAAGGTTTCCTAACTATCCAAGTCTGCAAAAAAAAAAAAAAAAATTGTGTTGAGTTTCTCTCTTCAGGTCTACAATCCATGGTTCATGTTGGAGCAGAAAAATTTAAAGCTTGTGTCCTATGACCACATTTTCTTTCAAGGAACTGTAGAAATGCCTCCAGGCATCTGGGTGTTTCATGAACCCAAGTTGGCAAATGTTTACTGACGGGTAAAGAATCATCTGACATTAAACTAACATTTACCAAGAGCTCATATGCTAGTGTCTAGGTTAAGATATTTCATAAACATTGTCTTATTTAATCCTCACAGTAACTCTCTAAGTAGAGAATATATTAGAGATGGTAATGAGTAGTTCGAGTTTTAATAATTCATCAATATGATTGAGTCTTTTCCTTCTGTAAAATGGGCTAGAATAACCAGTCTCCCAGACATATGTTCACAAATGTGCATATTTGGAAGATAAATTTGGTAAAATCAAATGAGATTAAGTGGCTTGGTTGCTTTGGAGATAAGCAGTATACAAACATAACACTGATGAGTAATAATGCAGTGTTATAAGACTTTGCTCCTGTCACTAGAAATGAAATTGACCCAAACGGAACTGTTCCTGTACACCAAACAAAAGACTTCAAATTTCTTCTAAATTGCTAAATTCCAATGAAGATAGTGCTAGAGTGACTGTACAGAAAGAATGGATTCCTGATTCAGAAACCCCACCCAGGACATATCCTATCATTCTCAGTAATCCTATGATTGATGAAAATTTATGAAGAGGTAATCTCAGGCAGGGGACAGATCCAAATTTTATGCAACTTATATATGACTTGGGGGCTTTCTTTAGGAAAATAAATATAATATTATAAAAACAAAATTAGGCACAGTAATGAATATTTTTTGAATGCCAAAATACATCTTCATTAATTACACACACACACAAAAATACAGGTATTAGACACCTGATAGTTACTACAAAAAAATGAAAATCCAGAAAATAACACAATACCTTTATTAACATACCTGTATTATACTTTATTCATACCCATTATTGACAGTATACTGGTTGATCACTACTTCCTACGATGATACATTTTTAAATTATTTTCTATAAAGAGAATAGATAATTCGATTTTTCTTTAGTTGATTGAAATGTATTTTTATAATTGTTGGTAGTTTAGAAAAGTTTCATTTACAATTCACAGCTTCACAATTCATTATAGATAATGGAAATGTCTATCAAGTTTCTTACACACATGAGATGAGATTTGGAAGAATCTTTACAGACTACCTCCTGCCTCTGTATATTTTAAACCCTGTTCTTCTCCACTACCCTCATGTTTCCTGTGCCAGATGCCTCAGGGCCCATTTGTATCTGCGTAAAAAATAAACTTTGCCCCGCTCCCTCCTTTGAATCTTGGTGCTAGTTGGTTGTAAAAAGGTTCATGGAACCCAGTCCTACATCAAGATAAAACAATAACTTAACTCTTCCTGAAAGGGACTGGGAATCACATAATTATATCCGACTAAACCCCAAATAATGTTAACCTACCCTAACTTCTCCTTAGCCAGAAAAGCCCATGGTCATTCTAACTCCCAACCTGAAGGGAAGAATGATGAAGAAGGAGACAAAATGTAGTTAAACTATTTTACTTTTGGAAATTTAAAAAAGAAAGAGAGAAGTGACCATAAGAATACATTGCTAAGGTCTCTCTCATACTTTTGGAAGGAACCCATTAAAGGAGATATTTTGAAGTTTAATCTTCATTTGCTTCACAGTAAAATCTACTTTGACCCCAAGATTGTGGAAAGAGTAAGAGATTTAATGTACAAGACCTTGATTCTAGCCCTGTCTCTCCAATTGATTCACTATGTAGGCCTTGGACAAGTTATTCACTCCTGACCTTGGACAAGTTATTCACTCCTGACCCCTTAATTATTCCTTTAAAAAATGAAAATTTTGGCTAGATAACACCCAAAGTTCTCTTTCTCCCTCTGAGATTAAGTTTTACCAACTAGAACTGGCTGCAATAACAAAATCCACACAGACAGAGACCTTCCTGCCTTCACAGACTCAGGACACCATAGCATCTAGGCCTAAATTCAGGAGATAGAAGCAACCCTAGCCATTTTCACTTGTTTTAGAAGTGGCTGCCTTGTTTTTAAAGAATGCAGTCAGACAGCTTTTTTTTTTTTTTTTTCAAGGAAAAAGATATAGTTTTTCCAGGGACTCTAGTCTCCTTTGCATCCCAGTCATTTCCTTGTGTCACTAAATGATTGATTAGGGGCTTGTTTCCATAGTGACAACTTCTGCCCTTCCCAGCAGCTGGAGAGCTTAACCCAACCCTGATACAACTTCCTCAGTTGGGCTGGGCATCCACTTAACCAAAGCATTCAGGGCAGGACTTGACAGCTCTGCACTTTGGCCCCTGGAAGAGATTCCAGAAAGGAGAAGGGTGGGAGTACAGTGAAACCACTCATCTGTGTTCTCCTTTTTTTCCATGGGTTAACATCTCAAGAGGTATGTCCTAGCTAAAAAGAATATTAATGGCAAATGAGTTTTGAGGGGCTCTCAAATGCTGAATGAAACTTCTTGCTGGGTGAGGCTGTCCAGTAAGACTTTCATATCTTTTGCATCTCACCTTCACAAAGTAATCTTCTATCTTCCCTGGTCCATTGGGCTTAGTTTGCCACATCTCAATCTCAATAAAGTTCACTTTTTTCCCCCCCCACAAATCAACTTTCTGACAGTTTCTAGGTCGGTCCTCCTCTAGCTTCCTTTCCCCTAAGTCTGCCAATATGAGACCAAGAGTCATTTGCTTGAATGGAGAGCCATGCTTAAAAGTTAACAGACAGTCACAGCTGTGTTAGAGGATCCCAGTACAAGTACATTCTAAAATAGAACTCAGCCACAGAGGGATGAAAACATGCCTTGCTCCACACTGCCAAAGAATGCTGCCCTGAAGCTTGGATTTTTCACGCCTCAAACTCATTAAACCCCCAGCCTGCATTTCACACATCATGTCCCTCCAAAATATCTGGCTTCCTTCCTTCAAATATAATACCCTCTTCTTCCTCAGATGGCCTGATTGGTCCTTCACCAATTTGTTATTAATATTACTATTCATCCAAAATTTTCTGAATGCCAAAACTATAACAGTAGGGAACAGAATGTCCCTGTGGAGGGAAAATTGCTCTAATTATTAGAATTATTGGATTGTAGGAATGTAGAGCTGGAGGGGATCCTAGAAATCATGTAACTCTACTACTATTATGCTACAGTTTGGGCAAAAAGATGACCAAAGTTCACACAGTAAGTTTGAGTCACAACCAAGAAAGTGAAAACTGATTCCCTGCCCTGTATTTATTTCTATTAAGCCATTTTAAAATCATTATTCTTTACACCAAATAATTTTGTGAAGATAGTTGATAAGTTTTATAGAAGTAGATACCTAACAAACGTCTAGCCAATTACCTTAAATTTAGGCCTTAACTTTAGAGTAGAATCTGGCCTAGAAGTGCTAAAGAAATTATTCCCTTAAATACATAAAAAATTCTGGATATTTGTTTTCATTATCCAAATCTCCATGTATAAACATAGTTTTTAATGAAATGCATTGATGCATACACATATTCATTCAACAAATCACTGACTTTGAACTGCTGACTCTGAGCAGGTGTCTGCTTCAGTACTGTGGGGTACTAAGGAAGAAAATAGGATAATGCCTAGGTGGGTTCCTGTAGCTAAAGATCCAGGCACCGCCCACCTCCTCCCCCTGCACACTGTGACTCTAGAATAAGGCAGAATAAAATACCTATTTTTATATTTGTTTGTTTATTTGTTTGCTTTTTAGGATACCTATTTTTAAAAGGTAAACATTTTTTAGGGGAAGAAAATGAGAGAATGATTAATTTAAACCAGGATATATCCACAGGAGGCTTTTAGAGAAATAATATTTGAACTGATCTTAAAGAATGGGTAAGAATTTTACATGCACACATCTGTAGAGGATCTATAATCTAAGTGAAAGAAACTGGAAATAGCATGGAGGTAGGAAGGTCACTGAGGTAACGGCCCCAATTCGTGGCCATCTTATACTATATCCCATGATGAGTGGGAAGGAGGAGGAAGCACAAAGTTCTATTTAGAAAGAGGGAATTGTCAAAGAGTTATACTGAAGTTTCTAGGTGTGAGTTCTCATATGTGAAAAACAAAACCAAAATCCACCAAACAGATAGAATTTTCATATTTTGAGTCTTCCTCATTTTAATTATTTTTCTATAAAGAAGTCTCAAGATCTTCTATCTTGCTTAGGTTCAAATCCTGGCTTTGGACTTGTTAACTATGAGGTCTTAGGCAACTGACCCGATCTTCTCTGAGCTTCTGTTTTCTTATCTATATACCTCAACCGGGGTGCATGTGAGAATTAAAATGACACGAAGCCTGACAATTTCTCATTATAGTACTTGGCACATATTAATATTTAAGCTTTACTCTGTCACCTCAGCCTCCCAAGGACACAAAGGCAAGTATGACAACTCAACTAACTGAATCATCTCTTCAAGCTTGGGTTTAATTGTTGACAAACAAGAGTCAGTACAGTTATGTGTAAGGAGTCCCAGTTTATCTAAAGGGTTACCCAGATCATGAGACCTTCATTACTAAAACTGAGACAGACCCTACTTTTATTAAGAGTGAGGTTCTAGAGCCAGATCATCTAGATTCAAATCTTAGTTTGCCATTACCTCTAATTATGGCCCGTTAAGGGCACAGATCTCTTCTGTCTGCAGAATGTGCTATATAACATTCTCCCTGAGCAAGTTGTGCAACACTCTGTGCTTCAGTTTCCTCGTCTGTAAAATAAAGGCTAAAATAATAATGTTAATCTCATATAGTTTTCATGAAGGTTAAATAAGTAAATATATAATGTTAGCTATTATTAGTAGTAGAAGATACCAAACTCTCTTTGTTTTTTCCCACCTAACTCTAACTTCCTTAGACAGTAATTTTAAAATAGCTTATTGAAAGGAATCAAATTAATTTCTACTTATATACTTACATACTCTCTATCTTCAGAAGAGATTCGATGTGGAATGACTCTTCTCTAGGTGCCTCTGACACCTTGGGTTTGCCTTGTCCTCACACTTATTGCACTGTATTGCTTGGTCTTTTGCATAACTGGGAGCCATGGAAAACTAAGAGAATTTGGGTAAAAGATTTAGCTTAGGACCTAAGTCCTTTCCACCTCCCCTGTAGGGGGCAGTGTGGTGAGTGGCCATGATCATCTTCTCTTCTGATCTGTTTCCTAATTCTTTAAATGAGAGGGTTGTGTGGCATGATCCCCAAGATCCTTTGAGTCTGAGTGCAAACATTGCACAGACACATTTTCTTTTCTGTTCCTTTCTCTCTCTCAGAAAATGAGACGGGAGACTCAGACAGCAGTCTCCTCGCATCTCCCAAAATGTCTCCCAATCTTAAGGAGCAGAATTCTGAAGCCTCACACAAAGGCTAGTGTAGCTCTCCCCCCTCTAATTAAGGCCCATTAAGGCCACAGATCCCTTCTGTCTGCAGAATGTGCTATTTAACATTCTCCCTGACGGTGCCTCCGCCAAGGACGCAAGCCATTGCGCTCACTTCGGTTGATGTTTATGTTGAGAAAGTAGATAATCCTCACTGCAGTGACAAGTTGATTGAAGCAAGTAAAAACCGAATAGGGTTTAGAATTCTAATTGCTGACAGATTCATAATGGTGTGTGAGTCTGGTGTCTGCATGGCTGCCCTGCTGTTTAGAACAAAGTGTGAAGTTAAAAAGTATATTGTTTCTGGTATGAAATTTCTCAACCCCAGAATTGTTTCTTTTCTGAATGGAAGTAGAGGGGAGAAATGTGGCTTTCTACAAATGATAAAGAAAAACATCCACAGCACTTAAAATAGGAGAAAAAAGACAATCAGGTGGGGTTTTCTAGTGAAAACAGAATGTGGAGGTGGGTGTAGGAGAGAGGACATCTGGGTTCTTATTGAATGGTGACACTATCCATTGAGGCAAGTCACTTAACCCCTCTGCCTGTCTGTTAAATGGGTGTGTTAGATTGAACTTGTTTACAATTTTGTTGGCTTACAGTAATTTTCTACTGAATATTTCTAGGCAGAATAATATACAACCAGATAAAATCAGAATCCTTTTATTTGAAGGGTCCCTAACTCCTTGGCACTAACAGAAGATATGCATTATCCATTGATATCTATAGGCACATGTGAAATTATACAAATTACATTGCAAAGATTCACAAGCAAATTTCTAATGCAGGCTGTCTCTGGATTTATAAGGAAGAAAATGAGACTAGGTGTTGCCAACACTTTAGGTTATTTCAATCGTATTTGCATAGTTTTATTTCTTATATAAAAAAATGTTTGAAGTAAATATGGCAAAATATGATCAGTTGTCAATGATAGGTGGTGGGAAACACAGGTATTAATAAGAGTTAAGTACTTTTTGTAGTTCCCCTATTTCTCTAAATTAAAAATAAAGTTGACTAAATATTTGTTGTCCTTTCAAATTCTAATATTTTGTGATTTTGTAAGATATCCTCTTTGAACCTCAGCTTTCTCATTCATAAAATAAGAAAGTAGATCTAGGTGATCTCTAAGATCCTTTGCATACCTAAATTCTATTTCTGGTAAGAAAAGAATAACAGAATGGTTAATTGACAGAACAGACAGAATCTATTATTTTAAGCCAGTATTCTGGAATATGTTGGAACTCTCTTGAAAAGAAATGTGATAATATTGTCTTCCTCCTAATTTCTAGTACTTCTTTACAAATATAGAGTTCCCAAATCAGCAATTTGAGAATCACCTCTAGTCTTTCTCTACCTTTTAGAAATTCCCACTATGATTAAGAGGAAAGTGATGATTATTTGAGAGGAAAAATGGGCTTTTAGAATGAAGTGTGGTTTGGGAATTAGAAAATCCAGAATTTTAGTTGTCTATGGTACTCTCTACCTGGATGATTTGGGGCAATTCACTTTAACCTCTCAGTGGCCTGGTTTCTTCATTTACAAAGTGAATGAGTTGGACTAAATAATCTTTTAGGTGTCTGCTGCAAGGAAAAAAAAATAAGTAAATGTTTTACTTGATAATAAAACAACTCTAGGGAGAAAGATCAGAGACAAATAGTAACAGATCAAGAATGTCATTGGTAGAGATCGTAGTGATTATAGAGTTTAGACTAGTTGTAGCCAGGCTTTAGATCATCTGGAAGCCAAAGATACTGAAGTTTTATTTCAAGGTGGAGTCATTATTTCAGTCCTTTCTTTCAGGACTTGTATGCCATCTTCTCTTTAGCATATGCCCCATATACTGCTTTGGTCTCATGTTGTCCTGGGCTCCTGTACCCCTGTATCCGAAACATTACTTTTTCTTGATGCTCTGATTGTTTTCCATTAAATTGTTCTTCCTTCCTTCCTTTTTCTTTCTTTCTTTCTTTCTTTCTTTCTTTCTTTCTTTCTTTCTTTCTTTCTTTCTTTCTTTCTTTCTTTCTTTCTTTCTTTCTTTCTTTCTCTCTCTCTCTCTCTCTCTCTCTCTCTCTCTCTCTCTTTCTTTCTTCTTTCTTTCTTTCTTTCTTTCTTTCTTTCTTTCTTTCTTTCTTTCTTTCTTTCTTTCTTTCTTTCTCCATTTACTTCTTTGTGTGTGTGTGTGCGTGTGTGTGTGTGTGTGTGTGTGTGTGTGTGTAGTCTGTATATATGCACTTAGCAGCCTATGGAACTTTGTCTGGTTTCTTAACTACTTTGTTTTAACTACTTCTTAACTACTGAAGCATCTCTCAGATTGCGCTCTGGATAACTTCCCAAAACTTTGGTGCTGAAAGTCCTTTTGGATGGATAACTTCAGGTTTTTAATAAATAATGCTTTTACACTTGATTGTTATTATTGCTGGAGTTAAAAATGGTCTTATTCCACTTAAAAAATATGGATTTTTTTCAGAAATAAACTTTAAGTCTTACTATAATTGTTATATTATATTCATATTCTAATGTCACATCAATCTGAATTTTTAAAGTCATCTTGTGAATTTATACTAATCTTTCTCAGTAAGGTGGTGAGAAGCTTCAGGCACATTATGAGCTAATAAATTGACAGTTTCTAGATTAAAGCAAATGCAGAGACAATGATTAAAGAGCTTCTACACTAGTAAAGTGAATAATAAGCACTCAGAGATTGTCCTTGGATAAAGGATCCCTGTGGGCATATTTCAAAGTCCATTTAGTGGCCAAGGGATGGAGAGCTCTTGTAGAAGAAGAAGATACCATAAATCACTCGTTCTTCAGATTTTTTTCCTAAGGAGACAGAGACTGAAGCCCTGACTCATGCTTGCCAAGACTTTAAACCTTTGGTTCCAGGAAGTCTAAGAATTCTGAAGCTGAGACCACTGAGTTATGTTCCCAGTACCCTGGCAAACTGAGGGCACTAAAATGGGAAGGTTCTCTGCCCTTCTCTAGATCTTTTTTTGCCAACCACGACTTCCATTCTATACGATGGATAGTGGTGTAAACTCAGGAATGGGGACCTGTTGGCCATTCCAAAGCCAGCAAACACAGTCGAGCCATTTTTAACATTGAATCTTTTTGTTAGCTTTTAACACCTGCTTCTTCAGAGCTGTTGACTTTCTTTTAATGAAGTCTCACTCTAATCAGCTTAAAGTGTAATCAATGAAGAGAAAACAGAGCCTGGATTATTGTCACTGTAGATGGACCATAAAGAAGACAAAACCAGATGACAGCGACATGTTGAGGGGAAGTTCCAGGGATACTATATTTTCTGATCCACTGACAGTCAACATGTCTTTATGGAAATCACTCTGTCACTGTATTTTCATCTCAAGCCTTGCAAAAGAAGACCGTGATGGTGAGGGAGAGGAGAGATTTAGAATTAGCCTTGAGAGAGACCATATTTTTTCTATAGGGTTGATTTCTTGTAACTGTACTTGGCTTAAGAACAGTAAGAGTCAAATGAGTAGGCTGAACTCCTGTTTTTCTGTTGACATTTATGAGAAATAAAATATCTTGACATTAGATTTGAGGAAGGGGATTACTAACCCATCTTTCTCATTTAAATACTAGGAAATATTCAGTCAGCAAAAGCCTCTGATCACACAGTCACTGAGGATCTGAGTCGGAAACTGTATTTGATTTTTTCACTCCTAGGGCCACGCTCAGCTTGATCTCTGGAGGCAGACCACACTGGATTTACATTTAAATTCTCTCCTTAAGAACTGTACATTCTTGGGCATACTATTTAACCTCTGTGTCTTAGTTTCCTTATCTGTCAGAAATAATAATAATATCTATTTCATCAGATTGGTATAAGGATTACATGAAATAATTCAGGTAAAGTGTTTAACGCAGTGTCAGGGACATGTTAACACAAAATGCACTGTCTATTGCTATCATTATTATTATTATTACACCGTGAAAGTGAGGGCATTGTGGGTCAAAATATATAGTCCCTGGTGAGGAGATATTATTTTGTGGTAACACAAAAGAGGCAAATGGGGTCCTATCACATATTGTCATTAAGAAAATTTTGAGGCTTTGCATTACCCTCACGTTAAGGTTGCATTTCTTATCCTCAGAGTAAAGTTCAAAAGAATCTTCCTGGTTGGCACCAGCTGGCCTGCACAGCCTCATCCTTTGCCCTTCACCCTCCAATCCACCTGCCTACTGTTCCGCTTCCCGAAGTGCGATCAGCCCCACCCTAGTTTTCTGAACAACCCATCATCTCCCTTGTCTATAGTGCTTTACACTTGTTCCCTTGGCCTGGCAAATGCCTCCTCTAGCCTCTTTTCTTAGTTCATTCCATTTATTCTTTAAGTAGCTTAGCATCTAGGCAGCCCCAAACAATCCATACATACTTTTTCATATTCTTATGACACACATTTGAATTTTTTATTTTCTTGTCTATCTACCTGGCTTGACTAGACATAGGCCCTTATGGTATATTTCAGGGGGTATATTTTTCTCGCTGCTTAATCCCCAGCTTCTAGAATAATGTCTGCCATGTGGTAGCTGCTGAATTGAGCAAATATTCTACATGGTTCCTTTCTCCCTACACAAAGAATCTTGCAGCCTGAATATAATGAAAGCTTTTGTTCTACTCCTAGGTGCTGGTAAATGGGAGCTTATAAGTTGTCATCAAAATCACTGAGGTAGCAATTTCCCAAGAGGGACCCATCAAAACCTCTGACTTCACATGAACAGGGTTTAGGAGAGAAACTTTACCCCGAGAGTGGCCTGGAATATCAATAATTAGGCCATGGGAAAGAGAGGAGAATGATGATTAGGTCTCTGTGCTAAGCGAGGGACTTGAAGAAGTGTAATTTCCATTGTTTCTCTGGGTAATCCTCCCTTACATTTTCTCATGATTGCCTGCAATAAGATTTCTTAATTGTCTGAGGGGTTTAGAGTGTGATCCCTCGAATGTATAATTATCTCCATTATTCAAAACAAAGAAGACACGTGCCAGTCAGAAAAAAATAAATAAATAAAAATGTAGCTTCCAGCAGAAAACCAAGCTCGACTCCCCCATTCCAAGATTCTCTCTTTCTCTCTCTTTTTTCTTCCCAGGGCCCTTGCTCAGATGAAGAGTTCCACATTCCTATTTCTGTGAGCTCTTAAATTGCCACAGAGACGTAAGAATAAGTGCAAAGGCACACAGCATTCAGTTCAGAACAGAAGGTGATTTGGCCTCATCACACAGTAGGGCATGTGCCGGGCCTAAATGAATTTGCCACACACACTTTTATAATTGGCTCCTGTGTTTGTTTTATTTTCTCCTCATCTTTGGAAGCATTTTTAGATTATGCTCCTGAAACCTTGAAACAGTGACTTTGGTTCCTATGGCCTGCTCCATCACTGCCTTTCACCCTACAGGCCGGAGGGCCCTGGGCCATGTAGTGTAATGAAAAAAAGAGAACGCTAGGTGGGTTCCAGCATTGCCCCTGTTACACACCAGCTGTGAGACCTTAAGATGTTACTTTTCCTTGCATTTTATTTTCCTCATCTTTAAAAGAGGGAATTGGTTTACACCAGGATAAACATTTTTCTTTTTTGGTAAATGGTCAAATAGTACACATTTCAGATTTGTGTGCCATCTGATCAATGTTGCACTCACTCTACTCCACTGCTTAGTGCAAAAACAACCATGAAAAATATCGGTGAGCATGGTTGGACTCCCATGAAACTTAATTTGTGGACATCGAAATTTGAATTTCATATAATTTTAACATGTTATGAAGTATGCTTCTTTTTTAAATTTTTTTCAGCCTTTTAAGAATTTAAAAACCATTCTTTGCACACAAGCCATACGAAACTAGGCGACAGGCTGAATTTTGCTGATTTCTGATTGACACGTTATTTCTCAAAGGAGAGTCTATAAAAGTTCAAGGCAGAGATATGTTCTAAATACACAGAAACATACTGCATTTCAAATGCAATTAATCGTGGGTGTGTGATTTTTTGTTTGTTTGTTTATCAAAGGAAGTTTGAAAAGACCAAGGGAATCTTTCGATTTTTATTCTGATTATCTCCAAGGCCTTCACATTCATACTTGATGAGGCCCTGGAATGGGTTGCAGCTAATCTGCAGCTTCTAGGATGATTCTGGGCCACTGTGGACCAAACAACATTTGTTAAATTTCATTTATTCATGGCCATGACAGGGAGCTGAGGCATGAATAATACAAAAGGGTGGATAAAAATCATTTATACTGCATTCGGCTGTAAAATACATCATGGATATTTTTTCCTCTGAAGATTTACCTGCCTAATCCCTTTTGCTGATATGAAAATGAGTTTGCATTACCTGAGCTCACAGTGGATTATGATAGAATTGGGATGCCGAGGAGAGATGTGCTAGAACTGCAATAAAAGCAACACTCCAGGTTAAATCTTCCTCCTTGATGCCTCTTAATTCTTCCAGTCACTGAGATTTTTCCTTTTCACCAGTTCCTTTATTGCACCCTCTCATCAGAGCCCTAATGTTGTCTTTCCCACTTTGACCATGCACCCTTGGCCTGACCCCAATCCTGGGATTTCCCTGACATTTCCCAGTAGCAACATTCTCTTAGAAAACACTACCTAATTTGAATAGTTTATCGATCCATAAAGAAATAGTTAATAATTTCAATATTTTCATTTTTAAGGCACTTTCACAGTAAAGATCTGCCTTGGCTTACGCATGAGTAGAGATGGAATAGCTTTCTATTCTGCTCTGTGTTTTTTCATAGCATCTCCATTTTTCACCCAGGAGGATGTCAACACTTCGGTTTGGCAGAGCACCATGATATATGAATGCATTCTGAGCTGATCTAGCTGCTCTCTTCCTAACCATCTTGAGCCTGTCAGTATTTCTTCCTAGTGTACATCCCTAGGAAAACCTGTAGTTCACATGATGGCATGATTCTGCACAGGGTACTCTAATCACTACCTGAGATCCTGGGGGCCAAAGGAGTTCTTGTGACTTGCACATGATTATCTTTTTTTTTTAAAAAATAATATTTTCAATTACAGATGATATTCAATATTGTTTTATTTAGTTTCAAGTGTACAGTATAGTGATTAGACATTTATATAATTCATGAAGTGATTCCCCTGGCACCAAACATAGTTATTACAATATTATTGACTATATTCCCTATGCTGTACTTTACATCCCTGTGACTAAGAATCAATTTGTACTTCTTAATCCCTTCACCTTTTTCAACAATCCCCCCAATGCTCTTCCATCCAGCAGACATCAGTTTGATTATCTTAACTCACCTGGATAGGAGACAAATTAGACAGGAATAAGTCCTGTGATTTCATATAGATAAGAGATTAATAATACAAGGATAAGGTATCCTACAGGGTCTTCTGAGCATATTGCTTAAGACCCCTCAGCAGGAGGACTTGGAAAATTTAAAGGTTGAGAATATGGGAATTCTGGATTATAAATGATTTTTAACCCCTTTTTCCTGGCAAAGAATTCAAAACATTCTATTTTTCGGAAAGTCGAATAAGATTTAAAAATATAATTGATATATTTATCCCCTTCAAATTTCTTGGGTGCTGGGGCTATTCTCTTTAGCCTCATGTCCTCAGAATGGTTACTGCAGAAGCTCAGACACAGGAAAGAAGGAGAGGCGCGACTTTTTAGTTTCAAAATAGGCTTTTTGAAGCCCTAACAGAGATGAAAACTTTAAGAGAAAATGCTGTGGGACTTGCAATAGCCTGGGTCCTTTAGAAATCAATAATGAAAGTTCTGGCATGAAGTGATATTGGCATAGAAGCAATAAGCCTAGAGTGATTTTCATATTGACCATGGTGAGATTAAGATCTGGGAATGGAAACAAGAGGAGAACAAACTAGTGAGAAGCTGAAGATGGTTTCTGAGGAAGTTACTCCCCTCACTCAATTGTTAACTTGAAATAGTTGAGAGTTTAATGGTTAAGTATTATATTTCCCCCAAATGAGGTCATCTGAGATTATAGCTGACCAGGAGCCTACTTCCTGAATGGATTCTGGCAGGCTTTAAAATACTTCCTCTGACGCAGGGGAGCAGTACTGAACAAGGAACGGTACTGCATCATGTCTGTGCAAAAAAAGACCAAAGAGGTGCCTCATAAGTGTCTGTAGCCTGAGAGAGGCAGGGAAGGTACCCAGAAGTTATCCATGCATTTCTTCAGGAGGGCTCAGAGACAGCAGCTTGTGGGCCTAGAAAAGCCTAATGGTCAGAAAAAGGCAATGTCAAACAGAACATGATGTGGAACATATAGTAAGAGTCTTATGGGATTTCAGATAGTGAATATTTATATTTATTGAATGCTGGCTGTGTCAGATACTGTTCTAGCAATTTGGAATACACTAAAACAAAACAAAACAAAAACAAAAAACAAACAGATAAAAATTCCGGCCTTCATAAGGCATTTTGATGATGGGGAACAGAGGAGTGGAAGGGAAAATAAACACAATAAAAGAGTACTTAAGAAGGTGAGAGACCCATGGGAAAAATAAAGTTGGGTGGAGTGTGCTAGAGGGGGGTGGTTAATTTTGAATATGGGAATTAAGGAAGGTCTCACTTAGCAAAGACCTGAAGAGGGTGAGAAAGAGAACTAACTATAGGGATACCAGGGAATACCCAATGCAAAGGCTTTGAAGCAGGAGTGTGTTTATGGTGTTCAAGGAACCAAGGAGGCCAGCATAGTGCAGTGTCGCGAGTTAGGAGTGTGTAAGGGAAGTCAAAGTCAGGCAGGCCACATGTATCCAGGTCACGTCGAGCCATGCCTTCACAGTAAGCTTTGGCTCTTTCTTTCAGTCAAATGGGAAGCCTTTCACTGTTTTGTGCAGAGGGATGACATGGTTTGACTTAATTTTGAACAGGATCAGAATCACCTTAGTCTTTCTGAGTGAAATAGCTCATAGAGGTCAAGGGGGAAGCAGAGACTGCAGTAAGGAGGCAATTGCAATAATCCAGGTGAGATAATGGTAACTTGACTCAGGTTACTACAGTGTAGATTAATATAAATGTTTGGTTGGGCTCTGGATGTATTAGGAAGACAGACAGAGTATCTTATGATAGAATAAATGTTGGCTATGAGAAAAAGAGAAAAAGTCAAAGATAAGCTCAAGACTTTTGGCCTGAGTAACTGGAAGGATAGAGTGGCCATTTCCTAAGTTTAGGAAGACTGGGAGAGGAGAAGGTTTGCAGTTATGAGATATCAGTATCAATCTAGGGTATGTTAAGGGTAGGATATCTTTTTTGCTTCCAGGAGGAGGTGAGATCTAGTATACAAGTAGAGGGGTTGGTGAGGAGAGAAGACAGTGAAGAACAGGGACATTGATGTTGGTAGAGAGAAATGCAAACATTTTGCACTGATACAGATTTGGCCTATGTTTTCTGCACGATGTAACATAAGCTTTCTCAGAGCTTAGATGCACTCTTGCAAAATAGAGGAGAAATCATGAATTGGCAGAGTTAAAATTTAAAGTGACCAAGAGTAACTACAATGGCAAAAATTATAGGACCTTCAATAAATATTATATACAAATGTATTACAATTTTATTTGTATATCTGTTTTATCTATTGGAACTATCATGTGTTCTACAAATGTTAATAGCATGGGTGAAGGAAAGAATATAATTAGTGTATGAGCTTAATGAAAGAATAAACTGAAAGATAAATTTAAAAGCAGGATGGAAAATGTAAGATTAAGGAAAGAAATGTGGGGCTCACATCAACAGTTGAAATATGTATACGACGGTCTCGATCTTGTTTCTTCTGAAAGTATCCAGATAAGCAGGTCTTAAATCTAGGGACCAGACTTTAGAGCGACACTGACAATCACAGAAATCTTCAAGGAGTGTGACACGAACTACTTCCTCTGAAAGAGTCATCTGCAGAAGACTTAATAGAATTGCCTTATCATCTTCACATATCTGAAAGAGCTGGCATGGACGATGGATTATATTTGTGCTCTGTGCCTCCAAAGGATAGATCAGGACTAATGCTATGGAAACTCCAGGAAAAACTGATCTCACAAGTTAAAATTGTTGTTCAAAGACAGGATGAGCTACCCTTAGGAGTTAGTAAGTTCTCTGTTAAAGGACTTTTCAAACAGAAATTCCACAGCCATTTTGCAGATAACTGTATAGATAGGGTCCAAGATCAGGTTCCTACCAATACCTGAGATTCTATTAGTCAATAATGGCACTGTGAAAATATCAGCTGGGACAAATGCTATCTATAAAGGCTCAGCAAGATATGGGAAGACCAAAAATAAGAACAAAACTCATGAAGTCATTTTCTGTTTATACATATTTGGCAAAGAAGAATAATAACTGGCCACATAATCTAATATAGACTTCCTTTGGCTTATTTGATAGAAAGATTTTGGATTTACTTTAACCATGGAGACTCGACTATTGTCTAAATAAATATTGGATAATTTGGCAGGTAAGGGTAGTTTCAGAAGAGTGTTCTTATTCTCACTTTTTATAAACATACACAAGAAAAGAAAAAAAAATTTCTAAAGGAGGTTTTAAAGGATCAGAGCTGGGATTGGGGATGAGGCCACAAAGCTCCATTTTACTGTGGGGTGTTATTTTTCAAATGTTTCCTAATCATGTTCCCAAGCCTGTCTGGAAGGGCCAAATTATTAGTG
>NW_011888795.1:5458048-5463722 GCF_000151845.1 Pteropus vampyrus | reverse complement strand
TCACTTGTCAGTTTGTTCAGAAGTAGTTATACTATGGCCTGCCAGAGTGCTAAGGGTTAAATGTTTCCAGGAAGGAGTTGGACATGAAATAGTTACATTTTCTGAAATAATTATTATTTACTCATCCGTTTTCAGGTCAAATGCTTCTCTATCTTGGCATATCCAGAGAATATCTTTCTTGCATCCAGGTTTCTTCTCTCCATCACAGGAAAGGAGAGCTGAGTTGAAACAGGTTGTAAAAAAAACAGTTGAGATGACAAGACCTGGTCATAAACATTGCAGACCAATATTCCCCTATTATAATGTGCAAAACTCAGGAATGTCCTCATGGTTTAGTGTACAAAGAGTCCTTTCTCAACAACAATCTGCTCCCATTATGTTATGTAATAAACTCACCCAGAATCTTCTGAGTTTGGTGCTCTCTGCCAAGGAGTCTCAGAGATCCCTAAAGTGCAAATATGTAAGGCCTGTGCAACCTCTCCATTTTATGGGCCTGAATATAGGCTCTTGTCATCGCTCCTCTGAGAGGTTAGTTCATTCGTCCAAGATCGGAGCTACTTATCAGGACTTTTTAAAACTGACTCCCCCAAATCATGTGGAGCTTAAACAGTTACCAGGCATTGACTATTAATTTAGAATTTGAGTCATAATCAGTTTCTCTTTTTTTCTCATACTGAGATCTGAGAGAATACATCTGAACTTCTAAAAACACAGATGCTGCAGAAGAAGGGTAATTTTTATGAGTCGAGAGGTTAAGACAATAAAAGAAAGCATAGTTTCTAGTTTCCCTAAAGTCCTGTTGGATCAGGCTGCGTCCCATCCTGGCTAGAGTATTAAGTTAACTGCAAACTGCTTGGAAAGCTGTATCTATTTCAAGGTCACAGCTTTGGCTGTGCCCTCCTCCCTCACCCCACCCCCCCCCTTTTTTTTTAATCTGAACTGTTGAACAGGGGAGGGATCCAGAAGGGTGGGGAAACAGAAGGTAGAAGAGAAGGGAGGTGGGGAATGGTTATTTCAGGCCTTGCTTCTCTAAGCTTTCAATGTCTGAGATCCAGGACAGACCTTCCTGTTGTGAAACACTGGAGCAGTTGTTGTGGTCTGAAGATAAACAACATTCCAGTAGTTCCCCTAGAGGCTACCCGAGGCCTTGTGCTTTTTAACATTTCCGTGGCTCTACGATAATCCAGGAGCAGAGAGTTGTTGAAGTACCTTCTGCAGCGCACACGGCGGTAGTTTTGTGGTCTCTGTGCTCTTAAACTGGGTTACGATAATGAGCCCAGGGTGAGATCTGTGTGCCTCTGCCTGGTCATTAAACTGATGAAACACTAGCATCTTTTGTGTTGCTTTGGATGCCCTGGCTATTTTGATTAGAGGATGATAAGAACAAGGGTGCGTTGCCCTGATGTGCAAGACATCTATCTTCATTAAAGCCGAGGCTGAATTGGGACTCACTCAGGTTATGTAAGGGCAAGTTTGGAAACCAGATGCCAGCCGTTAACAAAATCAACCTAAGCTTATCATGAAAGGGTTGGACCTAAAGTTACTGTATCCAATAGAATAAGCATTTCAAATAAATTTCTCAGAGATTCTTGGTTCTTATATAGGTAGGTGTGGTTTGAAAGGGCATAAAACCACAACAAATCAAAGAATAGCTCAGACATGCCTTTCACTGTATGACTGAGATTTGAGTGATGATTCATGTACTATGAATGCCAGCCCCAATCCCTGGCTTAAGTCTACCTGCAAACATCACCAGGGCCAACAAATTCATGACAACATAGCCTCTCCATTCTGGATCACTTTCTACAGTGCATCAGTAGCACTCGTACCCATTGTTGTCATTGTCCTCTACAGTCACCTCTAAGGCATATAAAGGGTGGGGGGTGGTGGATATTATTAACCTCATTTTAATAATAGGAAACAAGCTCAGATTGATTAAATGACTTTTCCAAAATCTTACAGCTGCCACCATTTTATAAGTAAAACAATTTAAATTTTTGTTGGCATTAAGTATTATTCTACCTTTTGTGCGTGTATATATGGGTAACAGCAAATTCAGAGCATTTAGGATGGCTATGGTAGGCAGACATCTAAAGTGGCCCCCAGTGATTCCAAAAACTATAGGAGACAGGAATTACATTTGTATATGTCTTATATATTTATATATGTATATATATTATACACATGTAATATTTATTATATATTATATATTCATATATGATATATGTTATTCATTTTCTAGATATATTTAAAATTGAATTTTTTTTGTTGTGGCAACAACTTCAGTACCAGGTTCTGGATTATTGCAGTATAGGATAGCTTGAACAAATATTAAACTATAGAATGTGATATTTTCAATAAAAAATAAAAATCATATAAAATATTAGAAAGATGAATGAAAAGAAAATAGCTCTTTAAATCATTAATAAATAAATACAATATTATAACTTTCTTTTCAATAAAGCTTGACACTTGACATGCTCAATTGTTGAACGAATGACATGGTAACAAATTCCCGGTAACTGAGAAAATAAGTAATAATGATGAACAGATTTATGCAATCATCAAGCTAAGCAGGACGTAAAAAGTAGTTAAAGAGAGCAACATCTATAATATGATGGCAGATTCACATTATTTGAAGCATAGATTAAAGAAGAGGTTAAAAAGATAAATAAATATATTCATGGTAAAAATACCTCACATGTACAATGCCAGAATTTACAGTTGTTTAATATAAATGATTCCTTTTACTCTTTACAAAAATTCTGTGATGTAGGGGAGCAGGAAGAGTGGAGACTATAATTTCCATTTCACAGGAATAAAAACTGAGGACCAGAGATTTTAAAAGTCTTGCTCAAGGTTATATAAATAGAAAAGAGAAGAGGTTGGTAACCAACTCTTGCATTTGTAGCTTTTCATTAGTGCATATGCATTTATAGCTTAGCATTTTATGACAGTATGCATGTCAAATTGTGTATGTGTTTAAAAAATGTATAATTAGAGTTTTGGTGGCCAATAAATATGGACGCATGGAAAAAAAGTAAAAGATGGACTCCAGATATTTTTAAGCAGCAGAGGAGTAATTGCAAAGTAATTTTGTTTGCCATTAAAAGTCAATGAAAACTTTCCAATTAAAGTAGTATTTGAATACTTCAAGAACTGTGTTCATATAAACCTTTCATTTCTCTTTTGGTTATGCTTGTTTTGTGCTTGTTTATTTTTAGGAAATAGAAGTCAAGATCTGTAAAATTTTCTTATAAAAAGAGGATGTTTCTTTTTTTTTTAATTTAAAAATCAGTGTCAAGTTAAAGATTAAATTTAACATAATTTTTTATAATCTTTTTTTTGAAATTTACTTTAATGTCTGATATGGACTCATTAGACAATGAAGCATGCTTTGCCAAAAAAGTGTGGTGAGAATTCATTCAACAGACACAGCAAGAAGGGAGAGTGTGACACTTGGTGGTGGGGAACCAACAAGGATGGCAGTCATGACCTATAACTGAGGAGGCTGTGATAAAGGAGACAGTCCTGACTCCCCGCTTTAAACTGGAAGTTCAGGGTCAGTGAAATTAGCAGATGTCAGAGCCGAAAGATCCATGGGCCATTCATAGACAAAAGATAAGAAGCCAAAGAAAGAGAGATACTTGCAGGTTATTGAGAAGAACAGTAATCTTCTATGATTTCCACTGTTATTTCCTCTGCTCATATTTAGAGGAATGACTAAGGCCTCACTGCCTGTTCCAATTCACACGGGATGTAGTGATGAAAGGAGAAAGCATTGTGTATTACACTATCACCATGACCTCCGGGAACTACTCCCATCCCTTTCCCAGCTTTTCCATGGGCAAGAAGAGGATTCTCCTACAACCCTCTATTCAGTGACTGGTACTGAAGCTTGATCATGACACGTCTCCAAGATCCCCCACTTGTTTAGCTGTGCTCTGTCATTATGGCATAAAGGAAAATACAATGCACTAGAGCTCAGAAGTTCTGTTTCTGCGCTTTCTATCTGTGAAACCCAAGACCAGTTCCTTAATCTCACATGGCCTCAGTTTTTTCATCTCTTACCCTACATGAGTTTTAACAGTTCTGACCATGAAACCTTGCCACATTTATGAGCGTTAAGTAAGATGGAGAGTACTAAGATTCATAAACCCTGAAGGACAAGATAGGTATTAATTATCACTATCTGTTTCCAAGGGGAGTATAGAATAGTGGTTAGAAGTTGAGGATCTACAATAAAACCAAGTTTATTCAAATGTTTTTTTGCCACTTACAAGCTGTTTGAATTCAAGCATGTTCTGTAACCTTGCTAAATCTCAGTTTTGTCATTCCGAAATGGCATTAGTATTTCTTTCTTCCCCAAATGAATTATTTTGAGGGTTAAACTAGTCAGTGCCACAGTGATTGGCACATAGTAAGCAATCAACACAGTTTGCTATTACTATAATTTTACAAACTGTGGCTGCTGTTATACCCAAAGTCTGAAAGTGCAGAGTCTTTCTGGAAGTCTACTCTAGAATTCCTTACACTGAAGCAATTGCCTGGGTGTTCTTTTTAGCAAATCTTTATTTTTTTACTTTTTATTATTATTTATTATTTTTTACGCCTACAGCACCTGGTCTTCTTAGGTGGTCTCCCATCCCAATACTAACCAGGCCTGACCCTACTTAGCTTCCAAGATCAGACACCGGGCTTGTTCGGGGTGGCATGACCATAGACCATAGACCGTGGCTCCACTGGGGCACGAACCCAAGTCCTGCTGAGTGTAAAGCAGATGTGCTAACCTTTACACTATGGAACTATGTCCTCTTCTGAGCAAATCTTTAACTGTCCTTGGCAATTTCATTATTCCCAAAGTTTAAAATGCGGTTATTTTTATAGTGAGCAGTAGACATTTAAAAATCAAAAAAAAATTTTTTTTTCTTTCAAATGTCTTCTATATTGCCTTTATATTTTTTCTGGGAAGATAATGACCCTCTAGAGGGAATAAACCATATTGGAAAGATCACTGGACTGGGGGTGTAGTCCTGGGTCTGCTCCTAAGTAATTTTGTGGCCTGTCACTTTATGTTTCTTTTCTGAGAATTCCAGTTTCCCTTTGGGCAAAATGAGAGGAGTAAGACTAGATTTCCTCCATGTAGTAAAATGGAATGGTAATCATGATAAAGCATCTAACAGTTTCTGGTACAGGGTTAGTACTAAATAAATAGTCATTTTCTCCCATTCTCCTTTGTAAGGAATTTCCAGTTCTGACATTCTATACTTTTAGAATTGTGACTTTTGGCAAAGTGAGACTCAACTTAGACATGCTGAGGTGTTTAACATAAGGGCAGAACCTAGTGGAAAATGTCCCAGGAAATTAGAAAATGGTTTCTTGAACTTAGAAACTCTTCTAGTCTACCTCTCAGATAACTTCTTTGATAATAATTTTGTGACTTCTTTCCAGTGGAGGCCATAACACTATTGGATAGAAAGCAGTATGTATTTTGAGTTATTTACCCTAAAGTGATGGTGTATATCTTAGTACTATGCCATACAGAGTGAGCCACCAGAGTCCTTTGGAAATCAATGTTTACTAAAGGGGGATGGACTGTATTGAGCCAGCCCTACAAAACACACAGAGAACTGAACTGGGGAACCGTCACCTAATTAATTTCTCTAATTGGCTT
>NW_011888795.1:5438123-5455773 GCF_000151845.1 Pteropus vampyrus | reverse complement strand
AAGCATAATTCATTTTTCTTTTTAGTGCTTTACTATTTTTTGTTACTGTGATGACCACCACAAATATAAAAAATTGTATTAAATAATTTATTTTTTCAACCCTATTAAGTTATAATACATAACCATACCCTCTTTTTCATTTGATTAATACAATAATCTTATGTGGTGGCCAAGTAATCATTATTATTTTCATTCTTTTCATTAGAGATATGGGATCAGATTTTATAATGGACTTTGCTAAGTTCATGCCGATATGTGTCACCTAAATGTAATGTAATAAGATGTAACGTCACCAAAATACAAACCTTAATTATCGTTAATTACTTAAAAACATTTGACGTCTTGGAAACAGGGACTTACCTGGTTATGTAAAGATAGGTAAGATATGGTTTCTGCCCTAAAAGACAAGTTCAGTGGAGAAAGTCAAGTGTGTAAAAGAGTGGGTACAATAATGAGTTACAGGTGCTGTGATAAACGTACTATGTAGGCACACAAAGTTGGAAACTTTAGGAGAGGAAGCAAAACTTTATTTTGTTAACTTGTAAGTTATGAAAGGCTTCTGCTGACATATTTAGACTGCATTTTATTATAATTCTATTTCTTAATATTAAACAATTCAAGATTTAGGGTATATACCCCTAAGGATTTATGTAAAATAAATGCCCTCTAGAAACCTTGACTGTGATGTTCATTTCTGTGAAACAAATACTATTTATCACTTCATATAAATTATAAGTCAAACATATTTCCATGGTGATAAACATCTCAAAATATGATTTTTGAAAATATTTTGCTGAGGAAAGAATAAGAAAGTGAGGCATTCTGTGTAATATTCAGATATTGGTCTACAGCAAGCAGGTCACATTTACTTCACAGGACCTTCACTACACTGGAGAAACTTTTAAATTTAAGGATTTTCTCTAGCATTTTAGTCAGTCCCCTCCTTGCTTATTTCTTACACTTCATTTTATGTTTTCTATGTTGGTAAATTTCCAACCTAAAAATTCCGCTGGGAATAGAGGCCATTTCAATAAGGGGTAGGGGGGGAGGTTGCTTATTTTTTATATTATTTTTCAAGTCTTTGACTCTTTTCAGAATTAAATATTTGTTATTCTAGAGCATTAGGAAATAAACTCACAAAGATTACATAGAGTATAGTTGTTTATAAAGTAAATCAATATGCCTGGTAACATTTACTCATTAATTTCTTCCAATGAAAGACATGTTCTAAACTTTATATGATGAAAGAATTGTTCACTGAACATATATGCAAAATTCCATTAATAAATACTTATTAAGCAAGAACAGCTATACTGGGTAAACTAGTGGAACTCTCAAGGGGGCCTTAGGATTGATTCAATTAACTCTTTTCATTTTAGAGAAATTCGGTTATTACCAAAACTCACCCAACAATTCAGAGGAAGAGGTGGCATTAATATCGCCCTATTGATGTCCATACTCAGAGGCTATTTTCTTATAACTGACTTAAGATCAATAGTATTTTTAAACAGGTAATTTTTCCAATTCCAACCATTTCATCACAAATGTAGTTTAATCATAGATTCTTTAGAGCTTTCTAGTTCACCAGATATTGTACCAAATCCTGCTGAAGCTATTTGTAATAATGATACTTGTAAACTTCAACCAAATATTTTCAGAGTTCCTAAGTAAATTGACAGTAGTATTCTACAGTACAAAGATCCCTGCTTTGTCAGTCAGTGGAGTCCTATTAACAATTTTCTGGAAACCCCTTAGGAAAATTCCTGAATTTCTCTAGGTCCTCATTTTATCTTTAGCAAAATTATGAGATCTGTTTAACAAAAAATTTTTTTCTGATATTTTGACTGTATAACTCAAATTTGGCTATTGTGTAGATATTCAGTATGATAATGACAAGAAGAATCTCATTACGTTAAAGGATATTTCCTCTCCTACATATTTTGATTAGTGTCTCATTGATTTAAGTTCTTTATATCAAATTTTTGTTTTATTTTTAACATGTTTATATATTCTCTTCAATGTATGATGACTTGGGTTTTGTTTGTTTGTTTGTTTGTTTTACCTAAAGATAACTGTGCCATGAAAGAAAATGGCAATAGAATCCTAGTCTCTTTCATGGGAAGACAGTTCATTTAAATCTAACTGTGAATAGACTGTTAACATCTCTATGCTTTTGTTTATGAAATTGACAGAATTTTAGGCTTGGATGAAATCAGCTCATCAAAGTGTGAGAGGGATGTGGTGGCCCACACCACCACTGGAGAGTAGACTAAAGATTCTTTTTATGTGGCCTGAAGTTGCAATGGATTACTTCATGAATTCTTTCCATATCTAATTCTCATGATTCTGCAATAACTCTACTTCCTGAACATAAAAATAGTCTGTTAGCAGAACAGTGGAATGGTGACTCCCTTTCACCCTAAAAAGGAAGGTTCCCTGTGAGGTGAGTACCCCACAAAGTTGAACAGATCTGATTCTCAACCGGATTTCCCTTTTTTCAACTCTAGTGAAATACCACCACCTAATTTTTTAAAAAACACTTAATTTTTGAGGGACTGATATGCCTGAGAATACCGAGATATAATGGACACATTCTTGGAAGAGAAAGGTACTCTAAAAATATAAATATCATTGACCTGGCATCAAGAGACTCTTACTCCATCCCTTCCTTCCCCTCCCCCTCCTCATGTAGTCTATCTTCAGTAAAAACAGTATCCAAATATAAAGTAGATGGGTCGTGTCCCATTCCATGGGATCTTGAAATGTCTGTACTCAAAGCAGGATAAAGCTAAAGCTGTGTTTAAAGTGTCTTAAACTAGGGCACCAAAGGCAGCTGCTCTTATTTCCAGCTGGATGCCTCAGCCGCGCAGTGAAAAAGGTCAAGGCAAGACTTACCTTGACGATTCTCATTTCCAGGCATTTAGAGATTCAGCTGCGTAGATTGCTGAAGGCGAAAAGCTGACAAGTTCAAAGCAAAACAAAACATAACAAAACAGAAACAATAATCAGAATAATAATAAAAATTATTCCAACATGTTTCCTTTTTTAAAGGAAATAATCCATTTAAAAGTGTGAATAATACACATTGTACAATCTTTACTATTTAGAATGATAAATTTTTATGTTATTTTATAGCTCATTTAACTCTGATGCTTCTGATTTTTGTAGTTGTTTTTACTCAGGGTGAGATAGATATTCAGAACTTTTCAGGTAGATGTTGGTGACTACATTCAGAAAATAAGATAAATCTGTGTAGAGTCTTGGTCTGTAGCATCAGGATAATAGGTAATGACTTACAGTCAGAGAAAAGTTTTTGTTATTTTCTTTACTATAGTACTTATCATTTATTGAGAGGCTACCTTATATCAGGCATTGTATTAAAATATTTGCTTATGTTACTTCATTTTTACTACAGCTTATGAAATAAGGCATGCTTAGTGTCATTTTATAAATGTGGGAAGCAAAGCTCAGAAAAATTAAATTAACAAAATTTACACAACTAGATAGTGGCAGGTCAAGGATCTAAACTCAATTCAACTGTGCTACAAGCCTATCTTTAAAAATACTACAATGCATGACAAGAAAAAAAAAAAGAAATTGTAACTGATAGTTTTCTTATTCAACCCTAGTACTTTTTTTTTTTTTAACAGCATGATACCACCCAGACAAGGTAGGTAAATCTAAATTTATTAACTAAGGAAAGAGATAACAGAACAACATGAGTAAAAAAGACTTTTATTATGGTTTTTGAACTTCAAAAATAAAGCCCTTGGAGATGGGCAAAAACTAGTTAATTTTCCACTACCCCTATTTCCTCTTCCTTCTAACACACAGCTCAGTGTTACTTCCCAGCCTCTTTTGCAGTTAGGTGTTGCCATAACATATGAGTGGAAGTAATGAGCGCCATATCCAGGCTGGAGAATTAGAAAAATCAACACCTCCACATGGGATAATCCACACTTCTTTTTCTTCCCATTGAAGAAATATGGTTCCATAGCGTTAAGCAACCCCAATTTGGATTTTATGTGCCATATACTAATATAGGTGACAATTAAAAGGAATTTGAAAATAGATTTAGGAGGCTATCTGATGAATGTGCACCTGTAGCGGGAGGGGGAGTTTCCCCACTTGGAGTCCAAATAAAGATTTCCTGAAAACCTACAGGACAAATGACTTGGTCTCTTGAAGATAAGGTGTTTTTTGTTTTGTTTTGTTTTTGCTTTTTGGTGTGTGAAGATTAGTGGCGCCATTACTCACAGATAAAAGTAGTTTTATAAGACACATCAGTCAATAACAATAAATCTTTCTTGTTTGGATCCCAATTTAAACAAATTTTTTAAAGAGCAAAATATTTATTAAACATTTTAAATGTGAAATATACAAATACTAAGTAGATATTTGATATTAGGAAATTATTATTGTTTTTTAACACTAACATATTTTGCTTTTTAAAAGCATCCTTATCATTTAGAGATTAGCTAATGTTTAAAAAGGAAATGATATGATGTTTGGGATTTTCTTCAAAACAGCATTGGTGGGGAATGGGTAGGAGTATAGATAAGACAAGATTTATTTGGGGTAGATGATTGCTGAAGCTGGGTAATGAATGCATGGGGTTTATTATACATTCATATTTTTGTATATGTTGAAATTTTCTATAATTAAAAATTAAAGAAAGAAAAAAGTATTTCCTAGGTTGAGGAGAGAAAAGAGTTACAAAGTAATATATATGTAGATAATACGAGACTGCTACTTTCTCTATCCCAGACCATAACCTTGGGGAAAATAATCAAATTCTCGTATAGATTGGTCAAATTAGAGAGCTGCAAGGCCTGTGCCTTGCTTTCCAGGAAAGCCTGGACAAGAAGCAAAACCCAATGTGGAAATAACTGCATGATGTATGCAAATAGGGCCTTGGCCTCACAGAGTCTCCAGGAACAGCAGTAAAGAACAAAGGAAACACAGAGAAAGAACCAGACCTCTTGGCTAGGAGAATAAGGGATGACTGAGCAGTGACTTGTGTGGACTGAGAGACATAAATCAAATTTGTGGGAATGGTTAGATGATAGTAGAGGACCAGATGCCTCCTCCTGCCATAGCATAAAAAAAAATCCTTTAGAACTTAGATAGAAACCTGGGATGAGGAGAGAAACCCTAAGATAACCAACATTAAGTTTCCACCACCTATTAGGATAGAAATCTAACATATACAATAGGTTGAGTTATATAAAAATAAAGAAAATTAAAAATTTTGCTCACCTGCATATTTGAGCCACGATTTATACACATAACAATTATGCCTTTTAAAAAACCAGTGATTACTTCTTCTAATTAAATGTACTCCAGATGAAGCTTAAAACACACCCTTGGTTTTTTTGTTTGTTCGTTTGTTTGTTTTTCCCTCTTCATTACCTTCATCTTAGTTGTTGAAGGCAGTTAAATATTTAAATTCTTAATTCCTATGGGTAAAGCTCTTCCTGGAAGATGAGAACTCAGTTGGGGGCTGTGCTCTGCTAGTGACTCTGTGCTACAAGCAACAATAATTTGCTTCTCTTAACCTGTTTCTTTTTCAAATGAAATGAG
Source organism: Pteropus vampyrus (assembly GCF_000151845.1). Taxonomy (NCBI): domain Eukaryota; kingdom Metazoa; phylum Chordata; class Mammalia; order Chiroptera; family Pteropodidae; genus Pteropus; species Pteropus vampyrus. The sequence goes on along the minus strand of NW_011888795.1, from coordinate 5,450,190 downwards.
GCTTTGACTATAAATTTTTATTCAAATTCTCTTAAGAGTGGGGTTTTCTGTTTTGTTTCATTTTGTTTTAATTTTTGTTTTGTTTTGTTTTTGTCCTCCAGGTTGCCAAGAATGGTAGAAAATGTTCGACTACACTGTGCAGGTTCACTAGTTAACCCTGTAGAATGAGATTTTGTGGATTATAGCCTAAAACAACCTTTCTCAAGCCGGATTAGGAGTTGGGATAGAAGTTATCAGTATTTTATGTCCCTAATATACTGGGGAAATCATAGAATGAAAAATTCTAAACATTAGAAAGAATCTTAGGATTATCTAATACATTCTCTTTTGACCCAGAGAGACAAAGTTATTGGTCTGACATTACAAAAAATAGTGCTAGATCGGGCTTTGTACCCAAGTTTTTTGGTTTATGGTCTAGCTATCTTTTCATTATTTCTTTCAGTCTCAAAGATAAAGCTCATCTATTTTTCTTTTTTTAATTCCAACTACGATTACAGAGCATCTGCTATATACAAGGCACTATGAAAGCTTCTGTATAGACTATGTGAGTCACTGGAGGATGGGGTGGAGAGAACTCACATTTTGGGGAGAAAGGGGCACCCATGTTAGTTAATTATACCAGATAATGCAATCCAAGTGGGCTTTGATGAGAGATTTCTTAGAGGCCTTAAAAAAGTGTTTTGGATGTAAAGTTGAAAAATAATACAGTTCTGGGAGAAGAATGATATTTGAACTGGGCCTTGCATTTTGGGTTATATTTTGTGAAACTTGGAATGAGAAGAGTTGGAAAGGTAGTTCAGAGGAAGCAGAGGGCATCACTAAAGTCTGAAAGAAACAGAACTTAGAGTATTTGGGGAAAATCTTCATTATACCGATGTACCCAGAATCACAGAATGTCTAGAAATTAGTCCTCGGGTTTGGACTTTCCCATGGAAGAGGCAGTGGCTGAGCTATCAGTTTAGTGGCTAAAGGAAACAGGCAATGACATGAGCTCTGTGGACACAGTGTTTCTTAAAATCGGTTTTGGAGTTTAAAGAGGCTTGAGGTGGACAATGTTAACCAGATTCCTGTTTGAAAAAATACACATGTTTTTGCATGTTTCAGTACAGCACATCTAACTGTGGGAGAGTTATAGGGAGGAGCATTCTCTAAGTCCCTAAGGAGGTAAATGAAATTGGACTTAGATTTCCTGGGAACATGAAGTTTAAAATCTGAATTCAACTGGGGACCAAATTAAGACTGGGAAGATGCTGGCTTCAGGCCAGAATTCAGAAATATGATGGTAAATTAACTTAAAGTGGTTTAAATAGTTTTAACTAAAACCCTTTGCCCATAAGAGCTTTAGGGCTGTGTAAGGGCCTAAAATAATTCACAAGTTTGCATTTCCATGGTGACAAGAACAGCTGACATTGTCTACTCTGTTTTTTTTCCTGAGGGCTTATTTTAACATTGTCTTACTTTCATAGCCTATAAAGTTTAGCTTTTTGTAATGAAAACCAATAATCAATTCTAAAACTGAGAATAAGTTTGCCAGGCTTTAGAGTTTTTGTCAGTTCCCATCTGGATTGCCTCTGCCTTTGTATCTGGATGGTACTTGCAAATATATTGTCCCAGGGGAATCACTTATGCCAAGGAAATAGAAAAATAAATGAAATCTGTATGCTTTCCTATGATAGTGGCTGATCGTGTAAAAATCCCCTCTGTATGCTGTTACTTGAAATACTGTGTAAGTCTCTAAGAGCTCTGGCTCTAGAGCTCAATACCTGATTTTAATTCCACTTCTACTACTTTCTAGCTCTGAGACCTTGGCAAACTTTTAACTTCTCTGTACCTTAGTTGCTTCATCTGTAATTGGAGATGATAACGGCTATCTCATAAAGTTGTTTCAAGGCTTAAATGAATTATCATATGTAAAGAATTTAAAATGGTATTGACAGACAACAATCTAGTGTTTTCTATATGTGTTAGATGTAATAATAATAGTTATTATTATTAATTATTTGTTTGCATCAACCACCATTCTCACCCTGCCAACTATACCAGACTACCTACACTTCCCAATCAGGCCAGACATGTCCACACTTCTTCACTTTTTCTTACATAGGCTATTCTGATAAAATAAACTTCCCTCATCTCACCTCTTGTTGAATTTTCTCATTCTTTAACCTGTGGATACTGTGATATTTTATTTATGAAGTCTACTCACACTAAGCCCTCATCTAGCAAGCCCTAGGCGAATTAACTGCAACTTCTTCTGTGCTCCCATAACATTTTCCACATTGTATCATCCTTACTTGTTTACTCTACTAAAGTGAATTTCTTGAGTCCACAAAATGTTGCCCATCAGTGTCCTCTTTCCAGAGCCTGAGGGAAGGTCTTTTTTTCAAAAACGTGCTCTATATATAGTCATTGAATTAATTAATTAGATATCATTGTGCATATTGATACCAAATAAGTAAAATCATCAGAATTCATGAAAATTGCAACAAAGATATCACTGAAGTTGTCAAACGCTCTAGAAATGATAATTTAAATAAATTAATACTACATGCACAATTATAATGAAAAAGTTTAATTTCGATAAGAAAAGGACTTTTCCAGAATATTACTTTTAAAATAACTAATACCAATTAGTGTTTATCGAGCATGAAAAACAATTATTCCAGGATTTCCCCCCATAACCATTACAACGAATTTTTTCTAAAATTGTGAAGATTTATAACATGATATCTTCATCATACTTTAAAAGCTTTTAGGTCCACCAGGTGTTTTCTATCTAGTCCCTAACTCTTTAAGTTATGTCATACTTATACACACATGAATACATATACGCACACACTATCAGCACCACTGCCACCATCCCATTAATCCGATGCAGCCTCTCATGGATTCCCGCAGTAAATTAATTATTTTCATGACTTTGTATTGTTAAGCCATCTAAAATGGGAATATTAGCACCTTTGGGAATACATGAAAAAAAAGTACCCTTAACACAAATAAGTCTAAAAACTAAAATATTTCAGATAACTCAGTAGATATTTCTTAAAAGATAAAATGTAAATTATTATTTTAGTTTAATGGAATTAAGAATGGAACAACGGCCATAATATAATAATGATACTGTAATGATAAATGCAGCAACCTGCCAAGAATAGAGCACAATTATAAACTTAGTTACTAAATAATATTGCCTCAAAATACATAATTCACAAGATGAATTGAATAAATTCATAATCACTGTGGGTGATTTTAAACATATATGTGTCAGCAACTGATCTATCAATAAGAGAAAATTTAGCACCGAATATAGAAGATTTGAAGACAAAATTAACTAGTAATTCTTTGCTACTATACAAGCAATTAGTCACAAATACTTCGAAGAATTTTAAAGCAACAATAACATGTTTTTAAATGAAAGTGAATTAGAAGAAATCTATATATAAGAAAATGCCCACACCCACATCCAAAAAGAACATATATTTGCAAATGAAGAGACACATTCTGAAATAAATAATGAGTTAATGAGCAAATCACATTCAGCTCAATAAATTACAAAAGAGAAACTAGGTAAAACTAAAGAAATTTAAAGGAAGGAAATACAAATGCTAAGAGCTAAAAATAATTTAAACAGGAAAGTAAACAGCAAAATCAAAGGTCAACTTTTAAAAAAAATAACTAACTTTAATTGGATGGATCTCTATTTAAATCATTAGGAAAAAAAGAGAAAAGACAATGAATACATGTAAATTACTCAATAATTAATATAAATATTTAATAAATAGTATTACATTGTCCACAAATATTAGTTATAAAAACACGATTATTTTTTAGAAAAACATGTTAATTATAAATTTGATCAAAGAAAAATAATAAACATGAATTAAATGAATAACAATTATAAAAACTGACCAGATAATCAAGTACATCCTCCAAGATATAAGGGATCCAAGTGTTTTATGTTAATTTTTACCAAACCGTCAAGGAATATATTATACAGGTATTAAACAGAATATATAGAAAAAGCTATTGAACTCATATTATCAGGTTGATATTACCTCAATCTCAATAACAAAATTTATATGGCATTTCGCCATGTGTCACATACTATTTTAAAAGTAAGTGGTAAAATGGGAATTCTTCTACACTGCTGGTAGAGAATGAGATTATACAACCATTTAGATATATCTAATAAAGATGAAGATAAACATATTCTTTGACCCATCAGTTTCTCGCTAAGAGATGCTCTTGTATTTGCGTCCTAAGAGATATGTACTAGAATGTTCACAGCAGCACTACATCAGTGAAGAGTTGGAAACAACCTAATATCTACCAGAAGAATGTACAGTTAATACTTCTAAACAAAATCCACATATATTAACATGGATACATCTCAAAAATATAATGTGGAATTTGGGCGGTAAGAGTAGAAGAGAGCGTTAATAAACCCAAAGTCAAAAGAGAGGTTCTGGAGGCAGGGAGTAGGATTTCAATCAACTATGTGTATTGAGCTGTGATTTTCTCAGTGATCAAATCTTGTGCGTGTGCATTTACACTTTATACAATATATATATTACACATCCCACTTTATACATATATAAAATTCATATAAATTTATGTGTATGACAATTATCTATTATAATTTCTTTCAACAAATGTGAATCCTCTGTGTTTTACAGCATTGTAACTCATTTATGTTGGCTCAAAATTTATTTAGTAGTAGATATAAATACTTATATAATTCTGTATTTGTAATTTTGTATATATCTACACACATGCAAACATACATATAAGGTGTAAAAGGTGAGAGGGAGGTAGGTACATGTTGATCCACTCTCACGCAATATATTTTTAAGCTGAGAACATAATCGCTTTCTTGATTTAAAAAAGTTACACTCGATAGGAAAAAAAAACTATATGTATCTGAAAGTTCAGGAATTCAAAATAGTACACGTAAAGCTTGTGTGTGGGTTAAAGATTTAAAATAAACCTTGTAGAACAAATGTCACTAATTAGTATTATTTTAATTTTAAAAATAAAGTTCTGAAATGTATTTCTTATAACCTTTTTAAATCAATACTAGAATAATCAAAATTAGACTTATTTAATTTTTTAGAAGTCTAATTTTTAATTTTAGAAATATAATAAGGAATTGGCATTTAATAAATATTTTATGACGGGTACATTAATGAAGAAATAAACTATTTAATATCTTATTATCATACTCACATTTTACTATTAAAAATATTAAATCTCCTGTAATAAACCACATTATTGACCACTTCCATTAAATTAATTTCTGGCTCTCTTTAATGTCAATGTTATCAGTGGTATGTGATTATCATGTCTTTACCCCATAGAATTGCTAGATTTCTCATAGAATTACCGACCTCAGGACTTCTTATAAGGAGAGATAGAAAACTCCTTATTGCTTGAATTACTTTTGATGGGCTTTTCTTATTTGCAAGGAAAAACACACCGACAAGAAAAAAAAGTTACTGATGGTAACAATTTCCTTTTTTTTCATTTAGGAGATAAGTTTTTACATTTGTAAGTTGGTTTTGTTTTATAAGAAAGTTAAGTTTCATTTATAAATATTGTCTGTTTTGTCTTTTACTGCTTCCAGAGGATGGTTAAAATGAGTTCTGAGTGCTTCTGGCTTTCTTGATTCTGAGAGTAGTTCCAGAATGGAGTTAAATGTTGACCTTCACAAAGCAACCTAGCATAGCTTTCAGTTACAGTGGTTAAAATAAACAGCAATGTTTAGCATGGACAAGGTTATTTTGAGGGGCTACATAACAATGAGTTGCTATCAGACTCATCATGTGGACCCAGGAAGATAAAACTGTTCTGGCTATGAGGTTTTATCTATTGCATACACTTGCACAAGGATTTATCTACTCAGGCAACTATGAATAAACTTACTTGCTTAGAACCAGAAAAAATATATATATATATAATTTTCTGCACTAAATTAGATTAAGCATGGATGTACTTAAATCAAATCAAGTTTAACAAAACTTTACATTGACCAATGAAGGAGAATAATAGTAATAAAATGATTTTTTTTTAAAGTACATTTAAGTATTCTGAGAGTTTTAAGCAAATATTTTTCTATCATTTCTCCTTTATTACTTTCATTATCTAGAGAAATATATATAAATTTATACATTTTAATTTTTTATTTATTTTTTATTTATTTTTTATTAATTCACATATTTACCCAAGGAATAGATTGAAATTGAAATTTTAACTACAAACTTGATTTTGGTAGGTGAGTATTCATGAATATGTTTTGAAAACCAACTTTCTATGGTTGCGTTTGTAGCAAAAAACCTTTATTATACAGCACATTGTGATCCAAAGTTCTCAAATCTATAGAGCCACTATTTTTTAGAAGCAAACAGATATTTAAATATATAAGTGCTATTCAGGACTGTGATTGCCAAAATATCTTTCTCCAAGAGAGTAAAGCAAATACAAGAAATGGTTTGAAATGTGCCAGAAGTAATATTCAGCCTATTGGATTTAGATTAAAAAAAAAAACCTATGTTTATGCTGTCATTTATTACTTTTGAGATTGTGGGCTTTAGTTTCTCATCTCCAAAAAGATGATAATATTAATGATAATAATAATAAAAACAATAATGGCGATTTGTTCCAAGGAATGGTCAAACCAAATGAGTTAATGTATGTGAGAATTTTTTTAAATGAAAAAGTTACAGATATCTTAAATTTTGAAGTGTTCTGAATTGTTATATGATGTACCATGTAAAATATTACCTATTTAAAGAAATAAAAACAGGTGGCTCATTTAACACTCATTCTGAGAAGAGTTCTGTTTATAGTTTTGATCTTGGGGATTTTTTTTAAAAATTGGGACTACCCAAAAAATTTTTCTGCAGCTATCATTTATTTTCAAGTTCTCAACCTATGCCGCAGGTTAATTTTCTTTTTTTTCTTTTTGGAGGGGGCATCCCACAAGACTATCTTTAGAGTTTTATAAGCATTGGAATTTAAATTTAAAAAATCTAGGATCTGTTTACAGCTGTCACATTAACTATGTGGCTTCGGGCAAATCACTGGAACCAATCCGATCTTGCACAAACCCAGAGTTTTGTGAATAATTAATGAAATAATGAATATAAAAGTGCTGTGTTGACTGCGAATATGCCTCTGGTCATCTTCATGAACATGAACAAATGGAATACTGTGTGCCTCAGTTTCATTATCTTTAGGATAAAGAAGTTGGACTAGATCACCTCTGAGATTCCTTCCAGGATTTACATTGAATCAATCCATAATTCACACTCAAAGAACTCTCTTATTTTTTTTAATTTTTTAAACACTTTCCAGAAATGTTAAAACATTAAATAAGTATTAGTTTTTGTTATTGTTAGAGCAGGAAGATAAAACTGGTGAAAAGTTAGCAATATCAGCGTCTGCCTTTTTTATTTTTATTTTTGCCACCCTGCTCCCGTTTTCTGTTCCTGAGCATCCAGGACTATGATGATAACATACCTTGGGAATACAGACACAGAGAATCACCAACATACTGAATTTTTTTTTCTGCTGTTTTTTTTTGCTTCTATTAAGTTCAACGTAAAGATCTTTGCATTTACTAAGAGACAAGACCTACCGAGCACTGCTGTACTAGGCACTAAACTTCAACTGGCACAAGATGGCCAATCCACGAAGAATCCCTGGCCTTTTTACAAAAAGGGTGGATCTGATTACACACTTTTGACTTTCCCCAAAGGATCTCTCGAAAAAAGAAAATGTAAGGGGCATTGGAGGTCTTTGCATTTCTTAATGTTTCATAGTCTCTAGCAACAAATGCACTTTATGAAACTTCCAAATTTTGAGTTGCTTATTTCAGGAAGGAAGGAAGGGAAAGATCTATGAGACATCAGAGAGGAGAAAAACATGATCATTCACCTGAGGAGTTATGAAAGGGTTTACTGAAGAAAATAAGGGATAGATGACAATGGAGAATGCAAGGCTGAGAAGAGTCCCTGATGAATTTGTTCTAGAAAAGATGCTCTGTCTCACACTTTCTGGGTCCCTCGTGTTCCTTGTTCATGTTCTTTCTTTGCATTCTCACTCCATGTCCTCCCGGACCCGGTCAGTTTGACCTTGAAGTTACCATCTCCCACCTCAGGAGGGTAAAGGCGAGTTTTTCCAAGCATTCCAAATTTAAGCACATTTTCCCACACAAACTTGGTTGTATTTGATAACCAAGTTACTGTAACTATTTTGGTACAATGTTATAGGTACATTGTGGATGAAGTACCTTTTCATGGGATAAACCTGGATCCTTAACCCACATAGATACATGTTTTCCATAAGAAAATGATATCTGTTACAAATTATTGCTTGGTCTCTACCTTGAGGAAGACTTGAAAATAAGTTTTTAAACATGCCCTTCTGCTTCTAGGAAAAGAGGCTCACATAAAAAATGAGGATCCAACCTAATCTTGGTTTGGTGCTTAATATCTCCCGAGTCTTAGGAGAATGTCTTTCGTTTGCTCAATAGCAAAGTGAAATGGAACATTCCCACAATGAGTTGAGAGTGATATGCCAAGTATCTTCTAATAATACTTATTTTTAATTCTGTACTCTGGCCATATTTAATTACTAGTTCCTCATAACAGCCAGGATGTCTCATATCACTGTCATTATATTCCCTCTGTATCTTTAGAGATTCAGCACAAAAATCATTTTCAGGAAAACCTTCCTAAACACTGTGTACATGCACACATAAACACATGTAACAGTCCCCCACTGAGCTTCCACCTGCCTTGTTCTTACCACTGTGACAGTACATATCTCACTGTATAAAATTTGGCTCTTTACTTGCCATCTCTCACTTTTCACTTTTTGAAAACAGGAGTCTTATTATTTGCTTTTGTATACTTGAACGTTTGCACACCTCCTAGCATGTGATAGGTAATGAACAAATATCTCTTTCATAAATGAATGAATGCATAAAAATAATAAATATTTTTCCTGCAAAAGAAAATCTGTCTTTTCACTCTCTGCACACTGAGTAATACCCTCCTAATTCATTGCTCAGCTTACCTCGGCCAAGCATACCCTGAGTTGGGTGATTAATCAGAGTTGCTCCATGTCCCACAACTCATTAGCAGTTGCCCTGCAGGGTGAAACCATGCTCCCCATGCCCCCCCCCACCCCACACACACTGTCATGCTGACAGAACTTGGGAGCTACGGGGTATGGGGAAGTGCCCAAAGCCCGCACCCTCCTTTCAGACTGTAGCTTGGCCCCTTAGGCGCAAAATGTTCTGAAGTCTGAGTCAGCCACCCCTGCCCATCCACATGCCTGGCTACTGTCCAAGACTCAGATAAGAAACCACCCAGGTGCTCAGCATCAGGAAGCCAACAACAAGGTAATCTGGGCCAAGAGAGACTAAATTAACTAAGTACAGAATAGAAAAGGAAGCAAGTCAAGAGTCAGGAGACCCGGCTGGATTTCTCCACAGATAAGCTGTACAACCTTTTGCAAGTCACTCCTCTCTGGCCCTAGTTTCATCATCTGGGAAGTAAGTGGGTTAAACGAAATGATCTCTAGGGTCTTGTCCAATTCTTAAGTTCTAGGATCTGAAATAAAGTGTAAGCAAGTATTTCCCACACCTGAAAGGATGACACTACTTGCCTGAAGCAACCCTATCCCCCGGGGAAGGTCTAGAAAGGCGAATTCAAGCTCACTACTAGTGATGGGTCAAAATGCACACAATAAACTGTCTTGGCCCTCATTCCATGTCTCGATTTTAAGAAAGCTTAGACTCACTGTGTCATCAAGCCCTGTCTATTAGCAGTGGGTAAAGCTGTACTAGTACCAAGCAAAGGCCATGGTCTGGGCTGCACGTACTACTACTAAAGCAATGCACTACTTCATCCTGCAAACCATGTGTGATTACAACATCTCTCCTGCACAGTCTACCTGCAAAGTCCCCACCAAGCACTGCATTTGTACTTTGTAGATAAGATGAGACAAAATACTGATTACTTTGGAATAGAGCAATAATAATTATATTAATAACAGCAAAACTTCTACCCAAAGCACCATCTTTTATTCAGTGTTTACTGCTTCCAAGACAAGTATCATATGATCCACGTCTTCATTCATTTTGTTCTTATAACTACTCTGTTAAGGCACTGTTTCTATCCTCACACTACAAAAGAAGAAAATTAAGTTTGTTGTTGATATAATTCAGACAAAATGTATAAACTGGCTGAGAAAGGTCAGATGATGATTATAATCCTTCACATTTGCATAACATTTTAAGGTCACAAAGAACACTTTGCAGCATCATTCTATCTGCTTTTAACTGCGATGTAGTGGCTGAGTGATGACTGTTTCTGCTTCAAGGAATGGAAACCTGAAGTGCTGAGTGATGACTGTTTCTGCTTCAAGGAATGGAAACCCGAGATGAGATCGCTCAGTCCCCAGTCCTGGGCCTTGCCATTAAACCACCAATATGTGCTGGGATTCCTCAGTGATAAAGAGGGGCCCCAGGACAGGGAGTTTCCTGGAAAACTGACCCGAGGTTGGACACAGGATATCAAACTGAATGTCCAGGGCTTACCTGAGATTGTAGATGAGATCAGGGTATGAACAGACGTGGCGATGGAAGGATAAACAATCTGTTCTGTTCATAGTAGCTTGGACCATATACAAATAATGCCAATAGTGCCCAGTCATATCTGTGCTTAACTCATTTTCAGCAACACAAAGTAAGATCCCAGAATGTGGTAAGAAGAGATATCATTCTGGGTGGTGATGTTTCTCTTGCCACAGGGGTTTTTGGTGCTTATTCAACCTGAAACTTCTAAAATAACTAATTATTATGTGCAATAGCAGGTGTTCACATTCAGTGCATTTCTTTGGCCTCTCCTTTTTCTGTTCTGTGGCAATTTCTTCTCTTTTACCTACTGTCAGGTTATTAGTCAGAAAGAGTGAATCATGTACAATATTTAGAAAGAAAATGTGTATCTGAATGCTTATGACAAGAAAAAATGACATCTCAGGTTCTGGGTAAAAAAGTAGGATTGCCAAACAAAATTGTTGGTGGTCATTCTTTCATATGATGAAAGTCAAAGCTTAGAAAATTCAGGGTTACTCTTATTTTGTCAAATCTTAATTCACGAAAGATGTATGAGTGAAATTCCCATTAAGAAAATAGGAGTCCTACTTATCTTATGTTTCGCCTCCTCTTAATTTAGTTCTATAAGTCTGTAATTAGAAGGGTGATCAAAGTCATCCTTTAGTAATGCTTATGTTCAGCTACTTGTGCCACAATTCTTTGAGTCAGCCTCTTTTATGCTATCCCTACATATTCAACGGTTTGCTCATTTCTATTGATTCTGCCTGCTGAATGTTCTCAAATTCACTTTTCTATCTCATTTCTATGTCTTTACATTTAGCCCACATCACATTTCCTGTAAACGATGGCAATAACCTTTTAGTCATCATCCAGACTCCATCTTTGAGCTGTATCACCAATGTACTACAAAGAGATTACCCCAATGTGAAAAATCTTCCATGGTTCTGTAATCTCAAGATAAAGTTCCAAATCCTTCACATTCTGCCCCCTGAGCCTCCCCGCCTGTCCATCTACCGCACATTTATGTCATATTGAATCTCTTGCAGTTCCCTGAACATGTTATGCTCTTTTAAGCATCATGTCTCTGATTATTGTGATCATTTATCCAGAATGTATTTCCCCTCCTTACCCTACTATTGATTTATCACGCTTCCTTCATAACTTTCTTCTCATTCCATATATCCCTGACTGATCCCTTCTCTAGGCTTCCACAATCCATTTATGCTTTGGCGATTTATACAATCTTCTCCATACTGATTTCACTGTACTTCCAGTTATTGACACATACATTTGTTTACTTACTAAGCTACAAATTCCTCAAATGTAATAGTTGTGTTTTATTTTTTCCTCTTCCTACAGGAAGGCTCAGCAAATATTAGAATAAATATTTAATGACACATTTTTTTCCAGTGCAAACAGGGAAGTTACTCTTATTTTTTTTTT
>NW_011888795.1:5433254-5436751 GCF_000151845.1 Pteropus vampyrus | reverse complement strand
ACATTATGTAAAATCAAAGCTGTTTACAAAAAGCTTATTTAAAAATTGATAGATTAACAGTTCATAGTACTAAATGAGAAGACTATAATATTTATTTTCTGGCTTTATACGATTTTAACTGTAACATTCTGGTTTGCGATTTAAAGCAAAATAGTTAAATATTTAAAACTGTTAATAAGAAAATATGTCTAAGTTTGCAATTTTAGAATTTTAGGGAGCATGGCAATCTACTGGGAAAGTTGTTTGTTTGTTTTTTTCTTTTTTCTTTTTTTTAATTCCAGGCAGGTTTTACAGTGCTCTTCATTATCTACCATTTGGTTGATACACATAATTGTTTTTTACATAGACTTTCATTGCTCGCTATGTTTTTTGGTTTGTTTCTAAAAAGACTTTATTTTTTCTTATTTTTATTTTGCAGGTACAGTTGACATTCAGTATTATTTTATATTAGTTTCAGTTGAAAGGCATAGTGGTTAGACATTTATATAATTTACAAAGTGATCCCCCTGATTAGTCTAGTACCTACCTGGCACTATAAATAGTTATCACAATATTATTCACTATATCCCTATGCTGTACTTTACATCTCTGACTATTTTGTAACTACCAATTTGTACTTCTTGATCCCTTCACTTTTTCACCCAGTTCCCCAACCTCTCCCCCATCTGGGAACCATCAGTTTTTTCTTTGTATCTATGAGTCTGTTTCTGTTTTGTTTGTTCATTTATTTTGTTCTTTAGATTCCACATATAAGTGAGGTAATATAGTTCTTGTCTTTCTCTGTCTGACTTATTTTATCTACCATAATACCATCTAAGTCTATGCATGTTGTTGCAAACAGTAAGATATCTTTTCTTTTTCTTTTGTTTTCTTTTTTTTTTTTACGGGCAAATAATATTTCATTGTATGTATGTATCATTTCATCTTTATCCAATCATCTATTGATGGACACTTAAGTTGCTTCCATATCTTGGCTATTGTAAATAGTGCTGCAGTGGACATAGGGGTGAATATATCTTTTTGAATTAGTGTTTTGGATTTCTTCAGATAAATACTCAGAAGTAGAATTGCTGGGTCATAAGTTGTTCTATTTTTAATATTTTGAGGAGCCTCCATACTGATTTTCATAGTGGCTGAACCAATTTGCAATCCCACCAACAGTGCCCAAGGGTTCCCTTCACCCTTGCCAACACTTGTTTGTTTATTTATTTATTATGGCTGTTCTGACACATGGAAAGTGATATCTCATTGTGGTTTTAATTTGCATTTTCCTGATGGTTATTGATGTTGAGCATATTTTCATATATCTAATGCCCATATGTATGTCTTCTTTCAAGAAATATCTATTCAGGTACTCTACTTATATTTTAATTAGATTGTGTGTGTGTGTGCGCGTGCATGCGTGCGTGTGTGTGTGTGTGTGTGTGTTGAGTTGTATGAATTTTTTTTAAAATTGTGAATATTAACCCCTTATCGAATACATCATTGGTCAATATCTTCTACCATTCAGTAGGTTGTCTTTTTGTTTCATTGATGGTTTCCTTACTGTGCAAAACCTTTTTAGTTTGATGTAGTTCCATTTGTTTTTGTTTGTTTGTTCGTTTATTTGTTTCCCTTGCCCAAGCAGATATATCAGAAAAAAATATTACTAAGAGTAATGTCAAACAGCTTACTGCCTATGTTTTCTTCTAGGAGATTTATGGTTTCAGGTCCTACATTTAAGTCTTTTAATCTGTTTGAGTTTACTCTTGTATATGGTGTAAGAAAGTGGTCCAGTTTCATTTTTTTTTTTTTGCATGTTATCTGTCCAGTTTTCCTAATACTATTTATTGAGTAGACTGTATTTACTCCTTTATATATTCTTTCCTCCTTTGTCATTGGTTAATTGACCACATAGGCCTGGATTTATTTCTGGGCTCTCTATTCTGTTCCATTGACCCATGTATCTGTTTTTATACCAATAACATGTTGTTTTGATGACTACAAACTTGCAGTATAGCATGATACCTCCAACTTTATTCATCTTTCTCAAGATTGCTGTGGCTATTTGAGGTTTTTTTGTGGTTCCATATAAATTTTAGGTTTATTTGTTCTAGTTCTGTAAAAAATCCCATTGGTATTTTGATAGGGATTGCACTGACTCTCTAGATTGTTGTGGATAGTATAGATATTTTAACAATGTTAATTCTTCATATTCATGAGCATGGTATATACTTCCATTTATTTGTATCTTCTTCAATGTTTTATAATTTTTTGAGTAAGATCTTTCACCTCCTTGGTTAATGTATTCCAGGCATTTTATTTATTTATTCTGATGCCATTATAAATGAAATTATTTAATTAACTTCTCTTTTTGAGAGTTTGCTATTGGTGTATAACATTGCAACCAATTTCTGAATATTAATTTTGTATCCCACTGCTTTACTGAATTCATTTATCAGTTCTAATATTTTTTTGGTAGGAATCTTTGAAGTTCTCTCTATCTTATAACATATCATCTGCAAATGATGAAAGTTTTACTTCATTTTAAGTAGGATGCCATTTATTTCTTATTTATTTGTTTGTTTTCTTGGCTGATTGCTGTGCTTAGGATTTCCTTATTAGGCTCTTAATGTTAACAATTTTGGCATCTATGAATAATAATAATTTACTTATTTTTTAATCTTTTTTTGCAATAAGGAAGACTTTATTCAAGGCTATTACAATAGGGCAAAGAGAGCAAACACAGTCTGAACTCAACTCTGCTGAAATAAAAGATGGTAGAGATTCTAAGAGCTGGAATAAGAGGGAGATCTTAGGTTTTTGTTATTTTTCAATCTTTATTCCTTCTCTCTTTTTCTTGTTTTATTGTACTTGTTAAGACTCTCACTAAAAATTTGAAGACAAGTGTTGAGGAGACATACTCTTGCCTTGGTCCCACTCTTAGAAAGAAAGCATTCAGTCCTTCATAATTAAGAATAATGTTAACTCTGGGTTATTTCATAGATACCTACAGACAGATTGAAGAAGTTTCTTTAAGTTTTATCATAAATGCTTTTTAGCATATATTGAGATCATTGTAAAAGTTATCTCCTTTGTCCTATTTATATGTTAAATTATGTTGATTCACTTTTTATTATCCCAGACTTATTCCTGGGTTAAAAATCACTTAGTCATGATGTATTTTCTTTTTAAACTATTGTTGGATTTAATTTGCTAGTATTTTGTTAAAGATTTTTTTATCTTTGGTAGTAAGTTATATTGGTCAAATTTTATTTTTTTATAATATCTTTGCCAGGTTTTGGTATTAGGATTACACTGATCTCATAAAATAATTTTAAAAGTGTTTCCTCCTTCCCTATATTCTCCAGAATTGATATTATTTCTTTATTAGTTTTTTGTTGGAAGTTATCATGAAGCCTTCTGTGACCAGACTTCTCTTTGTGGAAAGGTTTTTGGTCAATAATTCAATTTTCTTACAGGTATATGAGCATTCAGATTTATGATTTCTTCTATGT
>NW_011888795.1:5413959-5430149 GCF_000151845.1 Pteropus vampyrus | reverse complement strand
AAATTTACACCTAATGAAAGGTGATATTATTGTTACAATTTTATTTTTGAGACTGGAGAGACTCAGTAAGGTTAAATGATAGACCAAATTCACACAGCAAAATATATTTTGAGAAATAAAATGTAAAATGGAAAATAATTGGCCACATAGATTCCTCCCTGCTCTGCAAACTCTCTGCTGTGGTGTCATATTAAAAACATTTGTTATAATGTTTTAGCTTCATGCTGATGAAGGCATTTTCATATATATACATATATATGTATATGTATACACACACACACATACACACACGCACATCCCCTTTTCTTAATCGTGGGCTACAACTCTTAATAGTCTCAAGAACTGAGATTATAGTGTTTGAACTTGTTCTTGAGCTTCACTGTTGGCATTTTCACATGTTCTATTACTATGCTTTCACCAGGATAGTGATGCTGAGAGTTTTGTGTTTTGTCTTTAAATCTGTTTACATGGATTTTAAATGGGCGAGGTTTAATTTTTAAAAAGGTTTTGTAAAAATATTCTAGCATTAAGTTATGTTAACTATTATTAAATCGAACATGACTGGTTTGGGAACCTATTTCAGGTGTGTCTATGATAAAGACAGTTCTCACTGTATTTCATTTGTTCTGTGTGTTTAGTATTTTTGTGTCCATGTGATTGGAGTTGTTTAGGTAAAACTCCTTTGTTATCTCTGAATCACTCTTGCATTTGTTTATTTTTATCTTTTCAATTTGCTTAAGTAAAGAAGGTGATCAGAAAATGATTTCTTTCTTCTTTATTTTAGAAATAGGTTGAAACTCTGGTAAAGCAACCAGTATTTTTCTCTTAATTAAACATCTGGACAAATAAAAACAAATTCAAAAGAAGTAGACTCGTGAGGATGCAATAAAGCGAGTTTTAGAAAGCATCACAAATTTAAAAATTAGTTTATGTAGATAAAGAATCTATTGACAAGAAGTTTGGGGCAGTCAGATCTGTCTCTTGTCATCTATATTTTGTTAGTATAGAGTGAGTTTAAAAAGTTAAATAAAGCAACTTAGAGTGCATCTGATCATTGATACAAGATACAGTGTAAAGGCAGAGAAGGAGTCTGAATTATCTCCAGGTTTGAGGTTTATGTTCTCCAACTCTTCAGTCACAAATGGGACAGAGAGTATAATGTGACCCAGTTTAAATACCTGAATTTTGGGATTCTAAATCTAGTTCTGTAAAGAACTAGCTCTGTAACCTTGGGAAAGTAATTCCCCCTTTGTAAAGCTCAGTTTTGTGTGTGTGTGAAAAAGTAGGTATTAGACATTTAATCTATCTTTTCTATCTTACCCCCTTTCAATGGACAAGTAGTCTGATTGGCTTAACTGTTCAAACTAAAATGTCAGAAAATTCCATTTGTAAATGTTTCAATGCTTCTAATTTAAGACATACTTTTTGAAAGTGAATAATAAATGTTCAAAAGTACTGTGGTTTATCTTTGCCTGTTAAGAGATAGTCCAGCCTTCGAAATAGCATATGATTAAATGCTATTTAAACATCTAACTAGCATCTTTTATCTACAAATTCATATGATAATCCACAACTATAAATAAAAAATACATATAGCATCATACTACATACCATGGCTATGAATTATTGAGTACCTAGAGCATGCCAAGAACTTAGATATTTCACATAATGTGATTATAACAAATTTACAAAGTGTAACGTTACTCTCACAGATAACTTTTAAAGATGTTTAACAGTCGTCAAGATCACACATTTTAGTAAATGACATAATTTATTAATTTCATATTTTATTATTTTTAAAAATCCTTTTCAGATATAAATTAAAATATAAATGTTTAATGACTAACATTAAAGTCTGTATTTTCTTCTGTAAATTAAATTGATAAGAATATGAGTTGAAAACCCCATTCTTTCCCCCAATAACTTACACTGTCATATTGAGCAAGGCACTTCTTTTCTCTGGAACTTGGTTATTCCCACTGTAAATGGAAGAATGTGATCTCTAATTGTCTCCATAATCTTAAAATAATAAACTACTAATGCACTTCTCTGAGCTCATATTTCTTTTTTCAGTCTCCATGAATATATAAGTTATGATGAGATCATATTTTTGAAGCTTTACCATGTGATTTTTTACTCCCAATGTTTTCTCTTTGACTGCTCCATTCATCCAGGTAGGCATTCTTTGTATTGCCTCAAAGAAGAAATGACATAGCAGATAGAAAAGAAACTTAAAGTTAACCCTTGGCTTTTGAGTTTTGAAAATCTTAATTTCAGGGGGGCTGGGTAAGATTCACATGCTTCAAATCAGATTAGAGAGACGATGGGATAGGACGGGGAAGAGTCTGGAGTCCCATCATGGGATTAGAACAATTCCTTAAATGGTAAAGAAAAAGAGAAATTTTGTTGATGTGTAAGGAGAGAGCACAGTAGATCTTGAGAAGACAGAAATTAATCTTGAGAGGTGCAGGGAGTAGTAGCACCAGCAGTTTAAGACCTCCAAATTCACTGGCACACACACTCAGTCGAGATAGAGCTTTTGCCGGCTGGGGCCTAGGAACTACATGGGAGTAGAATCAGAGCCACAGCCACTCACAAAATTTTCCTTAAAATGAGGAATGTTCATGGCCTGGGTTGAGTTTTGTTAGCTGTCTTTTTTGTTGGTATCTATCTAACAAGACAGTGGCTAAGAAGTTGCCCCACTGGCTGTCCAATAGAAGTATTATCTCGTCCTAATACTTTGCTCAGTCCTCATCTGACTTGTTCCATGTACAGGCACTCATTTCAATGTGCCAGAAAATATATAAGCACTCTAGGTGGAGAGTTAGGTCAGGGCAACTAGAGGCAAAAGAAACAGTGTGGAAGACAAAGTTTCTTTCCTCCCTAGCCAAACACTCCCATGTTTGTATAGATGGGTAGGACTGAACACAACCAGCTCTTCATCTCCTCCACAAACCAGTTCAGTAATAAAACACACCTTGTCAAAAATAAGTCTTGCTTGTTAAACTAGAATATATTAAGAATCTCAAATAAGGGAGATCCCCCTAAAGAATAAAACATATCACAAGTCTATTCCTCCATGAAGAAAAATCATTTTGGATGGTGAGGAAACACCCAGCACACTGTTGCTACCCTGGTACTCACTACACCCAAGTTGAAGTTATTTTTCATACTTTTAATTAAGCTTGATGGCATCTCAAAACCCTGAAGTTTACTTTCCCCCAGGATTAATTCACTTCTACCTCTACCCAGGACAATATGGGGTAAAAGGTAAGGTTTATTAAGTCTTATTTCTAAAGGAATATGGATTGGATGGAAATAGGGGCCTAAAATTCATCATTCGACCTTGATTTTAAAAGGGGCATCTCTGGGTAGTTAGGTCTCATGATTTTGCCCAAGCACATTTATTAAACAGCTTTTGATCACTTAAGTGTGTGCCTCTGTGTGTTATTGTTGTTTCTTATTCTTTTTTTTTTCATAAAATATCCCATGATGCATTATTCCTAAATAGCATATGTTAATAGCTTGTCATCTCAAGTAAACATAAATATATGTAATTTCAAACACCAAGCATAACAAGCACCAACAAATATCAGAGAACTTAACTATAGTCATAGTACTTATTTAATGTATAAGTTCTACTGGTAATGAGTACATACTGCATCCTGGAAGGAGTAAGATGAGATCTTTGCAAAAGAGAAAACTTTGTGTTTTTAACAACATTCTGGGATCAGAATGTTGACAGCAAAAGATATTTGGATGTCAGCTCCTGGTATAATCTATTGTCTATACAGTGCCTTTTCATCCAAAGTCCCTGTCCAAAGTGGCTAGTTGAGGTTAGAACTTTGGCAATAACCCATGTTAACTTTTATTTTCCAATGAAGAAATATTACCATTATGTGCTTGCTTCAGTAACCTGTAAACAAGAGCTCTCTGCCTTCATCCTAATTCCTATCTACTGCTCCATTATTCATCAAACATTTATTGAATATCTATTACAGTTCTGTGCAAGAATTGGGACTAGTGCTGTGAAATTCTGAGATAAATAAGACATGGTCTCTGTGCTCAACTTACTCTGGGCCTGTGGGGGAGTCAGGGACTCTGAATCATGTGATGCAGAATATCCAACCAAATTAGTGACTTTATGAACTTGATATTTTTCCTTGTAATACTGGATATTTCTAATAGTGAAATCTTCCATTCAAAGATAAACATTGGCTAATTTTATTCAAAAAATCTTACGATGACCTAGCATGTGCCAAATATTATGCTGAGTGTGGGAGATACAGGCAAAATTATACAAACTGGGCCTTTAAATGATCTAACAGTCCAATAGCTAAGAAAAATCACTAATAATGTGCCATAGTCTAGGTATAATGTCCAGAGAAGATTCCTAAGTGTGTTTTGAATAATCATAACATTTTTGAAACATCTGAAAAAGTCTAAGACTATTTGAATAGACAAAAATTAATCTACATTTATTTACATATGTGATCTCTGGTCTGTTTGGGAAAAATAAAAGTAGTAAGTATGGCATGGTACAAAACACACCGTCCTTGGAATCTTGAGATCTGGTTTCTAGTCCTACCCTCTCTGTGTGATTTTAGGAACTCTTTTACCCAGTCAAGGCCTTTGTCTTCTGTGCTGTAAAATCGAGAAGCTTAACAGATTAAGATCTAAAGTCTAGATCCATCTAATGACTACAATTGTGCTGAAATTGCAGACTTGACTTCTTCAATTGTCCAACTGCAAAGTCAATGATGAAAAAACTGATGATGGTGGTTTAAAATGACAGGGCCAGCTGTATTAAGAGCTTCTTAAAATGAACTGAGAAATGGAACTTAGAAACCAGAGGGACTTCCCAGTGAGCTGGTGAAAATCCCGTCTTCCCCAGAGCCAGTTTCTAACTTCCATTTTAGATATAATAGTTTTAATAAAAAGTGGGCTCCTGAAATGAACCTGCTTGTGATGACAAATACTTTCTTTAAGGTTCAGGACATTCTAATCCCTTGACCTGAATTTGTACTGAATAGAGGGATTAGGGTATTTGATGTGAAAGGTGAGATGTCCTGAGGTTAGAGTCTGGAGTTGATATCACTGATTTGGACTCTTATGAGACCTCAAGCAAGTTCTGTGCCAATACAGAGATTTCCTTCTTATTTTGTTCGCAATCACAGCGATACTTATCACAAGCAAAATAAGGAGAAAACAAAATAGCTATTTGTTTGCCAAATATTTTCCCTTGAACTGCATGGAATTATTACAGAACGGATTGTGTCATTTCTACCAGGGTTTTAGGGTAAACTCATAGTTCTAGAAGGTGGATTGCCTTCTCACTGCCTACTTTACCTCTCAAACTATTTATTTGGAGTTAATCTTGGCTAACTATTATTATTATTAATTTTGCCTATAATTGTATGTTATTGGGTTGAAAATTTATATTCCTAATATTTTTATTTCCTTAGTATAAAAAAATACTCAAAGCTGTTTCAACCGGAATGACCTGTGGGCAACATACACAGAATGAATGGAAGAGGATTTTTTTTCTTGTATATTTGCACTGGAGATTATCCGATCATATGTTTATATAAGACTTTGATTTATCATTGGTCTAGTATATTGTATTAATGGGAAAAATTCCTGAGTGTTTGGTTCTCAGACACACTCAGAAAAATTTCTCCTGAGTGTTAGTTCTCTCAACGCAAAGTGTATTACATGATGAACTTTGCTTCTCCTATAGAGCGATGGTAAGAGACTTTTTCTTGAACTATTGAAGGACTAATATAGCACCTTTTTTAATTTTTATCTTTCTAGCCAAATATCCTTTCTCGTGTGCCACAAGAGACTGTATTATGAAAGGTTTTAGTCACTAGAGGGAGATGTAAACACAAAGTCCCTGTACTAAATTGGAGTTCATGAGGCAGATGGAAAGGCAAAGAAGCCAGGAAATGACATGGACTTATATCCTGCCAGAAATCTCAGTGGTAAGAGATCACCAATGGGTATCTTACGTTAAGCTCACTCTCTGGTATTCTGATGGCTGCTTACCAGAAAACAGCTCATCCATCCAAACCTGCAAGGACATCTCTACTGAAAATTGGCAGTCTTAAGGGACTACAATTTCCATCTGTGTTTAAATAAACACTGGTTAGTATTAGATATCATAGGTTGTTGAAAGACTGTACTATATAATAAGATCATGAAATATAAATATTTAAAAGAATATTTATGGACTCCATCAATACATTTTTATTTTAAGAATCTGAGTCTAGAATGTCAGAGGAGGTAGGAAACTTTTAAGTCGTCTAGTTTCTTTCCCTCGATTTGCAGAGTAAGAGATTGTCTTAGAAGAAATTTGTCCAAAGACACTATTTATTGAACTAGAATATAGGTCTCTTTATTCCTAATTCAGCATTCATTTCACCACCTCCTTTCCACATTTCTTGAGCACCTATTCGTTACTGGGTCCAATTAGTAATACAAAGATGAATGAGATCTGTCTCTGATCTAAAGGGACATATAATTTAGTAAAAGAGGCAGAGATATAAATAATAATTGCTAGGACGATTATGTAAGTTTCTAAAATGGAGAGACATATAGACTATGTGAAAACAAAATTTCTGATTAGCATACTTGTTTTAGGTTGCATGTATCCCAAATTCATACTGTAAAGGGAAATTTTCATGCATGTTCTTTCTCTAAACCCTGCATCTCTGGATTCTCCAAAGTCAACACTTCTTTTTGTTATTGCTATAGATTTTTTCAAATATTAAGTACTATTCAATAAAAACTTGTATAAAATATAGGTAATATGTCATTTAACTTATATAACAAAAAGACTTCTATACAGAAACAAAACTAGAATTAAATAGAATAAATGTAACAGAACTTGATTTCTGAGGGCTAAAATTATGGATGTTTTTTACTCTATGTCCCTTTAAAAATGGTATTAAATATAGAAGTAATAAATAAATATGTTTTATAAACATTCAAATATGAAATGCAGAATTTTTAAAAATTTAGAAAAAACAGAAGATATTAGTGATATAGAAATTAGAAATGATATTATAAACCCCCAAAAGCACAAACCATAAAAAATAATATTAATAATTTTGACTATATAACACTTTAAAACCTCATTTTTTAAAATCGAGATATAATTGAAATACAATATATTAGTTTTAGGTGTCCAGCAAAATGATTCGACACATATATATACTACAAATGATCACCACAATAGGTCTAATCACTATCACCATAAAAAAATTACAAAAGTTTTTTTTCTTGTAATGAGAACTTTTAAGATCTACTTTCTCAAAAACCTTTAAATATGCATTATAATATCATTGATTATATTCACCATGCTGCGCACTATATCCCCATGACCTATTCATTTCACATTTGAAAGTTCGTACCTCCCAACACCCTTTACCCATTTTGCTCAGTCCCCTAATAACCACTGTATTCCCCATGTCCATGAGGTTTGTTGTTGTTGCTGTTGTTGTTGTTCATTTGTTTTGTTTTTTTGAGTTCCTACACATACGTGAGCTCATACGGTATTTGTCTTTCTCTGTCTGACTTATTTCACTTAGTATAATACCTTTTTTATGACAAGAGACTGAGAATTTAAGACTGAGAATTTTATGACAAGAGACTGAGAATTTAAGTAAGAAACTGAAAAGAAGAGTTTTGCAACTCAAATGAATAATAATGAATGATAAAAAATATGTGTACAGAATTTATGAAGAACTCCTAAAATTAATGAGAAAATGTCAAATAACCCAACAGCATTGTAAATAGATGTTAAACATGGGAATTTTGAAGAAAGGGAAATCAGAGAGGCCAATAAATATATAAAATCCTTCTAGCAATCAAAGAATATTAAAATCACAAGCATCAGACTAGCAAATTAAAAACTTGGAACATATTAAAGATTGATGAGGATGTGGGAAAAGGAATTTCACATACTTCTAGTGGGAGAGTAGATTGGCAAAACCACTTAAGAGCACAATTTGACATTATTAAGTAAATTTGAAAATGACATACACTATAACTGAGAAATCCATTTCTAGAAGTATTTCCTGCAGAAACTCTCACATATCTAGATGAAGAGATATGTTTAAGAATAATCATTATGACAGAATTTGTAAGACTAAAGTTGGGATAATTTAAACATTCATAATAGGAGAATAGATATATAAACAGTGAAATTATAGGCAGTAATTAAAATAAATGAACTTAATCTTCATATATCAAGGTAAATAAATATCAGAAACATAATGTAAAGGTAAATATATACATAATTGGAAATATACAATACAGCACCATTTAAAAAAAATTAGAATAATTGGTACAAGGTACTATTTGTAAATGCTCATTTATCTATTAAACTTATAAAGCATATGATAGGATGGATATATATTACTAGCAGAACAGACATGATCTTTGGGGAGAAATAAAAGGAGTAGAATTTTAGGAGGATATAGGATAAATTTGTACCATAAAATTTTTATTTCTCAGTATTTTTATGGTTTTAAAAACATGTTTTAGTTCTTAAAGAATGATTATACTTTTTGTCTCCCAAATATGTTTTTTTCCAGTTATATTGAAAAATAATTGACATAAAGCACTGTATAAGTTTAAGGCATGCAGCATGATGGTTTGATTTACATATATTGTGAAATAATTACCACAATGGATTTAGCTAACATCTATCTTCTCATATAGAGGCAATAAAAAGAAAAGAATGAAAAAACAAAATAAAGGAAAAAAATATTTTCTTTTTGTGAAGAGAATTCTTAGGATCTACTCTCTTAATGACTTTCTATTTATCATACAACAGTGTTAGCTATAATCGCGTTATACATTATATCCCCAATACTAACTTATCTTATGACTAGAAATTTGTACCTTTTGACCAGTTTGCTCCAATTCTCTCTTTTTCCTACCCCATCTCTGATCTTTTCCTATGAGTTTTTCTTTAAGATTTTAAAGCTTTTTTTAAATAAGATTTCACATATAATTGAGATCATACAGTATTTGTCTTCCTCTAATATATTTTTCTTAACATAAAGCCTGCAATGTCCATCCATGTTGTCTCAAAATTAGGATTTCTTCATTTTTTATGGCTGAATAATATTCCATAACATACACACACACACACACACACACACACACACACACACACACCCCACAACTTCTTTATCCATTCACTCATTAATGGACATTTAGGTTGTTTCCATGATTGGCTATTGTAAATGTTGCTATGAACATGGGTTGCAGATGCCTTTTTGAGTCACCTTGGGATACATCCCCAGAAGTGGAATTGTTGGATCATATAGTAGTTGTATTTTTAATTTTTTGAGGATCCTCCAAACTGTTTTCCATAGTTACTGCACCAATTAACAGTCCTACCAACAGGGCACAAGAGTTCCCTTTTCTCCACATGCATGCCAGCATTTGTTACTTCTTGTCTACAAAAATATTTTTTCATTTTTTAAAATTCTGAAGCCAATATGGCAAAAAAAATCATATAAATCCCGGTGGTAATTATATGCATATCTGTTAATTATTTTTGATATTTTGCTGCATTTTAAATATTACATGACACAAATTAAACATTGAAAATCTATCTCTATTTTGTAGCAACACTAAAATAACAACTTCTCAAGATATAGAATTCTATGTGAATGTTAAAATAATATTCCCCCACAACTTTAAAGTTATAATTATTATTTATTTGATACTTTGCTCTATTTTCTTTTTCTGAAACTTCCTTGGATACCACACTTTCCAATTGTTTTGCTACATCATTTGTATTTTCTTTCATATTTTCTATCTCTATTTCTTTGAAATTTTTTTCTCAAACTATTCTTCCAATCCTTTTATTAAGCTTTGATTCCCATGAATTTATTTTTAATCTCCAACAAGATTTTTAAAATTTGATTGCTAATTTATTTTTTTGCCTTCATTCTATTTCATACATGAAATATCTTCTCAAATCTCTCTGACGATATAGTTGCAATGTAAAATCATACCTATTTCCTGTGTTAGTCTTGTGTCTTTGGGGTTAATTGTCCTTTATTCACCTTTGTCTTTTATTCGATGGTGTTTCCCACAGGTCTTGTGCAATTTTATTTCATTCATAGATAACTATGAAAAATTCAGTTAGGATTCTATTGGTTATTCAGGTGTGTTGAATTATCTTGCTTTTGTGAATCTGGGCTCTTTTCCTGCTCAGCTTCTCTCTGAATGGAAGGCTGAAAAAAAGTTCAGTGCACTTGACAAAGTATATAAATTGCTAATCTTTACATTCAGGTTGTCAACCAGAAGTGAGCCATTTAGCTAAGAATTTTCAAAAGCAAGAAAAAATAGAACCGACTCTGGGTTAACGAGTTAATTAGAGGCCTTAGCCATTTTAGGTATTCATTTCCTTAGGGGAATTGCTCCCAATTTTTGGCTGAAATTCACACTCAAAGTAGTTGATAAGGGAGTTCTAATCTCTGAATCTTCTGACCTTGAACTTTCTAACTTCTTCCAGGAAAACTGTCTTGGAAGTGGTCAGAGGCTTTGTCTGCTTTGATCCATCCATTTCTAAGACTCAGTACTTTAGAAACATGTCAAAATCTCTCATACTTCTGCATTCTTCTTACTATTTTGAGTTTGTCATTAAAAAAAAAAAAATTATATGCTGTAAATTCAACAGAATCTCCAGAGAAAGAAAAATAGATGTGTTTTGGTGACAAACAGAAAGTTGACTGAAACTAAAAGAGGCTTTCAGGATCCTTTGTTATAGTGATGTTTGTGACATATGTGAATGTGTATTTATTAAACAAAAATTTTGGCTTAATGAATACTCTCCAGTACATTGACAGGCTTCATATAATGGAAAACTCTTCCACACTATAAAAATCATTTCTGTAAATAAGAAATTCCTAAATGCAATGTGGTATCTGAATTGAATCTTGAAACAGAGCAAGGATATTAGTGTAAAAACTAGAGAAATCCAAATAAAGTTTGAAGTGTAGTTGATAGTAATGTATTAATGTCGGTTTCTTAGTTTTGACAAATATGTGAGACATTAACATTAGGAGAAACTGGGTGAGAGGTATATGGCAACTCTATTTTTGCAACTTCTCTTTAAATCCAAAATTACTTCACAATAAAATTTACTACACCCGTACACAAACACACACACTCACAGAGTTCTGTTCTCTTTGTTTTATTACTTGGCCCTGGCCATTTTATTAGCAAGACTTCAACTTCTTTGACAAATATTTACGAAGCACTTACTATGTGCCAGACATGGTGATAGATACTTTGAAGATATAAAGAATAAGATGTTTTGATTTACATTCAGAAATAGTCACATTTTAAAAAAGACATGAATGTCTTTTTAAATTTCCAATGCTAAGTTGGTAGACTCGCCTTTGTAGAATGAAGTATATCAAAGAGCCCATCTTCTAGGTGAAAATTAAAAGTTATGTCTGACCTTTGAAATTTTAACTATCTGAACAGTTTGTTGCCCATAGAAGATACACACAAAAGATGAAAATGGTGATGTATCTATTAGGGTAAGAATAGTCTGTGATACTACTTGGTGCCCAGCACAATGTTGTAGATGTAGTAGGTCTTTGAAGATGTTGAGTAAAAAATAAGTTTATTTATTCAATAATTATGTATTATATACGTACTATGTGCTAGGCATAGTTTTTACATTTGAAGAAGATATCTGTGTGTTAAACGTAAAAGGTGATCCACCCAGGTAAACGTTGAGCATAAATGGCTGGCAAATGTAGTGGTGTGGAAAATGTCTGGGATCTAGAGTCAGTAATCTCAGGTTTTGAAAGTGACTCTATCACTTACTATCTATACCTCAGAACTGTCTTGTGTCAAGTGGGATTTATAATACTCTCTTCAAAGATTTTAAATAAAATAATTCTGCCTTAAAGCATTTTTGAAATTAGAAAATGCTTATCAAAGTAGACATTTTAATATGCATAGATCCAAAATAAAGTAAATCCAACTTGTCCTCATTTATTCTCTTTAACAATTTTGTCTCAGAAAAAAGGAAACATTAATAAACACCTTTAAATCAAAATTTTAAATATCTTCAACAAACTTGTAGGCAATTTTTAAATTTTTCTAGCACTGTCCAGAACAATGAGTCTACAAAAGTTCAATTTTATATTTTAAGAGATGTATTGACAACTAATGACTTCATTTTAAGGTAAAAGCAGTTTTTGTTATTTTAATTGTGAACAATATCTGTCATATATCAGCTTTATACCTATTCTTCTTTATGTTTTAGAGTACACTTTACACTGACACATAACACCAAAGTGTGATGGCCTTTGATAGCTCCTCTCTCATAAAGGATTTGGAAGCAAATTAGTCGACAGCTTCTTCTAGCTCAGAAGGTACAATGTTGAAAAATTTACACTCAGTTCTTTTTAGTGAAGTCAGTATTCCGGGGTAGGTCATTTCTGAGTGACTCAGTGCCTTCCTTTCCTTGAACAAGTCATTCAACCCTTTATAAGTTGTGTTTCTTCCCTGTATATTGATTAGGAGCCTGAAACATGATAAAGTAAGACAGTTTAAAAGTCATTTAATAAATATTTGTTGAAAACTTTCTGGGTTCAAGGTCTCCAAATAAATATTTATCTAATGCTTCATAATGCAATGTAGCAAACATTATCTCAATAAATTCTCAGAAAAATTCTGAATTTGTGATGCCAATAGGTGCACATTATCAGCATTTCATAGAAGTGGAAACTGATGTCACTATCTCATATATTTTACGTCATAAACCCAACATTTAAAGTCAAAACTCTTGAGGGCAAATCCCAATGTCCCTTAACTACACCACACTGATATTTCCCAAGATAGTTGCTATGAGTGTGTGGAGATAATGAAACACAGATCCTACACTCAAAATGTTTATAGTTTCCAGGAGATAAGCTTGTTAACTAAACTATGCTCACATAAAGTAGAAATTAAAAGTTATAGGAAGTCAAGTTTAATAAAAAAAATATAAAGAACAATCAAAATAGGGAGGGAAAATAACAGTGAGATATAGCAAGAAATAATTTGAGCTTTGAAGACAAGATAGATTTTTTAGAGGAGGAGAATATTTTGTCCCATTTTTGTGCATTTTATTTTTTTAATTAAAATGAGATTATACATAGAAAGACTATATACATTATATAGCTTAAAGAATAACAATATAATTAATTGTTACTCATGTATCCATTATAGTCCCAATATCTTTGCAATTTCCCCAGTACTCTTTGCCTATTAAATAATCTTGTTCCCCAACTCTCAGAGGTAACCACTATACTGAATTTGAATTAATTTTTTAAATTTTCTGTCTTCTTTTGTAGTCAATCATGGATATATGTGTCCTCAATAACATATTGTTTAGTTTTGACTCTTGACCTTTTTATAGATGAAACCATATTATACATGGTCTTCTATAACCTATTTCCTATTCAATGTTATGTTTTTGAATTTCATTAATATTGATCCAAGCAGCTGTAATTTATTCACATGTTTGTTTAGATCATTTCTGTTTTTTTTTTCATTTCTATTACAAATAATGCTACTATGAACATGCTTGTGTGCGAGTGCTAGTCGCACATATGCAATATTTGCATATATTTAAGAACTTTGTCTAGTGTGAAAATGCCAGGTCCTGAAAAATGCAATCATGTCTTTAAGTGTAACAAGTAATCAAACTGCTTTTCCAAAATGGATTTCCAGTTTATCCTCCCACCAGTATTGTATGACAGTGTTCGTTACATCATATCCTTGAAAGCAGAGGCCGTCTAATTCATTTATGTGTCTTAAGTCCATAGCACATTTGGCACATGGTGGCTACACTGTAATATTAATTTAGTCAGATGAATGAGAGAGGAGCTTAGATGCTAAAGCAAATTTAGAGGAAGAGGATGCAGATTCTTTTAGGAATTATTATAAAACACGCATTTTTTTTCTTCCGATGGGAGGAGATAGATAACCTTATTGCTAAAGAATGCATTCAGGGGCCAAATTAGGTTTTTTGCACTTAACATGATAAGCGCTGAGTCAATTTCCAGCTTATGCTCTGACTCTTGCTAACATCACTCTCTTCTCCTGGCTTGGACAGCATTCTCCCGTTCTCTTTTATCTAGATAAGTTAGTACGTAAGGATTGCATATTCATAAGAAATGAATAAGAAACTAAAGTCAAGAATAATTTTTTAAAAAAAATTTATCTAAAATTGCTCCATTATGAAATAACCGCTATTAGCATTGTATGAATGCACCCAAATTTGTTTAATCGTTACGAAGTCGTTTTTATGTTATTGACGACAATATTAGAGAAGTGCGCTTTGGGAGTGTGCTTATTCACACAGAATACATATGTAATGACACATCCTCTTTGATTTTAAAAGTAATCGGGCATTCAAGGCAGCAGCATGGACTTTGAGAACATCAGAGCAAGGAGAGACTTTATAGAACATTTAAATAATTTCCTCATTTTCTATAAGAAGAAACAGAGCTAGGAATATGAATCTCAACTCCGATGATTGCATTCACTTCCTCTGAAATTTCAGATTGCTTTTAAGGAGTTGAAAGATCAAAGTACTTAGCTAAACATGCAAGGACTTCTTAGTGTAGTGTTTGTTCCAGAATACCTGATTCTGAGTCAATAAAAAATGTTTACTACTCACTACATGCCAACTTCTGTCAGAAACCTTTTTTATTTAAGCCTAATAACAGCAGTGATGTAGTTATTTATTGCTACCACCAAATATCACTTGATTTTACAAATGAGGAAATAGGCTGAATATTTGGCAATTCTGCCAAAGTCTCAAGAATAAATCACCATGGTGCCTAGATAAGTGAAGTGCCCTGATCCCCAGGATGCCATATTGAGATAATTCTATTTTAGGGAGTATCAATCACATATCACTTTGTATTTCATTGAACCAAAGTCAAGTGACACCTAAAGTTTCCACCTGGCATTATTCTTACTCATTAAGTTTGTCTCTTCTCCTTAGTCACTCACTGATGGATTTGATTTCCTACCTTTAGCCTGACAAATGGCTGTGACACATTGAAGCAAAGAAAGATGGGGGCAAAGGTGGATAGGCCATGTGAGTGGGGTTGGGAGAATGATAAGTAGACAACTGGGCGCTGTTTTTTCTCTGATAATACTGTCTAGTAAAGATACAAGATGCTATCCCTCTCTCGTTGCTGTGGACTCTTTGCTTTGTAACTCAGAAGTGTTTATCATGACAAGCTGTGAGCAGATGGACTGAGAGAGGAGAGAAATTTGACCCAAGAAGATGTCACTTAAACAGCTGAGGCTAGTATTTCACCAGATGTCCAAGTATTTAACCCACTAAAGGCTTTATGAAGATCTGTAGCAATGCTTTCATTTGCTGAAATATTAACTTTTTTTCTATTTAGTTAATGGTAGTATTTGCCTGTTCTAAAGCATATTTTGTATTTAAAGGCCTTTGTACTTAGAGTCCTCTTTGATGCATTCATCCATGAAGAAAGATAATCATGATAAATATCATTACTCTTAGTTTACAGATGAGGCAAATGAAGCCCAACATGTCCAAAATCACATGAAAAGAGCCCAGACCCTTAAAGGAATCGGGAGGTTGGGAGGCATATTAAGAGTTATTTAGTTCAAAATCCATATTCAACAGATGAGAGTATTGAGGCTAAAGGGGCAAGTGATTTGCTGAGGGTCTCTCAGTGAGTCCTGAGTTTTTATGGGGCTTGAATCTAGGTCTCCATCTTGCAGCCCCAGAGTTTCCTCTACCAAACTTTCATTTCCTGGCTCAGCACTTCCCAACATGCCTGCCTCAATAGCTGGCAAAGGAGCAATCCAATGTCCTGGCTGAAGATGAAGGGGGAAAGGGACTGCCATGTTCTACCCAGTCATCCTGTACAATGTGTCAAGCTTCAAAAGCCCTCCTGACTCTTAATAAGTAACTGGATTATCTAAAAAGATTGAAATCAAACATTCCTAGTAATTTTGAGAATTGCTTAACGTTCTGGGTTTAAAAAAAAAAGTTCATCTTTTTGATTTAATCACTCTGCCAACATTGTAGGAAATAGAAAAAAAAATCTTATTTTAAATTCTCTCTAAGGGAAAATAGAGAATTGAGAAAATTAGTGTGGAGTGAAGAA
>NW_011888795.1:5410577-5411966 GCF_000151845.1 Pteropus vampyrus | reverse complement strand
TCTTTTTTTTTCATAAAATATTTCTATTTATAATGGGGGGCGTGTCTATATCTGGATAACCTATTCTGTTCCACTGAAATATTTATTCTTGTGATAATATCACATCGTGGATTTATAACATGTTCCAATAACTAGTAGAGTTTTCCTCTCTCTTAATTTAATTATCCATTGTTTTTAATAACTATCCTTGATTTTTTTTTCTTCTAAATAAATATTAGGAAAAAGTTTACCAAAATAAGATGTAGGATTTGGTTTATCATAAGCTATATACCAATATATGCAATATATTTTAATGTATTTCCAAGGCCTTTTCAATTTTCAATACCTTTAAAGTAAAGCAAAAAAAGTTATAAAACAACACGAAGCACCCTGAATAAAGAAGTTAAAGAGTTTTATAATTCTCCTCATCCTCCATTCACAATCTTTTAGCTTTCTCATCTGACAGGCAACTAACTTCACAATACCTTTAAAAAAAAAAACAAAAAACAAAAAACAAAAAACCACTCTTTATAGGTGGGATATTTCCAAAATGTTCTACTTTGCTTTTAGAAAAAGACAGAAAAATTTTTTTCACTTTTGTATTTTGTTAGTTACCTAACATTTAAATTAATTGATTAAAAAGAAGAAAATCATAGATTTGGGAGCATATGTATCTGGTCCTTGATAACCCAACTAGAGGGTTGTACAAGTGCCCTGGAAGAGTTGGTCTCAAAGTGTGGTCCACAAACCAGCAGCATTAGTCTTACCTGAGAACTTGTCCAAAATGCAAATTACAGAGCTCCTTCACAGACCAAGTGAATCAGAAATTCTAAAGTGAGACTCAAGAGTCTGTATTTAATTTGCATTTTTCCATTTCTACAATTTTATATTTTATTGTTTACCATTTTCCTTTTGATTACTTATTAAGTAATCAAAACTTATTAAACTTATCACTGCGACTTTCTATATGGTGATTTACAAGTCTCCTATGTAACCCTGATGTCCACTAAAGTTTGAGAACCACTTGGCCAAGAGATCTCAGTTTGTGGCAGACAGGAAGTCTGTTCTATAGTCTCCTACTTTACCTTCAAGTCCTTTCAATCCCACTGAAAGCTGGCAGACTCCCCTGTGTAGACTGATGCTGGAGACCAAATACTGTGCGTGTGCTTAGCAGAATTCTCAACTCTTAGCAAACATTCACAAAATATTAGTTCCCATCTTCCAGGCTTCCAAGCAAGACAACAAGCTTATTGCCAAGGGTCATTTTTTGCAGAAAGGCAGGTGGAGCAGGAGTTCTGAACCTTTTGTCTGCTCTTCCCAGAGTTTTACCACCACATGTGGAATAAAGGGATCGTCTCCTTACTTACTCTATTTCTTATATTTTCTTCTCAGGTTAATAACGCTTTGCTA
>NW_011888795.1:5337343-5409457 GCF_000151845.1 Pteropus vampyrus | reverse complement strand
TAAATAAATAAATAAATAAAAATAAAAATAAAAACTCTCTCTCAAAAGTGAAGTGTTTTTTCCCTCTCTCTCTCTCTCTCTCAAAAGAGCAGTAGGTTCCAAACTTGATGTATTACACTGGAATTTCTCCAGAAGTCTATAAATCTCTTGAAGATATGGGTTTGTTGCCAAAAGGAGGGTTTTTCTTTTCTGAATGGGCTGAGGCCAGGGTATACAAGAATGGGCGTTTTCAGTTCAATTTGCTCAGTGCACATTGAATCACCTCATTCTCCTGATTAAACCCCTTTGATGACTTCCTACTGCCCCCAGGCATCTGCGGTATTAAAGGCTTCTGCTTTGTCATTTGTCTGCCTCTGCAGCCTGACCTTCTGGCACATTCCTTCCCTTCTAAAACTCCATTCCACTTAGTGGAATGAGAAATCTGTACATCTCCTAGTCTTCATCTAAGTTTCTCTGCCTTTTGCCCGAATGACTTTCACCTACACATATGCATGATTAACAGCTTTCGTTTCCACAAAATCTAATTCAATTATTACTCCTCCCTGCAAATCTTTCCTGCTTTTTCTAATTCTCTTTCAGTTCTTATCTCATCCTTGACCACCAAAAATAAAAATACATTTATTTGGCTTAGGAGCATCTTCTCTGTGCTTTCATAATACCCTGTACTACTATTTTTGTCAATATTTTCTTTTTCTCACTCTCAGTCACTGTAAACTGTGAGAGACGATAACTTCTTTGCCTACCATTTCTTTCAAGTATCAACTATATTTATATTATGTCTTCAAAAAGACTGTTTCATGATTTCACTGCACCATCAGTGTTTTGATCATGCAGTATGCCAATTGTTCAAAGATTAAATACATACAGAACATGTTATCTTATGACAATATAATTAAGCTAGAATTAAACACCTAAAGGTAACTAGAAAAATATCAGTGTTTGAAAAGAAAAAAACATTGATATATTAGAAATTCAAGAGTAAATTTAAAGGAAAATATTTGAACCAGGCAAATGAAAATACAATATTACATAGCAAAACTTGTGTGATGCAGCTAAAACAGTTCTTACAAAGAAATTTTTTAGACTTATTAGAAAGAGAGAAAGACTAAAATTAATGAACTAAATGTATGCTTTCTAGTTGATATATCAGATGAATCCAAAGGCTAAGTAACTTAATAAAACTCAATCCTCACTTATGTGACAATAAAGTGTGAGTACTCCTGATGAGGTGACAATCTATATGGCATTAACGTACTTAGGTTCCTTTCATCTAATAGCTTGCTTTCCTGTATGTTCTCCGAGTCTTCTCCATCTAACAAATAGAAAAGGAGGGGGAGAAAACAAAGGGTCACATGTAATTATTTGATAGATAACTGCTGGAAATAGCATGCTACATTTAGCCATAAATTCCACTGATAAAGTCATACGTCCACCTGTAATTACAAAAAGAAGCTTGGAAGTGTACTCTAAAATGTGACTAGAGGAATTCTGGATTTCACAGCTTCTGTCTGATATTGTACTAGACATCTTAGTAAAAGACAAGGTAAAGAAATAAAAGTTAAAAGAATGGAAAAGTTTGTCTACATAGCAAATCCCCCCCCCCAAATTCTATCAATAAATGATAAAACTAAGTAAGAAAAAACAGTGATATTGCTAGATACAAACTCAGTATAGAAAAATCAATTGCAAAACTCTACCTACCAGAAATAAGCAGTTAGGAAATAAACATGACATTCATGATACTATAAAATAATACGATGCACCTAGGAATAAAGCTAACAAAAGTTGTACAAGATGTAGAAAATTCTAGTTTTTGAGTGATATGAAAAAATACTTCAACAAGTGAAGAAAAAATACATCATATTCTTAGATTAGAAGAGTCAGTATTATAGAGATGACAATTCTCTAAAACTGATCTGGAGTATCAATAGAATACAAACAAAATCACAAGTTTGTATATAACTTAAAAAAATGTTTCTAAAATTTATACAGTAAGTAAATAGATGAGAATACCTAAGGTACTCTTGAAGAATAAAAAATAAAGTGGAAGAACTTATTGTATCAGATATTAAGACTTACCAAAAAGTTATAGTAATTAACTAAGTGTGATATTAGTACCTGGTTAGACAAATAGACCAACAGAACTGATATTTTAAAAGTTTCCACAAATGTAGGAAAAGATTGACTATTTTTTAGTCTTGGTTACACGTAGGTAGTTATCTGAACCAGTTTAAAGCTTATTCAAATAATAAACAATAACTTGCCTTAGAGAGTGCACTTTTGCAAGCCAACCAATGAGTATCACCCCCTCTCTTCTGAAAGTCAGCCAATCTCTGATGGCCTGACTCCAAAAAACCCACCTCTGAGTGCCAGTTAACCATTAACAGTCTAATCTGAGTTAACCACACATGTCCAGATTATATTAATTCATTTAGCTTTCTGAAAATCCACACTTCCCCAAAACTTTAAATAAGATCAGTTGTGTATTCTTCTGAGATTGTTCTTGTTGAGCAGGCCTCTCCCTTACTCTAGTAAACAATAAATATAGCTTTGTCTTTTTATTTTATGTTGAGTGATGATCTCGTCCTTTGAATAAAGAGTGTGAGGAATTTAAAAATAGATTGCCACATACACGAACACTTGATTTATAACAGAAATGGCAGCACAAGTTAAGTGAGGGATTAATGGTGCTGAAACAAAAGGCTGACCTTTACACACAACATGCAAAAATTAACTTTATATGAATTAAAACCATACATGTAGAAGTCAATGTTCTAAAACTTTTCTAAAATAACATAGAATATCTTTGTGACTTCATTCTTTCTTAAACTGAATTTCTTAAATTAGTCCCCAAAAACTAATAGCCATAAATGTGTTAAATTTGACTGTATTAAAATTTTAAACTTAAATCATCCAAATATTATAAAGAAATAAAAAGAAGTCACAGATGTTGGAAGAAGATTTTGGTACCATAGTATCTGGAATTAGTACCCAGAGCATATAAAGCATGCCTACGAATAAACTTTAAAAATCAGATAACACAATAAAGAAATGGGAAAAATATTTGAACATGCAAATCACAACAGAACATAGCCAAATGGCCTACAAACATATAAAAATATCTTCAATGAGCATTCACAAAAAGTGCAAATTAAAAGCACAATGACATTCCCTTCTTAATTGTTTAGCGAAAATTAAATCGTGGGACAACATCAAATGTTGCAGAGAATTTATCACAGTGGTTAAACTCATATACTTTTAGTAGGGGTATAAATTGGTATGCCTTTAAAAAATATAGTATATTTGAAAATATCTACATTCTATGATCCAAAAGTTCCCCTTTAGTTATAGAACTTAGAAAATATCTTGGAGATAGGTGCCTAGATAGCTTTATAAGAATGTGGCTCTCAGAATTTTTATTCTTTGTCCCAAGTGAAAAACAACCAATTGCCCATGAACTGTAGCATAGATAAATAAGCACTAATATATTCACACAATGGAATAGTATGCAATAATACAAATGGAAAAAAAAAAAAACAGGAAGCTTTACACATCAAGTTGGTGGATGTCACATAGAAAATGACAAAGAAGCTAGACAAAAGTAATACATAGAGTATGGTTTTACTTATATAAAGTTCAAAAACAGGCAAAGCTAACCTTTACTCCTTAGGGATGAATGTTTCAGGGATGTGAAGCTATAAAAAAACACAGGAAAATGTTTACAACAAAATTATGAATGGAGATTATCTTTAGGGGGACAGGGAGGGGTCATGGCTGTAAAGAGGCCCCTGTGTGGGATGCTATCATTATTTTACTACTTAACAGTGATTTGGATTTGCTTTATTTTTAATTTTTAAATTGTACTTATGAGTTTTATGCTCTCTTCTGTGTGTATATCATAAAAAAAGAAATAAAACTAAATAAAATAAGTAGAGATCTATATTAGTGTAGTTGTAGAAGCAGATGTCTCATTGTAATGGGTCCAAGAGAGAACGTATGATGAGTCAGTAAGAGACATTGCTCAGGATATAGTATAAGCAGGGTGCAGTTGGATAAAAGTAAACAAAAGAACTTGAAATAAATTGCCTTAAACAATAAAGAAATACATTCTCTGACATAGTAGCAGTTAGGTGGCTTGGCTGCAGCTCAAGTCAGGACTGGTTCTTTTTCTCTGTAGTTTTGTTCCCACATTTTTTCATGTGTGGTTTTTGTCATTGCCATGGCTGAAGCAAGGTAGCTGAAATGTTTCCAAGGATCACATTTAGCTTCTCTTCCTCTTTGATTTATAAAGATATAGGAAGCCTTCTCCAATATTTCCCCTCACATTGCCTTGGCGAGTTTGGCATCACATTCATATTTGTAAACTAAACTTTATCAAATAGGAGTGGTACTAAATCAATTCTCTTTGATGGAAGGCATGTTGGTGAATAAGCCACCATAACTATTGTCAAGAGCTGGGAAGGGTCTGAGATTTTACTTGCAAGATAACAGATTATCTGTCACAGTGCATGGATGCTAGTAGAAGACACATGACTATTAGGTCAACAACAAAGAGAAGCAGCTTGAGCATCAGTAATTTTGCACTGATTCTCTAAGGCCCAATGCCCAAAGGGCAGTAAAAAGAGTGACAGATGCCACCTGCACACACTTGGATACATTATAGGAAAGGAATCCTGAATTTAAGGAATCTGGATATTTTATAATGGTTTGTAAGCCTGCAATCCCTTTGTTGAAAAAGAAACATCACAATCTTCCAAGGCTCTTCAACATCTAAACATCCTTGAAAATACATTCTGGAATGATGGGTAGTTAGTGCCTCCACTCAGAGGAAGTATAGAAATGGGGGAGACCTATGGATAATTGTCTCCTAACAACCACTGCAACTTTTCTAGCTTGAAATAGTTTGTGAATGAATAGAGCAAGAGAGGGCAGGTTGGAAATGCGTCATTTGGTTTAGAGGAAGGCTCTTTTTCTAAACAGAGCCAAGATATCTATCTTCCAAGGACAAAAGCTTAAAGGAGACTGGAAGAAATCTACAGTCATTGGAATTCAGAAGCCTAGATATTTCCAAAACATATTTACAGATTTAAAGGTTTTTTTTGAAGATTTAATGTTATGCCTCATTGCCCTGAGAGCTAGTTTTTTTTCTGAGAGTATACTTTTAGAGCAGAAAACTAAATCCAGAAATCTAGAATTGCCCAGTAAATTAGTTGAATATGTAAGTGCTCATAATAGAAATATCAAAACACAAAACAAAAATCATCAAAACTATCACTGTCCTGAACATTTCTGAACTCATGAAATATCTAATTGTTATTTCTAATTCTCACTACTTGGCTTTCTTGGCTGAAATATGTGTAACTGTAATATGCCACAGGTCTTAGTACTTCCTCTAATGGACTTCGTCATCTGTAAAGTGAGAATATGGAGCTAAGTCATTTCTAAGGCACCTATATATATATCTGAACTGATATGGCTATGTTATTTATTATAACATTCTTTCCCATACTACCACTCTTTCCCATACTACCACTCTTTCCCATACTACCTTCCAAAATATGTACTCCAATCTAACATTGTGACCCTCTTTAAAGACTGCAAGCCTTTTGAATTTCTCAATTCTTTTATGAGGCAGACAAAAGTGATCACCATTATTCGATTGAAAAAAATAAACAAAAACAAATGAACAAACAAATTTGCCCAGAGAGATCAAGTGACTTAACTAGGGTCATTTTTTTAGAGCACACATATATTTAGGAAGTAGCAGAGACAATACTTAGATTAGAGATTCTGAGTCTGAGTCCTGGTACTTGACATCTTCCTATGTGATTGTTTTCAGATAATTTTCAAATTTCCTCCTATGAGCCAGGGAAACAATCATCAAAGAAAGTCATCTCTTGGGGTGCTCTGATTGTGGGAGATGTCCCTGAGTAGAGCTCTGTGTGAGAATATAGTGGACTTCAGAAATGACCCAATAATTATGAAACTAAGTGGAAACGTTTTTTTTTCTATGATTTACTCAATTTCATCAAGGCTTTTATAAGCCTCTCACAGTTAACCTCTTTCCAAAAGGACAAAGTAACTATAAATGAAATCCAATGAGTAAAGATTATTATTCTTATATTTTCTGTCATAGCCTTCCTTTAATTAACAATAATCTCTGTGGAGTCTGTCTCTGCATGAACTTTTCTGCAATTAATTTGCTCCCGTATGAGGACGTGCATATGTGTGCATGAGCACACAATGCATACATACACATATTATGAAGAAAAGAGAAATATATTCATTTGACTCATAACTGGAAGAGTCATTAGAGATCATCACATTGAGTTATTATTATTGGTTTATATCTGTCTCTCCCAACAGATGTTGCAATCCTTAAAGCTGGGATCATAGTCTCGTCCATATGTACAACATCAACTGTAAGCATATGACTTAGCATTTGGTATGTTTCAACAAATGGTGATTAAATAACAAAATATATGAATTATCCAATCCAACCTTCTCATTTTATAGATGAGAAAAATGAGTCCCAGAAAGATGACAAGCCCATTCATACAACTAGTTAGTAGCAAAGCCACATAAAGAATTAAGCTTTGACTCTTACAGAGTATTTTGTAATAGTCCAAGCCACCTTATCATTTTTAAATTATATAAGAAATATTTTTCTAAAACACTATTTCCTATGAGAGTGAGATTAACTGTACATGGTTAAATTAAGTTTTGGGAAACACTGAGCGTCCTTAGTCTGGAACAGTGTAACCACCTCATTCAAAATAACCACTGTGCATGGGATGGGACACATCTGTAAGAAACACCAAAGATTAATTATGCACTGCTTTTTGCCCTTACTCTGAGCTTGAAGCTAATCTATAGTCCAAATTCTGTTTTGAAAGGTAGGTGACTGTATCAAAGAAAAATAAGGACCCTGCTCAGTAAAGACTCTAATCAATTTTTTTATTATTTATTATTATTATTTATGCCTACAGCACCTAGTCTTCCTAGGTGGTCTCCCATCCAAGTACTAACCAGGCCTGACCTTGCTTAGCTTCCGAGATCAGACATCGGGCTTGTTCAGGGTGGCATGGCTGTAGACCATGGACTATGGCTCCCCTGGGGCACGAACCCAGGACCTTCTGAGTGTAAAGCAGACGTGCTAACTGCTACATTATGAAACCACATCCAATAAAGATTATTTTTTAATTTAAAAAAAGAATGTACATTTGAGGATAAAGAGAAAAATAAGTTTGACTTGACTAAAGATCATTGCACCATATTGAAGAGGAATCAAACAATGCAAATTAGGAATATGACATTGCATTTCAAAAGAACATTTCCTCACAGATGTTATAGCTGAATGTACAATTTACTTTTTTCCTCTGAATGACAAAACAACACATGAGGAACAGGCAGAAGGAAGCAGAAAGAAACTGAGAGTGAAAAACAGCTATCACAGTAGGAGACCTACTATTGGGGTCAATTATTATTCAAATCAATTACTTGATTTACTTTTAAAAATAGCCTTTAAAAATGGTCCTTTTATGTGTTTTGCATTGATCAAGATTCTTATGCAGAGAACAGATTTCACTTCAGAAAATTTGAATGAAAGGATTTATTACAACATGTCAGAATTATTAAGACAGTTAAATAAAAACTTGTAGGAATACATTCCAGAATCTATTCTCAAGTCTGTACTACAGAACCAGGCTGCTAAAGGAGCTGCTTCTCCTGCTATGATGAGGAAGCTGATTGTCAAATCAACAGGCATCCTGTATTATGTATATAAACATAGGACTGCCTTAGTCTGAACTGCTGAGTTAGCTATAGTTACTGGTTCTGGAACTTATCACTCCTTCCTAGCAAGAAACCGTAGTGCAAAATCAGGAAGCTGTCACTATAGCTTCAGGGTCCCACATCACACCACCTTTTCTATCAAGAAGCCATTTCTGCTAAATCAGCAAGCCTCAATGAGTGTGTCTCCAGAACCATGCCACAAATGCTATAATCCACATTGATAAAATACATGCCCAATATCCCCTTCATCTCAGTTCAAATCCCAAGTTCCATATGATTGCATCTGCTGTCATATGACCTGAATCAAACTTGGATCATCAGGTGAAAATGAATTGGAGAAATTTTTGTTTTGGCTCTCTGTTCTCCACAGTAAAGTCACACCAGAAGAAAATTGGAATAGATATTCTGAGCCAAACCTCCATAACTGCATTAGATTGCAATCTTACTTCTCCAATGTTAATTTTTACAAATTTCAAATTTTCTTTGTGTGTGTTATACAGAGAATTATATATTTGGTTATATTTGAGCATGGTCCCAAAGTCTAGAACATTCTTACTCTAAATAAGTTCTTAATAAATAT
The DNA here is from genome assembly GCF_000151845.1 of Pteropus vampyrus. Classification (NCBI taxonomy): domain Eukaryota; kingdom Metazoa; phylum Chordata; class Mammalia; order Chiroptera; family Pteropodidae; genus Pteropus; species Pteropus vampyrus. The sequence continues at coordinate 5,401,083 of NW_011888795.1, read as the reverse complement.
CTATTCAATCAAAAGAGAGAGATTCATTAGACAGACTGACAAAACCTCGTATTTCTATAGTTTTATACTTCGTGCAAAGTATTCTCACTCCCATCCATTAACTTCTTTGATCTCTTCAAACAGACTGTAGAGTAGGCAGGACAGCTATTAACAGCCCTCATTTAAAGGTAAGAAACTTGAAATTTGGAAAAATCAAGCAATACTTTAAGCTCTTATTAATAGTACATGGATCAGACATTGTAACTGGTTCTACCACTAATTTAGTTGCATAACTTTGAGTGAGTTACTTATCACTTCAGACTGTTTCCTTTCCTTGTCTTTTTGGTGATAATCAACAGTGAAGATTAGAAGAGAATTGCTTGAAATGTATAGGGTATGCTTACTATATGCGATATATTATGTCCTCTAGTTTATGTCCTAGTATTGTGTGGGCTCATATTGTTATTAATAATGTTTGCAAGAATCCTTTACGTTCACCAAAATAGCTATGTCCTTTTTTTCAAGTGGCTGTATTATTTGACATGGAATTCTCACAAGTACCTTTTGTTAGGCCAATTGTTTTTATTGAAAATAAGTACATTATGGGAGTGGAAATCGTGAGAGTAAGAGGAGAGGATTACTGGTAGCCCAGATGATGAAACTAGATAAGACTACACATTTGCATAAGAACAGCTGAAATCAGTTGCAGAGTTAAAGCAAAACCATAATGAAGAAATATGACGTTTGTTATAGAGGCAATGGACTACGCTTTTTCCATATGCAGTTCCCAAACTGAGTTCTATTAGTGAATAAGCAAAGAGAGTGTTGGATTTGCTAACATTTTATTCAGTATTAGATTGGTCATAGTGATCAACTTAAGTAACACAAGAAAATAATGTCATAGATGGCTCCTCTTCCCACTTCCCAATCCTGGTATAAAACTCATTCATTTGGACACATCCTATTTCCCCCACTTGCCAGACATGACCTTGGCTGAGCTTATAAATATTTCTGAGAGCATTCCTCTATTGTAAAATAGAGACCAGTACTTCAAACTTAGAGACTTGTTTTAAGAATTACATGCAACAAGATGTGCAAGTGCCTAGTACAATACTTGATATACAATGATTTCTCCAAAAATATTTTTTAAAAGTTGTGTGGCTGTTTTAAATTTTATAGCAATTGTATGATCTTTGGAAATCATAGATCTTATTTTTAATATAAATATAAAACATATATTATAGTCATTTAATTTCTATGAGACATTCATAAAAGTTTATTTTTAAAAGAATTACTCATATTACACATTATAACAATAGTATATTATAATAATATAGTAATACATATATTATTATTAACAATATATTAATATATACTATATAATAATATCTTTAATATATATTAAATAAAATATATTAAAGTATTTTAATAATATCCAAATAATAAATCAAAACTTATTTAAAGTTATAAAATGTTGAAAAAATTAAAATGAATGTTTCAGTACAAAATTTAATGAGAATACATGGAAAATTATGCAGAGCTGACTAATGAGCTAAGCCAACTCCTTGGCTCTTAGTAAATGTCATAGAAAGCAGATAATTTTATTCCCAGATGCTGAGATCTCTGTTACCTTACTGTTGGAATAATGAATTTCTAAAATATGAAAAAGATAAATATCTAAGAAATAAACTATGAAAATGATCAGTGCAATTACTAAACTGAATAACTAATCATGAGAGATCAAAGTTCTAAAGTTAATTTTATTTGTACAAAGCATTCTGGAGCAATAGCTATACTATAAGATAAATAAAATTGTTTGTCTAGAGCAAGTAACAAACCCTGACTCATTCTTCTCATTTTTTTGGTGTGGTTTGTTTTGTTTTTACGGATAAGATAGTGATAGTAATAAAAATCCTACCAAGTTTTTGTTAAGTTTGAAATAATATGTATGAATAAATTTTGCAAACTGTAAAGTAGAATAAAAAAGTAGTGGTCTTCCCCTCATAGTAATTTGATAGAGTGCCAAGTTTTATGAATCTTCATATTATTAAGATTTGACATATTTTCTTACTCGTCATAGATACCCAATATTTATGGCACAAGAAGATCAAGTGCAGTCCAAGTTCATTGTATAATGTGGTGTTACCTCAAGATTTTCCTTGCAATTCCAATTCTATATCTTCTAGCAACTCAACTTGAACTACAAGGAAGGAAAAATCCTTCCAAGTATAGTTTTCTCCCATTTCCCTTTCTAAAATCCTCTGTGACCATCCCCACAAGAGATGTTACCTTTCTATTTTAAAATATTGAGTCTTGTTGCTTATATAATTCTATCAATAACTGCCTGCTCATCATTTCATGTATAAGTCTATCATTTGTCTAACTAGACTGTAAATTCTTGAAGTTTAGGTTTAGATGTCAAATGTGTTTGCACCCCCATAGGGATTTCCTTGTTCATATTTATTAAATAACTTAACGTTTATGACAAAGATCTGAGACATATTCCCCTCCCTGTTTCAATCAACAGAGACAAGGCACCAGTAACCCATCATCTCTGTCTTTCTGTAATGGAAGAACAATCTCTCTTGTCAGATAGTTTACTATTTGTGAAGCTCCTCAACTAGTTCTACTTCTTTAATAGTAAAGATTTTCTTCTTCCAGTCATATTCTCTAAAGGAACTAGCACAGTGTCTGGATTGTCTAGTTTCAGTAAATACTTGAGGAATGATGATGTAACAAACTCTCTAACATCCAGTTCTTTACCCTAGCCCACCAAATAGAATCCTCTTTTTTCCTTCCCATTTTACTCTTCTAGTGAGAAAAGATTCTTATTACTGCGGAGATTAAGTTGATCTACCTAATGAAGAGCCTAAAAGTGGCTGAAAGTTTGTTGTGTTGCTATGGATTGGTTATTTGGATCCCTTTTAAAGTCTACATATGAATAAAAGTAAAGAATGAAATCCCTTTCATTACTTTCACCTGGGGAACTATGCTAGTTGAACTTGATACGTCTCATGTACTAATGCACACAGGTCTCTGTGTGCTTTAGAACTGTAATTAAAGGGATGAGTGAAACTATGGATCAATTAAAGTCTGAGAGAGTCTTGGGCAGATTGTTTAATAAGAGGGAATTTTGGCAATGGAAAATTGTGGGCTGTAATGAGCCCAGAGAACCGGCAATTGTAGTTTCAGTTCTTTACTTTTTTATTTTCCATGTGCTTCTAAAATCTTCCATAGTCCAGTCTTGGATCTGTTGGCTGGTGTTGAGAATTTAGATTGGTGCCATTTCTCACAAAGTGAGAACATATTCTAAGAAAATCAACAAGATTACACACAGCAGATTTTGTATAAGGTATTTATCACTGTGTTGTATATAGTAACCAAGAAATACACGTTAATATCCAACTGTGTAGAATTAAATACATTTTATTATAGCTCTACAATGTAATACTATGTGATCAAATAATCATGCTGTGAAAGAAAATTAGCTAGCATGAAAAAATATTTTTAATATATATTTTATTAAAAAGTTAAAGATTACTTATATCAAATGATGCATTAAATTTAGGTATATTTTATATATATACACACATATATATATATATACATATATACACACACATATAGAATAAAATCTCTAAAATTTCTACAATGAGCATATTACTTTGTGTCCAGAGAAACATTTTTTAAAGAGGAGGGGGGAATGCATTGCATATTATTTCTAAAGATCTACTCGGTATTGAAGAAAAGAGCATTTTATTTGAAATTAAATTTGTGGACTCTCTCTGTTAACATCCAATTTACCCTTCCAAAAAAGAAAAAAATTTTCTTGCCTAGGGCCAAGAGAGAAAGGAAAGGTGAAAAGAGGGAAAGAGGAGACTGAAGACTGCTCAAATGTCCTGTTAAATGGAATCTGCCTGAGCATGCTGTGCTTAAGCTGCCAACATCTTTTCTCAAAGAAATATTGAGGAGTTGCTGCTACAGCTGATGAAATCAACCTGACCAGTTCTTTTTGTCTGCCTTCCTCCTCCGCCTCCCCTGCATTGTGCAAGAGAAAGTTTAAACCGTTTTCCTGTCAGGTGGAACGAGAGGATCAGCACCAGGTGGCCATACTCCTGGTCCTCTGGCTCAGGGTACAGCTGCTGGGGTAGAGGGCCAGGCCCTGGCCCAGGGCACATACTGTCCCTGTGCACAGGGCTAGCTAGGCACAGTGTGCTTACTTCACGTCTAACAGCCAAAGTTTTAGGGTTGAGGAGCCAGATTCTTGTGCTGTGGGGTTGAATGACTATTAGGAATGCATGGAGCAAATTAATTACTTTGAAAGAAGAATTTTACCTGGCAAGTTCAAGTCGGAGACCCTTTAGTGAATATAATAAAAGCTGGGACGTAGGAAAGAGCGATGGAATAGCCCAAGGTTATATCAGTTCAATTGACCATTGATCAGATCTTTAACAAGGCAAAGCACCTTCTAGGTGCTATGAGATAAACAAGTGAGTCAGAGAGGCTCCGTCCTCCAGAACCTTCCAGCTCCTAACCTGGGAGACAGACGTGCCAACAGCTAAGTCTCATATGATTTGACAACAGTGAATGGAGACCTTGGGGTGAACTTTGGAGTTTCAATCAGACATCCAATTGCTCCAAGATTAATATTGATTAAATATAGGCCCCCTGGCCTTCTGCATTCTTGTGTAGTTAAGTTGGTAAAAAGATAGCTAAAAGAATCATAGTAGATATAGTTTACCCTAGATATCAGGATAAATGGTCCCTGACTGAAGGTTATTATTTGGGGTATTATTCCCTTGCACCAATTTTCATTTTTTCTTAAGCTCTACCCAGTTCTGACACTTTCTGGTTGTCATAAAAACAGAATTTCTGTGGAAATCAGTGTAAGGTAGCCATGTTATAATTATATCCTCCCAGCTGAAACCATAGAATAAGTCAGATAAAAGACCATAATGACCCTAGATTCTTTTCTTCTCCTTCTTATTCCTTTTCTTTTTGATTCCTCACTATAACTCCATTTAATCTAAACTGTATTGAGCTCCTTGCTGTGTCAAGTGCCCCAGTGATGCACTGATATGAAACCTGGGATAACAGAAACAAGTGTGTTCCCCTAAGTAAACCAGAAACTTAGAAGATGGCTTGATAAAGCTGTCTTGATATGCCCCTTGATGTTCTGTTTCAGTTTTTTTCTGATTGACTATATGGCATTCTTGTAGATCTGCTTCCGATCCAGCCCAATTTAGTCTCATTCACCATGAAGTACGTACACTGGTGAGTGAAGTACAGACTTTGCTTTCTGGTTACTGAGAGTCTAATAAAAGAGCAAGGACAAATAAGTACATAAATGACCAAATAATGAGGCAGAATAAAATTGGTGCCTTTTCTTACAAGATAAAAGTCAAAAATGATTGTGGGGTTCAGAAGATGAAGAACACATACGTGGCCTGAGAAAAATATAAGACTAGAGGGGCCATTTAAGCTGCACCTTGGAGAATGGGATCATGTTTTAATAAGTGATGCAGTGAAGTAGTGATGCAGTGAAGTAGTGATGAAGGATAGGGCACATTTCCTCAAGTGACGAGGAGACCAAGCCCTGTACCGAGAGAAGAAGAGAGTCCTTTGGCAGAAAGTGAAGAATTCAACGCACTTGCCAAAGTTAGAGTCAAAAGGAAAGTTTATTAGAAAAGGAGTAACACTCCACAGAGTGCAGTCTCCTCTCAGAGACAGAGTGAGAGGGACCAACGGAGGCTTGGAAAGATAGTGGGGGGATGAGTGTTCAGGGAATTCAGTTTATATATCATTCTTTAGTTCTTGTGAGTTATTGTTTAAAAGACTTTGCCAACCCATATCCTTTGATATGGACATTCATTGAGGAAGAGGAAGGGTATGTAGCTGTGAAAAGGCAAGAATATGCAGAATGAAACGTTGGTTGGCAGTTCTTAGCCTGTAATCCATAAGTTCCCCATGGTTTTAGCCATAGGGAATGACTCTTTGTCATGTTTTCCCTTAGTAATCCAGCAGAAATATTCCTTTGTTCTGAAGGTGTCCTCCTGGCCTGGCTGCAGGGCTGATTAGAACATTGCAGTCTCTGTACGTGGCTTGATTCATTTTTTTAATTCTCTTTCCTCCTCCCTACATTATTAGGACAGGACATACTGGATAATTGAATAATGCTATAAAGTTATGTGTATCGCAAGGTGGGTGGGATGGGGAGGCACAGAATATAATGTACTGTTCACTTAGTGGCAAGAATAGCTGATTGTGCCAGATCATGGAAGGCCTTGGACATAAGCATTAAAAAAATGTCCTCTATATGGTAGGCAATGGAGAGCCTCTGAGTGTTTCTGATTAGAAGTATAGCTTGATCAGAAAGGAGCATGCACATGGTGAAATAGCTCAGAATACTTTAAAAAGTTAAGTATTTGTCTAAGTAAACAATGATAAGGCTTAAGTATTATAGGAGTAGGTATTATAAGGGGAAAATTTGTTGGATTCAGCCAGTGATTAACAATAGAATTCCAAGAAAAGACATCAGAGCTGAATTTGAGCCAAGTTAAAAGGCAAATGTTGGCAGAGCCCAGAGGTCAGAAAGAGTGCTCTTATGATGGAAAGCAATAAACGCAGAGTGGATCACATTGAACTTCAAGGACACAACACAGACATTGATTAGTTAGAAAAGTGGGTTAGGACTTGAAATCCTAGCTCAGGTTAGAATTTTTGAGTTGGTAATTATCAGCATAAGGTAGTGACTGAAACCAGAAATGTGAGTGAGAGGTAGGCAATGAAGATTTAGTGAAAGAGACAGAAAAGGGAAGCCTTTCTGCCTGAAGACTGCCTTGAGCTGTGGTTGGTGGGTCTGGCCAGCATGTGTAGAAGCACAGATTTGTGGGTTCCTTGGGTACAGTTACGGCAGTGACCAGGCCATTCCAAAGCCTCAGCAGTTGGTTTGGATCAGACTATGACCACAGGAATCTGATCTTGGCCAGACTAAGCTCTAGAGGTCATCTCTGCTTCAGAGAGAGCATGGAGTGCATTACTTCTCAGCTCACCTTGCCCTCTCTTCAATATAGTCAGATCCTAATTATAGAATTGCAATGCTGAAAGCACAGTTTTGTGTGTGTATATATATATATATATTTATGGGAATAATGTATTTATAAATGCTTTGTACATTGTCAATTATACCATTTTTATTGTTACAGATAGTATAAAAAATAACTGCAATTAAAATGACAGATCACTCAAAATAAACAAAGCCTTATTAATAAATCTATTCAGTCTTCTTGTTTGTCAGTCAAGGAGACTGAGGCTCAGAGATGAAAACAGTTTGCCTGAGTTCAGACAGAGCCAGGGGTAGAGTTCAGACCTCTGGGCCAGTTAAGTACTCTTTCATTTCTTCTTTCAAGTTAATCCCTCTCCCCATCCTTGCTTTTTTTTTTTTTCCTTCCTATTTAACACAATGTGATATTTAGTTGAAAGGTCTCATTTCTTCCTTTTCAATTTTAATTCTGAGTTTGACAATATTTTGGAAAAGTTGCCAGCAAGTTGGGAAATGAGGAAGAGCTTAAGGAATAATGGAAGGTTCAATTCAATTCAACTGAATTCGATTGAGTATTTAATACAATAAAGCTTTCTCTAAGTGCTATGAGAGGTGAGGTGAGTCAGAGGGGCCCTATGCTCTAGCACCTAACAATCCCTGTTGGGGAGACAGATATGCAAACAGCTAAGGCAAAGCTGAATAAGATAAGAACTGCCCTAGAAAAATAAACAGATTTGGTAAGTTTGGGTTTTGTTCACTTCCTTAATGGATAGAAAACTGAAGGCTCTGATGTTTGGTACCTCCCAACATACTGGGAGAGAAAAGAGGTAACCTTGAAACAGGACATTTTGCATAATTCCAGGCATTCTAGGATGATTTATTTTAAAAAGTAAAACAAATCTCTCTTTCCACCTGCCTTTATGCCCTCTCAGACTCCAGGGGCCTTAACAGTAGAATTTAGGAGAGATAGAAACATCCTATGACCCAGCACACCCAGGACAAAAAGCTACAGGGTTTCTGGATGATTGCCAAGCTGCTAGATGAACCTGATAGAGTTCTTAAATAACAGCATGCCCTCAGCTTCAGGCCTGACTTCATGCTATTCCAGTCGTGTGACCTGTCTCCTCCTCTGATCTAAGATAACACTTATCACAGTCTGCATTGGAATCAGGTTACTTGTGTGTGTGCTTACTTCCGCCACTTGACCAGAGAGCAGTGACCGTGCCTTACTCAACTCTAACCCCTAGAGCACTTGGCACAGGCCCTGGCACTCAGTAGATGCCCAGTAAGTGTGCAGGGTTGGCTGGAATTTTGGCAGGCCTGTTAATTTTTCATTGGTTAAATCTATGACTCTTCTAGCCCAGTTTGAGAAGGATAAAACACACATTGTGTTGAAAGCCCTGCATCTGATTTCAGAGACTAGAGCTCTAAAAGAAATGCAGAACTGCAATTGACTCCCCGTAAAACTCTGGGCTAGTCCTTTCTCCTTCCATACCTGTTTCTATAGATGGTTAGAGGGGTTAATACGTATTGTTTTTATAGTTTTTGCTTTTTGTGATTCTGTAATTTTGTAAAGTAAATTTAAATGTAAAATACCTGTTAGTTCAATTTCTCTCTCTTTACCTCTACTGATCCTTGACATAACAAAATATAAAGCAGACAGTCATTCTTCTAAATTTACAAAGATTTATTTAAAAAAAAAAAGCAGTGGAATATAAAAGAAAGAGCACTGCACTGTTGTTCAATGAGAATAATTGTTAACTGGCTGTTACCTTCCAAGCACTAAACTAAAAATTACTTATAAGTATCAAGATATAAATTTTTTATTACATCCTTGGATTGAACTTTGCAAATTTTGATTGGCAGACAGGGAAGCAGTTTGGAGATTTCAAGAAATTCTCCAACGTAACAGAACGAGTCAGTGGTAGAATCAGAATTCTAATACACTGACCTACTACACCACTCTAGTCTTTCCATTAACTTTGAGCAAATCACTGAAGATTTGTAGGTCTCGATTTGGCTGTAAAATGGAATTAATACTATTTCGTACCATTCATGGAAAATTAAAATCACCTATGTAAAACAGCAACAACTTTAGAAGTCTGAAAGAACAAAGCAAATCTTAAAGATTATCAAATTACTAAATAGCCAGACTAGTAACCCAAGTAACCAAATCCTGGTTTCAAATGAAAGTAAAATTAAAAAACTGTTGATCTCAGTAACAAAAATCTCAGTCTTGATTTTGCACAGTTTCTCACTGTTTGACATCCCTAGATCAAGTTATTAAAAGGCCTCTCTCATGAGTTCAACCTTACCTGCCTGTGGAATTAGAGAAATTAGAGTAAGAAATAAAACTAAGACAATCTAAATATTAGTCCTTGATTATTTTTTGATTATTAAGTTAGCAAAAAATTTCAAAGTGATAATCCTTATAAGGATACAGTGAAACAAATGCTTTCATATATAGCTTGTAGCAATAGAAAATTCTTTTGTAATTCAACTTTCAATATTATCAGATGACAGTGTTTTTACATACTTTTGACCCACTAATTATTTCTTTATTAAGAGGGGGTGATCATCCTTTAAATATATGAATATACATATCTCATATGCATTTTTGCATTCTCATGTACCTGACTTTCACCTGTCAGCCCAAAGCACTCGTTTACCATTTATGGAGATGCAGAATGGAGAAGTACAAAGAGTAATTAGGATTGGTATAACAGAAATGCAGAGAGAGAAAAAAAGTTAATATTCAGTTAATGGCAACCAACATAGGAATTTTATGTCCACAGAATTATAATGAGATTTAAAGTAAAGCTTATTAAGAAAGAGAAAGTTTTTTCTGAACTTTCCATCTCCTACTCTAAAGCCTGAAAGATTTGACCATAGCTTTTTGTTTAAGGAGGATACTGGTCATGCAGAACGAGAAAGAGGGGACAGCTCATTCCTGCCAGTCCCAGTGATTGTGTAAGGGAAAGAAGAATCAAGAAGACCAGGTACGAGATTTCACATCTCCATCCTGAGGCCCAATTCTATTGATGTGTGGAGACAAGTGAGGTTACTGTAGAAAAACCCAGCTAAACTTAAGGAAACCCAAAGGCAATCGGAACAATGGCCTGCTTTCATATTGTAAGCGTGCTGGAGCCTAAAGCACTAAAGAACTCTGGCCTTCAGGCCAGTGCCACCTCAAAGACTGTGCAAGCAATGATGATGAGCTGGCCCAGGAGGTAAATGTGCCAAGGGTAATGCAAATCTGTCCATTACACTATTGATGACGATGGCGACAAAGTTCAAATGACTTTCATGTCTAATAATAATAATAAAATGACTATAAATTGAAGTACCCCTTTTTGATATAGAATTTTGTGAGGAAGTTAACATTGACTATATATAAAGAAAATGCTCAGATTACCACAATGCTTATTTTCTTTTTACACTGCTTCTCTTTCATTGATTTTTGAAATATTTGAGTTTTTAAGATCTAGTTTACAAATAAACCTAAATGTCCTGCAATGACATTGAACTTCTTGTAAATGAGACCTATACATTATGTTCACATTTCTTTCTAAATCTAAAAAGTTAGAAATTTTAAATTTAAATATTTAGTAAATTAAGCAATACAAAATTTAAGCTTTGAAACTTTTAGATAAATGTAATTATTGATAATAAAGTTTACAAACAAGAAGAGTTGAAATTTTCCTTTAAAAACAAAAGAGGAACAAAACAGACTAATGAAAGTTCACTTTGTAAAAAATTTAATGTTAAAATTTAGTTTTGTTTTGGAATATGTAAACTTGTGGAAAGAGATTTTTAATAAAGCTTTAGAATGAAATAAAATAGAGGAGTCTTTTTATTTTGTAGTGTCTATGCGTAGAGAAACTTTCAAATAAGTAAAAAAGAGACGACTTGTTACTTAATGAGCTTGAACTTATAAAAATATTTATTAAAGAAAGATTCTAAATAGAAGCAAAAGACAGTATCTTTGCAGATATGTGAGCTGAAATATTTACTCGTTTTTATATAAAATATATTAGAATAGAAAATAGCCTACCTTTTACAAATTTCACAGTGTATCAAATATTTCAACTGCTATAAGGGTGTGTTCTCAATAAAAATGTCTATAGAGAAGATTTGATTTAAAATGTCAATAATTTTAAATGTATTAAATGTAAAATACAACTTTGAAGAAATATTTGTCAATTACCTGAAAAAAATAAAGTAATATTATGTTGAAAAATATATTCTCCAAAAAACACTAGTGTCATGATATTAGAAATAGATACAACTAAGAATATTAATAAAGTTTGTGGAGTTATACAAATAATGATTATTCAGTTAGGTTCCTGAGTTCAGATAATTAATATAAAGAATTTTTTTTTAAAAACTTCAACTGTAACTTTAAATGTTTTACTGTACATGGATATACTTTACTTAAATATTTTAAAGTGAATCATTTTTGAGAATAGGTTTTGAATTAAAGAGGACTATTTTTACATCAATATCATTTACATCAATATCATATAACCAAGTTATTGGTCAATAAATTGAAATTTCAAAGTGCTATATAATTAATTTTAGCTCCCCTTTTATTTCCAAAGTTGTCCTTTATTGAACTCATTATATAATTACCTTAGATACAGCATAGGCATTTTTCTATATTGATGTTTAATGTCCAGAACAAAGGATAGAGTCAAACACAACCCAATTTAAAAGCATAAGGAAAAGACTTGAAAGAATTTTATTTTTTGAAGTGCAAAAATTATTGTGCTGGGTGGTGGAGATTATGATTTTTTTTCCTCCAGTTTCCGTTTTAAAAATTGAGAGCCTGTTATTTTTACAAGGAACAATTATGCTAGAGAATAAGAAAAGAACAGAAGTGTTTTGAACACTCTCCTGGAGCAAGAGGCCCCATGAACAAGTAAGGCTTCATCTTCCCACCACACTCTGAGAGCAGCAAAGTAAAGATTCAGGCACAGCATGTCCTCTCCCACCATTTCTCGAGCACACACACTTCTGCATCTGTCAAAGCATTAGCTGGTCAAGATGTTCTGTCCTTGCTCTCCAGACCCAGCCAAGGTAGCACTGACAAATAAGGTCAGATTTGGGGGCTAGGGTGAATGAAGCATTTTATATTTATATCCATAGACACACACTCCTATGTATGTTCCAGTGACTTCAGGGGACTTTCCACAGCCATGGGTGTCCTGTGTCTGGTGTGAGGTAACCTTGCCTGGCCCACTGAGTTCTCTGGACACAAATCTCTGTTTGAAGGAGTGGTAGGTTCCAGGGCTTATGGACTGAGGTGTAAAGGGCACCTTTCTCGATGACATTTGTCTCTCTTCTGTACTAGTTCACTATGATAACATATGTGCAGGACTTTTTCGTAGGGTGTTTTGTTTTGTTCTCTCTGTGATTGTTAGCTCCAAGTTTCAGGATGCATTTAAGATGCATGGAATATAGTGATTTCATGACTTCCAGCTTGGGCATAGCTGGGGCTTTTGAGGTGATAATTCTGATTAATTTAACTAGGGGGAATATATATACAGTATAAATAAAATAGAAGAATGTTTGACACAAAATTAATGCTAGATAAGTGTTGGTTATCATTTTGACATTTTGTGAAAGAACAAATTTTCTGTCTAAAAAAGAAAGTTTTAGAAGATACAAGGAGAGGGACTAATAGAGGATGAAAATGGTATAAAATAAAATTTAACAATTTAGAGGACATGTTGAGCACATATTATATGCAAGGCACTGGCTAAGACCTCAGAAATGAACTGGTTAAAAAGAATCGACTAAATTTCTGCCTGCAAAGAACTTACAGTCAGAGGATAGCATTTAACTGAGCTAAATGCGTGTAATGTCTTTTACTTTTATGCGAAATCCTAACCACACTAGTATGTTTATAATATAAACTGGTTTGTATTCTCCAATGAGCTAAAGAAAGTTGGACACAATTCAAGCAGTTGAGGAAACAGGGGATGTCCTCTCCTCCTCATTCACATATTGAAAGGACATCTGCATCATGGACTCTTTCTATCTCACATCATCTAACACAAAGAAAGGGTTTAAATAAAATAAAAGTACGCTATGGATGTTGTGGAAGAACTGTTAGATTGCCCACTCAGCAGCCATTTCCATTTATTTTTTTGTTAACAGAATTTGTTTGGTTTGTGGTAGCAACACGATCAGAAAAGGTGACTCTCAACCTGCAATAATCCCAGAGGATAGGCCTTGATATTAAGGCTAAAGCTTTTGCCAGTGTTTTCTCTTTTGCCAGTGATAGGTACGGAGTGCTGTGCAACGTTGTTCTGGCTAATGGTGAGTGAGGGAAAATGTATTAGGGAATTTCAAGTAAAAAAGCTTGAAAATTAACGTTAATATGAAAAAATAATTTGACATCTACATGGAGAAAAAAACTCGCTATATGGTCTGAGTATGTCATTTTATCTATCTTTCTAGGTTTCAATTTCACCATTGTATTAATCATTCTTGCTCTGTCTAATTAACAGAATTATTGTTAATATTACAAAATTATAGACATTAACATTTCCAAACTGTAAATGTCTAGAATATTAAGTGATTACTTTTAATTGTAAATTACTTTGAAATCTTTAGATTAAAACAGACATATAAATATCTGTAATACCATGGGAGTATCACAGATACTCTCTGTGCTAGCCCTGGAAAATAGGCTTCTTACTTAAAGAAACTTAAGTAAATATAATAGTGTATAAAAGACTAGCCATGTATTTATTCTTTGTATATGTATTTCTTTTCATTGCCTTGTTTAATTTCTCTCAAAATCCATGTGTAATTTTAGAATCATATTATTTAATAAGGCTCAATGAACTCATGTTTATAAAGAAAAAGTTTGAGACCTTCACTTCTGCCATTTGGAAGCATAATGGCAAATGCAGTTAAGTACAAATTCAGATAAATAAAATATCGCAGATACATTTGAAGTCCCTTTGTACACTTTCCAAATCACGTTTTGTGGGGGTATATATATTTCCAGATCACATTTTATACTTTACTTATTTCTCTGTGTATTACATAGGGTACTAACTAAGCTTCTCTAATTAAGAGTCCCTAAAACACAGTGGCTCGAATGAAATTGGAGTTTATTTCCCTCTCACGTAGCAGTTGATAGGGAGGTGGAGGATACAGAGTAGACAGTCCACTTTGATCCATGAGATTTTGTTGTCTCGCTATTTCTTAAGGCAGCAGTTTTCAAAGTGCAATCCGAGGGCTCCCAGTGTTTCTGGAATTCTTTCAAGGTGTCCATAACCTCCTCCTTTTTCCAACTATTTATCTATGATACAACTAAGAATATTAATAAAGTTTGTGAAGTTATACAAATAATGATTATTCAGTTAGGTTCCTGAGTTCAGATAATTAATATAAAGAATTTTTTTTAAAAACTTCAACTGTAACTTTAAATGTTTTACTGTACATGGATATACTTTACTTAAATATTTTAAAGTGAATCATTTTTGAGAATAGGTTTTGAATTAAAGAGGACTATTTTAAATCAATATCATTTACATCAATATCATATAACCAAGTTATTGGTCAATAAATTAAAATTTCAAAGTGCTATATAATTAATTTTAGCTCCCCTTTTATTTCCAAAGTTGTCCTTTATTGAACTCATTATATAATTACCTTAGATACAGCATAGGCATTTTTCTATATTGATGTTTAATGTCCAGAACAAAGGATAGAGTCAAACACAACCCAATTTAAAAGCATAAGGAAAAGACTTGAAAGAATTTTATTTTTTGAAGTGCAAAAATTATTGTGCTGGGTGGTGGAGATTATGATTTTTTTTCCTCCAGTTTCCGTTTTAAAAATTGAGAGCCTGTAATTTTTACAAAGAACAATTATGCTAGAGAATAAGAAAAGAACAGAAGTGATTTGAACACTCTCCTGGAGCAAGAGGCCCCATGAGCAAGTAAGGCTTCATCTCCCCACCACACTCTGAGAGCAGCAAAGTAAAGATTCAGGCACAGCATGTCCTCTCCCACCATTTCTCGAGCACACACACTTCTGCATCTGTCAAAGCATTAGCTGGTCAAGATGTTCTGTCCTTGCTCTCCAGACCCAGCCAAGGTAGCACTGACAAATAAGGTCAGATTTGGGGGCTAGGGTGAATGAAGCATTTTATATTTATATCCATAGACACACACTCCTATGTATGTTCCAGTGACTTCAGGGGACTTTCCACAGCCATGGGTGTCCTGTGTCTGGTGTGAGGTAACCTTGCCTGGCCCACTGAGTTCTCTGGACACAAATCTCTGTTTGAAGGAGTGGTAGGTTCCAGGGCTTATGGACTGAGGTGTAAAGGGCACCTTTCTCGATGACATTTGTCTCTCTTCTGTACTAGTTCACTATGATAACATATGTGCAGGACTTTTTCGTAGGGTGTTTTGTTTTGTTCTCTCTGTGATTGTTAGCTCCAAGTTTCAGGATGCATTTAAGATGCATGGAATATAGTGATTTCATGACTTCCAGCTTGGGCATAGCTGGGGCTTTTGAGGTGATAATTCTGATTAATTTAACTAGGGGGAATATATATACAGTATAAATAAAATAGAAGAATGTTTGACACAAAATTAATGCTAGATAAGTGTTGGTTATCATTTTGACATTTTGTGAAAGAACAAATTTTCTGTCTAAAAAAGAAAGTTTTAGAAGATACAAGGAGAGGGACTAATAGAGGATGAAAATGGTATAAAATAAAATTTAACAATTTAGAGGACATGTTGAGCACATATTATATGCAAGGCACTGGCTAAGACCTCAGAAATGAACTGGTTAAAAAGAATCGACTAAATTTCTGCCTGCAAAGAACTTACAGTCAGAGGATAGCATTTAACTGAGCTAAATGCGTGTAATGTCTTTTACTTTTATGCGAAATCCTAACCACACTAGTATGTTTATAATATAAACTGGTTTGTATTCTCCAATGAGCTAAAGAAAGTTGGACACAATTCAAGCAGTTGAGGAAACAGGGGATGTCCTCTCCTCCTCATTCACATATTGAAAGGACATCTGCATCATGGACTCTTTCTATCTCACATCATCTAACACAAAGAAAGGGTTTAAATAAAATAAAAGTACGCTATGGATGTTGTGGAAGAACTGTTAGATTGCCCACTCAGCAGCCATTTCCATTTATTTTTTTGTTAACAGAATTTGTTTGGTTTGTGGTAGCAACACGATCAGAAAAGGTGACTCTCAACCTGCAATAATCCCAGAGGATAGGCCTTGATATTAAGGCTAAAGCTTTTGCCAGTGTTTTCTCTTTTGCCAGTGATAGGTACGGAGTGCTGTGCAACGTTGTTCTGGCTAATGGTGAGTGAGGGAAAATGTATTAGGGAATTTCAAGTAAAAAAGCTTGAAAATTAACGTTAATATGAAAAAATAATTTGACATCTACATGGAGAAAAAAACTCGCTATATGGTCTGAGTATGTCATTTTATCTATCTTTCTAGGTTTCAATTTCACCATTGTATTAATCATTCTTGCTCTGTCTAATTAACAGAATTATTGTTAATATTACAAAATTATAGACATTAACATTTCCAAACTGTAAATGTCTAGAATATTAAGTGATTACTTTTAATTGTAAATTACTTTGAAATCTTTAGATTAAAACAGACATATAAATATCTGTAATACCATGGGAGTATCACAGATACTCTCTGTGCTAGCCCTGGAAAATAGGCTTCTTACTTAAAGAAACTTAAGTAAATATAATAGTGTATAAAAGACTAGCCATGTATTTATTCTTTGTATATGTATTTCTTTTCATTGCCTTGTTTAATTTCTCTCAAAATCCATGTGTAATTTTAGAATCATATTATTTAATAAGGCTCAATGAACTCATGTTTATAAAGAAAAAGTTTGAGACCTTCACTTCTGCCATTTGGAAGCATAATGGCAAATGCAGTTAAGTACAAATTCAGATAAATAAAATATCGCAGATACATTTGAAGTCCCTTTGTACACTTTCCAAATCACGTTTTGTGGGGGTATATATATTTCCAGATCACATTTTATACTTTACTTATTTCTCTGTGTATTACATAGGGTACTAACTAAGCTTCTCTAATTAAGAGTCCCTAAAACACAGTGGCTCGAATGAAATTGGAGTTTATTTCCCTCTCACGTAGCAGTTGATAGGGAGGTGGAGGATACAGAGTAGACAGTCCGCTTTGATCCATGAGATTTTGTTGTCTCGCTATTTCTTAAGGCAGCAGTTTTCAAAGTGCAATCCGAGGGCTCCCAGTGTTTCTGGAATTCTTTCAAGGTGTCCGTAACCTCCTCCTTTTTCCAACTATTTATCTATGGGAGGCCAAATTTTCTTCAGGTATGTCAATAAAAACATTACTATAGATTGAATGCAAACACAGATATGATTACTATAAAACATTACAATAAAAACATTACTATAGATTGAATGCAAACACAGATATGTCTTGAATAAATTCCATCACTAAAAAATTTTTTTGAAAATGTGAGAGCGACAGTCTTCTACTAAATTTATTTTTAAGTTATTTTTTACAAAATAATATCAATATAAAGATTTATTATGTTTTTAATAAAGTAAATGTATTTCAATGTCTCAATTTTAATTTTGAATATTATAAATATCAACAGATATTTCAACATAAGTAAAAGCTCTTTCAGGTTCTAAATAGTAAAGGTAAAAAAAAAAGTGTAGTGTCTATTTGGTGGCCATATCCACCTAAAACTTTATTATTATTATTATTTGGTATGAAGAGGGAGAATAAATTTAGGGGAAAAACTAGCAATTCAATGCAATCTGTGTGTCCATAAACACTATGCGATGATTGAGTGCATGTGCTCTAAGAATTTACATGAATGGTATCTTTCTGTGGGTATCCTTCTGCATATTAATTTTTTGTAACTCAAAATCATGTTTTCAAGATTTACCAATACTGATACATATAAATTTAGTTGATTTATTTTAACTGTTGAATACTATCATACCATAAGATTATGCCACAATTTACTTAAACATTTTTTTGGTGGATATATAGATGACTTCCAATTATTCACTCCTGTGAGAATTGCTGCAAAAAACATATTTTGCATATCTCCTTGCATAAATATGAGAGTATTTCTTTAGAGAACAGAGGACTAACTTCTCTGTTGTAGAACATACATAATTCTAAAGTTTATTAAATGTTGTTAAATTGTTCTCCAAAGTGGTTTTGACAATTTGCAAACCGACTTCTGCAGCATGAGAATCACTTTGTCTTCTCCACTTTACTTTTTGGCATTATCAAATTGTTAATTTTGTCAATATGATGGTAGGGAAATTGAGAGTTACTGTTGTTTAATTTGTAGTTCTCTTTTTAGAAGTTAGAATAGTTAGAAATAGGTATGATGGCAATCAAAAGAATTCTTGATAACAGTGATTACATAATTGAAGTTTATTTTTCTCATTAGAAGTGTGGAGTTAAGTATTGCTAGCGTTGGTTTTGCAGAGCATTAATGCAATCAAGAAAATTAGGTTCAGCCATCTTTCTATTGCATTATCCTAAGTATGTTGTCTTTTATTCCTTATGCTTATCACCCTATGGTTGTAAGATGATTGCTGCTATGTCACTTTATGTTTAATATAAAAAGAGCAAGATGGAAAGGTGGCTCACACATTTTCCTCTTGGATTCATTCTTTTTTGTTAGAAAAGGTCCCTAATCTCCACTTCCCTCTACTCCATAAAAACTTCTCCTTTTCTACTTTATTTTTCTCAGAACTGTGTTAACTAGTCAATACTAACATAATCTAGAAATTATCTAGAAAAAAGACACAGTAGGTCCCTCATATTTTTTTCTTATCCCAAACTGTCACAGCTTTTTAAGAATCTTTATTCTTTTGTATGACTTTTAGTATCAACTTGTCATGTTTATTAATTCTTTTCCTTTGGGAATTTTGTTAGATTTGCATTTTTTTCCCTACATTTGGAATAAATGAATAGCTTTACGATGTTGAAAACAGAAAACAGTTTGCTCTCATGTTTTAAATTCAATCTGACAATGTCTGTCTTTTAATTGTTTAGTCTCTTCATATTTAATGTAATTGTCAATATGGTTGTGTTTAAATTTGCTACCTTGGTTATTTATTCTTAATTATCTCTCAATCTTTCTATACCTTCTTTTAGGTGAATTAAAGTATGTACTATAAAACCTATAATATAATACTATTATTTTGGCACTATACAAAATGATAAAAAATTCTTTATGAAAAAGAGAAATTATACCAGATAGAATACTGGTTTTTGAGGAAAGAATTAAATGTATCAGACAGCTAAATGTCTAAGAAAATATAAAATATCTTTATTATTTTTATTATATCAACATTTATCTTTAAATTTTAAGATATCTTAATTTTAAAAATTAAGAAAAACATCTATTTTAAGACACAAATAAATTAAGACAAAATTAATAATATATCATGGGTTTTACAGCATACATATAAATAAGTCATAAAAAACACAAAGTATATTTACTCTCAACTGTGGAAGAATCTTCACCTCCAGCCACTTTATCAGGCATAGAAATAGAGGTGGTTCTCTTTTATCCTAGAAAGGATTTTCATTATTTTTTTGGTGGGGAGAGGAGGAGGCATTTTTATACCCTCAAGCTTTTGATAAGTTTCAAAAACTGATTTCTAGTATATATAGCTTGTTTTATTTTTAGGGAATTTTGACTTTATATATCCTAACCAGAAGCAGAGTATGTCATTCACTTTTAACACTAATGAAATTGCTATTTGATCCATAATTGATTTTGAATTGTGTCTATTACTTTAATAATATGTGGGGAGTTTGCTGTCTCTGATATTTTCTAATTTCATTATATTTGTGTTATATTATTTGACTTTTTTATTTTATTTTATTTTATTATTTTATTTATTTATTTATTTAATTATTTGACTTTTTAAAAGTGTTACTTTGTGGTTGACATTACTGAGGAATGGTATATAGGCCTGGATTTCTGCCTATCATTTTTTCCGCAAACATATAGTCTTCCCTAGAATGAAGACAATATAGAAGTGAGAAACAGACAAAAACCAAGTTCTAATTATGTTAACCCATATACCAAACGGCTTCTAATATTTCACTTAGGATTTCTAGGTACATTAGTCTATTATTTCTCTTTTTGTCTCAACAGAGTTTGGATTAGAGGTTTTTCTTTTGCTTCTGTACAACCCAAATAATATAGGAAGCATGAGTTCACTTTTTTGTGTTTTGATGGAATATAACACAGCTCAGTAAGAAGATGTGAATTCAGAGTAAACTATCAAGAGTTTAGGGCCATAATGACCTGGGACTTGTAGCCATGACCAAAGGTAATAAGCTAGTGTTACAATAAAAGTCTTTATCATTGGAAGTCATAAGTCTCCTATGACAGTTAATTTTATGTGTCTGCTTGACTGAATCAAGATGTGCACAGATGTTTGCCTAAGTGTTATTTCTGTGTGTGTCTGTGAGGATGCTTCCAGATGAAAGGAACATTTGAACCCACAGTCTTGGTAAAGCAGATTGCCCTGTCTAGTATGAGTGGGCATCGTCCAATCCACTGAAGTTATGAGTAGAACACGAGGCGGAAAAAGAGAAATGGCCCCTACTCTGCTTGATTGCTTGAGGGGAGTCATGAGTGTTCTACCCTCAGCCTAGGACTTACAGCATTGTCTCTCCTGGTTCTCAGGCCTTCAGACTCAGACTGAACACTTTCTCTCTCTCTCTTTCTCTCTCTCTCTCTCTCTCCCCCACACACGCACACACACACACACACATACATGCACACACGCACACACACACACATATATGTATATTTACATATATATCCTATTAGTTTTATTTGTATTGACTAATACAAATACAATACAATATTAATACAAACCTGACTAATACACCACTCTTTTTGTTCTTTAATGGAGTTGAAAATTATATACTATTCTACCTGCTTTCACTACTCAGAATCTTTTGTTTTAAGCAAAATCTTACTTAAAAAGTCTCTCTGGGCCACCATTTTGAGGGCAATGATACATTATTTGCAGCTTGATATCACCAAAGACAAGAGACAGTAGTCTGGATTTGGTGACTCTTTTCATTTATTTCCTTGGCCATTGGTAATATTTAGCAAACAGAATTGGCTTTGCCATAGTTACCACGGAATCATTGCCTATGCACACCCATTTTAGGCTGTAGCGTCTATACTTGAGCATGCATATGCCAAAAGATGCTTTGGTACTTGGAACCTGCAGCATTTCCTAGAATAGTCACATCATGCAAGATTATTTTTAATTATTCCCTAAATTTCTTTAAGAGAAAGCCAGAAAAATAAGGCTGTCTGCCAGAAAATATTTTTTAAAGCAATAATTTAAGCAGAAAGAAACCCATGAGCAAGTTGCTTCAGAGTAGTTTAATAGGCCAGCCTGCCTTTGCAATGAGTTTTCTGTGTACTGCCTCTTTTCCATTCCCTGGACTACTGCACTATGCTCAGAGTCTCGTTTCCTTTTCTTTATACTGTTAGTAGCTAATCTTTCTATAATTGCTTAAGGTTTGCATAAAAATTATATCAATTAGTCTTTTCAATAACCCTCTACTGTAGGTGATATTTTCCCCATTTTGACAATGATGAAACTAAAAATAAGAGATTAAATTATTTTCCCTAGGTTATAGTGTTAATTTGTTTCAGAGCTCAGACTTTCCACTACAGCACTTGACACGTTTATGTTACACAGTAGTTGACTCTGACACTGCTGTTTGAACTCAACTGAATTAGTCAACACCACCAAAAATGTCAAGAGATTAACAGAATAGAAGCTTATTTCTCTTTATATAAAAATTCAAGGTCTTCATTCAGGAACCTAGGTTTCTTCCATTTTGCCTCTATCAGTCTTCATGTCCCCAAAATCTTCTCCTTTCAACTAAAATAGAGAAAAAGAAAGAGGGTTGAATTTATCTGTTGAAAGTTATAGGCCAGCCTGGAAGCAGTACACATCATTTCTACCCATTATCCAAAACTCAGTCATATGGCCACACTAACTGCAAAGGTGGATGAAAAAATATGATATAGTAGAAAAAGGAAAGGAATGTTTCGAGTACCTAGATTTATCTACTATGATGCAGAGATATCTGACTATCTTAAAAATATCAAACATTTTAAAAATTGGCAGGTATATTTTGAAATAGGTTACCCCTAGGCTATTCATAACTCTCAACTCATCCGTGAGTTTTATATTAAATAAGTTTGAATTAGATTTAAGTATAAATAACAACCACCACAAAATAACACTGGTTTTAAACAACGTAGATGTATATTTCACTCATTCATTTATTTGAAGAAGTTTGGAATTGAGCTTGGAATTAAGTTCATGGCCAGTATGCTATGTCTACCATCATTAGGAATCCAGATTCCTTTGGCATGATATCTGTCCTCAAGTCTATCTCATGGCCTAATATGGCCACTAGATTTTCTACCTTCCATCCACATTATAGGATGAAAAAAAAGAAAATAAAGAAATAATTGGAGCTTTTCTCAAATATCTGTCCTATTCCCTTTATGGAAACTTCCAATAAATCCTTCCCAAAACTTTTAGTTATAGCTCATTGACTAAAACTTATTTATACAGCCACTAAAGCTGGTATGGAAATTAGAACATTTGGTCTTTTGGTTGTGTATATTATTGGTCCCAGTGATATAGGGATTCTATTAGTTAAGAAAAAAAGAAGTATATGTTAAAAATGCAGCTAGCTGTTGCCATTACCTTTTGCCTCTATACTTCAGACTTATTCCCTTTCTGATCATTATACTTAGGGTAAAATCAGAGATGGGATGAGGTTCAGGGCAAAAGTAAGGACCTGGACTGGAGAAAAGTAAGAAATTGTGCATTTTTGGTAATCAAAACTAGAATTTTAGATTTGGGTGAACTTAGACCAACTCCCAGAATTGGTCAAAAGAGCTATAAAATATGTCCTAGTAAACAAGTCTTACTGCTACCTTTTCTGCTCTATTTTTTTTTCATCTTTCCTTACTTTCTTTAATATATAATTATTGAAAACTGTTCTATACTACACATTGCACCTAGGAGTCAGTGATAAGTGAAACTTTTATGATTTCTGCCTTTGTGAAACTCATAGCTCTTGTCTTCCATGTCAATGCCTTTTTAACAACTTTCCAGGGTTAATCTTCCTAAAGAGTGCGGTTGCATTATTCTATCTCACTGAAAAATATAGTATTTAGAGATGCAGTGTGCATAGTGATTGAAAACAGATAGACTTGGATTCATCTTTCAACTCCACCATTTGCTTACTGAATGACCTTGAGAAAATTACTTAATTTCTTTGTATGTCAACTTTCTTAGCATTAAAATAATAATAATATTCTAATTAATGAAGATATATGATCAGAGTTATAAGTAGAACAAAATAGCTAGACTTTTTATCTCAGTGTATCACACTGTAGAAAAGCTAGACAATACATGCACATCTTCACTAGCACAGAAATAACTAAACTTAGTGTCAAATTATTAACAATACTAAGTTAAAATGCAAAGCTAAAATGTGTCTTACATGATTGATAATGCCTATGAATGAAACATATAACAGGTAAGTTTAAGTACACTTCTCACTTTCTGCTTATTATAGTTTGTTGTGAGGATTGATTGAAATAATGTTTAAGATTCTTAGCAATGTATTTGAGTGATTGATTTGAGTCTCTAAGACATCTCCCATGTTCCTTGATTCTGGTGTTCATACCCTTAGGTAATTCCATCTCCTTGAGCATGAATAAGATCAGTGACTTTTACCTCCAACTAAAGAAATATAGCAAAGGTGAAAAGATTTCACTTGCATGTTTCCATTATGTTCTATAAATCTTTATATTGCTTGCAGACTTTATCAGGAGACTCTTTTAGTTGGTTTGATAATATAAGCAGCCATACTGGAACTGTGAGTAACCTCTAGCAGCCAGAGGCTGTCTCTATTCTCTAGCCAACAAAACATGAGGTCCTCAGCTCTACAACTGCAAGAAAATGAATTCTTGCCAACTACCTGAGTGATCTTGGAAGTATATTCTTTTCTAGTAGAGCCTTCCATTGAGAACACTATACAGTATACATCTTGAATTCAGTTTTGTAACACCCCAGCTAAGCCATTACTTATAGAAACTATGAGAAAATAAATATATCTTTTTTTAAGTTACTAAGTTTATGGTAATTTGTTATGAATAATAGATAACTAATATAGCTTAGCACATGAAGAAATACTCATAAAAATAATTTTTAATTATTAATAATAACAAAATTAGAAATTCTTAGTATGTCATTTAAGACTATTCCATCTAACTTCCATATATTTTAATGGATTCATTTTGTAACACTTTGAGCTTTAAACATACTAAATTATTTGTTATTTCTCAAATATTTTCCTATTTATTGACCGTGCGTGTGGTTGTTTCAGTTATTCAAAACGCTTCTCTTTCTTTTTATTTAACTGAAATTATTCTCAATTTTTAAAGACCCATTTTACGTATTATTCACTTCATGGAGTTTTTTTTGTGTTCTGGCTGAGATTTAATTTATATTTCTCCTGTGTTTTTATAGCATCTACTGTTCACTGCTATCAAAACTCTTATCATATTTTCACATCATTAATTATATTACATTTACTATGTTTATTGATGTTTAAAAATAAAATATTGTTTCAATTTCAATCGCTCAGTTTCAGACAGACTTAACCATTTTAGCATTCTCTCTAGATTATTCAGTATTTGCCAGAAGGACTGGGGACTATACTATTTTTCAGATTTCTTGTCTGCAACTCGCTTGGCTTCTCTCTAAAATGACATTTGGATGTACAGTGGGGAAAAAGTAGTTTAAGTTAATTTAGTGGCTCTAAGATAGATACAACTTCATGTGGCATCTTCTGCATTCTTGATATGGTCAGTGAAGTCAGATGGTTTGTGCTACTCCTAGGACTGTTTATAACTGAAGTATAACTTGTCCTGTCTGTTTTGTTTTTCAATGAGGAAGCATGCTTGTGTCTGAGGATCAGGTCTCTATCCATTTCATTTTCTCCTGATACTGCTGGGTCTCATTCCCAAATTAAGCAAATTCTTTCCACAGAAACCAAAAAAGCAAGAGCATTGTTCAGGCTCTTCTTTCTTTAAAATTTTGAACACCGCCTTCATGTCATTGCTTCTATACTTATACATACAACACTGAAGGTGGTGCTTAGCTCAAGGCTTGATTTCTTTTAGGGGTTCTTACCATCCTCATGTTCTTTGAAGCTATATGCCAGAAGCTTCTATATTTTTAGGCTTCTCCATCCTAGTGGAGTGTTTCTAAAACTTCTAATGATTGACACTACGTAGCGGGTTCTGATAGTAAAGTAGAAAAACAGGAACATTGTTATCTGACTTCATATCTCTTCTTCTCAAAATTCTTCTGTTAATAGATTTTCTCCTTCCTCTGTTATCTGTCCTCTACAAAGGACATAAGTTTCATGACATAGGCAAAAGATTACTTTCTTGACACTATAGAAAAAAATTATCTGAACCTAGTCCTGAAGTTTGGTAGAGTTAAATTAATCTTGAAAATGCAACTATTTTCTCCAAATAAATCTGAATGTATCACTATTGTCTTATCTCAAAATTTTATTTCAGAGACTTCCTTTTCAAGCTTCAAAGAAGTAATTGATATATTTGCCCTTCTTCCATAAACAACTAAAACCAAACAAAATAAGTGAGTAACTATGTTTAGATATTAGACCTCAGAAAGCACAGTAGTGTGACCCTGAGAGAAAGAAAAAATATATATAGGAAGCCATGGTAGACCATGGAGCAGGGAGGAAAGAACAAGCAAAGCACAATCTTGCTGAGTTGAGGATAAAAACTTTGGCATTCTAGGAAATTGATTTATCTAAAATGTGTGGATCAGAGTACTATGTAGGATAGATCTACACAGTAAAAGCTCTCTCTAAACATATTCATGAGAATCCTCTTGAGTCTGTTGTTTTATATTTGTAGGGTAAAACCTCCTGAAATTTTTCAGTAAAATATTACTGAAAAAACTCAAAGTGGGAAGGACTAATTGAACACTTCGGCCATTTATCAGAGAGCCCAAAAAGGTCATACCTTATACACTAACACTAGAATAAAGGTTACCTTAGAATTTTTCTAACAAAGCTTTAAAATTATTCTTGAAATGATCAAGTTGATTCACAAGTAATTTAACTGCATTCCAAAACAAACTTTAACACTCTTTAGGGATAATAAAATTCAAATATTCAAAAACATAATATTTACAATGTTTAAGATTCAAGCAGAAATTAAGACACAAAGAAGCAGAGAAGTATTCAGTTAATAAAAAAGAACCCCAAATGACAGAGATGATGGAATTATTAGACGAATATCTTAAAACATCTGTTATATATGTGTTTAAAAATTTATAATACAAAAACTTGAGCCCAATGAAGAAATAAATGTAAGAACAAAAAGCCAAACTCAGATTGTAGAGTTGAAAATTATAATAGCTATTTAGATACAAGAAAGAAAAAAAATCAATGAACTGGGGGAAAAGTTCAAAAATCAATAAAATTTCCCACTGGGGGAACATTTGTGAAAGTCACAGTCCTGACACACATGTTCACTAAAAGACTAAAATTTTAATCAGAGGATTATCAAACATTCCCCACCCCCACATACCTTATCACTACACCAATAGGCCTCCAGTATAATAACAACAGATTACAACTTTAAAAGCTGCAAGATACAGACTCTCTTTTAAGAGTAGTATTTAAGGAAACTCGACATCAATAAAGAAGACAAAAACAAGGACACTAAAGGAATTTGAATCTTTTGGCACTTATAGACACAGCAAACATTAAACACAGCCCAACTCCTAGACAGATTACCGTAAATCCCTGCTCTAAAGGCCTATTTATCTCAGTCTCTATTACCCAATAAAATACATCTATCTTTTAAAGCATGCCAAAAGACAAGAAAAAACATTGTCTGGAGAGACAAATCATTTTCAGAACCATCCTCAGATATGATAAAGATATTGAAATTATCACATAAGGAATATAAAATAACTGATTAATATGTTGATGGTTCTAAGGTAAAAAGTAGATGACATGCAAGGGTAGATGGGTAAGAACATACTAAGAATATAAAGGAATAGCTAAAACAAAACAAATGAAAAAAACAGCACTGTACCAGAATGCCTCTGACATTGTAAAGTTGACATTGCTCAAGAATCAGTGAACTTTAAGGCAGGCAAAGCAATTTTCCAATCTGAAATTCAAAGAGGAGGGAGGAAAGGAGGAAGGAGAGAAAGAAGAAAGGAAGGAAGGAAGGAAGGAAGGAAAGGAAAAATCAAGAACTATGGTATACTATCTGGAATACTAGAGAAAAAGAAGATAGAAAAGGCAAAAAAATGTTATATAATAATGACTGAGAACTTACCAAAATTAATGGCAGGCACACAAAAGAACAAATGCAGAAACTTCAGAGAATCCCAAACAGGATAAAAAATCAACAGACATAATTCCAAACATACATCTAAGCACATCACATTCAAATTCAGAAAAATAAAGAAAAAGAAAACCTTGAAATAATCCAGGGTAGGGGAAACTTTCTCTGTTAGGGAACAGGGATAATAATTATAGCAGACTTGTCATCAGAAACCTATTCAAGCTAGAAGGGAGTGAAATGATATTTTTAGTTTTGAAAGAAAAAAAAAAAACCTAGAATTCGTATCTGGAGAAATTATGCTTCAAATGTAGACAAACAAAAACTGAGGCTATTCATTGCCAGGAAGAAAAGATAGCCTACGTTCTGCTTCCAACCCAGAGACTAGAATTGGCCAGCCACTCCATCTTACAGATCACAATTTCCTCATCTGCACAACGGGGGATGGAATTCGGAACATCTAAGGTTCTTTCTAGATCTTTTTTTTTTCTTTCAAAACTAAAAATATCATTTTCTAGATCTTATTTTCTATGATATCATAAAATTAATGTCCTTATCAAAAACAGGAGTGAAGAAACAACCCTCAATGAAGGACTGAGTTAAATTCCTTCTCAAATTTAAGACATGACTAAAGCCAATGGAAATAGATAAGAGCTGAAATAATTTATCAATCCTGCATGTGATCAATTTTTTTAAAAAATAGTTCTTGCCTTATTTTATTTAAAAATTTTAAATTTTGGTTGAAGGGATTTCTACTATTTCAAAATCAATCCTGGTACATATGACCCCCTAGTTTTTCTGAAAATTTGATCTACCATAACAAAGCCATCAGGGAAGAAGGCTATTTTTGTGTGTGTGTGGGTGGGTGGGAGGGAAGATGGCTATTTTTAAAGAAAGTCACTGTGACTATTGTTCTGGGAGCTTGTTTTTGTCATTTCTTTTTACTGAATGTTTTAATTGTTCCTTAAGTGTCAGTGAGGTATGGTTAAAGCTACCTCCAGTGAACTTGCTGAAGACATCAGTTGCGGTCATTAAGGGATCTGATACAAGTCTGGCATTTCTAATCGAGCTTCAGATATCTCAGGTGATATAACCATTTGTGAGCTTACTTTGGAAGACTCATTTCTTCATATATCAAAGTTGACAGTTGTCACAGATGCTGTGATGCATCTCACTGTACCCTTCCGCCACCCTTCAGGAGTACAGCACTCATTCTCCCAGGTTCCGAGGGTGTGGGCAGCTAAGTGCTCCCAGCTCAGACACTCTCCTGGGGTTGTGTAACTAGAACTGTCTCATCCAAAGTCTTCATTTCTCCTTCCTGAAGGAGATCTCATCAAATAACTATTCAAAGTGGAAGCATAAATGTCTAGCCCCTCACTCTAATTTAGGGTACATCTGAAGGGTCAATCCAGGTCCAAAGCTTCCCATAGGCCTGACCGAAACCTTTAGTTTACTATGACTAGATCCTCCTCAACTCCCCTTCTGCCCAGTCCCGCTTTCTTTACTCCTCTACAAGTGTTGTTCCCAAGAGCTTTGTGCTGTAAATAGCCATCTCAAAAAAAGAAAGAAAGAAAAAAAATTCTCTTTCTCAGACTCCACTTCATGGGATGCCTGAATTGTAAAAAAGGCCCTAACTTATTTATTTACATTGCTTTTGCTTAGCCAGGGGGTCTCATATAAGGAATTAATATGTCCAAAGTTTGTATATTTTCATCCATCTTGCCACATTGCAATTCTAGCCTCATGTACGGTTACAGTTCTCCTATATATGGGACTTAATGTCTAGGAGCAGCTATGTCTCTCTAAAGTCAGATAATTTAGATTTACCATTTTAGAGTGCTTCGAAATTCACCATTTTGATGGATATGTAATATTATCTCATTGGTATTTTTTGTGCATTTCCCTGATGACTAATACTGTTAACTGTCTTTTTATTTGTTTATTGGCCTTTTAGATATTATCTTCTTGACATATCTGTTTTAATATTTGCCCATTTTTCTACATGACTTTTTGTCTTTTGCTTATTGAATTGCAGGAGTTCTTTATGTATTTTGGATGTAAGTTCTTTGTCAAATATATTTATTTGCGATATTTTCTCCCTTTCGTGAATAGCTTTCCCGTTCTCCTTGTGGTGTCTTTTGACAAATAAATGTTCTTAATTTTAATATAGTTTAATTTTCAAAGTTCTAGTGATACTATAAATTGATAGTTTATAAAAACTTCCAAAAAACAAGTACTTTGGAAAATTGTTTGGCAAAGTATGTGTTAAAGGTAAACATATATATGCGTTTGTTTGTTTATTTCTAGACATACACTTAATTGAAACGCATCTGTACATCCGTAAAAGACATGTAGTAGAATGAGCATAGGGGCACTATAGTAATGGTCAAATACTGAAAATTGAATATGCCTATCAGTAGACTGTGTAAATAAATTATGGCATAATCCCACAACAGAATATTATATATCAATGAGAAAGAATGATCTAAAATTATATCCAAAAATATGGGTGAATCTCACAAACAGGTTGTTAAGTGAAAGAAGCCAGACACATGAAGGCATATGTAATATTCCATTTAAGTATATTACAAAAACAGAATGTTTACCTTTACTGTCTGGATAGTGGTTAATCGTGGAGCAAGGAGATAATGACCGAAAGAAAGAACAATGATACCTCTGGATCTCTGGCAATATTCTGTCTCTTGTTCTAGATGCTGAGTGTTCATTTTGTTATAGTCACTGAGTATAGTTATGATACATATACTTATTTGTATGCATGTACATTAGATACAATAATACAATAAAATGTTCTATACAATGCTATAATAATGTATTTCAAAAAGGTGCTTCCAAACACAGGATTTCATTCAAGCCTTATAACAACCTCTTGGCACTGGAGATTCAAAGACCATTATCATCACTTTAGAGATGAAGAAAAATGACTTTTTGAAAATTCAGTTCAATTCAATTACACTAATATTTTTAAGCATTTAATGTATCCCAGGAAGAGAGGACACATCAGATAATAAGATGTAAATAGTCCATCTAAAAATAAAATAATTTACACCCAGAGCACATAGCTGAAAATGATCATAGAATTTTAGAAGCAGAAGGAACCCCAGACACTATTGCTACTCTCCTTATCTAGATGAGGGTGAGGCCAAGAGCATGCACTTTGTAGTGGCTCTGATTTGGGTTGAAGTTCTAGTTTAACATTTAATCACTGGGTAACCCTGGGCAAATTCCCTAGCCTCTCAATGCCCCTGTTCTTTAACCTAAACTTCGGTGTTAAGAATATTCACCTCAAAGCATGGCTCTGAGGGTAAATTTTAAAGGTCTGGGAGCAATCCTAGCATACCATATAGCAACTCGTAGTTACAAGATGAGTCACTATACCTTTCCTTCAGGTGATTTTAGGTGAGTGGTTCAAAGTCTAGCACCCTTTCTAGCATGTTTTTTTCTTTCTCTAAATATGAGCAAACAAGCAATAAAGTGTTAGGTACACTGGGGGTGTGAGGGACATGGCACACAAGACCTATCTACTTTCCAGGGAATTTGCCCATGGAATTTCTGTGTTTCATAACCTGTGGTTCTGGAGATCCTCTGGCCCAGCAAGGAGGCAGAAGCTTTCTCCGGTTTTAACACATGACTGTGCGAGTAGAGATGAGTAATCCTTTCTGGGAGGAAAGCAGATCCAGCAGCCTGGAAAGCACACGTTTGGTAGGCTGAGGAGGATAATAAGCTTAGATGAGCAAAGACCACCATCCTGGGTGTGTGATGCAAAGCCTCGGGAATGTGTCTGAATCCAATCTAGTGGCCGTCCTCATTATGCTCTGTAGCCCTCTGAGCCCTGGCAGCTGTCACTATGACTGATGTATGACACCCCTCTGACCTTTGCTGATACTGTTCTTCCTTCTTTTCTTTCACCCTCTGCTGCCTCTGTTCCACATACATACAGATGGCATATAGGTCTATGGAACTTCTTGAGGGAAAATTATTCTCTACAATCTTTGCCCTAGGACTGCAAGCTCCCATTTGTTCAGGCGATTGGTAGGAACTCTCATTTCAGTGAAACACTGCTTGCTTCTCTGCGAGAGACCCACCCTGTATCAGCCATTCTCCTTGTGCTTTTAAAGGATGGCCAGTATATTTCTTACACATGAGGAAATTCCCTTATATCTTATAAAGCACCTTCATATCCAATACTTCATTTGCTTTTCATGACAGCCTTCTGAAGGAGGCAAGCAAGGGTATTATTTTCGTTTCACTGATGAAGGAAATGAGGTTCAGAGAGGCCTCCTGAGTTGCCCAAGGTTACATGGCAAAGTAAGTGGTTGTCAGAATTAGAACTCAAGTCTACTGAAAACTAGCCCATTGCCTTCCACTATGCTGTCTCAGACTCCACAGATATATTTCTATAGCTCCTACTGCTTAGCAATCTGTTCTTTCCTAATTTGTATTTGTGCCAAAGAGGCTATCAGCAAAAAGAATTCTCTCCTGTACTCATTATATTCCATAAAATCGAGGAAAGGAAGTGCACAAGTAAAATGGACAATCTGAGGTAGCTTTGAGAATTGGTTTGCGTGTCATCTCTAGGAAACTACATCTAACATCTTTGATCTGTAATTGCCTCCTGCATGTTCTCATAGCACCCTGTGCACACATTTACACTGTATTTAAATCATCTACTTATGCATTAGACTCAAAATCCTGTAGTTAATCCTGTAGGACCATATCTTACTCATTCTTATGCTTTCTGCTACCTGAATATATTGTGGCTGAATATAAAATAAGGTAGTCAATGCTATTGAGAATCAAAGCTCTCTAAAGGTAATGTACTCGACCTTCATTTTACTGAAGAGGATGCCGAAGCTTAGAGAGTGAAGAGGACATCTGAAAGGTCAGAAAGAGTAAGATGCAGGAACAGTATCATTTCTCCAAAGACTCAGCTATACTGCTCAATTCTAGGTTTCTACTGTAATGCTCAAATTATCTATCCTTTTAAATCACCCTTTTCTATTATATCTGAAGATAATAAAGGATATCTTAATCTACCTTGCTGGAGAGGTCTCCCCATCTAGAATTACCTCTGAGCATTTTTTGGAAATGTTTGTGTTCTAGTTATCCAGATGGTGGCTAAAGTCAGCTCTTTGGTTCACCTCTGCAGTCTCACAGACACTTTGGTAGACTACTTGATCTCTCTCTTTACCGATTCCCCTAATCATGGATATGCTTATTCTGCTGTTCCCCAAGCATTGAGCACAGGTTCAAAAACATTTATCAAAGACATAAAAATAGCAATAGATAATTGCAAAGCCTGAATGGGAAAACTAAATATTGGGTATTAAACAGCAACGCTTCCTGGAACCTAGCTGCTAAATCACATCAGAAGGCAGCTATGGCAGCCCATGTCCCTCTTTAGCTCCTGGCCTTCTACCATACTGCTAAGACCTACTCTTTGGAGCTGTATCTACTAGATCCTTTTCCTGAGTATCAGTCTTTTACCCACAATTCTAGTCTTCAGTCCTTCAAGAGAAAACTTAAAAGAAAGTTTTAATGTAGAAAGAAAAAATCTTTCAGAAGATACATCTCACCCCTCACTTTCATGATTCATTATGCAAAATCTGTCAAGGCAGGTCTGAGGAATTTGTATTCATACCCCTTCAATAGTATTGGCTACTCAAAGACCAAAGAATGGGAACTTATGTGCATAACTAGAATATTCCACAGCGAACTCTCTCAGAAGAGAGAGAAGTGTGCCTCGAAAAAAAACTTCTTTATTGAACCAGTGGGAGAAAATTCATAGACCTTAGAATACCTACTTTATTCTGGTGTCTGTCAATAAAATATTCAGATGTCCAGTTCCAGAGCATAGTTCCCCAAACTTGAGAGATATCTGCTCAAGTATAGATAACCAGTGGCAAATATTTGGGATCCATGTGTATTATTAACAATAATTAACATTTATTGAGTGGGCACCATATGTCAGGGACTGCACTTAGCACTTTACATGCATTTTCTTATTTAATCCTTTCAAAATCCTATGAAAAGGCACAATGATGCATTCTGGGTGTGGTTTAGGGTGCGGCTGGTTCGATGCCCAAATCTTACCATTCATCCCTCCTCTTCTCCAAAGTTCCCAGCCAAAGAGCATATTCACCAAGGAATTAGCAGCCAAATGGGAAAGAAAGTGCTGATTTTATTAATGTCTGGGAAAGCCCACAAAGGAAAACTCTTATGAAATAGGATTGAAGAACACAGCTTAAGCCTGAGGCTTGGGAGAAGCACACCCAGTATCTACTCATCCAGTCTTCAGCAGGAACAGAGGCTAGAACAAACCACAGAGTGTGGTCAGCCTCCTAAAGGGATGCCAAGAGTGGAGAAAAAAGTCATGAAATATGAGTTTAAGACAAGGCTATTCTGCCCAATGACCCTCTCAGGTTCTGTAATCCAATTAGATTAACAATTCCTGCTCCCTAGGAAGTATCCAATGAGGTCAGACAGAGGACTGTGATATAAGGGAGAAAGTGGAACTGCCCTTACTACAGGTCAAGGCAAATTAGTAAACACGAATAGAAAGCCATATATGTGTCCCTTTCCCTGTGTTACAGAGGAGGAAACCACAGCTTAGTGAGGAAAAATATCTTGCCTACTACCACTTGGCTAAGAAGCAATCTTCAAAGCCAGGCTCTTTGGTTCTAAATCCTTAATCCTTAACAGATGCCTAGTGATACCACTGTTGATCACTGACTCTTGCTATCGCCAATATATGGGACCTAAACCTTTCCAAAGTTCTTCCCCATTATTATCTCTCATTCATGTTGATGAACTTGGGTTGCTTTCATCACAGCACACCTGTCACTGCTTTTCTTTCCTGCTCTAGCATTGTTGAGGGCTACCTGTGAAGCTGCTAACATATTCTTTTTCGCAGTCTCTGGAGACCTATTGGGTTGTCCTGGGATCCATCTTTCCCACTGTCATCACCTATGCACCGTAGGTCTCAAGGGGTGCAAGTGTTCTGGAGTTCTCTTGTACTAAATTCATGTTGGCTTCGATGCAGAAGGGGGAATTCCCTCTCTTACTATTTCTTTGGAATTGGCTCTGAGGAAGTGCCACAGTGTCTCCGAGAGTTTTAGAGAACTCTGTTTCTTCAGTATTGTTTGCAGTCAGACACTGTCTACAGGGATAGGTGAGAATAACCATGACCGAAGTAATGTGCTACTTAGCCACCCCTTTCTATTCCGATGTCTGATATTTTGAACTAAACACCCTTGTAATTTATGTCTCATGCTGACCCCAAGATTTCAAGGTTTTATAAGGCATATCTGAATACCAAGAACAGACCAGCTTTAATTCAACTGAGGTGGTTTAGTAAATTCTGAAAACTGTTCCGCTAATCTTTAAAGCTATAAGCCTGTCATTATTAATATGCAAAAAAAAAAAGAGGTAAATAAATATGGAGAGAACACATTGTTATTAGTCCTGTAAGTGTTACTAACTCTCCCTCACATTGTGCCATGGGAGCATGTGAAAGGCAGCCATGGGCGATAGTACTTCTCTTGGGCATTTGCTGAGAATTGGACTTCTGACTTGCTGGAGTCTTCTGCTGCCCATTTTTCGGTAGTCTCTACCACCAAGCCATGTCCTCTATCCTTATAATATCCACTTGCTCAGAGTGCCTCACTAGATAGATATACACTTGCCCCAAATGCACAATCAATCTCCACCTCTGCAGTCATCCATAGTTCTGAGTTAGATATTTTTCTATCAGTTTTGGCTTCATGGAATGGACTCAACTCCTCATAGCCCTCAAATAGGGAAAGGAGTATTATATACTTCTGGTGTTTGAATTTTTAAGTTTGTAACTATTTGCCGATCCAAAAACAAACACAGAATAACTTAGATTTCTGGTATATTAGATCAATATGATTTAGAAAAGAAAAGGGTCATTTAATAATTCCCCTCACTCTCTCTCACTAAGTACCTACCACATGCAAACTCTCACTATGTAATGGTGACAGTGAACAGATAGAGCTGGATAAGACATAGGACTTTGAAGAGTACTAATAGGGACATATACATGTGCTGAATTCTGTTCAAAATCATTTACATGGACATCTAATATGTACCAATAGCTTATTCTAGCTGAAAATTATTTGGAATTTTTTTTTGAACAGCATAGAGATCATGTGGGCATGTAAAACGAAGTTGTAAAAGTACTTAAGAAAATAAAATTAGTCCACAACTCCCTAATTAGGAAAACAATAGTTTATATTGTTGTCTATTTACTTCTATTTTTTCTGTGTAATTAAATTTTCCAGGGTTATAATTATAACACATATTTAATACTGTTTTTTACCTTAATCAGGAAGGATTTGGGAAATTACATGGTGAGTGAGGAATCATAGTATTTAAAAAAAAAAAAAAGTATTATTCTTGTAAGGACTCAAGTCCTTGCAAGCAAGAAGTTGAATTTGGTGTTCAGTTTGACCTGAATATAGAATTTGTTTATAGAAAAAAAAAAAGAGAGAGAGAGAGAGATAGTAAAGTATAGACACACACTCAGAGGAGAGAAATGGAAAGCTTGTTTGCTGATGTCAAAAATTTTGAACTCCATTTCATAGGCAGTGAAGAATCTTTGAAGAGTTCGGATCGGGGGAGCCCTGTGATTAGAAAGTGATGGAAAGTGATTTTTAAGAAACTACCAGCAGCATGGAGAATAAAATGGGAGATGTACAAGGAAAGAGGCAAGGAGAACAGCTGGAATTTTCTTTGAACAGTCTAGAGGTCTTGTGGGCATTAAAAAAATCCTTGTGGGGTAAGTCTTTACAATGAATAACATCTATCTTTTGTTTTTCTCTTAAAAAGTCCATTTTATCTCTTTGTAGAAAGTTAGAAAAGTACTTAAGAAAATAAAATTAATGTACAACTCCCCAATTAGGAAAATATTTTTGTCTATTTACTTCTAATTTTATTTCTGTGTAATTAAATTTTCCAGGATTAAGATTATAATACACACTGAATAGTGTTTTTTTAACTTATATCATAAGCTTTTCTACACGTTAATTATCGTCTTAGTCATCTCTTAAAAAAATGAGAGAAGATTGACTAGACAGTTTTTCTTAAGTGATTACAACTGTTAATCATGCTTTTAAAAATTGAAAAATAAAAGGCACAAGAAAGAAAATAAAATTCAGCTACAATATCACCATTTAGAGCTAAGTAACAATGAGTATCTGTGAAGTATTTTAAACATAAAACATACATTAAAATAGGGATAATACTGTATAAAATATTTTAGAACTTTTTCTTTTCATGTGATAAAAATCATTTAGAAGAGTTTTAAGAGTTGCAAAATATTATATCATATGGCTATTTCATCATTAATTCATATATGACAAGAACTATAATAATTTGTTCATGATTCAGAGCCAAAACTACAGTCAAAGGCAGACTGCTTGATTTTAATGCTTGATTACAGATCAAGAAAGTAACCAAATGTAAAAGATAAAAAGTTAGAAAGACATAAATAAAATGAACTTGAAAAAGAAGTAGGAAGAATGAAAGAAAGATAAAATCAAATACCATGGATTAAGAAAAAGAAAAACAATAGCGTTAGTAAACAAAACTGGTAACCTTCCTCTATTAACTTTTGGTCTTCAGTCTTGGACAAGGTGAATTCTTCCAGCCCCACTGATGACTGTCTTGGGGGAACATTCCTAGTTAGTCCTAATTCCTGGCTTCTCATCCTTCACTCCATATCAGTGACAATTTTAATAATCCATAAATACACAATTCATTTGATGGAAAATAAATAAATATAATGAGCCATTGCAAAATTAGGGTGTTGTTATTTCAACTTAAAATCTTTTAGCCTAAATTAAAATACATCTGAGATAATTCAGATCTCAAATATATGAAGGATATATCTCAAAATCTCAAGAATACATTCCAGCATTATAAGACCTTGCATAGGCTTTAAGTTTGGGGAAAAGTCTTAGCTTTCTTTTAGATTACTTCTCTGAGGAGCAAAAAAAAAGATGAATTGTCTTTTTTCACAGAAGAGGCAGCTGAAAGAATAGCTTAGTCAAGTCATCATAACGTGAGTCCAATGTCAAACTCCAATGTCGAACTCCTGCTTTCATATGTTTCTCTACCACTACTGCCCCACGGACTTAGTTGAGCTAATCTCTCTACACCTACCTGTTTCTTCCACTGTAACATGAAACACTGAGGATGCTATGCTTCGAAAAGACTTTGAGAGAAAGAGAAAGTACCATTTTGAAACACATTTACCAGCAACCAAATGATTTTACTACCCAAGAAGTCCATCTTTTCTTCATATCTTTTAAAAAAATCTTTACAAGCCTAGCCTGCTGAATTTAGATTTGAATAGGATTTTAATTAGATTGGAATAGGACACCAAGAACCAGCAGAGTACAAAAGCACATTTGGAACCATGAAGGTGGTCCAATGATCATTGCTATGATGTGATTTCTTTCTTCTTAATGTTTGCAGCTTTATGGTATTTCTCTACAAACTGACTCAAATTTTCTTTATTGAGATTATACAGATCAGGAATTTTTCTATGAGGAAAAGGAAGTCATGCCTAAATCTTTTTATGTTTAACTGCAAAAAAACTATTTGTTTTTCAGTTATTTATTTGATAAACATAAAAACGTGTTTGATCAGCCACTTCATAATGCTTTATAAGATACAAAAATAAGACATCGTTTCTGCTCTTGAAGCATTTACATTTTATAAGCAAGGAACTCAATACAAAGCAAAGAAAAAAATAGCTATGGCTATTCAGAGAAAGATTTCATCTGAATTAAACCTGGAATGTTTCTTTGAGAAAATGATAATTGAGCTGCACCTTGAAGAATATAGGATTGTAAGAGTTTTATGGGATGGTGGAGGGCAGTCCGGCTTGAAGCGAGGCAGGGCTTGAATGCCTTGTTCAATTATTCTAGGTAATGGGGGTATCTTAGATTCAAGTGAAAACTTGTAATATGATACAACCTGTGTTTTAGAAATGTTATTTTGTTCCCAAAGTGACAAAGAAACAGGAAGGTTATAGTGGCAGTAGTTCTCTCTCAAGTAGGTAAGAGATAGGAGGGCCTTAGAGATGAGTGACATTGTAGAGAGGAACTGAGGCATGTGCATTTTTATGTGTTTAAGAAATGCTACCAGAAGAAAACTTTCTCTTTCACTAATGCCATCTCAGAAATGTGAAACACAGTTTACTGGCATTGATTTGCCTGTATTTACCTTCTCTAAAATAGTTAGCAGGTTTTGTGCAAATGTTATCTTTTTGGCGTGTTAGATTGCTGAGAAATTTCTCCCCCTCAGTGGGTAAAGAGGCATGTCTGACTAAATCTGGAAAGTTTTGTTGCATGACTGTAGAAATGCTTTCCACAAAAGCCTTAGACTGGGCCATGTGCTTGTGTCTTGGTAATTGTCATCATTGTTGTAATAAACTAAAAATGTGGCACTCACTCTGGAGCACACCCAACCCTCTGCTTAGCTGTGAGTTTATATAAGAAAACATCACCACTTAACCCCACAGAAAAACTGGAAGTTTATTTTGCTCCAAAGTTGGAAGCCAAATAATGTTTGAGAAATTTAAACAAAACGTCTATTTTTAACCAAAGTATCAGTAGAAATGGGATTTTTTTTGTTAGTAATTTACAAGAAAATGGTTACGGTTTATTTTAGGAGTAATCAGTTTTATCATAAGTAGTATAATATTTCTGAGTACAAATTAGTTATTTTTGAAGTTTGAGCTATGCTCTTTTGTAAGTTTCTTTCTGTGCCAACCCCTACTACTATATAGAGTTTAGTAATTAATTTTGCTATATATCCATCAGATCTAAATTTAGAAATGAGCATAATAAAGATAAAATAGAAATATTTTATTTGCTTATTTATGTATCCATTCATTCCAAAAGACAATTAATGAATACATACCAAATTCCAGGCATGATATTAACTACCAGGTGTAGAGTTAACATGGCCTTTTACCTCTAGGAACTTACATTTTTCATAGGAGTCTAAGGCATACACACAAATATCTGCTGTTATCCATAACGTTACATGTGTCTGTCAACAAAATAATGGAGCACAAAGAAGAGAATATTTCTTCATTAGAAGAATACAAAAAAATATTCACAAAGGATATGACATTTTAAATGAGCCTAAGGAATGAGTGGGGTTCAAACAGGCGGAAATGGAAAGAACTTTCCAGAATGGAGAAAGAGCATGTGTGAAGAAGTCAAAATACAAGGTGTTTTTGATAAGGCAGCATGTGCAGGTAGAAAAAGCATGGAGATACAAACCTGTGTTTGAGCCCTACTCTATCTCTGATAGCTGAGAAATCTTGGGCAAGTTACTCAACTAAGATAATAATACTATTTTGAAGTGTATTCTTTGATTAAATGAGATAATGTACATAAAAACACTTTGCACTTTGAGAATGTTCAGTAAATATAGTCTGATGTTATTCTAGAGGACACCTGTTTTCTTGAGGTATAGAGTATAGGGTAAGTGGATGAGAGTGGAAAAAGAACAGGTTAAAATGATAGGTTGGGAAGAAATTATGTGAACATAAAGTTAATTAGTTTAGATATTTTTCTGAAGGTAATTGGGAGCCATTAACTTTTTAAGCAGGTCTTGGCTGTGGGCAGATTTTTGTTTTAGGGTGATCAGCCTGGGGCAGGGAGTAGATGGAAGGAGAAGTAAGCTAAGCATAGATAAGAATAGTATTGTAATGATTCAGGTCACAGAGACTGAAGATTTGGACTCTGCATTGGCTGTGAGTAAAAGGAAATGGACCCCCACATGAATATAATAAACATGCAAATATGCAGAGTTTAATAACTACTAGAATGTGCAAGTGAAAAATCTCAAATTATCTCTCAGCAAAACATAGAGAAGTACAGGAAA
Organism: Pteropus vampyrus; assembly: GCF_000151845.1. Taxonomy (NCBI): domain Eukaryota; kingdom Metazoa; phylum Chordata; class Mammalia; order Chiroptera; family Pteropodidae; genus Pteropus; species Pteropus vampyrus. Next base: position 5,360,596 of record NW_011888795.1, on the reverse strand, counting down.
GTTGGTATTTTCTTCTGCAGTTGCACAAATACATCTGCTTACTTGCCCAGCTGCTTGGAGTTGGAAGAAGCTAAATCCACATTGAGAAGAACGTGGCTATTTTCTGCTGCTAAGTCATTCACAGGTGTGTGGGAGTGTTGAAGGAATTTAATTGTGCCGTCTTCTAAAACCTTTTGGTGTTTCTTGACAGGTCCTTGACTTATGGGGAGAGGGAGTTGAATCATCTAGTAGATTCCACTCTCATTTTATAGATCAAGAGTCTGAACTCAGAAACTAGAAGTGACCTATCTAAGAATCAAAGAGTAAGCAAAGCAGCAGAACCAGGATTCAAACTCAGGTTTTTCGTTCTTAGCCCACTGCATTCTTTTTTTTACTCTCTTGATGTGATAAATTGCTGAGAATGCAAGCAGACATCACTAATAACCAGGCAATGAGCATTAATTTCGTTTACCTACATCTGCACAGAAATGAAATGAATTGTTTAGCTTTCCTTTTAAAGCTTAAATACCAGTTGAAGGTCAATCGAAAGGATCCAAAACATTCTGTACTTTATATGTAAATTAATAGTAAAAATTATTTGATTTATGAAAAACACATGTACAGACTTACAGGGGCACAATGCTGGAGTAAAGTGAAGCAAAATAATTTTTAGTTTTTTTAGCTTTGATTATAAATTCATAGGAATTTGTTTACAAAATGATGAACTATGGGCTATAATTCTCCATGAATAGAAAATGTCAATTTCCCTAAATTTGAAGTACATTTGCAACAGAACTATTATTAAAACATCTTTAAGGTTAAAATCCTCTGTCCTTTATAGTAACTCTTTTTTTTTTTTTTTTTGGCCTGGGAACAAAATATTGTATAGAACACAATTCTAAATTATTGATATTTATCTTTTAAGTATTATTTAACAACCATTTTGGATGTTAACCATTTTTTCTATTTCCCTGTCATCCTTAACAGTATATTTGGAGACCAGTCCAGAATAACTGGGTTGAAGCCATCATTATGACTACAGAATCACAGAATTTTAGGTGTGGAAGTATCTACTATTCGTGATCCCCTATGTGATGAAAAAAAAAAAAATATATATATATATATGGTCATAAGATCTTCCAGTTTGATAGGTAGAATGAATGCAAACCTACTAGGGGCTAGGGGCATCTAGTCTAAAGGTGAAGCCATATATCTTATCCCTAGAGACTAAGAATATTTAACATAGAAGGAAGTTTTAAAAATAGGCCAAATGCAAAGTACAATAGACATTGTTGTCTGGGACAGAGAAGAAGGTGATGGACTGGGGAGAAGAGATCTGGGTCCAAATTTTAGTCTGTCGCTGCCCTGGGTTAAGCCTCTCTGTCCAGTGATGGTGCTGATGGTATTCATTTGCTTCAGTCACCTCATTTGCGACCAAGTGATCGCTACGAACATCCCTTTCACGTCTGACCTATGATTGTATGATTACATGATTCTTTCATTGAGAATGTGTTACTTTAAGCAGAGTTCAGGATAGCTGAATTGTGGGTAGCCCAATTTAATACAGAAAACCAAACATTCACATTCACTCCCATTCCAACATGTTTTTTTTTAAATGACATTTAGTGAGCACTTATTAAGTTCCAGCATCTTTGCAAAGCACATTGAATGTGTTTACTCATTAAATCTTTCAACTCTATGAAGTAGGTACTATTTGGTCTTAGCAACTTCTTCACATCATAGGATATTTTTGCCATGTATCTAATAGGAAATTTAAGCAGCCTTGCTAGTGTTACTGTAAGCAGGATGTGAATCCAAGACTGCCATCTGAAAGCATTACCAGAGCATCTCTCTTAACTAGAGAGAGCTCATTGGCCACACATGTCCCTGCCCTGACCAATGAGAAAACCTCCTGCCCAAAGTTACCAGTATCACTAGGTTGGCAACAAGTCTTAGGAAGTTTACATCATCTCTATATTTTTGAAGTTACTAAATATGAAAAATATCATGACCTCAGTGTTCTCTTGCTGAGCCAGATTCATAGCATTACCACCACCTGCTCTTCCAAAGGTTTCCATTTAATGCAGGTTTAAAAATAAGGACTCTGAACTCTCTTGCCTTCTTTAGAGAAAAGGTGTAAGTCTGGTTGGAGCATTTAAGAAATTCCATGGTGATGCAGTGGAAAGAGCTTGTCTTAGCTCTTCCACATGACCTTAGGCAAGTCAAACGCACAGATTTTTAATTTCTCCATTTCTAAAACAGAGTAATTAAACAAGACAATTTTGTTGGATGTAAAGGGATCTGAATTGGATTATGTGTTAGTTTATTTATCTTTAAAATTTGCACAAAACCTTTAAAAAACCAAAATGTATAATTTATGCTTGATAAACATATACTGGCTAGTGAAATGCTTTAAGCAGGTAGTTTAAAACCTTTTAACTCCTCTGTCTTCCTTCCTTCCTTCCTTCCTTCCTTCCTTCCTTCCTTCCTTCCTTCCTTCCTTCCTTCCTTCTTTCCTTTTTTTCTTCTTTTTTTGCATCCAGACACTACCCTTGGTGCTAAGGGTATAGTTGTGAAAACATAAACAAGGCTTCTGTTGTCATGGAACATCGATTTTGGTGTGGCGAAAAAAAAAAAAAAGACAGTAACAGTTAACCCAATAAACAAAGTAATTTAAAGTGGTAATAGGGGCCATGAAGAGAATACAGTGGGAATGTGGATTTAAAAGTTGTGGTTGCAAGTTAAGGGCTTTTTATATTTTTGAAAATGTGGTTGGAACTGTTGTCTCCGAAGTAGAAACATTTTGCTGGCCATCTGAATGATGAAATGGAGCTAGCATTGTTCTCAGGGGAGAATATCACTGACAGAAGACATGGAACATATAAAGGGGCTGAAGATGGCATGAGCATGGCCTATTCAAAGAACAGAGAGATGGCCTAAGGTCGGGAGCATGGGGAACATGGAGGAGAGTAGAAGGAATGAGATCAGATAGGTGGGCCATGAAGAACATGGTAAGGAGTTTGTTTTTTTATTCCAAATACATTTTAAAGTCATTAAAGTATTCTGAGTAGAGATACAGTGTATTTCACATTTTAAAATTACTACTGTAACTGCAATAGGGGGCAAGAATAGAAGCAGAGAGATAAGTTGGAGAATAAAAAATGAGTGATTCAAGATCACTAGAAATCTAGGATTCAGGGAATGGGAGAAACCAGAAGGCTTATTGAAAGAAATAGAACTTGAACATGAATTTGTTTTTCATGCCTCCAGTAAAAGGCAACTCATTATCTTTTAAAGCAGCCTATGCTATTTTTCGACAACTCTGTCTCTCAGAAACTACATGCTACAATCACAGTATACAATAAGTGCTCAATAAGTGTTATTTCTCCCATTTTTGCCCTGTAGTACTAATGCATCAGTACTAGATTCATCCTTTGCAGTTACACTTAATGGTTCAAAGACCTAATTAAAACACATGAGTCTACAGAGACTGACTAAACATTCTAATTTCCTTTAATCAGTCTAATTGTACAGAGCTTCATATTCGCTTAGTGACAGAACAACCGCCACTACCCATCCCCCACAGCCTAATTACTGTAGGTGTATACTTCTTGTTACACATATGCTAAGATTATGCTGTGATTAAAGCATTATTCTACTTTGCCCATCTAGATGTAATGAAAAGGATCTAGGATGTTGGCAACTCAGTCTCGGTCAGCTCCTTATCAATCACCAAGGTCTGCTAGTTGCTAGAGAAAGAAGTATGACTCCCAAGCTAAACTAAGTTATTACCCATGAGTGCAAAGTGATTTGTTAGCATTAAGAACTCTGTCAGTATTAAGAATCATTATTAGATATGATTATCAATTCTGAAATGTCTTGTTTTCAGTCACATCTCATCAATATTAAATACCAAAAGAGATAAAATTTGGAATTTTATTTCCCTCCAAATTAATTCCAAGTTGCTAGTTTTTTGCATATTTATTCTTCATTTATACAACAATGACATACAATAATTTTAGGGATTATCAGGAGCTTTCCTCTCATGATCCTCTAATCTTCCCACATGGTTTAGCCAAAGTTAAGAAGAATGTTTTTAATTTCATAATTTTCAAAAAATACTATATAAAAACTGTGTTCAATATCAAATAATAAAAATTAGAGTAATAATAAACATTTTTATCAGAAGAAATGCTAATGTCTACACAGTATATAAATATACTCATCCATATATTTATAATCCTCATTAAAGAAAAAAGAGAGAAAGAAAGAACAAGAGAAAGGCAATTGAAGGCTACTGGGAATAAATTTATTGATTAATTCAAACAATATTTATTGAGTGCTACTCTGTGCCAGGCACTGTGCTAAGCATTACTGTGAAAGCACATCATGAAGTTTATAGTCTAACAGAAACTTATCAAACATTATTAGGCATTTTAATGAAATTAGATATTAGACATTACAAATTAAAATTAAAAAAATAGATCAGAAGAGATTTATAGGTCAATGGTTATGAGCATTCAGAAGAGGAATGTATATTTCCACTCAGACTTGAAGTCTTTTTGGAATTTGGAGTTGCGGAAATGATGAAGAGGTGTTTTTTCCAAAAGAAGCATAAGCAAGGACTGTGGAGTGGGAGATGATGGTGCATACATAGGAAACATAAGTAGTCTTCTTCTGGTAAAGCGTATATCCTTCTTCAGAGTCCTGTTTTGAGGTTTACCAATCTAGAACAGCACATAGTAAGCCCTCAGTAAATAGTAACTCTTTTGATTTTAGGGGAGAAGAAAATATGGTTTGGCTGCCCTGAGGGCCATTTCCACCCATCTACACATTTCCCCAAACCCCGAAACTAGCCAACCAACTAACTAGCCCAAAAATCCAACTTGAGAACTCTTAAAAACTTGTGTATTTTTAGAGTATGTTCTCTTGAAGGGGCCATCGAGGAATTTCCACACTAACATTTTCATAAATGTTCTCTCTCTTCCATTTCCCCCTTCTGTTTATAACGTGGCTCATCCTTACTACAAGAGTGGGCAGAGAGTCTAGTCAGCTTCTGCCTCTGGAGCATGAATTTCTCTCCAGGAAACATTCCCATGGTACTCTGGTGAATCAAAGTTTTCAGCTTCTCTAAGAAAGGAGTAGAAAGGGAGAAAATAAAAAAGAGAGAAAATAAAAAAGCGGGGCAGGAGGGAAGGGAGATGGGGAGAATGGGCAGCAAACAAAATTTCCTCCTAAGATGTGCTAAACAGAGCCACAAGGGCTTACATTGTGGAACTCAGTCAGTCCTCACATCACGAAGTAGGTGGTGGGGCTGAGATCCAAACTCACCACCATCTTGTTCTAGAACACATTTTTTTTTTTCTCCATACATTAATCTACCTAGTAAATCAAGTGAGGACAGTGTTAAGGGAGCCAAATGAGGAATGAGAATCTAGGGGTGGACAACTTGACAAGAAAATATTATGAGGGAAGAAAGGAATTTGAAGATCGATTGTTTTTAAATCACTGAATATACTGATAGGTGATAATCTGTGACCTTCCAAAGAAGAGTGATAAAGATGAAAGAGTAATACAAGAGGCCAGTACAGGAGCCTATGATGATAGTTTTTATGGTTTTTCTAGGAGTTTTGATGCTAAGGAGAAATTAGTTTGTCAGGACAGCAGCTTTGAAGGAAGGTTTGTCATCACTGTTCTCAGATAGAAAAGGGGTCTCCTTTTGTGAGCCCAGGGAAAAATTCAGTCCCGCTGAAGCAGTGCTTTCTAGTCTTAGCTGTAAGTTTGAATCACCTGGAAAGATTAAAAAAACACAAATGACCGGCCCTATCCCAGTTCCTCTTGTAATTTGTCAGGGGTGAAACCTGGCCTTCAGTCTGTTCCTAGAGTTCCTCAGGCAAATTTTAATGTGCAATCAGGGTTGAAGATACTGCTCTAAAAATAAAAAGAAAGAAAGAAAAAGAAAAAGAAAGCAGAAATTATAATAAAAAGGGCCAAATAATAATAAAAAGGGCCAAATGAGCAAAATAACCAATACTTTTCCTATATTTATCAGAAATTTTATATATACCAAAAACATCTATACAAACTCAAAATACTTGTGTTTATGTGTATTTCACGAGATATTCCTGATGATGAAATTGTTTAAAAGAGAATGTGACAAAATAACAGATGTCTTTGAGTAATTGTATATAGGTGAATTTTTTTTTTCTGTTCCTTTATATTTTTTGGTTCTTCCAAAACAAATTTAGAATGTGCTAATTTTGTAATCAGAAGACGCAAATAAGACACAAAGCAAAAATCTGCACATTGAACCATTTTAGCTACATTATATAGAAAAATATGCCTATTATTACACGATAATTTGAGAGATATTCATATAAGAAAAGATATTTTAAACATAATTGCGATTCAAACTTTTTAAAAATGTCACCAATGATTTTAAATATTATTTGTCTTTGTTAATAAAACATCCGTTCCCATAGTCATCAAATGCTAGTGACCACTGAATATTTCATATTCACCCTTTTCATTCACTATAGCTCCTAAAGGTCGGTATTTTCATGAGCCTCGTCTTACAAGTGAGGAAACAAAGGTACAGATGTGCTAATGAACTTGCCCGACATCAAGAAACTACAAAATGGCAGAAGTTAAGATTTGATCTCAGTCTTGCTCCATGACTTAGATAGTACGCTATACCACCCAGTGCTGATGTACCCACCTGACTTTTAGAAGCCTTCAAAACTCACATACAACTGGGAGGGAGATCAGTTCTCATTTTATCAGGAAGTCTTGCTAACTTATTTTAATGGCCAGACAGGTATCTAAGCTATGTTGGTTACCAGATACACAGCAAAGCTCCTTCTCAGAAAGAATCATAAAAAGAACCTCAAACCTACAATTGTTAATGAATTTTAAACCAATCATACATTGGATATTCAATGTAGAGAGTCGAGGGTTATTTTCCACTTAACTAACAACAATCTCAGGAGGTGGTAGTTATCAGTCCTCATTAGACCTCACTTTAGTTTAATAACCATTAGTGACAACAGAGATAAATTTTATAGGTGCTAATTGACCTTACAGGAAGCCTTTGAAGTTCTCCCACTAGTTTAAGACTTCTTTGAAGTTTCATTTTTAGCTAAAGTGTAGGGTCAAAGACCTGGGGAAAATGCACATTAGAGAAATAAATGCAGGCACCAAAACTTTGCACTGTACGAGTAATTGTAAAACTGTGGTTTAGTGACGGACGGAAACAAACCTTCCTTGACAGTAAAAGACTTGATAGTAAAGGACTCCCAAAATTGCTCTAAATTTTTTTCTGAGGAAGTACTTAAAAAGATTCCACATGCATTACCACTCTGTTCTCATAACATCAGGAAGAAAGGAGAAAACAGCCTACATATTTAGAGTCCTATGCAGATTTCACAACTCATTTGATCCACATAAAAACCTCAGAAGTAAATGAAAAGCTCAGAGAGGTAAAGTAACTTGCCCAAGATCTCTCTGCAGATGAATAAAGAAATTGGAACTCATTCAGGCAAGAAGTGCAGAATATTTTTCACTACACCATAGCTGCCTCGATTCTTGAGTTGGAGAAATTGAGTTAGAAGAAGTAGGAAAAAGAGACCCAAGTCTAGTCACAGATGATATAAAGTAAAGAATTTCTTTTAAAGTATGCTGATCCTAAGAGTTAACATTCTAGTTGAGCTCCTTATTTACCAATATCCAATCAAAATCCAGACATCATGAGAACAGAATAAAAGTATATGTATGAGTCTGCAACTTGACTCAGGAATTATTCCAATTTCGCTTCCCATTCATTCACTTCGTCCTCTATGGTGACTAACTCTCTACATGGTCTCTACATTACTTAGAAGGTATTTAAATTGGGTGATGACAAAAGAAGACAGAGTCCTAGGGAGACTGGTATGCTAAGCAAGTTACAAATGAAGTAAATCAGGCTCAAGCACTCTAATAGGGACTTAAGTTACTGGGTGTCAAAGATGAGACAAAAAGTGAGTTATTAACACAAGGGCACAATGTCAGTGATAGCCTGGCAGTGAGTGTCTCTTTAGGTAATATTACAGGGTGTTGAACTAGACCTAAATCAACCACATGGCTAGGGGCTCTTCTAATGCCAGAGCTCTGAGCAGGGCTGAATTTGTACTTTGTAAATAGGAGTGGGAATTGCAGAAGCTGGTGACAGGAGGGGCACACATACAAGTGAGATACCGTACAACCAGTGGGACATCTTCCTTCCTGCAAATATCTTTGTCTTTTAAACAACAAAATAATCCTTCAGTAAATGGAAAAGTGGGATTCTTTTTTAAAACTTTTCTTTTAAGGATTCCAAATTTTGTCTTAAATTTCAATTTAGCATTGCTAAAATTAAAAAGTGGAACTGCAGGAAGAAAATAAGTGGAGAGAATTAATGTCTACTGAGCTCCTTCTAGCTGGGAATAGTGACCAGCTCTCAAGTTTTGCTGGATACTTCTAAGCTTCTAAGGATCACAAGATACTGTTTTCCTGAGTCAAAGGAGTTCACTCTGTGGGAAAATGGACATTTTTAATTGAAAAAAAAAAAAAAAACCGAAACCAAGTAGGTGGAGAGAATGAGGGGAAAAGGTAGCCAGCTTAATAGCAGTTAACCCGCTTAAAGTTCTACACTGGCAGTTGAATGTTATGATGGAAGAGACTGCTTTAAAATCATGTTCCAGCAGAATGATCTCTGGTAAAAAGTCCCCTAGAGAAAAATAGAGTGGATGGAAAATGATACTCTGGAAGGGTGTAGAATCGACTTTGCCAAAGGGAAGGAGAGAAGTGGCTTGATTTCACTGTAACTACGCCTGAAACCAGAAGAATGGAATAGATGACCCCTCACAGCCACTTCCACCTGCCTGATTTTATAGAGAATCCCTCCTCTTTTATCCCTCATAACATTGGAAAATTTCCAAAAGACAAGTAATCTTTAGTACCTTCTGTGTCTTTTGAGAACTGTGGATGAAAGGGCACATAAATTTCAGTTATTATTACTTACGTGCAGTAATTTTAGTTGGATTTCCCTGACACACCTTCTCCTTTGTAATATTTTTTGGGGAGTATGTGTGTGTGAGAGAGTATGTGTATGTATGTCTAAGTGGCTTTGACCCTAGGGCTCTCTTTGATTTATAGGTAGCTCTATAAGTTATGCTGGGGTAGTTTCAGAGCCTGTTTGTTCTGGCATCCCAATAAAGCCTTGCTTCCCATGGCAACTCCAGCCTACGAAGCAAGGCCTAAGGGAAAACACAGTTTTTGTTGCCAGAATGAGACAATAGCACATTTGGGATGCTATTTTGCTGGATGGTATATTATTTCTCAAGCAATCTCACTCATGGAAAACTAAAAAACTTCAGGATCTGAATATTACCACAGAAAGCAGCAATCTTGGTTTTCTTCAAACAAGTTGAGTAATCTTATAAGTCTTTATTTAGTTTTTGAGTTTTTTAATTTGTCATCTGCACAGTGGTAAGATTGTGGGGCATGGCCCATGTGTGTCCCCTTCCAAATATCCTTCTCTTTAATATTTTAGAGCTATAAGTCCAACTCCAAGGTCCCCAAGGTCAATTCCTGCCTGTCATATATGCCATCCCCTACTTGCTTTCAGAAAGACCCTGTGTTTCTCAGCCTCGGCTGCATATTAGAATCTCCTGGGGAACTTTCCACAAATACCAATGCACAGGACTCCTACCAGAGATTCTGATTGCTGGTAGTATGGGGCCAGGGCTTGGGCATCAATAATTTTCAAAGGTACCCCGGGGTTTTTAATATGTTGCCAAGGTGCAACATCACCCATTTGGTTCAATCCCTTTGAGACCCTGAAAGAAGAAGTAACCTTCTCAAGGTCATTAGGCAAATAGTTTGTCTTTGGACACTGCAAAACTGTAACTCATTGTCTAGATGTAAATTCTTATATGTTATCCTCTGATTTTTTCCTTTATTAAAAAAAAAAATCAGTAAATCATTTAGCTAAATTTACTATTAATATAATGTAAATTAATTTGGTTTAAATTAAGAGTTTGTAAGGTTTAAATTGAGAGTTTGTAAGGTATTGCTAGACCTTGTAAGAATATGGCTTTCTAGGACTATAACTGTGTTTATATAAGGAACACCAACTATGACCGTCCAGGAGCTGTTCTATTTTAAAGGGAACCAAATTTAAAGCATAGGAAGAGTGAAGGAAAAATCCCAAAAAGAGAGGATTCACTTTAACACTTAGCTTCTTTTTGCTTTCTATACATGCTATTCTCCTGCTCCCAACAAACACACCACTTCACCAAGAAAGGTGGGAACCCCCTGGATCTTTAACATTTGTTGCCATCATCTCTGCCTCATTTTATCCCCATTCTTTACCTTTTATGCCCAAATGATCTAGATATTTCCATGTACAAAACTATGTGTATTTGGAGAGTTATGTCAGATTCCTATCTCACTGAATGATAGAATGAGAACTCTGAGAAAAAATGAGTATAATATCTTGCTGTTTTTCCTGCCCTACCAATCTGCTTCCGTTTCACAGATGTAGTCATTGAGGTTCACTGAAGTTATGTGACTTGCCCACAGTCATACAGTAAAACTAAATAGTAAAGCTGGGGTGAAAAGCCAAAACTCAAAATTCTAAGTCTAGAATTTCTATTTATTTTACTCTACTTGTAATAAAAGAAATCATAATTTAAAATTAATTACATATTAAAGCAATAGTGTCAATGTGCTCTTAGGGATCATCTTATGTACATAATACATCTATTCTAATACTGCATGCATGAATATACTTGTTTAATTTGTTTAACTTTAGAAGATGAGCTCCCATCTTGTTTAACTTTTAAATTCTTGTTTAGCCGTACTACTAGAAGCAATGATCACCTTCATAATTATCAGTCATTGAGGATACAATGGTAGAGAACATTAAACCTTGAAGGCACATTCAATATCACCGCTCCCACACTACTATTAACGGGGACACATAGACCTAGAGCAGGCAAATGCATTTTCAAGATCACTCACATAGTAAGAAGAATTTGTGTAATACTATGAGCAGTTATTTTTGCTTATTTTAGGCTTAATATTTTTAGAATTCCATGATAAATATAGTTAACATTGCAAATACCATGTATAACACGAGAGAAGAAGAGAAAACTTCTAATGAAAGTTGAAGTAATGTGATGTAAATTTTCTTAGTGATATCAGACAAATCTCTTCCTCTCTCTGCTCATCAACTCGATTGACAGTCAAATGGGGACTTTTAAGTTTCTGTCTTTTTCTGAAAGATCTTCTATCACATGGAACTACTAGCTTGAAAACCAAGTAGTTTATGTGATTATTGAATAGTTGGAGGGAGAAGTCCTTATTATGCCATAGTCCACCTCAGAGGCTTTTTTTTTTTTGTGGTTTTTTTTTTTTGGGCGGAGGGAGGCAGCTTGAAAATGGCTGTGAAAGAAGGCAATTGAGAAACAGAGATTTAAGCTCTCAGATCTATGGAAATGTGTAGGCTTTTACAGTTTGCTTCTCTAGGTAGAAGATATGTGAGTCTCAAAAGTGTGGAAAGCAAAATAAAGAACAAGAAAATCTACTGAGGTTTAAAAAATTATATGCATTATACACATATTAATTTTATGGAGAATACATTGTTTCCTTAAAATGAAAGAATTCTAGAAGATGTTTCTTTACCTCTAAATAACCTATAAATAGCCCCTTTGAAGGAAAAGGGCTATGTGAATGCACAAAGTTTACAAATGATAAATAACCTAGAGACTGTGTTCTTACAAGCTCACCTTGCCAAGGGTAATGAGGAAATACTTCCTAATTTTCATCGTAGGGGTGCCTTGGACCCAGAGCACTTGAGAAATGAAGGTAGGCGTAGACTAGTCTGGGTGACTGGTTCTTCATGGGGTTTTAAATGGCTCCAGGGAAGAAAGCGCAGGTGGCAGCAGCCCCACCCATAGTGTCTGAGCTCCCTCAGAGCTTACAGTTCCCAGTGAATTCTCTGAAAGGAAGGGCCCCCTGGATGATTTGCAGAACAGCTTTGTCAAAATGTCCCCAACATGCTGCTGGCTACTGTTTCTGGCACAGATGAAAATGAACTTATAACACTGAATATAAATCAGATACCCCTCATCAGATCCTCATTCTGAGGACCAGTGGTCGAGGAATGGCATTTTCATTTCCTAAATACTGAGGCTAGGAAAAATAGTTCTTTTCTTCCAAGAGCTGGACGACTTTTTGACTCAGGAAGTCAAATTCATCTCCCAGTTGTAGACAGGAGGTTGAGTGCAGGTGTTTGCTTTGCGTTAGGATGACAAGCGGTGCATACCTTTCTGAGGTGAGGCCTGGGTGTACTGGGTGTGTCCCAGAGGAAATCAGTGTTCAGAGCTTTATTTTTGTGTGTGAGCTATTCAGTTTAATTATACCCATGCTGCTAGCTCACTTTTTATTATTACTCTTATTCATTTTAATATCCACCTCCCTTGGCTAAGCATAGAGAAAAAATTCGTTTATTATTTGAACGACTTCACATTTATGATACCCTATTAGTTTGCAAAGCTGGAGCCTCCACTGTAAACGTGCTTTAATAATACTGAGGGAAGATGAGCTCTAATCCAGCTTCTAGCTTGGGGCAAAGGAGCTTCACAACTGCTCAGAATTTAAAGGCACTTCACTGACATAAGACCGGGAAAGAATAAAACAGGGCAGGAAGGGGGAACCGGGGACCAGGAGCAAGATCAGAGGAATGAGATTGACAGTGCATATGTCTCTGTTCAGTTTTAACTTGGTAAAGAGAATAACAGATTATACATTGACATCTCGAGAACGGCAGTTGTCAAAACTGTCAGTCAGTGGGAGATTGATTCCTTTCAATTACTTGTTGAACTAAGAGTTGAGACGGAAAGGATCTATGAGGCCATCCAACTCACTTTAAGTCCCTCTGTTTTAGCAAATGTTAAAAGCAGTATCTGAGGGCAAAATTAAAAGTTTAGTATGATTTTGTATTGACATAGTAGAAAAGATGAGGAAAAACAACATCTATTCATTCATTCTATTATTTCGTTCATTTACTCAACAGGCTTTTCTCCCACCCAACCCCTGGCACTTAACTCTGTGCCAGGCCAGGTGCTCAGTTATAATGCAAAGATGTGCTAAGTGCTAAATGCTGATCATTCAAAATTGATACGGTTCAATCCTCAAGGAGCTCATTGTCTTCTATGAGAGTCTGATACAAGAGCCAACGATGCAGATGCACTGCGATGGATTCACACACTTGAAAGTTATGTGCCAGGTACTGATGTGAAACGAAAGAGAATGAGGTCATCGCACCTCCTTACGGTATTCAGAGAAGACACTTCTTTCCAAAGTTAAAGCTGTTGAACTGGATATTGGAGGAAGAGGAGAAAGAAGCTTCTACTTCCTTTCTCAGGAGGGTCAGAGCCTTCCCAATACCTTCAAGCCAAAAGGCACAGAATAAGCAACATCTCACTTTCTTCTTATTTCAGAGTTGGAATCTTCTTGGAGAAATAATCCAACTTCATCATAATCATTTGAGAAAATGTAGGAAATACACATTGCAGGACTCCAATCTTTCAGATTCTATAGTAGATCTGTGGCCACATTTAGGAATCACACTCAGGCAATTATTCCCCAAATGTGGTCCCTGAAACAGCAATATCACCATAACCTAGGAACTTGTTAGAAATAAAAATTTTTGGTCCCCATCTCAGACCCAGTAAATTAGAAATTTTGGGGGTGAGGTCTAGTAATCTGTAGTTTAACAAGCCCTCCCGATGATTCTAAAGCAGGTTTAAGGTTCAGAACCCCTTCTCTGAGGCAACCAACCAGCTCATCAAATGGTGCTCCCACAAAATAAATGAAGAGAGTTTACCTAACCTGTCTGACTCTCACAAATATAAGGAGGTAGTAGTGGGAGTGGGATAAATACATAATGTGTTCTCTTCTCTCACCTTCCAAATTTTTACTTGAAGTTGAAAGGCGACCATGTCCAGATGATAAAGTCTGGAGAGGTTAATTCTCCAGGCCACAGAATAGATAGGGCTGAGAATTGCAGAGAATGAATTAAGCATAGGAGCAGAAAACAAAGTATAATGAGCATATAACCAATCTCTCATATTCTTCTCTCCTCTAACTCAACTGCCAGCAGTATCTTTTTAACATTTTCAGTTACTTCTACTGTGTCTCTCCTGAATCTGCTTAGTGCACTCAAACGTTGGTGACAGAAAACTCACTATTGCAGAAGACTAAGAAATTTTTCTTCTTGTTATTTGCGTCCATTGTTCTATGTTCTCTTTCTAAATGGAAGACCTTCAGCTCTTCAGCTATTTAAGGGTGTCCATCTCGTTCCACCAATATCGTGTAGCCTTTGGATTTAACGTCTGCTATTTCTTTTAGTGTTTCTCTTCTGACTAAGTTTGGAGTTTTTTTTAATTCAATTACTCAGTTCACAGTTCAATTTGCCACTGTTTTTCTTTATATCTCCCACCAAAATCTTCACAGATCAATCTCATTTAAGCATTTGCCCATCACCTACTACACGTCATGCTATATGATTAAACAAATTAAGAAATTTCAAAGGCCCTGATTTCAAACTTCTCACTATAGGACCTGTACATATGAAATGCTTCTAAATTATATCTTGTGACTCAGGAAATACAAAAATCTTGATTTGTGTTATTTCGTGTATCTTTCTAACATTCCAGGGAGGTAGAAATCAGCAACAAATATTATGCCATATTTTACCTGGGGGCTGCAAGGTACAATGAGGTAGTATCTTGCCAAGGTCATTAAGTAAATGGGAGAATGGCCTTGAGTTTCATGTCTGCTGATTCTCTCTTTTGGTCAACTGTTGTTCCAAAATTTGAGTTGCAGAAAAAAACAATAAGAACATTTTCTTTGGGAGACAAGAGATATTACATGGTGCTCCTTCACATCTTGATTCTTATAGTTTCTGGAAGCTTGTACCTCAATTTCTCTGCCACCAAAATAGAGAAGATTAACACCTGCTTTATTTATGCAGCTTGAAAATTAATATGTTTTGAAAAGTCCAAAATATTTTTTAAATTATCTGAAAGATACAATTCATCATGTCAGTAACATGATGGATTTAGAAACTTAGGGTTGGAAGGCCTTCAGAGAAGTTTTGATCCATCCAGTCATCTCAAATTATAACATGCATCAGAATCACCTGAAGAGCTTCAAAAACTACACTTCAGGCCTTACTCCCAGCATTTCTGATTCAGTAGGTAAAGACTGAGGCCTGAGAATTTGCATTTCTAGCAAGTTCCCAGGTGAGGCCTATGCTGCTGGGCCAAGAACCATACATACTGTGAGAACTACTGATCTAGTCCATTCCCTTATTTTAAAGATGAGGTCATTGAAACTCAGAGTAATAAGGAAACTTGTTTGAGACAGGGCCATAACCAAAAGCTGAGTTTTCCATTTCTTATTACAAAGTTTCCTCAATTATAAAACTGTTTCCTTCTTCTGAATGGCCACTATGTTTAGCTTATTCATATTGGTTTTATGTCACTGGCAGTACCAAGGCAGGGCTTTCCCCCAAAAACTACCCCAAATAAACAAACAACCTATTAAAGACTGGTTTTGCTACACACAAAAAAATAGGTAAGTCTCTTGTTTAACTTCAAAAAGCCCCTCCTAAAGAGAAAATCTGGAACGAACACTCTTTCATTTTTTTTTTTTTTTCAGCTTTAATAAAGAACTTGTATGACTTACTTTACTCATCTCCATGGCAGATGTCTGAAAACTGATTGGGAACTTTGAGAAATTCATTTAATCTCTCTGTGTTTCTATTCTCTCCATCTGTAAAACGGGGTCAGCTGTATTGTACCTCACGTGCAAATCTGTGTGCTGTGAGGTTTAGCGGGTAAGTGACTGCAGAACATGTTGCAGATGGATGTGTTATGGAGGAATGCTTAATATCAAAGTGAGATGTCATTTTCTTTCACTCTGCATCTGTAGTTTGTAAAACAAATGCTTCTAAATTCACAGTATTTTTCTCACATGTACTATTTTTTCCACAGTGATATTTTCCCAAAGACTCATGCTGACTTAAGCTTCTGGAACCTTGTGGGTGGATCTGCTAAATTAAAGACTGTATTTAAATTTTCTGCATAACACTGGTGGGCTGAATGCATTACAGTGACTGAGGAAAGTAGAAAAGATTTCTAGTCCTGAGGGGTATGAGTAGAACTCTGGGGCTTAGCATTCTGTGAATCCAAACAAACCTGAAGCCATTTCTCTACCAAAATGAGTAAGCAGAAGCATCACTAGAACCTTGGAAAAACCTCAAATGTAGTAAAATATAAGGCTAACTAGCTAAAAAGTAGAAGGGTAGATAGATTAGATGATAGGTAGATAGATAGACAGATAGATAGATAGATAGATAGATAGATAGATAGATAGATAGATAGATAGATAGATAGATGTACATATAGGTATGGATACAGATATCAGGACTGCAGTAACTTTTTAGAAAGAATTATGGTGAAAATTATACCGAATTTATATTGTGACGATTGGATTTCAGTTCCGACTGTATTACCTTGAATGTAATATTCAACATGAATCTGAGTTTCAGTTTATTCATGTTTAAAATTGATTAATAACATCTCTTTTGCTTACCGATCAGGCTGTCATAAGGATCAGATAAGATAATGAAAATGAAAGCTCTTTGTAAGGTGCCATTCATAAGTAAGGTGTTCTTGGTATCGATATTCTGCATTCTTTAATCTACCTCCATTTTCTACATGGAGAGAAAAATTGATATATCCTAGAACCACATGCTTAAACTGTCTTTAAAATAATAAAGGTAATTCAAACTAAAGAGTGAACTGAAATCCAATATGGATATATATCTGTATGTATATGTGTGTGTACATATATGTGTAGATATGTGTGTATGTGTTTGTATATGCATATGTATAGTTGCAGATCAAAAGTTATTTCTAACCATAGAAATATTTGTGGAGATTTTATTTAAGGAAATAAAGAGAGGAAAAAATGGCCTGCTCAGGGGTAAGATACTCCTGATAAACACATCTAGAGAGATGCTGCCTCTCCCTATAACATAGGTTTCAGTTACTAAAATTCCTACCCATTGTTTGTTTTCTATAATTCAGGATTAAGAATTTAAAGGTTAACATTTTAAGGAATAAGACATCTTATATAAAAGTTTTTAGAAACATTATTGATCCACATTAATAAACATGGGCTTTTAACCTACTTCAAAGTAGCCTCAGTCATTTGTATAACCCAGTTTTGACTATAGTTATCTATAATTGAGTTACATATAGTTTGTTCCAGGAATTTCAGTGTCATTCAGAAACATACCCTCATATAGAAATATATACGTCTATACAAGAGCTGAATTACATTAAAACAACCAAAAAGATGTGGCAATACTGATCTCTGGGAGTTGAGAAACTGCTGGTGCTCTTGTATGCATTTATATTTATTTACAACTAATTGTAATCCCTCACCTTAAATTTTAGGGAAAAGCAGATACGGACCCAAGAAATGCAATAGTGTAGTGGAGAGAGCAGACCTCTCTTGGCCTGATTAATTCTTAGACTCAAATTCCTCATCTACATTCTGAGGATAATAATGCCCATCTCAAATGTTATCAAGAGAATGAGATGACCAGAATATACATAAGGTACCTGGAAAAAAAAAATACATGCTCAAGAATATAATTTCTTCTTTCTCTGATGAGTTTGTTCAGAAGCATTACATTTAGAGCTGTGAGGTTCTTTTCACTCAGAATAGTGAGCTATAGGAGAAGTCAGAACACAAGTAATTTCTCATATTTAGATGAATTGCAGTGGTCTAGGTGGTGAAAACAAAGCTGCAGAAACAGAAAGACTTTGTTTTCTGCTGAGATGATAATGGTAATGTAGACTTTTTTTTTTCCCCCTTTTTATTTTTCTTCCCAGGAGGGTGACAAGGAAAGCAGTTTTTATCAATAACTCTAACATGCAAACCAATTAAACCTTCCATTTTGGAATCCGAGCTTTTCTGTGGAGAGTCAGACATTACTGTAAGAATTTTCAAACACAATGGCTGGAGAATAAACAAATATATTAAGTAACTCTTCTACTCAGTATTCTAATTTTCTTTGATAAATAACTAAACCTTGCATAGGCCAAAGAATTTCGAAAAACAAATTTTTAAAAATAAAATTCTTTGTATAGATAAGAACCCATAAAATTATTTGACCGAAGCCCTGCACACCCAAGGGATATCTGGTAGTAACTGCCCTCTCAAAAGTGACAACTATATGCCAACCCTGTATTAATGATGATGATGATGATGATGATGATGATGACGATGATGATGATGATGGTGATGATGATGATGATTAGTATTAGTAGTAATAGTAGTAGTAGAATTATTTGTTATGGTTCATGAAGTCCCAAAGTCGTAGAACCACTGCATTAAAGCAGCATGACACTGGGTCCACTCGGAAAACCTACAGCCCACCTTAGTACTATCATTGGTCTCAAAAGGCCTATACTTGGAACTCAGTCTAACAGAAAAGAAGTAAAGCCAACTTCTTTGTCTAAACTCTCCAGCCTACTTCATTATACATCTTGCTTCTATATCTTCCTTATGATCATTCTTAGCCAAGAAATTGGTTTGCCTTAAGTAACATTTTAGAACAGCAGTACTAATACTTTTTAGGATACAGAAACTTTTTCACAAAACTAATCTTCAGAGAACTTCCAATATACCAAAAAGCTAAAATGGTGGGGGGAGGGGATGAGGATGAGTTCTAAAAGGAGACCAGGTTCTTTAGAGAAAACTACACCAGGATCTGAGGCTTCTCTAGGGAGACACACAGATAAAGACAATGGTTCATGGGTGTAGCTAAAAATATTGTAAGCAAATACAGGAACTCTGAGAACTTCTCAAGACATTCCATCTTTATCCTTTCTTGTGTGAATTTTAGAAGAATTAGTTCTTGAGTTGGTGTTTCACTCTCTAAGAACAGCAATTCCTCTATTTCTAGTGGTAGCATACTGCCTTAAATATACAGGAAATTTAATGGATTCTTAGGTCTATTTTATTAAAAATATTTTTATGTTTATCTGTATATTTATCTATCTACCTATTTCTCTACCTATAATATAAAACATGGTTAAGATGAGATTCCATGATTTCCATTCCGGGGGGCTAGGTAAATTGTTTAGAATTTGTTTTTGTCCATCTTTCCAAATCTATTGAATGAGAAAGTCAGTCTTGGAGACTGAAAGTTAATTTCTTGTGATCATTTTAGCAATCAGTGGAGCTGTTTACTGAATATTCTAGGTACATAATATAATTGCATTTCCTTATCCCCCTTGAAATAGACATATCTTTTTGACTAGCTTTGGCCAATGGAATATAATCATATTATATGTCATTTCTAGGCAAAAGCCTTTACAAACTGGCACTTGAACTCATCATGTTTCTTTCTGCTTGCCATGGTGACTAATGATGTTCTAGGCAGTAAATGCTCTGTCAGCTTGCATATCTGAGTCAGAAGGATATAGAGAACAATCTCTAATAGATCCAAAGTGGACTTTCATTATGCATGAGAAATAAACTTTTGCTGTTTTAAGTCACCAAATTTTGGAATTATTTGTACATCAGCACAATCTAGCTATCCTGGTTATATAATAAGCACAGTCACTCACTCTGAGTCATCAGTACAGTTATTTATTTGTTACAAAATTTGTTGAACTTCTATGGGGTCCTTTTTAGTCATGATTGTTGTTAGGTGGATAAAAACGAATAAAACAGATGTTTTGCTCTCTTGGTCTTTATAGAGAAGGCAGAGCATGTACCAAAAACCATGAAACTGTGCATTACGTGTTAAGGGCCTTTAAAACAGAGACAAGGAAATTTTGAATATTATGTACCTAGAATAGGTAATAATTACTTCCTGTTGGGATGTCATAGAGGCTTCCAAGAGCTTGTGAGCATGGGGCAAGTTTTAAAGGATGAGTAGGATTTGGATGTACAGAGATGGTAGCACTGGAGCCTCCACATTTGTGATGTATAGTAAAGTCACAAAACAAGCAAATGTAGGGCATGCTCCAGAAAGGTGACTGTGATGGCCTAACTTGGTGAAGTCACGTATCTGTTGACACCTTGGGGCTGGATTTTTAGGAGGTTAGGAGCCAATCTCATCTTTGAGTTAAGGAGAGCTGTTCCTTGAAACAAATCAAGTTCTGCTGGCTTCTGAGTGACAGAGGCACTCATATATGTGTGTCTGTCTTCTTCTTGTAGCGGGGTAAGACGTTTTACCCAGTGTGACACAAAGCCAAGATAATTTATATCGAACAAGTTGATTGCACCCAAGCTCATTTAGTTTCCTTCTTATCAGTTTAGGGTATCTAATATAGTATTCTTTTTATTTCTCAGTATAAAATTCTCTGACATTTTTCCTTCCAAAGCCAGAATTAAGAACATTTACTTGTCCTCCTTTGTTTCCTTCCTTCTTTCTGTCATATATTTACTGATAATGCATTAGCACCCAGTATATGCTTTTTTTTAATAAGATTTTTTTTCTTTTTCTTCTTGCACTTAGCAGATTTTACTTTGTGTCATGTGTAGCCTAGAGGATAACATTCATATCTTATTCATCTTTGTACTTCCTTTCCATTTATTACCCCCGCCCAACATAGAAATTTCTGGTATGTACTAGATATTTGCTGAATTAATTGTTTTTCCTCTTGTTTTCTTGGGCTATTTTTCTTTGCTTAGGCACAACCCCTCCCCCTCTCCCCCAATTGTATCTACCTAAAGGCAGATTTGACCACATTTGACTCAGTGGACACCCGATTGTTTGAGATCTTTGCTCTCTCTACTTACCAGGGGCCCCGGTCGTTGCATTTAAGCTGTGTAAACTAAGAGTCAAATCACAGGCCACCAGGATATTTGTGGTTAAACCACTCAACCACCTTGGGATTGTGTTAACTGTGTGTTATGGTTTGAGGGAGTGTGTGTGGGTCGGGATTGATTAGATTTAGCCTGCCTTTTATTTTTTAAAGAGCTGTAATAGGATAGCATGCTTCAAGTTCACTTTGGTAAAATGAAGCCAAGAGCTATGAGGAATGGTTTTGTTTGCTTTCCACCATTGTTTGATATAAAACTGGTGCCCAAACAAGGCGAGAGGCCATGGAGGCATTCTACTTGAAGAGGAGGCAACTTCCTTGCTGGCATACAGGTTGAATGTAATCTGAAGAGTCTTGAAATCATCAGTGATGAGGAAAGGAGGGAGTTGACTTCTCTTAGATTTCGAGTTTGCCCCAGGATATGAAGATTTCCTGTTAAAAGCAACTTGGTAGAAAGAGTACAGTGGCTGTATAAAAGGTTTAATTGGAATCTAGCTGCAGTCAATACTTTCTGAATTCTCAATAGTGCTTTTTGTCTTTTGGGCTTAAATTTATTGACTTAGTCTTTTTATGAAACTGAACTCCTTTGGCATTGCTTCTTTTAATTGAGAAATGGTCAAAGATGTGTGTATGTTCTCCTTTAAGTGGTGAATGCAAGAACGACTGTGGTAAGGTCAGAAAGAGCTGGGGCAGTCTAGCCTCTATGAATTTGTGATGCAGCCAGGATTCCTTTTCAGGATAAAGAATTACCAAGATAGCAATGACAATCAAAGTTAAGCCAGGGAAGATGCCAAGGGAAGATCTTTTTCAGTAGAATGAGAAAGATAGAGACAGTAGAGACAATGGAATAAAAAGAGGCAGATAAATGTGGGGAGAGAATCAGAACCAGCAAGTCTCCGAAACCAAGCCAATAATATTTTTGAACACTACAAGAGAGCAACGGAAAATCTGACCAACATCAAACATTTTTATAGCAGTGTTTTATGCTAAAAGAAAATGGAGTAACATATTAAAGACATTCTAGAATATGTAATCCAAGGATTTCGTATCTTGCACAATTAATTTTCATGTAGAGAAAACAAAGGCAAAGTTATTGACATTTTAGAACTCAGGGAATGTTTTTTACATGAACCAGTTCTGAGGAAGTGCTAGAGAACAAGTTTCAGAAAGTCAAAATGATTTAAAAGACATTGTCAAAAGATCTGGGGGTGACTATTAAATAAGTAGTTAGTACGAGAATTAAGGCTAAATGAAAGTGAGAGCATACTGTAGGTAATAGTCATATGTTCAGACAGAGGAGATATGTATGGCATAACCATAAAAAATAAGAAAGAATAGGGGGAACTAGGTAAAACATGTTTACTTGTCCTCAGTTATTATATTGGTGATGGTAACATTAATATTGGTATTCTGAGACTATTATGTTTATATGATAGGAAAGAAGAATAATTGTGGGATATGCTATTTCTACAAGCTCCTATGTAATTGAGAACCAGGATTCTCCTTTTGAAGAAAGGAGATACTGACATAATATAGAAGAGGATAAGTAAAAACTCTGTAATCTTGAATTTGAATTACAATTATCAGTATAATCTCATAAGGTAATTTGCTTTAAATACATGTAGATTTCCTAGTTATTTCCATTAAAGAGGCATAGAAACAAAGCCCAGTGAAGTAGCACGGAACATTATTAGTACCCAGATTGTGATGCTGAAATGCCATCTCTCACTAAAAGAAAGCAGGAATTTTGGGAGAAAAGGGTAATTTAAGTCTGGGGTAAGAAATATGGAAGATGAATCTGAAACATTCTGTCATAATGAAAAGGCCATGCTACACCAAAATCAGGAATAGAATTTGGGTCTAATAACTCCAGTTTTCTAATGAACTACCATGCATCATTTTTAGCCACTACTTTGGGACCATGAATTTCATCCAGGACTTGCCTAGATTACATCCAAGTTTTGTTTATAGGCTCTTTTAGCTCTTAACCTTCATGGTTCATAACTATGGCTAATTTTATGGCAAGGACACCTGTTCCTTGGGATCTAAACTCTAATCCATTACAAGCTCCCTTCGTGTCAGCAGCAATAATGTCCAGCTCCTATCTTCTTGGGATGGATCCAAGCAGGTGTCTTAGAGACAAAAGTCCCCTTATCAGATTACAAAATGCTTTGCTATGTGGTAATGTCCATTAATGAAATCCTTTTGAATTGGTGAATAATAGATGCCAAGGAAAGATCTTTTTCAATAGGATATTTGAAAAATCATTCCTGTTTCTTCTTGCTTCATGCATCAATCAATCAATTAATTAATTTAATAAACTTGACTTATATTT
>NW_011888795.1:5325044-5335948 GCF_000151845.1 Pteropus vampyrus | reverse complement strand
CTTTATTTCAATATCCAGCAGAGTACTTTGTATAATTTTAAAAACTGAACTTCTTTGTTGACTGAGAAGTATGATTGTATCAATGAGAGTCTGTTATAGCTTTAAGCCAGGAACGACAAGGTCATCCTGTTCCAAACCTGTGTTGTATTTAAGAAACCATACAAGCTCATAGAAAATAAATGAGAACTGAAATACAGTGGATATCTAGTGATTGATCAACATTTTTTTCATCACTTCTGAAAATGCTTTTAGGTTTTGTTTGTTTGTTTGTTTTTAAAAGATACAATAATATTTTCTTCTTTCTCCTCAGTGTAAATTTGAGACAAGCTTAATTTTAAAACAATGTTACGGTTTGTTCAGATGTCTCTTTCTCTCTCCGGCTCTGCCTCTTCCTTCTCTCTTACCTTCCTTCCTTTTCCTACATTCAGTCCATTCTTTTCTTTCTAACTAAATCTTTAAAAATGTATTTAGATTTCTCCTTCCTCCATCCTCCTCTTTATCTTTCTTCCCAGAAGAACAATCCACTGTCTGAATTTGGTATGTGCCATTCCCATACATATTTTGTCCTTATACCTGTCCTTAATAATAAACAGTAATAGGAAAGTATTATTTTGTGATTTTAAAGTGTGAATACTTGATGTCACACTTTCTGTGTCTGTTTGCAACTTGCTCTTTTAACCAATATTTGATTGGTTGTATTTTCATAGTGGGAACTTCAATATAGACTCATTTTTTTGCTCAAGGTTTGCGGGGGGTGCACAATACCCAAGCTGAAGTAATAATGGAATGCTGCTTCCCTTCCCTCAGCTGGTTAGTCCAGGAGTGGAGTGACTAATTGGAATCAGATGTACAATTTGAGACCAGAGAAATAAATTCAGTGCCTCTATGGTATCAAGTAGATGTAACCTAACAAAGTGGAAGAGTGACATAATCTGAGTGAATAAGACAGCAATCAGAAAGAAGTGAGAGGCAAGATGGAGAGAGTACTGGCAGTCCTCAGGCCCTTGGTTCCAATAATCTCTAAGGCTGCCCATTTCTCCCACAATTTGTATAAGCAATATATGCTTCTCGTATCTATTTGATTTGTATTGGGTTTCTGTTATTAGCAATCAAGTTTCTTGAATAATGAACAATATTTTGTTTGTGCTTTTGTTTTGAAAGAGAGAGAGAGAGAGAACTAGTATTTGCTGAAGGCCTACTATGTGCTGGTTATTATACAAAGCACTATATGAATTACTTCAATTCTTACAGCAGTGTTATAAGTATTACTACTTAAAATTAAGAAATTTATAACTGAGGAGCTGGGATACAGAAAATGTAAATAATTTGCTCAAGTCAAATCACTAATACATGACAGAGCCATGATTCACATCCAGGTTCTTCTGACTTTGGAATCTATGCTGTTTTGCTGTTATCCATTATATCATGCTAATCTGGGATAAGCCAATATCAAATGCCAATCGCTGAGTAAAAGAACAATGTGATTGAATGGAAACATGTCACTTGGTCAAGACGTTGAGTCCAAGCTCTTTCCTTTACAGGCTATCTTCCTTCACCTATGGAAGTTTATCTTATGCAAAGAATGTGTTATATACCCATCATTTGATTATTATAAACTTATTATTTTCCAAGTATGGCCTGGATTTCCAGAGTTTCCCATAATCTCTGGCTCCGCATCAAGGGATTTGCAGGATAATAGGGAAGGATTAATATTTTTATTTGCATGTAGCAAAGAACAGAAGTAAACTAAATGCCTTTTTCAGGGATTCAGCCCCTAAAATCAAACTCACAATTGATAGAGGACACACAATAAATATCAATAAATATCAGTAAATATCTACTGGAAATATCAGCTAATGGTTAGCAGTGGGTTTTTAAAACCTATTGTTTTCAAAAGTTATTTGGTTATCAGTAAGGTAAATACCAATAATCCTTTACTTAGCAAACATAAAAAGTAACATGATAGTGCTCCAGTATGAAATTATATGATGCATTTTGTTCATAGGTTATAGGTTAAAATAGACTTTCCAAAACATCCTAACTTCCTATAGGAGATTCTGAGGCAAAATTAACCTTTTGACAAGGTTTGGACTCATCCAACAAGATAAGTCTGAAAGTATATTTAACTCTTAAACAAACAAACAAAAAAAAGTTACACAAACTAAAAAGAAAATTTTTTTTTTTCAAAAAATTGCCGTTTATCAGAGTACTTTGTAGATGTAGTCAGGTTTTTCACACATCCCACATTTACCTAGAATTTAAAAGTGAATATTAATATTTCATCTTTTTTTCTACTATAAATACTGTGTTTTGATATTTTGGATTGCTTAAGCTTTTATAGTTTTCTTTTCATCCCATATGAATATTTTGATCATGTCAGATTTTCTCCTGCTGACTTAGCTGTGTTGACATGCGCAAGCCTGTATGAAGAACAAAAGCATGAAAGTGGTTAAATTCAAACAGCTGGCTAGTTACTTATAAAAACTGATGCATTGATTGAACTTTAACTTCTCTTTCTTCCCAGATTTGTGACAAAAAGCAGACGATGTTCTTAAATGCCTATGACTTTCTATAGGTAAACATGTTTTAGGTCAGAATTGTTACTGCCCTTCCCTTATGTGTAAAAAAATTATCAAAATCTCTTACACAAGGGCAGACACATCACTCTCATCCTCTATAGCCACACAGAAAAATAAACTCATGGTATTTTGAATTTATGAGGCATTTTCTTTCATATCTATATGAATTCTCAAAGGTTTTCACTGGAGAATCTTATGCTCTCCCAGATTCCCATTCCATGTTAAAGATACTAACCAGTGCTATAGGTAAAACATTTCAGCTTCATACTCAGTATCAGTACCTTTTTATTTATTCTGATTTTCTCCTGTAATTATTTGACAAAAGAGAAAAATCCAGAAGCGATAGTATGAGAATGCCCATGGCTGCCTAGAATCTGAGGAAACAAACAAACAAAATAAAACCTGGGTTTCCCCATAAGAATGACACTTCTAAGATTGCTCTTTAGATACAATTTCCTGGAATATACCCAGTGATTATTTTCAACTGAAATATTTGTTTTGTTATAAGCCTTCAAAGGAAGAATACATTTCTAGAATGGAGGAATTTCTGGGTCCCTGTTGCATTTCTGTAAGGGCTCCTGCTCTCACATGGTCCTTGTTCTTTAGCTTTCACATTGTTCTTGGTCTCCCTGAGTATCTTCTTCCTCTTCCTGTACTTGCTTCTCAAAATGTTCTCAAGTTCTGTCTGTGGCCCTTTGCTTAGTCTGCACAAAATTCAAACTTCCCCATGATTTCTATATGCTATCAACTTCAATATCTCTGTTTTGGCTCTGATTTTTCTTTAACTTCAAGCCCATATAGGCAAATGTCCCCCAAACATCATGTCTGAAAACTGAATTATCCTCTCCCCTAAAGTAGATGTAAATTTGAGTGCCTGCCTGGTCCATGACGTTTCCTTTTGCCTGATGAACAAAGTTGATAAGTTTCGGTTGCGCCCATTACTTTCTATTTCAGACTCTTGAAACCTGAATGGAAAAACGGAAAAATATAAGTGGTTATACCTTAATGATATCACTTTGATGTCAGTTCCAAGAAAATTGTTGCCAGGCAGAGAACCTAGAGGTATCCAAGAGTCTGTTTCTGTTTCTTATTAATACATCATTAAAACCTTCTCCTCTTCATTTATTTCTTATCTTTAATAACTATACCATTATCTATCCAGCTACCCAAGCCAGAAAATGGAAGATTCAAGACTCATTTTTCTCTCCACATTTAGTAATTCACTGAGGACAGAGATAGGGCACTTTAAGGCAGAGATTTTATTCTAAAGTCTAAAATTGTCCAGTCAAAACTTATATTTTAAAGCAGTGATCCCCAATCTTTTTGGCACCAGGGAACGGTGCTTCCATGAGAATCGAATGCTTGATGATCTGAGATAGAAGTGGTGATACTAGCTACATGAGATAGAGGTAGAGAGCAGCTACAAATACAGATGAAGCTTTGCTGACTCCTCTGCTTGCTGCTCACCTCCTGCTCTGCGGCCCAGCTCCTAACAGGCTAAGGATTGGTATAAATCCTTGGCCCAGGGGCTGGGCACCCCTGCTTTAAAGTCCTGTAAGATTACAGGCTAATTTTCTATTTCTCAATAGACCCAGTGCATTCAATTTTTCATCCAGCACTGGAAAAGATTGCTGTTTCTTTAATTGAATGGCTGATGAAGTAGTTAATTGCATTTAGGCACTAAATATCTACAAACTTAAAATGTAACTTTCACATGCAGCTCAGTGAGATGATCATAGAATCCAGGACACTTGGGAACTGAAGCTGACCAAAAGAATAGCAGAGGCGTGTCTTTCATTTTATGGTCATCTCATGAACTTTATCTTTCTGTGTGTTTTCTCAAATTAATGACTATATTCAAGGACTCTGTTGGGTCTCCTATTTGCCTCAGTCTTTCCAATCTCATATTAGTTATTTTGATCCAATATAACACTTTCTGATTAGGAATGATTTCCCCATACATAAGATAGTGGGATCCCAAAGTTATCAGATTGACTGAAATTACAAGGTAGTTACAGGCAGAGCTGAACATCAAATCCAGAAATAGTTTATGATTTACATTGTATGATATACAACCACATGGGATACAGAGGAGAGATGTGTGGCTTAGACAATCCAAAGTGACTTGATGAAGAAAATGACATTTCAACTGAAGAATGGAGATAGTGTGGACAAGCAAACATGGAAAAAGAGAATTCTAAGTTAAGGTGAGCCAAAACCAGGATATACCAGTTTGGAGCATATTTGGGGAAAGGCAAGCCTAGTCCAAGAGTCTGTAACATAGTACACATGCCGGGAACTAGGAAAAAACAAGTCTGGTTATGTAAACTGAGAATAAAAATTAGATTTTAACAATGAATAAATAAAAGAATGGATAGGGAGATAGAAGGAGTGAAACAGTAAAAAAAGAAATGGAGGGAGAGGAGGAAGGAAAGAAGTGAAAAAGAGAGAGAAGGAAAGATGAAATGAATACATCTATTTAATAATATGCAAAATGATTCCCTACTATGTCTTAGGGATCTTGCTAGGACCTGGAACTATCAAAATCTGGTTTTAACTAATGCAGATGAGAGAGCGGTTGCTGACCGTTCTAATTAGAGGAAGAGATGAATAAAACCACAGAGTTACCAAAATATTTGGCAGTATGATAAAAGATTACATAGTTTTTAAAATAACGAAATGTAAAAGCATCAATATGGATGGATTTTTAAACTGAAGGCTTAGTATGAAAAGTGAGTTGCAGAATGATTCATATAATAGGATACCACTTATGTAAATATTTAAACACATAAAACAACACTAAAATGACTGTAGATGCACACATTTAATAAAAGAGAGGGTACAGATTGAAAGAATATATACTAACTTAAGTACTTTTTTTTGTAGAAGAAAGAAAGGAAGGATTGATTTTAAATGAATCCACATTATTTTATTTTTAAATAAAATTGAGAGCTAAAGAAAGATTTGAAATAAATATGAGAAAATCTTAACATTTATGAATTCTAGATATAAGGTATATGGGTATTTGTTATATTGTACCCCTACTTTTCTGTGCACTTGAAACATTTCTGCCAATAATGACAGAAAGTAAAATGAACCAACACCATCTCACTGAAAAAAAGAAGAGTAGAAAAATTTTTAAATGACATTAAAATTAATATTTCTCAGCTTTTGCCTTTAGTCAAAATAGAGTAACAGAGTTTAAATTTCCCATCCCACTTGAAACAACAACAACGACAAAACAGAAAAAAAATATATAAAACACTGACACTCAAGGCATGGACATCAGGAAATGAAGGGTGGTGATTCCTGAGACAGAAAGTTGATGAGGTGAGCCCTATAATTACCCTAGCTTACTGTCTTGAGAGTTTTCAAGCTGGATTTCTGTAAAGGAAATCCAAACAGAGCTCAGAGATCTCCCTGAGTTGAGCAGATGGAGTCTGAGGAAGCCAAGGAAGCTAGAGTTCACAGGGCGGAATGCCAGAGAGGAGAGGGCTACATACAAAGAGAATTTGGGGCTGTGCAGATGGTTTGGTCCCCTCAAGCATTCAGCAAAGCACTGATTAACATATGTATGTGAGGAAACTTTTTGAAGCCAGGGGAAAAACATCTCAAACTACAGGGAAAAGTAATTAGAGCTTACATAGAGGAATAGCGCCTGTTCCCAGTAGCAGAATGGAAATCCTTATAATTCTGAGGGATATAAGAATACTAAGAAGGGTCTTGCCTCAGTAGAAGGGAGTGGGGGGAGGGGTGGGATGGTGGCAGGGAATTAACCTTAGACTAAATTCTGCATTGGTCTCACCTAACAAGCTTAATAGTGAGAACCAAGAAGATGAAATTGTTTTCCAGTAACTTAATTGTGTACCAGAACAAAGCTAAAGTGTACTTTTAGGAATACAAAAGTACCCAGTACCCAAAAAGGTAATATTTACAATAAAAAAATTTCCAGACAAGTGAAGAAGCAAGAAAATATAACCCATTAAGAAGAGAAAATCAATCAAAACTGACCAAGAAGTGGCACAGATGATAGAATTATTACACAAAAAAAAATTAAAATAGTTACTATTACTGTATTTCTCAATAATTAATGAGATGAGTAGATAGACAATCAATGAGGATATGGAATATTTGACTAACACTATCAACTAACTTGACTTAAAATAACATTTCCGGAACACTCCACACAACAAGAGCAGCACACATACTTTTTAAGTGTGAATGGAGCATTTACAAAGATGGACCATAGTCTGAGTCATAAAATGAGTATTAATAAACTTAAAGGATTCAAGTCATAGAAAGTCTGCTCTCTGATCACATGGAATTAAATTATGCATCAATAACAGAAAGAACTCTAGAAAACCCAAAGATATTTAGAAACTAAATAACACACTTCTAAGTAAATGTGGGTCAAAGAAGAAATCAAAAGGAAAATTAGAAAGTGTTTTGAACTAAATAAAATCATAACATATCAATATTTGTACGATATCACTAAACTATACTTGGTGGTGGTGGTTCATAGCACAAATGCCTATTATATAATATAAAAGAAGAAACATCTCAAAGCAATGACCTCAGCATTAACTTTAAGAAACTAGAAAAAGAAGAGCAAATTAAGCTCAAAAGGAGAAGAAGAAAGGAGATAAAGATCAGGACAGAAGTCAATAAAACAAAAATCAGAAAAACAATAGAGAAATTAACGAAATTAAAAGTCGATTCTTAGAGAAGGTCAATAAAATGTATAAACCTCTAGCCAGACTCATCAGGAAAAAGAGAGAGAAAACACAAATTAACAATATTAGGAATGAGAGAGATAACATCATTACAGATCTGGCAGATATTAGAAGGATAACAAGGATACATTATGAATAACTTATGCCAATAAATTCAACAGCTCTGATGAAATGAACAAATTTCTTGAAAAATACAAACTATCAAAGCTCACTCAAGGACAAATATATAATCCGATATATTACATAATCCTAATATATACATATAATTTTAAAAAATTGAATTTTTAGTGAAAAACAGGCCCACAATGGGGAAAAAAACACTCTAGGTCCAGATGCTTTTTCTAAGACATTTGAAAACAGAGACTATTTTCTAACTTATGCAATGAGACAGGCATTTTCCTAATATCAAAACAAGACAGACATTACAAGAAAGAAAACTACCAATCAGTATTCTCCCATGAAGGTAGATGCCAAAATTCTAAGTGATATTTTAGCAAATCGAATCCAATCCTATATAAAAAGGAAAATGCATTTTGACCAAGTAGCATTCATATTCCAGAAATACAAGGCTGGTTATTCAATCAGCATAATTTATCATATTAACTAACAACAGCAACAACAAAATGATCATCGTACTAGCTGCAAAAAAAAAAAAAAAAAAAAAAAAAGCAAGGACAAAAGCTCCAATGAATTTCTGATTAAAAACTCCCAGCATTCTAGAAATAGAACTCACTAGGAGCATCTGGGAAAAACTTACAAGTGATATACTCGATGATGAAGGACTGAATGATTTTCTTCTAAGATTAGGGACAAGACAAGAATCTCTGCGCTATTTATATTCGACATTGTCCTGGATAGTCTAGTCAGAGCAATAAGGCAAGACAAAATAATAAAAGTCACCCAGATTGGAAAAGAAGAAGTAAAACTGTTTTTAATCACAAAAAACATGATAATTTATTTAGAATAGTTGATGGAATCTACAAAAGGTACTAGAACTAATACGAGTTTAGCAATTTTGTAAGATACATGATCAATTATCAGAAATAAATATGCATATATGCTAATAATAGACAAATAAATAGAAATTAATAAAATTATAATGGCATCGAAAATATTGAATACTTAAAGATAAGTATGTGCAAGATGTGCAAGATCTATACACTAAAAACTACACTAAAAGATGTGCAAGATCTATACACTAAAAACTACAAAACCTTGCTAGAAGAAATTAAAAAGATCTAAATGTGTGGGGAGATAGCCTATGTTCATGCATAAGAAGACACTATATTGTTAAGATTTTAATTCTTCCCAAATTGATCTACAGATTTCACTCAAAATTCCAGCAGAATTTTTTTTGTAAAAATTGGAAAATGAATTCTAAAATTCATATGTAAATGCATAGACCAGTAACATCCAAAGTGACTTTGAAAAAGAACAAAAGCTGAGTAACCAACACTATCTGATCTCAAAAGTTATTATAATGCTATAGAAATGAAAAGCACGTGGTACTGGCATAAAAATAGGTACTAGATTCTCAGGCTGCCAGATGCCAAGGTGGTCAGTTAAGACAATGAGCCAAACTTAAAGTAATAATGAAGTTTTTATTCATTTACTGTGACAGTGCAGCAAAGAGGCAAAGAGAAAAGAGCTGGCTACCTGGCATCTGGCACCTATTTTTTCCCGAGGCAAAGGTCAGATAATATGAAACACAAATGAGAGAAATGATCTCACTGCTAAGAACTCTAAACAAGAGGCTTCTGCCTTTTTATGGGGTTGGGAGGTAGGAAAGGCTGAGTGGAAAAGCATTGAGTCAGAGTGAGGAAGATTCCTTCAGCCACACTGAGATTAACAGAGATATTTATTACACTGATTATGGTGAAGTTTATGTCAAAATTTAACAAACTGTACACTTTCAAAGTATGTAATTTATTGTATGCCAATCATACCGCAATAAAGCTTTTTAAAAAATTATTAATTTCTGTTCACGAAAATATGTACTACTTTGTTGCTGATAATTAGCAAAGACGAGCTCTGAATTTCACATGCTGTTGGATGGCAGGGAAATAAGCTAATAACAAGTCATTCAGAAAATTCCCTAGGAATAATGACTTATCTATAAACTCAATCTTCACCCCTCACAGGTATCACTAGAGTGCTATTATTATTACTCTTCCTCTGCAAGTCACCTCTTGATGTCTCAAAACCAGCAATGTTAGGCAATTATGGCTTACATTCTATTAGTTAACTCCAAATTTGGTCACAGAGACTTCCTTCAGTTTCTTTTGGTTAACAAGAAGACTTTCCTGAAGACTTCAAGGCAATTGACATAAATTGTGAAACAAAAATCTAGAAAATGAAAAATGATTACTATCAATAGAGTGCTGAACTGGCTTCTACTGTCCCTTGGAAGCCAATTTTAAACATTCAACAATTTTATAAGCTAGCGGCAAGAACTGGCTGTTATTAAAAATTAACTTATATACTTTAATAATTAAATTATATTGAAAACAAACATAATGAATATTCAAAACTCATTATTTCTTACATCACTATATTTATTATTATCTGTGCTCTTGAATTTTACATCTCTTCCCAGCTCCATATTCAGTGATGCCATGTTTATAGTTTGAAATTGGCTATGGTGGGAGTATTTCCAACACTAAAATCAGCAAATACTACAAATCAAGACTTGATTTATTATCTTGTTGATGGTTAAGAAAATGATTTTAAAATGTTAATAATTTAGATGAAATTAAAATGATACCAGGATTTTAGTCATTATATTGTAAATAGCACACACACACAAAATGAGGAAATATTATTCCAGTGTTTGAAACCTATTATCTGGTTCAGCAAATAAATCACTTTGCTCATCGACAAACCCAACTTGTGAGGGATGTTTTTATTGTATCACTTTTGTCCTACACGTTAACAAAAACAAAAATATCAACTGACATTCATATTGAAACCATATTCATTCATCAGTTGCAAATGAGAGTTGACTCTATAAGACTTTAGCAAAAACCAATGAAAATATGCATATACATTTATTATTAGTTGTAAATTTTGTGCTATATAAACCTTATGTCATTAAAATTTATAACAAAATTAAGTACACAGAAATACACATTGATTTTTCCCAGAGAGCCAACTGCTAAAGATTTAGCAGTCTATCACTAGGCTACTTTCATAGTTCATAAACCCAGACCCTATTCAGAGGTTTTCTTCCTGGGTATCTTAGTCTGAGTCCCTTCCAGTCATTTGGTTATAGATTCCACTTCACTTTCCTCCAATGGGAATTGCCTATCCATGAAATGTAAACCATGAATAGGGCATTTATTCCTATCTCCATAACTAATCAGTCCCCTGGAGTAATTTTCTTAAAACAAAGTAATACTTAATTTTTAAAATGGCAGTTTTTCTAGAGTTATTTTTTCAGCTTCAACAGGTATCAGTTAAATAAATTAAACACCAAAGGCAGACACTAGATGAACAGATGGATAAATTTGCTGCACTAAAAAGCAATGCTTTGGTAGTATAAGAAACATCACTCACAAAGTGAAAAAGCTAATGATAATTTAGGAAAATATAT
>NW_011888795.1:5294075-5322079 GCF_000151845.1 Pteropus vampyrus | reverse complement strand
CAATCATCAGATTAATACTGGTTTGAAACATAACAAATAAATGTTTGGAGAGTGGGCTAGACAGTTAACAGTGGTGGCAGCTTGTATTTAGGAAGCATTAAGAGCAGATCAGAGATATGCCTGCTTGATAATCTGTAGTGGCTTTCAATTAATCATAAACCTCTTCATTTCACACAGTGCCTGGAATAGTCCTCTCCAGGGCTGGGGTCAGATGGGAGGATTTTTATAGCCAACATTCTTGAGTCTGAGACCTGGAGGCCTGGTCCACTCAAAGTCCATGAGAGTAAGATCAAAGCCCAAGTGCAGGGTTCAGAAACTGAGGAAGGAGTCTCAGAGACTCACCTGGCATCACTCTCTGCCTGACTCTAGACTTAAGAAAGTCAAATCTTAATTATACAAGATCCTCAGATGATTTATATACTTCTGGTCTGCAGAACATGTTTTGAGTAGAAAAAGTCTAAACTGCTGGTACTCTAACTTGGATGTACATTGAAATTAGCTGGACTGTTTTAAGAAAAATTGATTTCTGATCTCTGGGACATATCTGCAGATATTCTAATTTAATTGATGGTGTCAGAACATCAAAGGACAGAAGATAGAAGAGATAATCAGGAAAACTGTCACTAAGAAACAGGTTCTAGGTGTCAATACTAAATAGAAATGTGGATTGGAGGAATGAATGGAAACACGATGGATGGATGAACAGACAGATGGACAGATGGATAGATGGATAAAAATCGGTTAGAGGACTGTGAGGTAAAAATCTAACATTTTGATCATAATCTTGGGGGTGTGCTCCTTCTTGGGCCAGTGTTTCACACGGCACTATTTTCAGACTAAGTAAGGAAGTATGCATTTTAAAATGTAGATTCTGGCCACTTCCCACATATTGAATCAACATCTTTAGAGGTGAGAAGAAGTAATCTCCATATTCTATACAGGCTTTAGGAAAACTTTATGTATAGTAAAGTTAATAACTGTCTAGATGAAGTTTTGGCTAACTGTAGAAGGGCTATCTAAATTGAAGTGTTTCTCATGAAGAGAGCTTTTGGTTATTTATTTGGGCAGGACAGTTCTTCATTGTGCAATATTGACTATGCATTGGAAAATGACTGGATTCCCTGGCTGTCACTACTAAATGCTGGTAACATAGCCTAGTCATTGTGATAACCAAATACCTTCTCATGCATTTCCAAATGGCTGCCTCCAAGCTGCAGGTCGTTAGCTGGAACTCCCAGCTTCCCTTCCCTCCCAGCTTCACTGGAGAGAGTGGTCAAGCGTACAGAGCTTTGTCTATGTTTAACACTTGACTATGTCAGAGACAGAGTTTGCGAAAATCAAATCACACCTCCTGAAGCTGTGAATACAGACAGGTGGGAAGTTGTGGAGTACAGTGCAAAGAATGGAACTGTGATGAGAAGGCTTGGGCTTGAGGCCACTCCCTAGCTGTGCGGCTTCAGATTACCACTTGTTTTGTCTGGGATTTTCCACTCTATCAAATGGGAATAAAAATGTCTGGTTCAGTTGTCTCACAGGACTCTTGGGAGATGACAAATAATGGAACACTTTAGATATCATAAAATTTTATTTAAATGAAACTTCATATTACTCATAATTACTTTTCTCCTCATGATATGAGAAGTCTCTGAGTCTCTAAAGTGGATGTCAGCTCATACTCTAACAGCACCACAATATTGTGTATTTTAGAAAGTTTTCTGCAGCCCTCTATGTCCCAGCCAGCAAGCCCTCCCACGAGTTGAAATATGTGTGTCGAGTTGTTCAAATAAAAATAAACTGCAGCTGCAATTTTAAAAGTTGTTTTTGTTTCTAGCCCCTGCATCCTAAAGCCTCTTAGAATTTCCCCCATACACAGTCAGGAGCAGGTGGTCAACGGGAAACTCCCCGAAGTCCCCCACACAGCTTTTTTTTTAGCTTGCCTTCGATAGTTATACTTCTTTTTAGCTATCTCTTCCTGTGTGTCTTTTCTTGCTCTCATATATATTGTGAAATGATAATGTATGCTTTTGTGCCAGACTCCTCCACTTCCCTTCTATATCTGCTCCCCGTCGGCTCTTTGTCCCAGGAGGCTGACTCCATGAACTACAACATGCCTTCTACTTTCCAGTTGGGTTCAACCAGTAGGTAGCCCCAGAAGGGAGTCAGAAGTGGGGAAGAGAGTGAAGTATGGTTCTTTATTTCTCTGGTGACCACATCCTGCAAAGTTTACTCAGGCTGGCTGTACCCCTCCACAGAAGGTCACTTGCTCATTTTAAAGCAGCTGCTCTGCAGGCTTTTCTTTTTCCACGTGAATTTTTCCCACCTCTTGACACCTTGGGTCTTGGATTGGGACACTGCCACAGCTGCGACTCTCACTTTCAGCACTATTTCTTGTGTTTCCTCTAAATTACACCTACTCCTTTATATATAATATTTTTTGAGGATAAACTCACTTTGAATTATCTTACTCTGAGTGGGGCATCTGTATCCTATTGGGACCTTTTCCGATACAGTGGCTCAACAAAAAGAACACTGGATTTTGAGAATGGTAACCAAAATTAGCCATGTTTCTGGCAATAATTTGCCAAAGACTTTCCCCATTAAGGCTTTGGTCTTTTCCACATATAATAAAACGAAATTTTAGATTGTGTTATCTTAAGGGTACATTCTGTAGCCACCAGCTATAGTGCTTACAATAAGATAAAGAGAGATTACTGTACAGGTGTGAAATTTTGCTACGATTTTCATTAGCTAGAATTCGCATACCCATGTTCTCTTTAGTGTCATTTATCAACTGGGACTTGCGCCATCTGCGCACGTGGAAAAGGAACTGTCTGATGTTGGAATTACTTTGATACTTATGAATGTAAGCGATTCCTGGTGGGGGGTGGTTTTGATCATTGCTTGCATATTTGGAAAAGGGGTGCACAATTTGGCCTTTGTTGTCCAAATCTGAATGGCTTCAAAAAGGAAGCATGGCTTTCTGTTCTTCATTGTCCATCCATCGATCAATGAGCTATCTTGGAATATCTACTGTCATTCATGTTGATGTCAGCTTCTCAGCACTGTTTTGAATCATGGGAGGCAAAGAAAAGCATCCTGAGAAAAAGAAACGGCAAGGAGTACTTGGCCACAGCAACCTTTCGTTTGGAGCCAGCAGCGAAACTGTCAACTTCTTTCAAAGTAGTGCTGTGATTTTGTCATGTTACAATTCTTAGTAAACTTCTCTGGAAGGATCGTAAATCAGAAAGCATGTAGCTTACTGGTGTTAGCTATAAAGGGTCTACTGAGTAGATAAGGTGACCTGTCAAGGCTCATTCAAGAATAAAAATCTACTTCCATTTTAATGATTTCTAATGAATCCAAACCTAGGGTTATGTTGCTCATTTGTCCTGTTCTATTCAATAATTTGTATTGTTTTCTAAATTAAAAAAAAATTAAATAAATCATGAGTTACAAAAGTTACTAATATTTGTCCAGCACATGACATCCTGCAAATAGTTTTATTCTTCATTATCTTATTTCACCCTCACCATTATCTTGTGAACTTTGATTGTCATGGCATTTGGTAAATAGTGATATTAAGACACAAAACAAAGTTTTCTGATACAAGACCAGTGCTGCATTATACTGTGCTGCAAATGTGTTTCTACCCTCTGACGAATGTTACATACTTAGAGTATAAGTTTTTATTATTCTTCCCAGCATCCCAGATCAGGAGGAGTGTACGCAGTTGCTTCAGTTAGACAGAGTCACCTAAAATGACAAATGTGAAAATAGCTTCTCAGTCCTCTGGCAAGAAGTAAACTCCTCAAGTCAAGAAGGCAACTTCAAGTCCAATTCAAACTTTCGTTCAATTCAATCACCATCTCTACACCTCACATGGAACTATCCCACATGCTTTTAATAGCGAAGGTCCGTGAATTCTAACTGCATAATGCCATCTACAATCAGTTACTTCTTTCCACATCTGTGGCATCTTACACCATCTAGTCCTTTATCATCTCTCTCCTTGACTTTGTGATAACTTTAATCTTAAATGGCACCCATGTTCATCCTCACACCACCATTAGATTAGTCTCCCTGTAGTCATAATAGAGGCTCACCAAGGTTTACTTGAAGGAGAAGTTGATGTGTTTATTTTCAGAAGCTAATTACACAACATGATAAAGGCAATAAAGCTATATTACAGAAGGACTAAAAGTTGTCCCAATAATACATCTTTCTGTATAAGATCTAAGATAGCTCTTAGAAATTTCACATTGTAGTAGATTGTGCTAATGCAATGCTCCCACTCCATACTCAATAGTTACGAATCTGTCATAGGCTGCTATAGATGTCATTACTACATACCGCAAACTGAGTAGTTTAAACAACAGAAATTTATTTTCTCACAGTTCTGGAGGCTGAAAGGTATGTGCTAGTGGAGAGAGAGAGATTGATTAAGGTCTCCAGTATCTTTCCTTATAAGGGCACTAACCCCATCATGAGGTTCCCACGCTTATAATCTCATCTAACTTTACTTCCCAAGGGCCCCATCTTCAAATATCATCCTATTTGCTTCAGCATATGAATGGGGGGAGGGGCACATTCAGCCCTTAACAGATGCTTTGTTTGGGAGGGGTCAGGGAATATTAATTTAAAACTTCATAGTATCAGAACCTAACTCCTGGTATGACCTCCTGGTGTGACAGCCTTGTCATTATTCTTCTCAACTGTGCTCAGTGTGCCCCTCATCCCTCTGTGCACTACTGCTTTTGGGGAAAGTTGGAATGTTCATAAGATTAAACTTTAAGGATCATCAGCAAAGGATAGGGTGGTAAGCTCTTCCTCTGGGATGATGGGTACAGCATGGTCATGGCCCTGCTCTGTTTCTAGTGGCTACTCTCCAGACTTTGTTAGCTTCACCATTATTTTCTCAGGCTTAACTCTCCTTCATTCGCTGAAATCAAGGCCTTCACCCTAAAAATCTAAGCAAGAAGAGAACTGGTGTTATTAAATCCTGTCACCTTCCAAGTGAACCCTGGCTTTGATGCAATGCAATTAACATTCAAGGAATTAGAGTTGGAGGTGATATGAAACTAGTCTCTATTACTTACTAGCTGTGTGGCACTGAGAATTCACCTTTTCTCCTGAAAATTCTTTCCCTACTTGTGAAATAAGGACAATAATGTCTGTTTTACTTGTATATCTACAAGTTTGTGAGGATAAAAATTAAGTAATATATATTAAAGTGACGTGAATAAAAAATGAATTATACATGTTAGTTGCCACTATTATTAGAGAGAGAGAGAGAGAGAGAGAGAGAGAGAGAGAGAGAGAGAGAGAGAGAGAGAATGAGTACCATTTCAAAATAATGTGCAGTCCCATGTCAGTGAGAAGTAAAAAGTAAAAACTGACAACTTCCTTAGAGCAGCAATATTTAATCAATCTGGAGTTCAAGTACCCTTAGGGGTACACAAAGCAATATAAGGAACATAAAGAACTAAGGATTTTAAGCAAAGCAATGTCTAGATTCTCAATATCCACTTTCCTTCTTTTCTCTCGCTAACAACGATGAAAGACAACCTCTCCCCCATCTTCCTATGGTGAATTGCTCAAAGGTATAAAAATCCTCAGGGATCTTAAAGCAAAGATATAATTTAAAATCTTGATATTGGGAAGTCTACTTTAATTAATTGCTTTGATTGATTTTTAACAATAATTCTTATGACGACTTTATCCAGAAATAATATTTTGACAGAGAAGTAGGACTGGGTGATGATATAAATGACTTTCAAGGAAGCAAGAAGATAAAATTCTATGAGAACAACATCTATGGCCATGCCACCCTGAACAAGCTTGATCCTGTCTGATCTTGGAAGCTAAGCAGGGTCAGGTTTGATTAGTACTTGGATGGGAGATCACCTAGGAAGACCAGGTGCTATAGGCGTAAAAAATAAAAAATAAGGATTGTAAGCCGACAAGTTCCTTGCAATCTGTGAGGTCAACCAAGGCTTGCCTTGCCTAAAAATAAAAAATAAAAGATAAAAAAAATTTAAAAATTTTTAAAAAATTTAAAAATATTATGAGAACAGTGGAATGAATATATAATTGAGAAGGAAAAGCAGAATGATATATTATTTCTAAATATTAAGGAAGCGCTTGCTCATGTATTTTTTGAAAGATGAGTTTGTGTATGAAATCACTATGCTATTTATATTCTATTGGACTCATTTAAAAGTTTTGTTTAAAAGTAATAGTTTTATTTATAATGTCAATGTTTACAATACTCAGAAAAGTATTACATTTCCAACTTACGATATATGTCTAATGTAAATTTAAAACTGTGAAGAAAGGTAGATGATTTTCCAAAAACTATATTAAGAGACATATTTCAAACTCTTCGAAGGTCAATACTTTGAAGCAGTGTTTCTCGATGTTTGGTACTAGACTAGTGACATCAGTATCATTTGGTACCTTGTTAAAAATACAAATTCTGAAGTTTCGTCCCAGACTTACTGAATAAAAAGCTGTTGGTTGGACTCAGAATTTGCATTTTAACAAGCCCTACAGATGATTCTGAAACAGGCTAAATTTTGAGAAATATTTTCAAAGCCTTACGTAACTCTTTTGTGGAATGTATGTCCTTTGCTCCGTTTGCCTCTCTTTTTCAATTTCTCTTTTCTATAGGAAACAGTGAAGTTAATGAACAGTGTAGAATTTAGAAACCTGTGTGGTTTATAAAGTATCCAGTTGGTAAGGACCACTCATAGCTACTGGCTGAAATGTGAAGGTGAGGTGATAAAGAATCTAGACTCTAGAGAGCAAGTGGTTCCGCGATCCTTTAATTCTCACTGGATTGTTGAAAGCTGATTGAAAGGCCCAATCGTTACACATTATGGTTCCCTGGATAAGCTAACTGTCTACAGTCTTCTAATTGTCACTTTGAATCAAGACAGTGACTTAGTTACTGCCTCCAGCATTTAATCAGAGTCCTGACCACTCTCCTAGGCTTATGGTGATGTAAATATCAACTAATGGGATAAATGAGAGGCTATTCTGAAGAGTGAGAAAGTCTATGCTCTTTGCCACTATGCTTCCTTCGTATGTTTGCAGATTCCTATGTCCAAGTATCTAACATTAACTTGGAGAAAGCGAAAAAAATCAATAGGTGGCTACTAATAGTGTCAATTGTAGTAAATGTGCATGGAAATTATGTTGGATGTGTCCATGGCCACAGCTGAATTTGCAGTTTGGTGTTCTTCAGATTCTGACTCTCTTAACATTTTACCTAGAGCCATTCTTGGCCAGGCCTGACTTTTTTTCTGATTTCTATAAGCCAGATTCTATCACAGTTTCTAAAGACTCCAGTTTTTGTCCTGGAGGAAAACAAAACAGAGAAGGGGAGAAGGAGGAGGAGGAGGAGGAAGAGGAAGAGGAGGAGGAGGAGAAAAGGAAAGAAATGTTCTCTTTCCGGTCCCCATTGCCAAAATCTTCTCCTTCCTCTTCCTGCATTCTGGATATCATTCTCACGAAACTGTCTTGGCCCAAATGTCACTTTCTCAATTAAGCCCAATTTAAGCTATTTAAAATTGCTCCCTCATCCTCCACCATGGTAATGTTTATCTTCTTTTCCTTCTTTATTTTTCCATAGCACTTATTACCTTCTAACATAGTATAAAATTTACTTATGTATTTTATCAGATTGGTATGTGTCTATTGGCTCACCACTCTATTCCTGCCCTTCTTTGTTCCTTTAACTGGCAGAAGTCTGGAAGCTTACAAACTATATTTCCAAAATTTCCTTACTACCAACTTCTGGATATAGTCTATCATTGAGAGGATAAGTCCAGAGATTGGAGGACAGAAGGAAAAGAGAGACTATTTTATTTTGTGTCTAGCAATACCTCAAGCAGTGACAGCAGCCATGGCAGTCACTGTGGATTAGGATACCTCCCAAGCTGGTGTGATTCCAACAGAAGCAGCCATGGCAGCACCAGAAGCATTGGTGGCATAGCACTCTTGGAATTTTAGGGGCAACAATGGCAATAGACTTTATGCTTGGGGCACATACTGTGTCAGTTGGAGTAGAGGCCCTTAGCTTCCTGCAAAACAGCAGGGGCAGAGTGTCAACCAGAGTGGCACCAACAGGGGGGCTCCAGCAGCCTCACTGATACAGCTAACATGTGTGGTACATTTACTCTGGGTAACAACAGTTTCTTTTTCACTCTTCTAATCCTTGAGATGGTAGTTTCTAACCTCTGGATGAACTTCCTCTTCCTCTTTTAATCTTCCAACTATTTTGATGTTTTTTATAACCGAATCCTTGTAATAAATTTTCTCAGTTGGAAATATGTATAGTGGCTCCCAATTTCCTGAATGGACCCTTGTTGATATAGTGCATTAGAGACTGCTACCTAAACATAAATCCAAAAACACACAATTGTTGCCATTGC
Source organism: Pteropus vampyrus (assembly GCF_000151845.1). Lineage (NCBI taxonomy): Eukaryota > Metazoa > Chordata > Mammalia > Chiroptera > Pteropodidae > Pteropus > Pteropus vampyrus. The sequence goes on along the minus strand of NW_011888795.1, from coordinate 5,313,644 downwards.
TGTTGCTACTACATGAGGTGCTTCTAAAGACAAGGTAAAAGGATCTTTTTCTGCCCTTAGCTTTCCAATCTTCCACAAAATGCTTCTCATTTACAGAATCTAGCCAGATGTCAGCTGGCAAGGTAATAAGAAAAATGTTGGCTTTTAGTCCCCTGTGTTACTTAAAAGGGGAAGGGATGGAGCAAAGACAATAACTTGCACATTTATTCTTCCCCAACAAAAAAGTAAACTTCGGGATTAAACTAATTTAGACAGTTTTTTCCTTACTGTTTTCTTAGTATTAGAACCACATCTGACAATTAATATTCACTTGTAAATTTTTGTTTAATAAGTTGTCATGATTTTTATATAAGGAAATTTATTGAGAGCTTTAAAAAATTCCTTGAGTAACTAGTCAAGGAGACAGAATTCAAGCTTAGGTCCAGTTGATATGAAATTATACAAATTTTCATTTGTTTAGAACCATTATGCTAAAGCTTTGCTGGTGAAGCAGAGGTAGAACAGTAGACTGAAAAAAGCTCTTGAATGAGGGGTAAGAAACCTAGGTTCCAGATTGTGAGCTGTCTTTCTTGACCAAGTGAACTCATTTTACTTTTCTGAGTCTTAATCACTGAGTCAACGAATTGTTCCTAAGTGCCTTCCTTGTGTCATATTATGGAGATACGGTAAGATACAGCACAAGCCATCATTTGCAATGATTCACTAAACCCTGTTGATTCAGAATATATCCCAGATCTCTAAACGATATCCATCTCCTCTGCCATGACCCAAGTCAAGCTGCCATTATCTTGTCTTGGGTTACTTCAATAGCTTCCTAATTCATCACCCTGCTTCTAATCTTACTTCTTTCCAACAGGCTTCCACAAAGTAGCCAGGGTAGAAGATCATTTTTAATGCAAACGTGATCATAGTACTCTTATGCAAAAACCTTTCTTTGGATTCCCATCCTTAATAAGATCTTCAGATCTTGCATGATCTAGCACCACTATAACTCACTAACGTCATTTTATACTAATTTTCTGTTCACTCTGACTTATTATACTTGGTTACTAGAAGGAAACCAATTCCTTTTTCTTCTGAAGACCGTCTCATATGTTTTAATTCCTTCTAACACAGGTGCTTTTACCTCAGCCCTTACCTAGGATTCACTGCTTATCCTTAAGATCGTAGCTTAAATATCTGAATCATGGTCCACCTTTTTTATATAACACTCTTCATTTGTAGCACTTCTGTATAGATTTATAACTATATTTTATAATAATTTGTTTAATGCCTTTATTTCCTACCAGAATGAAAATTCCAAAAGAGAACGAAAACTATGTTTTGGGTATAACAAAATCTCCAGTTGTATAGCCCAGATGCTAGCTAGATAAACATCTCTTGAGTGAATGAATGTTTAGGAAGTCATTAAAGGGCTTTAAATAGAGAAGTGGCTTAATCTGATGTACACGCTTGTGTAAGGTTTCTCTGAATTGTTTTTCCAATTCAAAATGAGGATTAGATGATATATAAAATTCCTACCATTTTCATATTCTAGAATTTTATTCTCCTAACTCTATGGAAATATTGTTAAAAACATCTGATTTTTCACTTATTATGCCTTCCCTGTGACATGAGTGAAATATTGGTATTAGAGCTTTTTCTTTACGGAGGAGAAAAATAGAGCTGGACTTGCTTAGTAGCTCATAGCAAAGAAGCTAAAGTCTGTATCACCAGACACAGGATAACATCCGTTATCCTGTGTCTGGTGATACAGACTTTAGTACAGAAGTCAAGTGCTACATGAATAATATCTTGTTGATTTCCAAAATGGACATTTTTTTCCCCTTTGACATTCCTTTCCATCAGAATGACTGGCAAGCTTAAAGAGACATCTCAAACTCTTCAACAATGCTCTTGAATGCGGGCCCACACATACTTGATTTAGATGACTAGAACCTTTTGCATTTTTGTTTAATCTCATTAGATGAGGACATGCAAAAATCCATGATTTGTAGAGGTCTGGAAATAAATTTACCTACCTAGATTAGATGACATTTTCAGAGGGTATTAGATTTGGAAGAAAAGTAGAAGCCATCCACCCACAGTCTAGTATGTAGTTATACATTTACTGACTCAGCAAACTTTATTGTTTACCATACACCAGACACCGTGTTGGGGGCTGTGAACACAGGGATAGGCTACATATGGGGAAACGAAGGAAAAACATAATCTTTCCAGGATGACAGTTGGTTGATTAGAAGAGTTAGAACCAGGAAGAGTGAGCTTCAATATTTGATCCTTTTCCATGATAACAAGGATGAGCAAACTTTGTCCCATGGCCCAAATCTGGCCAGCCTCCTGTTTTTGTACATAAAGTTTTACTAGAACACAGCCATGGCCATTTGTATATTGTCTACAGCTGATTTTATGCTACAATGGCAGAGATATAACAGGAAACATGTGGCTTGTGACACCAAGAATATTCACTATCTGAACCTCTATAGAATGTTTGCTAAGTTTTGTACTATGATACAAAGTCTGTTCATGGGCTGCTTCTAGGAATGGTTTTCAAGTGATAAATTTGGAAGTAGTGAGAAGTACTATCTTTCCTTTTTAGACTGAAATTTCCATAAGGTATTTCCTTTACTTGTCTAACAGAGACAAAAAGCCAATGAAGTTTAGTAGGATGTAGAGTTGGTTGAAACAATCTTAGGGAATTTGGGAGATTTCTTCCACAAATATGGAAACAATTACTGCTTGAAAGGTTACTTTCAATCCTAGTATGTTAATGTGACTTAGTATCCATTTTTGAATTTAATTCAATTTGGATCAATGTAACAATAAGAGACATATTTGTTTCTGATTTTTGGCTGTAGAGAGCATCAATGAAGTAGGCCTTGGCTGTTGTGCTCTAACATGCATTCCAGAATTTGCACCGTTGAACTCTGCAGGGACACTGAAGCAGGTCCATGCCCAGATGAGGGCTCCTCGATGAGCAACTTTTCCTCAAGGATTCCTGACAGTCTTGTTGAACTTTCTGTATAATTTATATCTCTATTTTTCCTTTTTTCCCTTCAATCTGTATTATAGTATAATTGATAAAATTATAAGATATTTAAAGTGTATATCATCATGATTTGATATAATGCATACATTGTAAAAGGATTCCTCCCATCTAGTTAACACATCTATTGCTATATATATTTGGTGAGAAAATATTACCCTCCTAGCAAATTTCAATTATACAGTACAGAGTTATCAGCTATAGTCAGTACGTTATATATTATATCTTCAGACCCACCTAACTTTTCTTCCTTCCTTCCCTCTCACCTTCATCTGAGGTTGATTTTAATTATGCGAGATATCCCCTCCAAAGTAAAAGAAAAAACATGCTTTGTCTTATAACCCACACCATATAGGAAGAAGCACAGCACATGGTAGGCTTCTTTGGATTTTGAAGACAAAACATTGTACACCTAGGAATACTACTCTGGCCCATATACTGAATGATATGGAAGTCTGCCAGCTTTGAGAAGGGCCTAGAGCAGGAAAGGGTTCTGTAGCAGATTTAGACCACAGTAGAATCAGTTTTGCCACTTAGGATAAACGACTCAGTGGACTTTATGATGTCGAAGGTGTCAGTGATAGGAAAAAATATAATATGGAGCTTAGAGCAAATTCCACTTTGAGATTGTACCATAGGCCCTTTGGATTCTGAAGCAAGGCTGTGCTGTCAATAGTTGAGAATGACACATCCTTTGAAAAAAAGCTCTTGGCAAGGTCCTTGGTAAAGAAAGAATGTTTGACCATGGGTTACCAAGTTATCATGAATCTGGAACTGTCCATTATGAGCTGGGTTCTCAGACACCACCAAATAATAGAATCAGATAGGCCTAGCAGCCACCATTAGAAATTGGAACTGGTACGTGTGGAATTCAGCCTGAGCAGTTACCCTTTTCTCACTTGTACTTATGATCGTTTGGGAGATCCTGAATGAGGGGAAAAACCCATGCTTGGATTACAAATTAATCTGCTTGGTTTTGGGGTACACACACAAAAAAGCCAAAAGATGGTGCTTCATTAAAAGATATTCAGTGGTAGCTCTGAAAGAGAGTTGAGAAAAAAAGGTTCCCAGTGCACGGAGCTGAGCGATGAACCTGGTTATACATTTTATGTGGAAGGGGATATGACCCAATGAACAAATGCATAGCCTTGAGTAGTGGCTAATGACCTAAGTGTCTGGTCAAGAATATTGGAGAAAAGAGATCTAGGGTATAGATTTAGAGTATGGACTGGACATATAAGGGTGTACACAAAGTGGGAATATTTTTGCATCACTTGTCAATGCCTACCACACAGCTAATAGTTAATAATTGTTATATAATTATCTTATATAATCCTTAAAATAAATCTCTAAGATAGTTCTTGATAGTTTCCCAGTTTGAGCTGAGGAAACTGAAGCTAGAAGAGGCTGAAAATTTACCCAAGATTATTCACTGCAGCAATAGTTTCAATCCCACTAGTCCAACTCCAGGGTTCATGTACCTAACCATTGTGCCAATTATTTCTATTCTAAATATTAATTTATACATTTTTGTATCATAGGAGGCTTTAAGCTCAATTTTACTAGCTAGTATAGAGTCTAGCATTTGGTACCTGGCTGGTTTACTAAATTTATAAACAGAGAAAAAAAAGGGGGGATCCGGACTTGGGCAGTACATTTGATTTCTGGACTTTATGAGAAGTAGTAGTCAAGATGCCATCATGACTTGTAAATTTTAGTTTCTAATTTCACTGGAGAAACAAACAGCCCATTACATGGTATTTTAGTTATGCACTTTCCTATTTTTTTATAATTTGGTGTTCCAATGATCTAATGCTGAGTGATAAATTACCCCCAAAACTAAGTGACTTAAAACAACAACCATTTTATATTATATCTCATGATTTTGTGGGTCAGGAATTCTGGAATGTGTTCAGCTAAACAATATTTCTGCTCCACATGGCATTAACTGACATCATTTGATAGTGTTTAACTGGCAGATGACTGGTCTAGAGTCCCTTAGACAGATTCATTTACGTGACTCGTGCCTTGGGGGTGATGGCTGGCAGGCTAGGATTAGTTGGGACTATTAATGAATGTACCTACGCATGGCCTTACCAGTATGGTGACTTCATGATAGTTGATCTTCTTTATGGAAACTCAGGGCTCCCAGAGAAAACGTTCCAAGAGGCCCAGTCACAAGAATTCTTATGAACCTAGTCTTACGACTCCCAAACATCACTTCTGCCAAATTTATTGCCATGCAAATCACTAAGGTCAGCCCATGTTCAAGGAGAGAAGAATTAGTCTCTTTCAGGGGGAGAAGTCGTAAGTGTTTCGTAGACATTTTTAATCAACTATGCTTAGTTTTATATCCCTAAAGAAGTTTTCTTTAATTCCTTATTGGCTGTTTCTTTCAGGTCTCACCATCAGACAATCACTAACTGCTTGTTTGGAAAGACAACGGGGAAGATCTTCCCTATCCTATATAGCCCTAAAATTATATACTCTTAGAAAAAAAAGGAGACAATTTTTTATTCTTACATTTAGGTGCTTATTCAGTTCCTACTATATTCAGAGTAGTGTCTAGGGGCAGGTAAGCAGAGGGGTGAAGAAACCATTTAAACTCCCTGACCTTTAATCTTCTTATCTGTAGAAAAGAGGGACAGATATACCTGCCTAAAGTTCAAAAGTTCTTATTAGGCTCCAAAAGTATTATTAGTTCATGGGATGATCTTATGCAGTATAAACTACTTACTAAAAAGCTGACTTCATTAATGTAGCTATTTAGTGAATAAGACATAAAGTAGGATATGATACAATTACACACACACACACACGAATCTAATATGGGATACAGTGCTGCCTTAAACTATCATAAACTGAAGTCATATTGTTCCAAAGGAGAGAAAGATTGCACCTGTTTTGCAACAGCAAGGAAAGTTTTATTATTGTTATTCAATGATTTCACTATTTCGACAATGCAGGAACCTAATGGGTGATATTATACTAAAGTTTGGAGAAGTCAAAAAGTCTCTTTAGCTCAGCCATAACTGGAGTTTTGTGGAACGATGCTGCACTGGGCAAAGTAGTTTGGCTTCTGGAAATGCATCTGGATAATTCAGCACTGTTATTAGATTTGTTCTGTCTTTAATCCTAATAATAAGACGAGCAAACTAATCTGATGAAGAAAACTAAGGTATGCAAGATTTCATCAGAGTAGGCTGCACCCTTGGCCTCTGGGAATTTTCATCCTATGGTTCAAGGCCCTGGGTGCCTATCTGGTAATCAAGAGCCCCGGTGCCTCAGTCATCAATTCATTTCCATATGGCAAAGGAGCATGTTTCTTGCATTAAACGCACCTTGCTGCAGCGAATTGACTCAGATGTGGTATTTTAATTGGCACTAAACAGAATTATTATTTAATTAAAGCAGAGGCTAATTAATTTTCTGAGTCATTGTTTGTGCAAAAGATGCTACATTCCAGTCAAAACCAATTTAGTTGAACAACATCAAATACTCAATTTGGTGCCTTCAGGAGGTCTATTTTGTTTCTTTTCTTTTCTTTCTTTTTTATCCAAATAGATACCTTTTTTAGGAATAATTTAAGATAGAACACTTAGATTCATTAAATGTTATAGCGAGAGGGGCCTTTACAGAGCTCTTCCAGATAGATATTTTGTAGATGGGAAAACTGAAACCCAAAGAGTGAAAAGCAGTTATCCAAGATCACAGACCTAGTTAGGGCCTGGGACCAATAACTCCTGACTGGCATTCCATTTCATTATACTTTAAAACATGAGCTTTCTGAGAGAGGATCAATGGAATACTAGCACTAGAAGCAACCTCACAGACCTCTCGTTCAGTGGCCTCAATTTATTGTTTGAGAAACCAAGGACCAGTGAAGAAAAACATTTGCTACGGTCACACAGCTGAGGAAGGACGAGAGGCTCAACGTATCCTCTGGTAATCTGTCTACCATAGCATGGTCTCTAGAGTAAGAACCAGAGAGTGGATGACTCTATTGTGTTGTAACGTGTGGATGTGCCCTGTAGAACCATTTTTGTGATTACAGTGGGAGAAAAAATAGTCAAGTGATATATAAGGTTGACTCACAATTTTCCTTAGGCCTTAGGCCTAGCACTCTGCCTAAGATAAGCTTCACTCTCTTAGAGACCAGTTCTTCTATGAGGAATTCCTAGGGCCTATGGTCATCTTCCCCTCATTCAGTGTTCCCTTGGCATTTAGGTTCAATCTGCATCTCACCACACACTTTGAACCTGCTTATAAATTTCTTGCATAGGATTCTCTGTCATTAGTTTTGAAAACTCTCAAGGAGAGGGTCTCAGCTGCCTTTTACTTCTTGTATATCCTCAAGGGCAGGGTATGTTACTGGAGCTCAATATGTACTCTTTATAAATTCACTGTGATAATTCCTGAAAGACCTGAAATGCAATAGATTAGCAAGGACTAGAGAGCCAGAATGCGATGGCTACTTAATCAGCATGGGATAGTTGAAGAATCTCTATTGTCAGAGGGAGCAGAATTTGGATCCAAACTCTTGTCCTTACTGACTTTCTGGCATTCTGAGCCTCAATTTCCTCATCTAAAAATGATCATTATAATACCGACTTTATACATTGTTGTGAGGACGAAATGAGACAAATGTATAAGCTGTTTACATAATGCCTGGCAAATAGTAGGTATCCAGGCAGTCAATTCTACTTTCCATGTTGCCTCACAACATATGGGGAAAATGACCCTGAATCTCCTTATTATTGGAGAGCAAGCCCTCTAACACTCCTCATGAGGTTTTCATTCTTTGCAACTTTGCCATTTTGTTGGACAGGCGGAAAGAGCTGTGCTTGATGCTTCTGTCACACTCTGTCTAAAATTCCTTCATCGATATGCAGTTCTCTGAGCTTTTTAAAAGGGGAGTGGCTCCTGCAAAATCTATATATTTGTCTCAATCCTAATTTAGGTTTCCATTTCTTCTCTAAATTAAAACAAAAGAGAAGCTAATGGCGATCTACTTTTGAAAGCTCCTGGGCATATTTCTATCTTTCACACAGAGGAATGAAAGCCAGCATATACCAGCAGTTAAAGCCAGAGGGAAGGTAGAAGTCTGTTCTTATATCATGAATTTAGCCGGGGTAAAAAAACCCGCCCTTGCCTGAAATGGCGACCTTCATGCAGCACATCTTTAGCAGTTAGTTATAGGTTATATGTAATCCCCCGCCGTGCCCTGGAGAACAAAGGGCTGTTGCCAAGTTCTTCCTTCAGGAGCACGTGTGTGACTCTTCTGCCCTGGGTATCAGGGTGAGATGTGAGCAGCTGAGTGTGTAGTGAAGGGAGGTAGGTGAAATCTGTCAGCAATGGTTGCATCAAGGGTTTTATGGGTTTTCCTATACTCAGACCTCCCAAATTTGGAGCTGTTAGATTGCTTGGGCTTATTTCAGTGATTGGTCTGGATCTGCAGGTCTTGGCCAAGGGCTTAGAGGACATGATAACTGCCATGCCAGGGGAAATAACCCTTAATAAACTTCAGGGATAACCCAATGAGGAACGTGACTCTTCTTCAAAAGACCTAAGGGCGATTGCAAAATCCGGGGTATAGGGGGTGAAGAGTGAGCTGTGGATCAATCTAGAGACAAGTAAAGGCAAGGCTGAAACAAATAAAGAACTCCCCTAGAGAAGAGTTTAACTCCTCGGGCACAGGCTTTCAGAGCAAGGGATTAACACGGTTGTTCCCAAGGGTAAGGCTGTAAATCTGGATGCCCCAGGGCAGCTTTACCAGGAATGATTCCCACAGCTGAGGCAAAGAAGATCAGCTGTTTCTTGTAAGGTGAGGCAGTTCTTCCTCCTCTCTGATCTAGCTTGAGATCTCACCTCTTCTCCAATGCTCACACTGAGAGGAAGCATCAAGTCTTTCCCAGTGACCAAAACCAACAAGGGTCCATTTAAACAGCAAAACAAAGTAGAAATACGGTGAGTTTTGGAATAAGAAAGGACCAACTTTGAATTTTAGTTTCTTTTTAACTAGGAAGTAACTTAGTGAGTCACTTAATTCTTAGCCTCCATTTTCTCAGCTGTAAATGAAAGAAAATAATATCTACCACAGGCTGGTGGTGTGAGGATCAAATTATATCAGATATGTAAATAGGAATTCTAGAAAGCATGGCTAATGAAAGAAATTACTCTCTCTTCTTTACTTAGCCAATTGCTTTTCTACTTTTTTCACTGTTTACAAATATTGAATAATGACTGAGTCAAAGGAGGAAAGCAAGTAGAGATATCTAAGTTGCAAAAAATAAAAATAAAATAAAAAGAACTTTTCCCTGAGAAATGCTTAAATTTTCTTTCTTCTGTGGCAAAGAAAGTGTTGGATGGAATTAATAACTTACCAGGTTTTTTCTTTGTGCCAGTGTTTTGCATATATTATCTCACTTGATCCTCACGAAAACAACTCTTTAAGTGGGTGCACCCATTTCCATTTTACAGATAAGGAAACTGAATCTCGAAGAAGCTCAGTCACTTACCCAAAGTTGCACAAGTAGCAAGTAGAGATGCTATGACTCCTGACTTCAAGTGCTTTCTACTCACCATACTGCCTTAAGCAGTTCACAGATTCTTTGGGATGACAAAGCAAACATATATAATGTAGTGGTCCAAGAAAGTGTAAAGAAGTGAGGAGAGCAGAGTTGGTCCAAGTCTTTCTGGAGGAAATTTGAGATGGGGTTTGAAGAGTATATATGATTTGGGCCAGTGCAAAAAAAAAAAAGGGAGGAGGGTAGGGGGATATTCCAGATCTGGGTAAAAAAAAAAATAGACAAAGGCTCAGGAATAGTGAGATACGGAGAATATTCAGGTGATTGTGTCTGAATGCATACTAAATATCTCAATTCCTGAAGTCACTTTCACAATGGCTTTTAAAGTCCTTAATCCTTTTCCTGGTTTTCTGAAATAGGAAATCTTGGATCACACATAGGTCAGAGGTCAGTGGGGAGATGATTTGCAATCCATGCTGTGTAGACGATCTAAGGAATTATGAAGAGCCCCTATGGAGGCTGCTTTGAGAAGCTTTGGGGAGAAGAGAGATGCATCCTTACTGCAACTTAAGTATGTTTTTTGAAAATTAACTTATTTTTAATTATTTATACTTCTGAGTAATATTTTGTTTGAAAACCACTGATTTAAATTGAAAGGAAAATAAGCCCAGAGAGAAAAAGTAATTTATTTAGTCATAAAACTATGAAAAGCACAATCTAAAACTGATCTAAGACTCTTCCTCCTTCTTAGAAGAGCCAATGAATCCAAATCTCAAGCTACCATCTTGTTCTGAGGTTAAGTTTTATATTTAAAGGACCAGCTGAGCTAGAAAGTTCACCAAACGCCTAAATGACCCCTAATGCATTCACAGCTATGGACTCTTAGCTTCAGCTTTTCTAATGTTTCCCATTATACTGTTAGATGGTTCCTATTGTTTATAAAGTGCTTCTCATATTAAACCTTATTTTTCCTTCCTGAAAAATTTTCCCCTTAATATTAGTTTTAATTCCTCTTTGCTAGAAGTGCCATTTTCATTTCTCCATGAGCTCTTTCTGATACAACTTGTACATCTTCAAAAAGCCTTCGCTTTTATTTTGTAAGGTATGGTTGTGTCACCTCATACACCTACCAAATTCTTTCTAACACTTTCCAGAATGTTTGCTTTTCTTGAAAGCCATAGTAGCTAGAACCATACCGTTGGCATAGTGTGACCGCAATGTGCTATACTTCCTCCGTTCAAAAACACACTACTGTGAATGTAGCCTACATCTGCACTATTTCTTTTTTTAGTGACTGCAAAATTCTGTCAAAAAAAAAAAAGCCCTAAATCTTACACCTGTGCTCCTGCTAATCACATTGCTCTCCCTTTTGTTTTTGCATCTCTGTGTATGACCCAAATGCAGAGCAGTTTGATTGTCCCTTGGAAGTTTTAAAGTATTAGATGTAGCTTGTTTTCCTGCCTGGGAAATACTTCTTTGTGCCCTGAATGTGTCATCCTCTATGCCATCCTTTCTTTATCTCTGAACTTATCCTCAGTAACTTTGAAACTTTACCAGTTTTTCTGTCTCTTCTCTTTTTAGTAATCAGTGAGCTTGCAGAATTTTCATTTTAGACAATTAGCAACAAAGGAAGTCAGAGGAGGTGGGAGTAAAAAGGGGAAACAGAAAATCGAGATTTCACCCTGCCAAAATAGAGATGCAAAATAAGAATCAAATGCTTTTTGGTTCTTAACCATTTTTGATGAATCAGTATGATTCAGCAACTCATTGAAGATATGAGAACTTGAAGGTTTTAGTTTTTTCCTGCTATCTATTATTCACCCCACTGCACTAATGATAATAACAAAGTCGTGGCCATCTAAAAATTATTTTACATCCTGTAATTATGATTTCCTCTCTAAATCAATTTTGTGACTCAAGTTCCTTCTTTGGGAAAAAATGTCAAGGAATTTCATTTTAGGGAATTTGTTTGCTATCTTAAAATATTTTAAGGGCTATCAAAGGTAAGGATTAAAATGTGGCTCCAAGAGTTAGGATTAAGGATTTTATTAGGTAGAAATTGCAGTGATACATATTATACTTTAACATAACTCTATTAGACTCAATGCTTTGTGTAAATGGATCTGTCTGCCTTGTGAAGAGGTGAGCTCCCTCTCAAAGAAAATGCTCAGGCAAAAGCTAGATTTCACTTCAAAGGGGTATGACAGATTCTGAAAAAAAAAAAAAATCAATAACATTTCCTATAAGGTTCTTATCAATCCGAGATTCTAAAACTCTGTAAAGACAGAATAATTAGAAAGGAAGAGAGACTACTTGTATATATTTTATCATCGATGAAAATATCAATGAGAAACTTTCAGGATCGAAAAATAAGCTCCTCACCATCATGGTAGCAAAATTCTAAGCTCAAAAACAGCCTCTGATATATTCTCTCTGAAGCGTTACAGGCAAAATATTCAGCTTTGTCCTACCAACAGGACTATTCTGCTAATACCAATAATATACTAAATTTCCATCTTCCCCTTCTTAAACACCTAGGGCTGGTGGAGTGGCAAGAGAACTAGAGTGGGTGAAAGCTGGGTTTGACATTTCACAACATTTCACAGTTGGTTGGTTTTTCAGTAGCCTGATGCTACAAAATCTTTCTCTAACTCATTATGTGTCTGAAGTGAGTGAGCAAGAGAGCTATGCTCCTCACAGAAACTCAGGAATAAAGACTGATGGAGGCATTTTGATACATTCTTCCATAACTACAGAGGCAAAGACTAACTGCTGGGGGAAAAGAACATGGTGAATCACGTTCTGATTCTTGAAACTGCTGTCCAGATTCTGGGCAGATAGCAGTGGTCTCGTACCAGTTAAATTTTTAATTCTCTATTTTTTCCCCTTAAGGGATTAATTACTAAGTACCCCAGAGTGAATATTGTTTATATTTCAAGAGAAATATTATGAAAGAAATCTGTTTCCTCTTGTGATTTAGAACCATAAAACAGCATCAGCCAGAATTTACATTTTCTAATCTCCCAACTCTCAGATATGGGAGAGCGACAGTTAATTTTCTCCATACATTTTTCAGTTACTTGTTTTGAATCCTAGAAATTTAGATCTGGAAGGGTCCTTATAGATCATAAATCTTCTCATTTTATAAGTGTGAAAAATGAGGCTCAGCAAAAAAGACTGACTGCTGACAAGCACCGGAGTCAGCAATGGAGCTTTCATGACATACATCATGCAATGTTCTTGTACTCTTTCTGAAACATTTGTTCTCCAAGCCCAGCACCACTGGCAGATGTGGTTATAGAATGCACACTACCTACTGCATAAATGCAAGAAGTAACTGAGGTCAATCAGGCAAGCCACAAGTATAATTGCTGTCCACCAGATCTCCTTTTTTAATAAAAATTATTATTATGATAGAGTCAGAATAAGTAACCAAAGAATAGAAGAACATTAAACACTTGAGTGGGAAGGAGATGTGACCATTAAATGTGGAAGAAGTCGGAGGGGGGGGGGGCGGTGAAGCTAAGAGGAGAGGACAAACTAAACAAAACCACAGGAATACTGGGATCAGTTCTTTTGAGTGTGTGTGCCAATGGTAGCTGTGCACAACAATATTTTGCCATGTGCATACATACAACTTAATTGGAACATTGTCACTGAGCTGAATGACACATGGTAGCATGCTTTGCATGTTTACGAGCTATTTTCAATGCTGCCAACTTGATTATAAAGGAGTTTTGTTCCAAAGGCTTTGTTAATTGAGGAATCACTGTAGTGCTATAGATGGCTTATAAAAGATGCTGATGAAATTGGCGAGTAAAGTACTGAGATGCCTGTTTCATCATCCATCAAGCTCTACAAATCTCACAGCTGGGGTCATTTAACTTCAACTGTGAGGTGAGCCCTGTTCTCAAGTCTGGGGCCAAAATCCATTCACTTATTCATTCATTCATTCATTCATTCATCCATCCATCCATCCATCCATCCAACCATCCATCCATTCATTAAATAAGCACAAACATACTTATGTTAGAAACTCAGCTGCATCCACTAACAGGCAGGACAGTCTTACAATTGCATATAATAAGTTTGACTTGACCTCTTCTAAATAATTTTTGTTAGCAAAACTTTGATTTCTTGATGACAGTCTACCTACATACTTGTTTCTAATGTTATCAGACTAGTGTTTATATATATAGATATATACACACACACATATATTTATGTACATATATATTTATATATGTGTGTATACATATATAGAGAGAGAGAGTAAAATGTCTTCAATGCCTTTAGACACTATTGTTAAAAATTAAATTTATAATAAAATAAATATGTCTTTCCATTTATTATTTATAGTTTATTGATATTTCTAAAGGTATAAGAAGAAAAAATAACAAAAGAAAAAGATAGTAGAAGCTTATGTTATCCTTTAGGTTTAGGCAAATGTCTGCTTATTGTCATCTGGTTTCAATGTAAGTAAATATGTATTTATTCTGTTATGTAATGACATCACCTTGGCTTTTAAAGTAGGTTGTACAAAACTGCTTCAGTGTTTTAAACAAAACTTTTATAGAAAGGCTCACAAAAAAGATTTAAATTTTTATATTATGCAAAGTTATATTTTTCTGTTTAAGTAGCATGTAGGTTTTATCCTTTTCGACAATGAGATTTATGTACTGGATAATGTTTCTTTTTTTTTTTTTTTTGCTAGGCTGCTGGGAAATTCAGATCTAACTATGATACTTATTCATAGAACCACATGAAACCTTAAACCTTCTGGTTTGCATGTTTGCTTACTTCATTTTTGCTTGATACTGATTTTTCAATTTCTATTTAGTAAGCAAATTTCACAAGTGGCCTTTTTTTTAAGCCATCTCGAAATCTAATTAAAATTGAAAATAATCAAAGAGTATATGGATTATAAAATAAACATTTGTTTACATATTTAAAGTTGTCTGATAAACTTTGGCTTTCAGCCATGAAAAAAATAGTTTGTACTATACTAAAGACTAATATAACCATTAAAATTATGTATTTTTTATGTTTATATTTAGAACACATATTTGAAGGCATTTAAGAGGATATAATGCAGTCATGATCTGAGGACTATAAACCTTGAAAGAATAAAAGCATAAATATGAAGCTTCGAATTCACCTGGCATTTTCCCTGAACGAAATTTCTAATTTTCATGGTGGGGCAGCTGGGAGTGAGTAGTGATAAACACAAACAGAAAGCAGTAGTCTCACCAGGTAGAGGATTCAGAGGTTAGAGTTTGTGACTACCAAAATGGCTAGGATTTAATGTAAAAAATCACAGAGAAGTGGACACCCTACAAATAAACTCCAGGATATAAAATAAATATTTTGTTGGAGTTATAGGCCAACTCCAAAGCTGAGTACAGATAGAACTAGAAATCCAGAAGAAAGTAGTAGTAGCTTTGAGACTAATGACATGATCAAAGATCTAAATAACCATGAACTGTTGGGAACACAGAGGTTGGAGCTCAGATCTCAGCAATGTGGAAGAACATTGGTAAATACTCAGGTTTTTATTTGAGACTCAAGAAAAGACCATAACTAGGAGAAAGGACTGTGCATTAAGAGTAAGGGCTATACCTTCAAAGTATGGGAAAAGCTGAAATAGACCTCACCTAACAAAGTCCAAAATCAGTTCTTGACAGTATCGAGGTGATATTCAGATATTTTATCTGCCTGTTTGAGGGAATCTTAATCCTCTTTGAAAGAAGATAACATCATTCAGAACCTTTAAATGTTTCATCCTAAATATCTGAAATCAAATTAAAAATTATAAAACATGGTAAAAACAGAACTATATGATCAAAACTTTAGAGAAATAGTAGATAATTGAAACAGAGCCATAATGTCGTTATCAAATATTTATGAATAACTAAAATTAATGTGTAAGAAAATAGAAGAAAAGATAAATAATTTCACCAGAAACTTAAAATTTATAAAAAATCAAATGAGAACCGTAGAAGTATAAAATACTAAACTGAACTTACAAATTTAATTGATGAGATTGGTAGATTAGAAACAAAACAACAGAAGATAGTGAACTGAATGACAGGTTGTTAGAAAATATACAGATCAAAGGATCAAAAAAATCATCTAATAAATTATGTGTATGACATACAATTTTTAAAAATATAACATATAATTGAAACACAGGAACACAGAAGAGAGGAAGAAGAGAGAGAGAGAGAAAGAGAGAGAGAGACATAAACAATACTGGAATAAATTTTGGCTATTTTTCAAAACAGGTGAAACCATAGATTCAATAAGCTCTATGAACCTCAAGCCATATAAAGTCAAAGAGGAATATCTAATTTACACAGGAGTAGGAGTAAGCACTGGTCTTATAGCACATAAGTCTATTTCAACACTATAAAACATTACATAGCACCTTGAGACTGGAATGTAAGCCTGGCAATTAAAAAGCTGTAACAATACCAGAAGCAATCCACTATGATGCCTAAACCTTGTCCAGTGAGAAGCAGAAAGCTAAACCTAAACTAGAATCCCAGAGCCTATGGAGGATGCTGATCCAGCCTGACCTGTGGTCTGAGGTATATAAAGTCAAAGGAGTCTGAAAGACCATATTCAAGAATAAGGCATCCATCTGAATAGTCTAGACAGAGGCAGAAACCAGACTAATAGAGCTTCCTGCATCTATGGGATGGAACCTGGAAATCCCCACCTGAATCAACTCTTAGGAGACACAAAGTAGAAGGAAGATCCTTCCAAGGTTTTGAGGCATAACATCTAAGGCGTTGTGTGGGTACCATAACCTAGACCAAAGCAACACAGAAACTAAAGCTCAAACAGGTTTGGATAATATTCAAGCATATCTCTTGAGTCCCTCCAGCTCACTGACCTTCTTCCACCTGTCTTCAAATTTAGAACTTGTTTCAACATTATATTCAGCTCCGCAGATCTCAGTCTCTCTCCCTACTTTTACTTCAGTCTTTGCATGCATGCATATCTTGTTGTTCAGATTCCATTTCCTTAGTCTTTGTTCTTAGAATTTGCCTACATATTTAACTTTTGACCAATATTTTGCTGTACCAGCCACTTTACAGCCTCAATCTCTTACTGTATCCATCTAGGCCTAGAAACATACCCAGTAATCTTGAAATTCAGACTCCACAAACTTTCTGGATCCATCAATTTCTATAATTTACCAGGACAGTGAACTTACAACCACAGCCAGACTTCTCAGAAGTCCTCTCTTCTTATCAACTATTATCCTCATTTTCAAACTGGAGTATTCTGAGAAAATAATTCTGAGAAAAACATCTAAAGTAAATAATGATGGGAAACCAAAACAGTAACAGGCACAGCAGCAATAACAGCAGTAGTGACAGCAATGTTCGATGAGATCCGCCAGCTTTTTCCTTAGTTGCTGTTTTCAGAGTTGCAGATTAAGGAGTTTGACAAAGCCAAACCATTAATAGGTTCTGTGGTGCTAATTCCTGCTTTATAACTCTTTCAGGAGTGTTTCTTGTCTCTAGAGACACAGAGCAGCCTCCATGTCATTCTCTTTGGTAGCTGGCTTTGTCGTTGTCTGGGTAAAAGGCTATCTGAATAGTGTTTAACCAACTTTGTACTTCATTTATTCTTTCCTCTTCTTTGTCTTTTAAATGGATTTATTTTATTTTATTTATTTAAACACTTTTGCATCATTTGCATCATTTTGGGATCTTTTCTGTTGAAATAGGAATTTTTTTTTTCTGTTTCACTAACAAATAAATAAGACACCATTCCGAAAACACATAACTGAGAAGTAGTAGCATATGAAAACAATTCATTTGGAGGCGTAAGACCTTTTTCAGGAATTAAATTTGTCATTTGCTTTTGTATTGGATAAAGTATTTAGAGAACCCCAAGCCCCAAAAGAGTTTATTGATACTTGTTTAATTAAATAAATACAAATAATCTATTTAGTACTATTGGAGGAGGTGGTAGAAAAATGGAAGAGGGGTCATGGTTTCTAATCCCAATCCCAATTCTACCTCTAATTTGCCATGTGACTTTGAATAAAGTGTTTAACCTCTCTAGGCTTCAGTTTCTTATATTGTAAAATAAGAATGTGGACTAGGTTAAAAGTTAACATTTTTTAGAAACTACTACATCCTGGATACCATTCTATGTGTATAATTCTTTATTACAATAATTCTAAGAGGAATGCAATTTTGTAATTGTACTTATTTAACAACCGAAGACACGAAGGCATGTAAAGTTTAAATAATTTGCCCTAGGTGTGACGGCTAGTAGGGGGACAAATCAGGGAGTCCAGCTCTTCGATCCATGCTCTTAGTTACTATCCTCTTTCACCTCTTTATACTGCTTTCCCTTGCTTCAGCTGTGCTCTGTGGCTTTTATTCTAATTAATGTCAAACCTAGGACTACTAAAAACCCTGACCACCAGGACAGTACTCTAGCAACTGAATAAACTTGCCTTTTAGGGACTTTCCAAAGGTAGATCCAATAGGGTTGCAAAAACACATCTGCAGAATCTGGCAATTACATGTTAGTGCTTAATCTTCCTATCAGTTTTGACTAAGTACTTTTGAGGTCACCACAAATAAATTTTTTGAGATCAGCATATATATAAATTCAAATGTCCATTAGGAAGCATATATATCCTCTGATGCAGCTGTCTTTGCTATATAGAGAATCTAATTGAATCGCTAATCAGTATAGCATGTGCTGAATTTTAGTGTTATGCTTCTATTACTTTGTGATTTGAGATTTGCACTAAATGTTTAGTAAAAAGCTTACATTTCATTTTCTGCCTTAGAAAGTCAGTACTTATTTTTGGCCCCAGAGTTGATGTTTTAAACCCTTCTTTTTAATGACTCTGCTCTTGGATTTGAACTGCAATCTTGTGAATAGCTAGAGTTTATGCTTTTGTGAAAGTCTAGAAATTTTTTGTGAGAGGGAAATTGGGAATTTCTAAACTGTTTCTCTTTTATCCCACTAGAAAAAGCCACATGCATTTACTTTTCTTCAGAAATGCCCAAATCTAGCTTCCAAAAAGCATTCCCTCACATGCCTCATGTGCCTGATTGGCGTGAACTCGGATGCTAAGAACCCCTGGTTTTCCTGGAGCCTCCTGCACTGGGACTGCTGTGTATCACTTTGAGCCTTCTTGGACATTTACTGATTGCTTTTAAAACCATGAAAAATTTTAAAACCAAAGGGGTCATTAAAAATTCTGAATTTACCACCTTGAGTAAGAGCTCTCATTTTTCAGTGACTAATTATCCTGTCTTTAGAATATTGAATGAGTAAAGAGAGGAAGTTTGGTTGAAAAGCTTAACTTTTCTTCATTCACAAGTAGTGTTCATATGAGTATTAGTCAAGTTTAGAGATGGAGAGGGCACTGTGGTCCAAATTATGTTGTTTTTCTGAAACTACATAAATCAATTTCCCATATTAAATGGCATTCTGGTAAATGAATAACATCTGCCTCTCAGAGAAGCAGGAGGATCTCTGATTTGCAGTGTATATCAACCATGACTCCCATTATGACCAACTTCAAGCTACCAACATGTCAATGAACAAGAGATTAGAAAGAGTTAACCTATAATTTGCCATTGTGAGACACTGCGAACTAGCTCTATCACAACCCTGCTATCTCAATGGAAACTTAAATGCCACTTTTAAATGATGCATGACAGTAAAGAGTGTGAAAGTGTGGGAATTGATATCTGAAGAT
Source organism: Pteropus vampyrus (assembly GCF_000151845.1). NCBI lineage: Eukaryota > Metazoa > Chordata > Mammalia > Chiroptera > Pteropodidae > Pteropus > Pteropus vampyrus. The sequence goes on along the minus strand of NW_011888795.1, from coordinate 5,294,326 downwards.
GTGGTTTCAAATTATTCTGCCACTGACCAGTTGTGTCGCCTTAAAGAAAACCTTTAAACTCTCTAAATCTCTCCTCTCTATTAAAAAGGAGGACAATAACTGCTTTCTTGGAAGGTTCTCAGGAGTTCGGGAGATGCTTGAAACGATAGTACTGAAAATCAATAAAATAAAGTAAAATAAAATGAAATGACTAATTTTTAAATGTTTTTTGAGGGAGAGGAAAGTAGATATAGAAAAAGATATGTGAACAG
>NW_011888795.1:5291255-5294025 GCF_000151845.1 Pteropus vampyrus | reverse complement strand
GGTTGCAAAAACACATCTGCAGAATCTGGCAATTACATGTTAGTGCTTAATCTTCCTATCAGTTTTGACTAAGTACTTTTGAGGTCACCACAAATAAATTTTTTGAGATCAGCATATATATAAATTCAAATGTCCATTAGGAAGCATATATATCCTCTGATGCAGCTGTCTTTGCTATATAGAGAATCTAATTGAATCGCTAATCAGTATAGCATGTGCTGAATTTTAGTGTTATGCTTCTATTACTTTGTGATTTGAGATTTGCACTAAATGTTTAGTAAAAAGCTTACATTTCATTTTCTGCCTTAGAAATTCAGTACTTATTTTTGGCCCCAGAGTTGATGTTTTAAACCCTTCTTTTTAATGACTCTGCTCTTGGATTTGAACTGCAATCTTGTGAATAGCTAGAGTTTATGCTTTTGTGAAAGTCTAGAAATTTTTTGTGAGAGGGAAATTGGGAATTTCTAAACTGTTTCTCTTTTATCCCACTAGAAAAAGCCACATGCATTTACTTTTCTTCAGAAATGCCCAAATCTAGCTTCCAAAAAGCATTCCCTCACATGCCTCATGTGCCTGATTGGCGTGAACTCGGATGCTAAGAACCCCTGGTTTTCCTGGAGCCTCCTGCACTGGGACTGCTGTGTATCACTTTGAGCCTTCTTGGACATTTACTGATTGCTTTTAAAACCATGAAAAATTTTAAAACCAAAGGGGTCATTAAAAATTCTGAATTTACCACCTTGAGTAAGAGCTCTCATTTTTCAGTGACTAATTATCCTGTCTTTAGAATATTGAATGAGTAAAGAGAGGAAGTTTGGTTGAAAAGCTTAACTTTTCTTCATTCACAAGTAGTGTTCATATGAGTATTAGTCAAGTTTAGAGATGGAGAGGGCACTGTGGTCCAAATTATGTTGTTTTTCTGAAACTACATAAATCAATTTCCCATATTAAATGGCATTCTGGTAAATGAATAACATCTGCCTCTCAGAGAAGCAGGAGGATCTCTGATTTGCAGTGTATATCAACCATGACTCCCATTATGACCAACTTCAAGCTACCAACATGTCAATGAACAAGAGATTAGAAAGAGTTAACCTATAATTTGCCATTGTGAGACACTGCGAACTAGCTCTATCACAACCCTGCTATCTCAATGGAAACTTAAATGCCACTTTTAAATGATGCATGACAGTAAAGAGTGTGAAAGTGTGGGAATTGATATCTGAAGATGTGGTTTCAAATTATTCTGCCACTGACCAGTTGTGTCGCCTTAAAGAAAACCTTTAAACTCTCTAAATCTCTCCTCTCTATTAAAAAGGAGGACAATAACTGCTTTCTTGGAAGGTTCTCAGGAGTTCGGGAGATGCTTGAAACGATAGTACTGAAAATCAATAAAATAAAGTAAAATAAAATGAAATGACTAATTTTTAAATGTTTTTTGAGGGAGAGGAAAGTAGATATAGAAAAAGATATGTGAACAGGAAGTCATATATGGTTATGGATAGATAGAGTTGGCTAAAGTGTGTTATCATAACAGTAGAAAAAAATCATTAATGGATGGAACAAGCTCAGACACCCCAGCTCTGCTGAGATAATCAGTGCATCACAAACATTTTCTTCATCTACTCAAATGTACCGTTGAAGGGAGAGTCCACAGGCCAAGAAAAAAGGGAGATGCTCAAAGCAAGTCTGCCATGAAATCCCTCAGATCTTTTTTTTTTTTTTTTAATATGGGTGGGAGTTGTGAAATGCTTTTTGCATCTATAATTAGGGAATGAAATGGAGCAGATGGCAACAGCGCAGTTATAATTAAAGTATAATGCACACTAAAATCACCTTGTGCAGCCAGTGATGCATCTGTGCCAGAAAATATTAATTCTCTTTAACTGTGCTTTTCAGCCTCTTCTTTGGGCTGCAGGGAATGGCTGTTGCACCATGACATAGATTTCACACGCTCTCTTTTTGTACCAGAAATTCTGTTCACAAACTCTGGAGTACTCTATATTCAATTATATTGCTTATAAAGTCTGCTATTTAATAATCAACATTTTATTGTTAAAGTAGAGGCACATGCTTCTCTTTAATGGCACACAGCTATTGTGTTGCAATAGATACCCTCCTGGGTTAAGAATTCATTTATATGCTTTTCAGTTGCACTAGTAATAAGCTCTGAAGAATAAATATCTAATGTAAAAGAAGAGACTCTTTACCTAGAGCTCAGTCACTAGGACTATAAGAAGGTTGCAAACCAGTTATATAGGACAGTCACACGTGCCGATTCCTAAAATGCTAACTGTGTATTTCTCTCCGCTTCTACATAAGCAATAATGCAACAGTGAAACCAACACTGGGCTGGAAGTGGATGGCTAATCCCAACTCAGATTCTAACTCCCTCAGTATTGCCAGCCCAGTCACTGCCTTCCTCTTGTCCTCTCTTTTCTCACCGATAAGGTATAAAAGTTGACTACATGATCACTGTGGGCCTTTTAGGTTATGTTTCTTTCATTTTTCCCTCTGAGTTTACCATATGACCTATTTTCTCTATAAATATACTAATTCTGTTTTTTCTTGAGAACCGCAAGAGTAGGTAGAAGTGTTTCTTCCTTTGAGAGTTTCTTTCTTTGTTTTGTTTTTCAAAGGAGATTAGAGATTAATGGCTCATGCTGATTTTTACTTTTTTTTTTTTTTTGCCAGGAACCATTGGACAACCCATGTGAGCAACAGAGAGTTACTTTTGAGGGTCATATTCTACTGTAGTTTTTATTGCCTT
>NW_011888795.1:5285229-5290025 GCF_000151845.1 Pteropus vampyrus | reverse complement strand
ATATAAAACAAAACTGAGAAAACCATCTTTACATTTTGTAAAGCTGTTTATAAAGCTTCCATATTAATTATCTCATTTGAGTCTCTAAAAATCCTAGGATTCAGATAGGTCAGAAGTTTACTTTACAAGTTTTATTTACCTGTGAAGCAAAGAGAATAAGTCATTTTGTCTAAGCCACCCAAGAAGTAAGTAGAAGGGTTTTTCTTGAGGATACTTTTCCTAATATCCTATTTCTCTCTATACTGAATTATGGTCAAGACCAGGCTCTAGCGTTGTATTCTTTCCCCATTGACTCTCAGGATCTCAGAGCTTTCTAACAGCTTGTTTCTTTTCTAGCGGTATCACTTGTTCTCACTGAAACAACACACAGAGGAAAGAGAAAGGCATATGGAATCCTGGGGACTCAATTTCTTACAAATGAAATGAAAACAAAGATGCCTGCCTTGCCTACTTATGTGAATGCCAATAAGGAAAATCAAGCTTCTAATGTTAGGCCACTGCTCAATCCAAGTCAATATATTCTTTAATCTAACTTTGACAAGAAATTTTATATTATTAGTAAATATTTTATCAGAAGTATTTTTTGTCAAAAATTTGTCACTGCTATTTTGAGAATATGCAACAATATCTAAGTTATCATTCAAAATATGAAAGCCAGATACGCACCATGGAGTGCTGTTCTGACCGAACTATCTGTGCTTACCTCTGTGCCCCAATAGTAATAGGTTTGCCTCAACTAGGGAATTTACATTGTATTATGTCAAAATTTGAATAATTTGTCTCCATACTAAATGGTGAGGTCCTTGAAGACAAGATGATGTCTGATCTTCCAAAGTCCAGTATAGATACTGATACCTAATATCTATCTGATCAATAAATATTTGTTCAATAAAATGAAGAAACATTAGGAAACCTCAAATCTTTTTCTAAAACAACTAAGTATCTTAGAAAAAAAAATCTTAAATGCATCAATGAGCTAGAGAAGTAGGAAAAAAATCCTCTAGATAAAGCTGTAAGTGAAAGTAGGACCCCAGATGTGTGATAAAATATCAAAGGATAATTTCACTCTGAGGGTGTTTATTAACCAGAGTGAGCTAGAGCTTTGCTTTGTATCATTTCAAAGGGTATAAAGAACAGAAGACAAAATATCTACCCAATGTAAGGAGTCTACAAAGACATCTTCTGACATTAATTGTGGGTACCAAAGACTCTACACAAAATATTGAAACAAAAATAGACACATTCCCACTCACTCAGATGACATTAAGGGAAATCAAAGGTCACAAACCTAAACACAGAATAGAAAAAGAAAATATTACTCTCATAATCTGGAATTTTAGGCTAATTCTAATATAAATTTTCAAACTAAATTCACTTTACCTTTTGATCCCAATATGTCAAGACAAAAACTTAATTATATATTGACTGGTAATTCCCACAGGCATCTGATAGAAGCAAATGCAAGTCCTCCCTAGAGAAATTCACTTTTATTCCAGACCTCAAAAAAAAAAAAAAAAAAATTCCACAAATAAAACATTAAAACAAACAATTCACAATCAAAAATAACAAAACACACAAGGAAATAAGGCACCATGAGTGAGAAGTTGTAGAAACAACAGAACAGATCTAAGCCTGCAGAGACCTAAGGATATTAAAAGTATTAGGAAGAATCTATAAAATAGCTGTGTAATTGTGATAGATAGGTTTTTTAAATGTCTCTCAATGATTTCTTTCTCTTGATATTCATATACTTGCATAATTCTCTCCCCTTGAGTGGGAGGGCTGGATGTGGTGACTTGCTCTGCTGAAAAGAATACATAAATTGTCACTTCCTTGCTTATTATGTGTGACTGTGACTTCTGCCTTGCCAGCACTCTCTCCCTCTCAAGCCTCCTTGACTGACTTGCTTTGATGAAGCAAGCTGTGATGTTTAAGAGGCTCATGTGGCAAGGAACTGTGTGTGACCTCCAGCCAACTGCCAGTGAGGAACTGAGGTCCTTAATTCAGTAACCTGCAAGGAACTGAATCCAGAAAACAACCACTGAGTCCAACCTTGAGACTGAAATACAGCCCTGACTGATACCTTGATTGCAACCTTGTAAGATTCTCTGAAACAGAAAACCCAGATAAATTGTGCCTGAATTCCTGACCCAAAGAAACTGGGAATTAATAAATGTGTGTTATTATAAACTGCTAAATTTTCAGGATATTTCTTATGTTACAGATTACATATACATTACTATATTTAAAGAAATAAAAGACAAGCATGAAAAATACATGTGGGTATAAAAAACTATAAAGAAAAAACAAATGTTTTTGGAAAAGTAACAAATGAATCTTTTTAGAAAAAAAAACAATAATTAAAAAATAAATCAGCTCAGGGAATGGGCTTTGCAACAGATTGACACAGAAGATGAGAGAATTTAAAATTAGATGATAAAATTAGATGACACAAAATGCAACATAGAGAAACAAAGATGAAAAATGTGAAAAAGGAGATAAAAGAAAGGAAGAACGTGGTACAGTCAATATTTTAAAACACACTGGCTAGTAAAGAAATTTTCTAGAACTGAAGAAAGCACAAACCAAAAGTTTCAAGAATAATATTAATGGAAAAATTGGTGAATCTGTCTAGAGTCTGTAGTTTAGCTAATATTAATGTTAATTTTTTAATTTAAATCTTGACAAATGTACCGTGGTTATATAAGATGTTCACATCTGGGAAAACTGGGTGAAGGGTGTATCAGAACTTCTCTACTATCTTTGAAACTTTTCTATAAATCAAAATTATTTCAAAATAAAAAATACTTTAAAAAAGTTAACTCAATAGAAAAGAAAGTTATATGTGAGAAAGTATTCATTGAAACCTTACCTGTTTTTATAGATAATTTTTCCCAAATGTGAAAAATTGAAAAAAAAGTTCAAAACTTTATAATAGTAAAATGGCAAAGTGGAAGCATTTCAAGTCCATAAACACAAAGTACTAGTTTAAAATGATAATTATGACCATCATGTGTATATTAAAATTTTTTTCTAATATAAGATTAAATGAAAAGGAAGAATATATATTAAAAATGTATGTGTCATTATTAAATACATACACATATATATTCAAAAGCCTTATACATACATACATTTCTATGCCTTTAAACAAAGTCTAGAAGAAAGCACTAAAATAAAAACTGTATTGTAGGATTATAATGTTTTTCATTTTAATGTATTTATATAGTATTTAAGATGAACCAAAAATATTTTTGAATGCCATATCCAGTGTCTCAAAACTTGTAATTCTCATATTCTATTATTTGATCATAAAGTTTAATGAAAGGCTAACAATAATAACTCAAAACTTCATTTGACATCAAGAAAGTACAGTGGACTTGGCAGGATTAGCTCTTATAAAAAGATGGAAAGGTCTTGAATTGCTTATGATATAAAGATCCCTGCTCACACAAATTCTTAGGTTATGAGTTCATTAACTACTATAACCTGACTTTTTAGATAAAATAATTTGTGGAGGTAATAAAATTTTAGTTTCTAATTAAAGCAGAGAAGAAAGAGGTGTGTGTGTGTGTGCTTGTGTGTGAGTGCATGCATGTGTTAGGAGAAGATGGTGTTGATACTTTTGAAAACCCCTGAAAAATCTTTGGAGAGACATTTACTAAGTATAACATCACACAGAGTGAGGAAAGTTTGCAAGGAATTAAAACAATGGCTATTTCATTGTAAGAATTTCAGTTCATTAATGCTCATCCTCCCAGCTCATCTGTCATCAGAGTACTAAAAATGAATTTCCTTGCGACTCACCCTTCAGCTCATGGGCTTGAATTCTTGGACACGTGATAAATCAGTGTTACTGAGGCCACAATTTCTTTCACAATCAGAAGCATGAGGACACGAGGCAAAGATTAATATGTTAGACCGTGACAGATCACAACCCCGGAGTGCAGGTGATGCAAAAAAATTATATATTTTACCTTCTTGGGCTGTTTATATAGCTTGACTTGGTTAATTTTGTACCTCATTTCCAAAGAAATTTAAGGCAGAATGTGGTTTAAATACATTATTAGCTATTTACATAAATTGTCCCTGAAAGTAATTTATCCTGTTTTTTTTCTTGAAGCTAGAATGCCAATCAGCAATGTCATAATTTATTATCCAAACAGTAAGCCCTGATTATTCTGTCAGAATTATAATTAAGAATATTTTAATATCTTTTTTAAAAAACAAATATTCATAACACTTCAATATTAAAATCAAAAGAGCACATTTTTAAATACCACAAACTCTCTGCCTCTCATCAATATACAACATACTTTTCCCCAAAATTTGAACCATCAAGTACGGATTTAATGAATGAATACAAACAACTAGTTTCAATCTTAAGATTCAGGGACAAAAATACTGTAGCTTTATATAAATTTTTTTCTTTGCTCTTCTCTTACTATCAACTTAAGATACCGCCAGCCTAATTCTAACAATGCATTCTTACGTTTTCTGAGTTCATAACCATTATGCGCACTTTTCTGATGAAAAATACACATAAATGATAAATAATAAATCATTTTAGATAAATCTTAATTATTGCTTTAAAACTTTCAGATTCCTTTCTATACATGAATGACAGGTGAGTTTCACATAGCATAGAACAAATTCTAAGTCTAGTTTATACAAGTGACTGCTTCTCTTTTTTTTCTCTTGGAAAACAGTAGTAGTCAATGAATTGAAGCCAGTAGAGTAATGAGAATCAAAATATAATGGTTTTGTTGGAGTGGGTATGCTATTATCACTCATTA
>NW_011888795.1:5284871-5285179 GCF_000151845.1 Pteropus vampyrus | reverse complement strand
TATAAAAATGATGCATATTTAATGGACAAAATTTGAAAACTATAGAAAGATATTATCAAGAAAATACTTTCTGCATTATATAACCTCCTTACTGAGAAATAATTACTATTAAGAGTTTATAAACTTCTATTTCTTTGTTTTGCCTTTGAGATAGTGTCCATAAACATTTTTCCACACTATGAGAATACGCTGCCTAGATTGTTTCATTTCTTCCATTAGAGGATTTTTCAATTTAATTTTTAAAATAATTTTGTCTTGATTTTTTTGCCTTAATTATTAGGAAGAAAAGAAGCAAATTAGAGAAAATT
>NW_011888795.1:5280075-5284421 GCF_000151845.1 Pteropus vampyrus | reverse complement strand
GAAAACAGTAGTAGTCAATGAATTGAAGCCAGTAGAGTAATGAGAATCAAAATATAATGGTTTTGTTGGAGTGGGTATGCTATTATCACTCATTATCAGTTATTTTTTTTTTAAGAGTAATCTGACAGACTAAACCTAGGCTAACGAATGCTCTTGAGAAGTCTGTGTTCCTCGGGTAAGTGTTGCCCCTTAAGGCTAGCATCCCAGGCAACTTCACTGGCTCAACAAAGCTATGTGGAAACTTATTATTTTCCTTTTTTTAAAATTGCATTCAGCCCTTTGTAAAAAATCTATGTATTCAGACATATGTACACAGAGATTTAATTTCCTTCATTACTTTGGTTCTCTTGTTTTATTTCCATATAGGACTAGGGGCAGAGATTCATATGGAATACTTTTAATCTGAAATTGACCATAGAAGTTGGCTTTCGTAAGACAAGATATTGCAGGTAATGTTTGAGAGGCTATGGCACAGGGAATAAACTTTTAATATTACACTCATGTTGATCCTGCTGAACTATACATATATATATATATATGTATATATATATATATTTAAAAAATATATATATTAAAAAACACATGTTTAATATATACATATATATATGTATATATTAAAAAAATATATATATATATTAAAAAAAACACATGTGTTTTGGGAACTGAGTTAGAATTTCAGATACTGGAATGTCAGCCGTAAGTGAGGCTGTGCCGTCCACCTACACAGTACTTTCCACTCAAGGATAGACTATGTAAAGTAAAGTAAGAGGATGGCCTGTTGTGATTTAGATCGTTATTAATCTATACGATTGCAGTACCTCCCCAACTAACTAACCTTCCTGGTTCACTCTTGCCCACCTCCAGTCCCTTCTCCACAGGAAGGATAGAATCTTTTAAAAACATTAAATCAGTCACATATCTGTTTAAAACCTTTCCAAAAATTTGCATTACTCTTGGAATAATACCCAAACTCTTTCCTGGCCTGGGATAATCTGGCTCCTCAATGTGTCACTCTGCTCTTGTTCTCCCCTCCTCTTGCTCGCTCAGAGCCGACTCACTGTCTTCTTTCAATCTCAAATACTCCAAGTTTTTCTCTACTTCAAAACCATATGTATGCTGTTCCCTCCACCTGGCATGCTCTTTCCCCATTTCACATGACTCACTCCTTGTGTCTTAGATCTCATTTTAAACATCACTTCTTCACAAAGACTTTTCCCAACTATTTAATCTAAAGTAGGTTTACCAGCAAGACTACTGCCCTGTCCCTCCCATGATTTACAATATTAGCTTCTTTTTCAGCTCTTTTAATGACACTTAACACACTTACATAATTTTGTTGATTTACTTGTTTGATCTTTTTTCTGAGTTCTGACGGCAGTTAACATGTAATACGAAAATCTATAATTACCCAGTTATAGTTTTAGCTTTATTTCATTCATCTCATCTTATAGATAAGCTTTATTAAGATACCAGTTCATAGAATTGCCCCTGAGAGCATCCAATACATAGCAGAGTCCCAATTCTTTGAACCACCGCCAGATACGATACCACAAACTCAAATTCCATAGTAAGTTCTTTCTGATATCTTCTTACCGAGATGCCCCATAGATACCCATTCTTTCTTGCTTGCTATAACAATAAGCTTAACTCGTTTGACTGTAGGTATAGATGATAGTCTGTTGCTGAAGGGCATTGACAGACTTTTTCACATCCTTCAGTGGGTCTTAGGTGCAAAGTAGAGGAGGATTACTGGCACAGCTGCTATAGGTGACAGGGGTTCTGAATTACCTGCTCATGCAACTCTGGCCCTGCTTGGACCCAATCTGGGTGGACCATTTTCATCTTTTGCCTAACTAATGCTGGGCTGTTTTCTGATTTGGAAGAATTAAAATAACCCAGCTAATAATGTGCAGTTATAGCCGTATGGTCATTTAGCGCCCCATGGTCAAGTTTTCTGTTGCTACCTGGACCCAGTAACACACCAGGAGCTGTTTTACCAAAAGATATATTATTTTGTCTTCTGTGGATGGTGTGGCCTTACTCCAAAATATCAGGGTTTGCATTGTGATTTTCCAAGTGGGGCTTCCCCAAAGCTCCATGCTGAGTCTTTTTCCATCAGACACCTGAGGTCTTCTCTGTCACCTAGTATATGGGCCAAAGCACTGTTCCTAGGCATGAGATGTGCTTCTTTCAGAACCCAAAGAGAACTATTGGCCTCTGTTTCCTTCTTTGTGGTAAAGGATGCAAGATGCAGCAATTATTCTTTTACTTTGGAAAGCAATTCTGGCAAACTCTTGACGACTGGATCTCTAAAGACTTCACTGAATTGTCAAGAGTCTGAATCTTTTATAGGGTTTATCTCCCATCCTCTGGAGCACTTGTATCTTATTAAAGCTTTCAGTAAGGCTGTCTCTTGTTTGTCCTGCCTGGTCAGCATGTTATTGATATAATGCATCAGTGTTTTATTCTGTGGGTTGACCAAGCAGCTCAGATACTTTTATTCTACAACATGGCAAAGAGGTAATATAATCCTGAGGCAAAATTATAAATAAATATTGTTACATATCCCTTGCAAATGAAAATTGTTCATGATCCTTCTTTATAATGAGAATGGACAAGAATGCATTTACTAAATCAATGGATGCATATCATTTACTAACCTGAGATCTTGTTAATCTGCTCTAGTAAAGATATCACTTCTGGCATAGCAGTTGCAATCAGAGCTATTATTTTATTGAGCTTTCCAGAGTCTACACTCCATCTCCAGCATCTATTTGAGTTCTGTGGGGGCCACACTGAGAAATTAAGCACAGATATAATAGGGATGCCCCCCCCAACTTGTTTCATACCCTTTACCTGTTAAACAATGGTACTAATCAATCACTATCCTTTCTGGAATGTGATGTTACTACTTACTTACTCCCTTGATAAGTGAGTAGAGGGCAGTTTCAGAGTCTCTGCTTGACTTTTGCACTCTCATACTTCTTACTCCATAGACCAGGAACTCGAATTGGGCATCACACTAAATGCCAAGTGCAGGTTTCCCCTGCCATCCAAACGTAGTGTTTCTATGAAATCTTTTCTAAGGTGAAATAGCAAAGAGCAAAGAAGCAATTACCATTAATTTATACAGAGACGGAAAGAAATTTGACTTTGGGTACTGAATACACAATGCAATCTATGTATGATATATTATTGAATTGTACACTTGAAAGCTACATCAATTAATGTCACCCCAATAAATTTAATTAAAACATAAAAAATATTATATAGAAACATTTTTGAGTGTTTCCACATTCAAAAATAACCTAACAAATCATGCCAAATACACTTAATTACAGCCAGTTTTATGCTAAGTGTAACACTGTTATGAGCTCTCTTAAGCTTTTCTGATACGTTAGGACACATCTTGCTAACAGACGCACAAAACTAATAGAGATAAAGCACAGATGCTCACAGACACAGTTCAAAACTATGGCCGCATGAGGCTGAGATGCTGAGTGTAGTTCCCAGGGAAGGAGCTTGGCGGTGCCACTTTTGCTGCTTGATGGGCACTGCTTCTAAAACGGTTTGCTGAAAAACAAATGTTGAACACTGTTTTTACTTTTTTTTTTTTCCCCGTAAAAGTGAAAATCTCTTTGGATGTCTTTCAGTTAGTGAAACAGGTACTGATGTAGGTCTTTCATAAAAGCAAACTGAATATTTGGCTACTGGAAAAATGACCAGTGAGTGGGTCTCTTGACACAGTGGACCCACTATGATCTGGATTTTAACCAGGATCCCATTTATTACCTGATGTGAGCTCCCACTTTAACAGGGAACTGTGATTACACTTAAAGTCTCTAGATATTAATGTCAACTCAGACCCTCTGTACCCAGTATACAGTCACCGAGTCAATAGTTATAGGCAAGACTGGCCTATATAATGTGTAGTGTCCAGTATAAAAAAAAAAATGTGAGGCCACTTGTTTAAAATAATTAAGAATTTCAAGGTAACAACACAGCATTAAACCAAGTGAGGAGACCTTCTAAATACAGAGCTCCGTACGCATCCCTGAAGTTGGCCCTTCTGTAAGTCTCTTTAGGGGAGCTTAGGAATTGCCATGGTATTGACTTGCCATAATGTTACAGATTTCTTTTTCCTAGGGATCCTGCTACCTACCCCTTCAGTCAATGGCTTCTAGTTCTAAAAAATCACTAAGGTCAACAAATCAAGCAAGAAATTGTGACATTGTGTTGGGTGACCATCTTCAGTCTCCCACTCCCCCATTCTTCCTTTTTATGGCTGTAGATTTAAGTATAACCTTTGTTGGCTGCCCATGTATTCTGCCTTTAGATATGCCATG
>NW_011888795.1:5219669-5276959 GCF_000151845.1 Pteropus vampyrus | reverse complement strand
ATATATTTGTATATATATTCACACATACACACTTCTGTATATAAATATCATCACTGTATCTACCTCACTCTCTCCACACCTTTCTTTTTATGTATATATAGTCAGGGTCTCATGACATTAAAAAGGAAAGATGACTTTTACATTGAAAATATATTTCTTGCAATCATTATCATAATATAAATGGTCATTTAGGTCCATGGGGAAAGTTATTTATTCTATTCAGAAGTATAACACAAGAGATATTGAATAGGAACCAGACAGTTTAAATGGTTCAGTGGCTTAGTGACAGATTAGTATGTTACCTACCCAAAGGCAGCTAAGAATAGTCGTGTATTCAGACTGATATTCTTCCACAGTCGTACTTTAGGTTTACTCCTTAGAATCTTGGCACAGAGATGTTGCTGTAAACAAGACCCATTCAAGGGCCATTCCATGTGGATTCCCCCATTAAGGATGCCCTGTAAGAATCACTTCCATCCCACAGAAGCATTTTTATCAGTGCATCCACTCCCACATGCTTAAACAGTGTGCACAACCCAGATTTCAAAATAAGCAGAGTTAACATTCTTGACTCCTGGCCCAAATGTGGGTGCTTGTCATGAGCTCATGCCTTCCTTTGGGAGCTGGCATTTATGGCACTTATGTTATCACAAGCTAACTGGACCAGAAAAAAAGACACTGCGAAACGTGTGCTAGAGATCATGCATAGGACTCCAAGATATAAACATGTATATAGTGTGTTCTGAATCTTTTGGGGAGTTAAAAGTGTGATAATAATTTCAGGAAATCAGGTTTTCCTGAATTCAGATAGTGGCTCTACCACTATCTGGGGAAGTGATTAATACAATCTCCAACTGTCTTTTCCTCTATAAAATGGAGATAATCGCACCTAACTTGACTAATTTTGAGGATTTTGAGTCATTATCTAAATAGATTATGGACGTAAAATATTTAGTAAATACCAAAAACCATAAAAATTCTGGATTTGCAGATGTACTACAAGGAGGAAAGAGGCTATGTTTTATTTGCCTTTATTTTCCCAGAGGCCTGCATAATACCAGGAGCACCACAGGTATTTAATTAATGTTTTAGTGAGCAGATGGACTTGGATCTGGGAATAAGAGCTGGATGTAGTATTGGCCACTGCCTCTGATGCTTTTGCAATGGTGAGCTTATTTCTTAAGCTGCCTGAGTCTTCACTTCCTCATGCATATAATGCATGAGGTAAGGACACCACTTGTCTTAGTCCTCTACTGACAATTAGGAGGCTCCAGTGACATAATGTGTGTGAAAGTGTTCTGTAAAACTTAACCCACTGTACATAAACTTGTTATTTTTAAGTCATTCATTTGGTAGTACTTTTTTTTCTAAATAAATAAATTTCTTTTCAACTTTGAGTATAGCTAATTAAAAAAAAATGGCATTTATAAGTGTCTTTTAGCTCCTTTTTTGGGACTTGTGCTCCATAGGTAAACAGTATATTTCAGAAAGTTGCATACCAGAAAGGCACCCTATGGTTTAAGAAATAATTACGCCTTGTCTTTGGTATATAGAGGTAGAGCTTTGTTTTCTAAGCTCACACCCACCTCCCTTCTTTCCATAAATGATGGCTTTTATTACTTCCTGATGGTCAGCACTTAACTACCAAGGCACAAATTTGCTAATGTGTGTCTGAGGGAGAGGTTTAGCCAAAGCTATCTCTCTTGGGCTCAAATCACAGAAAAGTAAATAAGAATGCTACATTCTATTCTCTCCCACTTACACACATGCTTCATATTCTTACCTCATCCATATTAATCAGGCTTCAGATAACTCAAACCAAAAGCCCAGCAGACGAATTAGTCATCAATAACTCAGGGGCACAGCTATGCCATAGTCAATCTTTTGTTTGTGAAGCCTAAAATGCAAAAAGGAAAAGAATATCATTCTCAACTCTCCTGTAGGGCTATTTGAGTGAGGGTACTGGTTTTTACTGATCCACTTAATATTCACCCAGCATGTTGATGAACGCACAGGTAAAGCCTTCAAAGAATATGCTTGTTGAATCTATTAATCAATTATCAAATCAATAAGTGCTATAGAGTCTTACGAGAGAATTTCTATACTGAAAACACTAGAAATTCAGGTCTTATTACAACATCAATTCATTATCACTTATTTGTAATAAGCAATCAAACAAATGCATTAGATTCAGAGACTAGAATCTGAAGGTCAATTTATTTGAAAGACTCAGTATATATTATCATTTTCCCTTATTTTTTCAACGGATATGTATTTTATACACAGAATGTGCTATGTATAGCAAAAGTGTAAGCTAATATTGTGGATAAAAAAATAATTACATGTAAGTCCTCCTTACACTGGCTGCTTAGACAGATGTCCACAGACAAATTCAGAACCCATTAGCATGAGTGTAAAACTTCATGCAATGAACAAATTTTGTCCTTGGTTTTCTTCTATTTTTCTTACCCTTTATGTTTCACTTAATTATTGATTTCCTCATTTACCTACATACATTTTTAATTTTTTTGAAATTTTGTGAAAAAAAACATAAAATTTACCATTATAACCATTTTTAAGTGTAGTTTGGTAGTGTTAGTTATATTCACATTGTTATGAAACACATCTCCTAAGCTTTTCATCTTGTAAAACTAAAACTCTATACCCATCAAACAACTCCTCATTTCTTCCTCTCAGCATGTAGGAAAACCTTGCATATGTATTTTTTATTTTCTTATAAGTATATGTATTTCACAAGCTATCTCAAATCATTCCTGAACAAAGTGATTTCATAGATGGATCATATGTAAATGTATCCTACAAGTTTATAGTCGTAGAATCATGAACTCTTAGGGTTGGGCAGAATCTTAATATCACATATACAGCCGTATCTTCTGCAATCCCTGTCTGAGGCTTGGCAGACATACTTGCTGTCTGTAGCGCTGCCACACATTTGTGTTCCTACAAACACCAGTATAAGAATAAACTCTATTTCATGAATCTCTCATTATAAATGACCAAATAATTTATGCTGCATTTATAATCGTATATGTTAAATAACAGGAGAGAACCTGAATTTTGATTAAATACTGATGATATTGAATCCTCTGCTTATAATTTTGCATACCTGATAAAGGGAGGAAAAGATTTTCCACAGATTAGATTCTGGCTCTGTGCATTTCAAACTCTGTTTTTCCTCTACTATTCACACAGTTCTCATGGCAGTTATTGTAAGGGATATACATATTGTGATATATAACCTCCAACCTGAGTTTTCAATGACACCATGCCAGTGAGGCAACTCCATGGACAGGAAAAGTATTCTTGGAAGCTATTCATACACTGGAATGAGTAGCAGTAATTTAACTCTACAGAATCATAACTACAAACCAAACTCAAACTAAAAGTATCGCCCATTCAACTCACCCTTGGCTAGATCCTAAAAATCCCACAACTACTCTATCATCACTCTATGTAACATGAAAGATGGTGAAGGGGAAATTGGAGTAGAAAGGGACAGTAATGTTAGAAAATTATAGTTAAACATCTCACATTTGTATATTTTACAGAAACATAATGACATGGTAAGCATATTGCTAAGGTTGTTCCTATGGCCTTAGAGGGAATGTGCAAACGAGAGGTCTTGACACTTACACGGTATACGGTTTACAGTAAATCTACTTCTGAGATGAGGCTTGGGGAAAACCATTTGTTGGGCTTTACAACTGAGCAATTCCTGGTATGATGCACTGAGATAGACACAGATCACTTTTGTGATATTTCTGTTAAAAATACGTAACTCAATCTAATCACGAGAGAATATATGTCAAACCTAAACTAAGATACATTCTACACAATAACTGCCATGAACTATTCTAAAATAACTGTGTCATGAATCACAAAGACTGAGAACCTGCTGTGATTAAAAGAGAGTAAAGAAACAGGATAACTGAATGCAATGTCTGATTCAGGATTTTATCTTGCTATAAAGGACATTATTGGGATAACTGTCAAATCTGAATAAGATGTGCAGAGAAGATAATATTGTATTGATGTTAATTTCTTCAGTTCAGTTATTGAATTATGATTATAAGAGATTTCCTCACTTTAGGAAATATACACCAAAACATTTAGTGTAAAGGTGCATCATATCAACAACTGACAACTGGTTCAGAAAAAAAAATCTAGACAGTGCCAAATAAGGACTTCCTATGTCTCCTTATTTATCTCTCACTCACGTGGGCATTGAGTAAAGGAGGGTGGGAGTAAGAAGCAGCCCACACACAGCTGTTCAGGGATGTCTGGAAGAGAAGCCCACCCACATTGCTTTTGGACACTGGGTGTGACTCGGCGGGTATCAGGTTTGTCTGTTAGGGAAACTGCCAACCTCTTCCCTCCCCACTTGGCCTCTGTGTTTACTTGCATGTCCTCTGAATAGGAGAGTGTCTCTTTCTTTAGACAGCCCCCTTCCTTCTTCTTCCTTCTTCTCAGTAGACTCTGAGATATTAGCTTAACTACACATTTTTTTTTTCTGTTTGATAAATTCCAGTAACCTATAAAAAGGTAGAAGTCAAGTCAGAAGAAGCACATAGCTAAGCTTGTAATGCATTTACTTTTTCATTGATATAATATAAAGCATTTGATCATCATCCAGCACACTTAAATTCTAGACCCAGCCTTACTCCTTCTAGATGCCGCACTTCAGCAAACGTTAGATTCATAGAGCACAAAATTGGAAAGGTTAGTGAGATCCCCCAAAACAATTCCGTTTCCATTTCTATAAAATAGAGATCATGTGGCTGAACTGAAGTATGTATAGTAGTGTCTTAAAACTAAAAATCACCAAACTCTTCTGTCCCTTCTATGTGAGTGACACTTCATAAATTTACTCCACCACCACCAATGTTAAAATGTTCCTTCCTGTTCTCCATATTAATAAAGAGGGGTAAGTCAGGATGACTTGAAGATAAGCCCTGAGGTTCAGTTACCCTAAAACAGAAATTCAGCTGCTCCAATCACAGAGCCACAGACAGCCAGAGCTCTAGGGAATGTGCGAGATCATCCACTTTAAGCCCCTCATGGTGGCATCTGTTGTTATCAGTTGCCCTATACCTACTGCTCTGTCCTTGGTTATCAGAACCTCTGTATTCTTTTGGAAATTCTCTTTGCCCCAATTTTGGTGGGACTATCAATCGAGGTGTTCAGATTTCTCCTAGCCAAACATGGCATCTTCCTTCTGAGAATTTGAATCTTAAGATAAATGACTAAAGTTCAAAAAAACCTGTTGAGTCTGATTTACTCTCGTGTCACTGTGAAGTCACTCTATTTATTCCTGTTACTTAGATTCATGAAGCTATCCTGGTTCTGCTCTTTCTCAACACTTGTTTTCAACTTTCTCTTCCAATCAGTGAATTTTCATTTTTTACATGTTTTCATATATTTGTTTTTAGTTAGCCAGAATTAGTTTCTATTGTTTGTAACAAAAGCATCCTCATTGATGCATCTTTCTTCTTAAAGATCAAGAGTCTAAGGCTCAAAGAGAATAGGCTGTTTGCTAAGCTAAAGTCAAAGAGTATTTGGGACTGGAACCTAGACTAAATGCAGATTAGCCAGTTTCTTTATAATTTCTTTGCTGCCTCATCTAGAGCTGCATCAGACTTGGAAAGAATGAGCTACTCCTCATTGCTAAGGGACCCAGTAAGATGTGTAATTATTGAGCTCTAAAATGTTTATTGAACTTATGCTTCTGGCCAGAAATGAGTATCTGAGATCAGAATTTGTTCTTAACAACAACAACAATGACAACAAGGAATAATTCAATGGCTGTAAAAATAAAAAAGAACAAGTTACAACATAACAACATAGATATATCTTTTAAAAATATGTCCAGTGAAAGAATCTAGACATTGGAGAATACATACTATGTGCCTCCATTTATATGATAGTCCAGCATTATGCAACATGATAGCCACTAGCCACATGTGGCTATTTAAATTTAAGTTAATTAAAATTAAATAAAAATACAAATTTAGGTTCTCAGTTGCATTAGCCACATGTGGCTAGTGACTACTGTGTTAGATAATGCTGTTCTGGAAAATATACATCTAATACACAAGGACAAAAGCAAGAGAGCAATTGTCTAGGGCCAGCAGTGAGAGGAGACTGACTGCAAAGAGGTATGAGGGAATTTGGGGGGTAATGGAATATTCCCTATCTTGATTGTGATGAAGGCTACATGGCATACAATGTGTCAAAACTCCTTAAACTGAACATTTATAGAATTAGTGAATTTCATTATATGTAAATAATACTTCATAAAGTTGATTCTAAAAGATCAAGTGTTTAATGGAAATTCTGTTTTGCCGACTTGTGTGTGGCAGAGTGCACATACTTGGCTGCTAGGAGCTGGGAAAGACAGTGTTCCTTTCTCTTACATTATGTCAGAGTTCCAGGCCCGAAATGCTGCCGTTTCCTTAAGCCACTCAGTTTCTGCTCCTCTTCATACAAATCAAAAGTTTTCTCAAACAACATCATTCAAACATGTAGGTCATGGTCAGAAAGGCAATTGCCTTCTTCTTGGCTTCTGTGTACAATATTTTATTACAATCTCTGCCTAAAAGATTTAAGATGATGGAAAAACATCCAACCTGTACACCAAAGAAATAATTTATGCATTTGTACGGTAACCTGAGTCCCCTGGGGGAAGAGGGATGTAATATAAATGTAAGTGGCAATTATGGTAATTATAGTATAATTTTCACTTATTTTCCCAGGTTGTGGATAGTTGTGTGCTGTTGGTGTAATGTTGAATCCTAGACAGTTTGCCTCTTTGTTCTTGGTCAAGGTAACTCTTTGTATTTATTTTCACAATGAACTAGGAACCAATATTTTTCATAATTCTTTATATAAACATTTTTGTCATTTAATATCTGCCCCCCCTTAGCTAAGTAAATTAAGGATGTTTTCATAACAACTGTTAATGTCAGGACATATATTTTAAATGGCCTTTTTATAAATTAGGTTTAAACTTTTTGAAATTAAAAACATGTTAAGAATGTTTGCAAATTGATGATTTATTTGGGAGTCTAGAGCTTCTACTGGTAATTCAAAATATTTAGAAGTCTTCTGCTTATTTCCTGGAAATAAATAAATATCAGACTTAAGAAAAGCACGAGGTCTTGCTACTCAAAGTGTAATACAAGGACCAGAAGCAGCACCTGGGAGTTCATTAGAAATGCAGAGTCTCAAGCCCCACCTCAGACCTATTGAACCAGAATCTGCATTCACCAGATATCCAGGTGACTTACAGATACATTAACATTTGAACAGCACTGCACTAGAGATATGATTTTACTTCTCATTTTATAAATGAGAAAGGCAAAGACCCTGTGTGATGGAACAACTTGGCCATAGTCAAAGAAAATTAAGTATTTTCAATTTAAGAACTTTGTATATTCTGGTCATCTGTATTTGTCAATAGCAAGGAATAAAGCCAAATGCTTTACATCCAATTAGCAAATTCATAATTAATTAGTAAAATGATCTTCCCTTCAAGTTTCACATTTTGTAGAGCAAGCTGTTTGATTTGGCTGGGGCTCAGGCCGACATGTTTATGAATTTCACAATTCACAGATGTTAGACACTCTCAGGCTAAGTAAGGGAAGAGAATGTCAAGTTTTAAATAGCTTCTCCCTTCTATCCTGGCTGAAGCAACAAATAAAATATTTTTTACTAAATACATTTTGAATTCCAATTTCTTATACGAAAATGTCAAATTTCTCTGAAAAGAACTTTAGATTGTCTCACAACTTTGACAACTACTGATGTCACCAGTTTACAGGTGACTTGTGATTAGGGGGTGAATAGAAGATGTGAACTTGCCATGTTAGTGATACTTGGGCTCACAAACTTTTTTTTTTTTTTTTTTCCTGTTGGAGTCTATTTTAGTTTAGCTTCTGAATCATATTTCATTCAATTTCCAAATCCACAAAACCAGGATAGGTTTACAGCCTGTATCCTGAAAGTAAATAAGTTATTCTTTATGTAGACTTACTGATAGTATGTTATTTTTTTTAATATATGAACAATTTAATGGTTTTCCTCTCAAGTAGGTTGAGTCAAAACAAAACCAAAACCAGCAAAAACAATAAGACATAAATAAGAGAGTGAGACAGACTGATAGAGACTGAAATTAACTAGAATGTTTTCATTAACAGGCAATTTGAAATAATTTTGTAAGCTTCAAAATAGTCTCAAATAATATATTATTTTCTATTTTAATATCGCTTTAAGAAAATTGTGTATATATCTACGTGTGTGTTTGAGATTGGATATTTCAAAAACACCATAAGGTTTTTTATTTTATTTTTTTTAATTTCAGACAGGCAAATATAAGGGGATATGAATGGATATCTCTCTCTCTTAGTGGAGAGGAAGAGTGAGTTCTAGGTTAAATATAATCAAGGAATTTCCCTGTCTTTGCTATTTGAGATTGTGACCACAACAGGCGGTTGGCTGAAAGGGAGAATGAAGGGGGGTGGGGGATAGGCAGGAGGTGGAGATGAAAAAAGAAAAAAAAAATTAGCTCCAGAAGTAGTTACAGAAGTCCTCAAAACAAATCAGTATGCAGATACAAGGAAATGTTAATTAGCTAGTGCAGGGTGGATGATCATCAACTCAGTTCTGTTATAAAGGTCCAGGCTGCTGAAATTAAACTCTGATGCCATTCATGCCAGCATCCAATCACCAGAGAGACCAGAAGTTCAGAGATGTCTTCAAGTTGCCAACAAGTGTGGCCACTATACGTCAAGGACTCTAAAGCTGTGGTGAAGGGGAAAGAACATCTTTAGAGAGGATGCCCAGCTGGTAAGATTTGACTGTTTCTGATGTTTTAGTTATTGATGAATCTCATTGGCTAAGATCAAGAAACGCTCCGCCTCTTTGCAAATGTGTGTGAAGGGGGAAGTGTCTAAACTTTTATGTCTGAAAGCATTTGACCCTATTGCTTTTTAACCTCCTGGCTTTATATCTATATATACACAGGTATACGTGTATATGTCATATACTTATTCTCCATTTGTTGATATCAAAGAGAGTTGAAGGAAATGAATTTTGAAACTTCAAGGTGTGCTACCCTACAGTACTGTCCTGACCCTTACATCCAGCGGTGAGTTTAAACGTGACATAACTTCTATCAAAACTTAATTGGAGTGCCTTGTGTATTACGAATGTTTCTGCTGTGTACAAAGAGCAACCCCTCCTTGTTTATGAGCACAGTGATATTATTATTATGGACTTTTTGTGGACTTAAACTGATCTGTGGGCATCTTTTCTAATTTACTTTTGGTTCATATCTGGGTCTACAAAGTGACAAAGTTTGAAGACAATCTTCCTATGGTTTCTTTAAAAAACAACCACACCATTTTAAGATGTTTAAAATCTGTTATTTGCCTTGCTCAGCACTCACCCAACCAAGAAGAAGAAATTTCATTGGACAGGGATCATCGGTGGATGATCTCCAAGTCAAAATAAACACAGAATAATTTCAATTTATACATTAAAAATAGATAAATAGCCGTTGTTATACCAAAGTGATTATGGCTTGTCATTTTGGCTCTAAGAAATATTTTCTTCTTGATTTGTTTCATAACAAACACCATCTTTTGACAAATCTGACTTTTAAAACTTAAGATTATACTGAATTTTATTTATGTTTATAGGAAGGAACATTTGCCTAGCCCTAAGAAAGAATATTAGTGAGCACGCACGATGTGTCTGTGTAAGTGTTTCAAATTAGAGTTTTCTATTTTTAAACTGGTAAATGAAATCTGAACAGTGTTTTTCCAGTCATAAAGTTATGGGAAATATTCAAGTCGTATGTAGCAGTGTGATGTTGTTAATTCAACAGCATGAGATTTGATGTTGGAATTTCGTTCTTTATTTTATAAGACTAATGAGCGAGGTCCTCTGAGTGTTGAAAATGATGGAGTTCCAAAGGGGTTAACTTGTCATTCACCACCGGTGCGTATTGGAGTTCCATACCAGAAGCGGAATGGGCTTTCTGAGCAGAGCTCAGTTACTGTCACATTGCCTAGGCAATTATGGAAGATGTGTGATCTTTTTTCATTAATATGA
Source organism: Pteropus vampyrus (assembly GCF_000151845.1). NCBI lineage: Eukaryota > Metazoa > Chordata > Mammalia > Chiroptera > Pteropodidae > Pteropus > Pteropus vampyrus. The sequence goes on along the minus strand of NW_011888795.1, from coordinate 5,266,825 downwards.
TTTGTCACCATGTAGAACACTAATGTGAACTCTGTAGGCTTTGCTTCTATTTTTGTGAGGTTTCTGGTGGGCTGTGTGAGAAAGCAGAAGAGGAAAAGTAAGGCATAAAGATAAATGGAATGGTGGAGAAAGAAAGAAAAGAGAGGGAGAAAAAGGAAAGAAAGAGGAAGCAAGTTTGTGGTTTTCCAGGTTGAAATGGGAAATGTGAATGACTCCTGCCTTGCTATGTGCCATGGACAATATTAGCAAAAATAAATGGCTCTGGAATTTATGTTCTTGGATAACTTGAAACTTAGGTTTGGTGGGAGTTGGGGTTAGGGTTGATTAAGAGCAAAACACCAAAGATTTTCTAGTTCTCAAAATTTTTTTCAGCCTCAAGATTTTCTATTCCACTAAGTCTTTTGAAATAATATTTCTAAGACCATAGTTCTGATGAAACATTAGTCATATAATGCTTCCCTTAAGGGCATCCTTTAAAAAGTAGGTACTTGGATCTACCTCAGCTTTAAAAGAAACTTTTTCTATTGATTAACAACCCACACGTTAATCCTTTACATCTCTATCTAGAGGCATTTCTAGTGATTGATGAGGTCTGTAAATAGAAATAAATGAAGATATTGCTTTTCATATTGTCCCAACAAACTATTAATTCATGGAGCAAATATCATTGTCAGTTTTTGACAGATTGTGAATTTCAAATAATAATAGTATTTTAAAATAGTTTTAAATTTTGCTGAATGGCCCCAGCTTTAATCATGGTGAGTGTCGCTTTTGAGGAGAGGAGGGAAGTCTTTTGGGAAGCTGAGCGATTTTAGTGCCTGGTGGTCAAGAAATGTTTGTCTAATAAATTGTTTGAGGCAAGATTATGTACTTCCCACTTGTAATGAAAACTGGCAAATGAATTTAAAAAGCAGAAAAATATATGTCGCTGAGCATCTACTCTGTGCAAGGCACTAGAAATACAAAAATGAATAAGATATCTGTAATGTTCATTTAACACTATAGTACTTATATATTTAATAATAGATATAGTTTTCTCAAATATTTTAACTGTTCTGTCACATATTTTAAAGACTGACATTACTTTCCTGTCGATACTAGTGAATAAAGGAATGAACGAATAAGTGAAATATCACTGTGAGCAATCTGTGATACCATATATTGTCAAAGCAAGAATCACACAATAGTCTCTTTGATGTCTAATGAGTGAATGGGTTTGAGTTGTTTTTTTTTCTAAGCAGACAACCCTTGTAGTTCTCAGTTTACAAAAATCTATTTTAAGATATACCAGATTTAATCATTCTATAATCATAGTCATCTACATAGTTAAATTTATCTTTTTCCTGACCTTGTCTTTAGAAAGAAGTCATGAAAGAGAACTTTCAAAAAAAGAAAGAACAAGATATATTGTTATTTTTAACTCTAAGCTACCTTAATGCATGAATTTCCTTTTATCACAGAATAAATGAGAGATTCTATTATCATTTATTACTAAATGTTAATGTCATTTCCAAAAAGCTAATTTTAATATACATCTCAAAGAATTATGATAATCATTCTCTTAGTTAAAATTGAGATTGAACCCTCTGATTTTTTCCATCGTGCTTGAACATATTGACATATTATGCATTTAGTTGTTTTCTGGCGTTGATGTTAATTTACTTTAGTTTTTGCAAAAACTTTTCTGAAAAGTTAAACAAGTGAGCTTAGATTTCCCCTTTGATGTTATTGACCATTACACAGAAGAAGAGAGGTGGACAAAATCGCATCTTGTCATTTTATTGCTAACTTAATTTTAACAAAAATTTCAAAGCGTAGATGAAATTATGCAAGATCAATAAATATGATCCAATGGGTAAGTTATCATTCTCTTATAAATAAAATATTTATACAATGAGTTCTACTTGTTTATTTTTTTATTAGGTAAATACTCAAAATAAATCTAAAATTTATCATTTTAGAAGCAAAATATTTGTTATTTATTGTTTGGGTTATAATTTAGGCCTTCTTGAATTCTTTTAGTTTTAGAATTTCCATTTGATTTTTAAAATAGATTTTTTTTAACCAAGTAATACCAGAAGACAGTTTAAATTCTTTCAAAAGAGACTGAAACTGTTAAAGTACTAGTTGGATGAGTAAAATGTATTTCCTGCCCATATTACATATCGATTGTGAATTTCATGCTCTAGTAGCTTTAAGGTCAACTTTATTAACTGTGCTTTCTAAATATATCCCAAAAGGAAGGGTGGTGACAGTAAACTTACAGTAGAAGATCATTTCATTAAAATCACATAAAGGCAGATGTAGTTCCTTGTTGGATGTCCTCTATTTGCCTCTTTACATCTGCTCTCCATCCTTCTCTCTTTTTTTGTTCTGTATCCAGAAAGTGGACTTCTAAATATTGCACTGACAATTCCTTTCTCCTCTAGTCTCCTCTTGGATTCAACCAATGGGAACCTCTGACAGGAAATCAGAGGATACAAAGAGGGAGAATTTGGTGTATATATTTCCTGGCCAGGTCCCTAAAGGATGCAGGTCCTGTTGGAGGTCCTTGCCACAGGTCCAGATATCTTGAGTTCAAGTAACTGCTCCCTACTCTCCCTTTCCTTCAAGCCTAGGGGTGGTAACCATTCCCATCCATGCCTAACTCCAAAAAGCCATACCAAATCCCTTATTATTTAATAAATAATCCCTTCATTAAACTTTCTTCCAGGACTCTTTTTTTCAAGTGTTCTTTTTTTCTGCCAGGATCATGACAAGTACAAAAATAAAAATATGCTCATAGTATTATGTGCATATGAAGACTTTCAAAATTGATATGTAATAATATAATTTCTCATGTAAGATAAAGGATGTATCCATCCATCTCAGTAAGCAAACTAGTTTTCAGTAAGCCAATTTATTAATTTTAGTCATCTACATAATCACTAAGTTTCTCTAGCCGCCTGAAAGGAAGGATCCAACATGCTGCAGTCTATGTGTGTTGTTTACATGAGTATTTGAAATGAAGCAAGGCAGAGGGCAGGAAAAATTATTTCACAAAGAAATATGAAGGTAAAATTTAGCAACAGGGACTAATGAATCCACCAGCAGTAACCAAGAAAAAAACTGCTTTACTATTTATTTTCATGAGAATAAGTTTTAGAAGACCTTTATGACCAACTGTGGTCGGCCAAAAGTATGATGCATTATAATTCTGTATGCTGCTCCTGAGCTGTGAGTGAATTTAAATGCCAGAGAGGCAGGGAAGTGTGTGAGCTGAGTGCACATAGGACTTGTCTGGATAATAGTCTTAACTCCATCACAAAATGATTGTGTGACCTTCATGAAATCATTTAAGCTATCTAAATCAAAGTTTTTTCATAAGGTAAGTAGAGATAACAAACTCTGATCTACTGTTCACAAATAAGACTTTGAAAATTAAATATGAACCCAACTGAACTCTGAAATTTATCCCTTTAGTGTATTTGCTCAGTCCTATGTTTGTGTGATTGGATAGAGAGTGGAGATTCTTTCCCAGCAACAACTGTGTCCCTGTGTAGGCATGCCTTACTCCATTGTGCTCTCTATCATCTTTAAATTAAGAACAAAGATCATTAGATTACAGGTCTTGAGATGATCTTAGCTTGTTTCTCTCAATCCTTATACTTTAGAATTGAGAAATGTGAATCGCTGAACGATTAAGTAATTTGTCCAAAATCATGCAACAAAATAGTAGCAGAACCAGGGCTGGAATTCAAGTCTCTTGACTTCAAGTTAACTGCTATTTCTACCGTAGAACATAACATTTTATTAGATCTGTATAGAACTTTAAAGTTAACAAAGTGTTTTCCAAAGCATTAAGTATATGATCCACCTGGGAGGTGGGCAGTTATGGTAGGCAGAATAATGGTCTTCAAAGACAGCCATGTCCAAATCCCCAGAACCTTCAAAGGGGAATTAAGATTGCAGATGGAATTAATGCTGCTAAATAGCTAGCCTTAAAATAGGTAGATTATGTTGGGCCCAACGTAATCACAAGAGTCGTTAAAAATGAAAGTAGAAGTTAGAAAGAGTCAGAGTGATGTGATGTGAAAAAACACTCTGCAGATTTTGAAGATATAAGAGGATCATGAGCCAAGGTAAGTGGACGGACTCTAGAAGATTGAAAAGATCTAACCTACAGAACAGTAAAATAACACATTTGTATTGATTTAAGCCACACATTTGTTACAGCAGCATTAGGAAACGAATTCACCAGGTTACAGCAGCATTAGGAAACGAATTCACCAGGTAAATAATTTCTATCCCCAAATTATAGTAATGGAAACTAAAACTTTGTTTTTATTTGTTTGTTTGTTTAAAGTAGTCTATGAACTGATTATTTAGTTAGTTAGTCAGTTAGTTAGTTAGTTATTTTGGTGTTGAGTGGGAAAGGTAGAAGATATGAGTAAGATACAATCCTAGATCTTAAGGAATCCAGAGTAGAACTACATGCATAAAAGTAATACAAAGTGGTACAAGGAAAGATAGAAGGACACCAGGCATGCTGGATAGAGAATGCAAGAGCAAAGCACCCACTCTGGAGGCAGCAAATCGGAAAGGTGACTTTTGTTAGCAGCATCTGTTAAAGTTTCTCAAAATGCCTTACACGGAGGTATTTTTGACTCTTAAAGTCAAAGTGTGAGGCCCAAATTTAGATTCAGGAAAATACAGTAATACACATGGTCACTTCTGATGTCAGGAATTCAGAAAGATATGATTTCAATATCCCGAGATATGATTTGATAAATTTAGATGGAGCTTTGGAATTGCATTGTAAACAAAAACTAACAATTTTCATTCTTGTAGTTCTCGGGCCACTCTTGGAAAAACAGCTCCAGACCTTCCAGTGCTGTAAGGTTCCCAGTTAATTTTAGGTTTATGGTTACTTTGATGCCTCTCTTTGAAAAATTGACAATAAGAGAAGGAATGCAAAAATCGGCATTTTTATCAAGCACCCTAGATGATTTGTTTGTTTGCAAACCTAATTTTGAGTACTGCTACCCACAGTGAGGCAAACCGACCGAATGTTCCAATAGAAGCTCATAAAACAGTAGCCAGTGATATGAACGACAGACGTGCTTTCCCAAAGAGAGACTTTGAGTACTCATTTTACTTAAAAGCCAAATGGATTGTGAGATTAAAGTGGCAATTTTCAATCTGTTTCAAGTCAAGGGAGCCAAGTTTCTGATTAGCTGTTTTGCAGCTCAAATTTGTCCTGACAGGGTTTCTATCTTCTTTAAAGAACACACCAAGAAATAGTCCTCCAGCAACAAGCGATGGCTAGATAGAGCACTATAATTATGATCAAAGTCCAAAGACTCTGGTCTGTATAATTATGCACTTCCCAACCTCTGAAAGTCACTTTGTTCCATTTAAAATAGGATAAGAAATGGACATGGGGTGACGTGTATTTATTAGTTAGTCAAGGTTTTGGAAATGACAGTTATTAACATTTCTGTTTTACCTTAAGCCATATTTGTGGATAATTTAGATGGAGAGAATTAATTGTCTATTCTTATCCTTGTTGTTTGCCTTCCATTCTCCACATATCTGACTCTCTTTTTACTATGAATTAGACTCTTTGAAGTTCAAAATGAAATCATTAAGCTTAAGAGAAATGTAAGGAGTCAAAATACCCTTGCTACTTTCAAATTTTCAGTACCTTTTTCTTTTGTTTCAAACTTAATTTGCCAAGTTGAACAGCAACTACTTTCTAATAACCCAGGCAGCTCTCATAATTGAGAGCAAAACCAGCATCATAATAATATTGAGAATGACAAAGCATTTTAAGTCAAGAAGTGCAAAATTGGAAGCTGATGTGATAATTTAATCAGCCACGTGGTTATCTAGAGCAGATTTTTAATGTAACCTTTATTACAGATGTGGTATAGTTCGAAATGAATAATATATTATGCACAAATTCATGGTAGAGATAATACTACAATAGAGACTTTTGGTTCTAAAGTTAAGTATCTTATGCTTTAAGATTGTTGATTGCATTTAACTTGTTCTTGCATCATATCTTGACATTTCCTCAAGGTGGTCAATTTTTAGAGATTCCTTAAAAATATCAAGCTCTAAATATTTCATTTGAAATCTATTCATTAGCTTTTATTTTTTTGTCTCAGTGAAACTGCCATTTTTGTGCTTGAATTTGATACTTTCGTTTACTTTTTAACTATATAAGTAATTATAGCATATTTATTGAATCATTTATTCAATGAGAAAACTCACTTTCTTCCAACATTTCCATGATGCTTCAAACTCTCCTAAATAAAAAAGTGCTAATAAGATGTATTTTTCATTTTATTATTTTTTTCAACATATATGTTATCTCAGGCAATGAATGAAAACTTTCTACTTGACATTTTTTCAAACTAAATTATGAGCAATCAGGTCAAATGATTTTTTTTCAGCATCTTAGTTGATACTATCTAATAGGATAAATCTTTGCATTTAAAAATATCACAAAGCTATGTTTTAGTATCCCACAGAGGCTGATGGGGCTTTTATTAAGACTTCTTCACTAAAACTTGAAATATGAATGAAGGACTTACCTTCAATTTGGTACTGGTGTGAATATAGGCCAGCTTAAATGTTGCATTTGCACTGATATACTTTACACAGAATCTCATGTGGAACCATGTCTTCTCACTGAGCAAATCTTTCAGTGTTGTATGAATGCACTACTGGCCTTTCTATATAGCATTTGCAGTCCCACCTTATCATCCCACATAAAATTTCTATACAATTTATCTCTAAGTCTTGAGTCCTTCTAAGCAGTAAAATGGAAAACTTGTTTTTTCCTCTCTACTTGTCTCCTTTTCTTCTTTTCTTTTTGTCTTTCTTTCATAGAAGCTCTGTTTGTTTTGCATCTAGGGAAGACAGAATATACCCGAAAAAGCTAAAAATATCACAAAGCACTTTTTTTTTTTTAAAACCAGCCCATGCTTTGCTCTGCTAAGGAAAATTGGGGCATTTTGCAAACAAAAGTGAGAAATTGTGACAGCAACATATCAAAAATAAAACATACATACAAAACTGACAAAATATATGACTTTGAGATTTTATAGAAAAAATATTTATCTAGTTTATCTGAGTTGCACACCAGAGAGGAGTTTTATAAATTAGCTAATATTTAAATAAATTAAAAAATAATGTTTGGGGTGACAAGGGAGAATAGAAAAAGGGAAATGATAATACCTGAAAACAGTTCAATCTCGTCGTAAACTAAAACTATTCAATAATGTTTAGTAAATATTTACTAAATGTTAGATGTCAGATATATGATAGGAAATTTTAAAATTCAAAGTTTTTAAGTACTTGTTTTATTGTAAAAAATCTGGTTCTAGAATCATCTGAATTAAGTGAGAGGTAAAGGAAGATCTTTGAAGCTCAGGCAGAAACATAAATGTCAGAGCACTTTAGGTATTTCAGATAAAACAAGTTTAGGTAAGAATACTTGTGACTTGATATTAATGATATCAAAAATTAGTTCTTAAACAAATGATGTAGCCTCAACAATAATGAAAGCCAACAAAGAAAAATCTAGTAAAACAGTTGTTTTTCATGCCATTTTCTAGGTTCATAGATTTTTATATATAGAAGTTATAATTATAAAAGAATTTCTATGTCTTATTCATTGTATAAATTACATAAGAACTTTCCATTTGTCATCTATTTTTGCATTTATTATATAAATAATCACGTAATGATATCATATCAATAAAACAATAAATTTATCATTTTATCGAGCATTTAGGTTGGTTGTAATTTTTATTGTAAGTTAAAAATATTATATAGCCAACTTTCTTCTGAGATTTCCTTGGAATAACCAATCATTTCATGAAAAAATATTTAAGGAAAGAAAATTAATACATGTTCAATCCGTAAAGTTTTCATGTAATTTACCTGCATTACATCGTATAATACTATTTTTTAACAAATAATATCCCCAGTTTGCAGATGAAAAAACTGATGCTAAGAGAAATAACAAATTTAACCAAGCTGATATAACCCATAAAGGGAAGGACCTCTTTGGATATGCGTTCTCACCTAAGCAGAATTTGAACTCAGGACTGCCTGATCTAAAGGCTTTTGGTGCTTCCCCCCACAACATGCTGTCACCTGAGAAGTGAAAGTGTTGGCAAATAAAAAGATATATATGTTTTAAAGTTTCTGGAAAACATTACTATATAAAATGGTATGCCAATAATTTTGCCAGAGTTCCAGCTTTGGATATTATTTATAAATTTTGCTAATTTAATAGCAAAACGGCATGTGGTTTTAATTTGCACTGTTTTTAAACTACAATTGCAATTATAATTAGAGAAACCACAATTACTACTTTTAAAAGATCTCAACTTTTAATCCTGCATTTTTTAGAAAATGAGAATGAGACATAAACAAGCTAAATACCTACTACTTATTTAATTCTTACTATGTGCCAGAAACTGTTATAGGCACTTTATATATTTACATTTAATCTTCAAACCACCTTAAGATATATTTACTAGTATTATTTATTACTAACAAAGGGTTAGTAGTCTAATGTTTAAAAAACTAGATTTGGTAGTCTTATGCCTTGGTTAACTCTCTCTCTGCAATTGTTAGATCTTGTCTGTTTTCTCATGTTTAAATGAACATGATAATAATTGTACCTACTGAGTTGCTTTGAGAATTAAATGAGTTAATTATGTGAATAGTTTAAGATAGCCTCTGGCACAGAGTAAATACTGTATAGGTGATAGCTCTAATTATTGCTATTCTATAGATGAAGAAATTGAGGCACAGAGAGGCTATATAACCTGCCCAGGGTAAAACAGCTAAGACAATAGTGGAGATGAGTAGAATTCTGATTTCTGCAACACTATTTTTTTTTTTTTTTTTTTGGTGGTCAGTGCCCTAATTAACTCTCAGTAAATACTATGTAAAAACGATTTTTAAGCATTAAGAAAACTTATGAAAGAGACCCTAAAAATTAATCATTTAACATTCTAGGAAAATAATCTAATTCCAAAGAAGGAAAATGTTACAAAGTATCATTTTACCATTAATACAACCCTGGAGAGCCAAATTTGAGGGCAATCTAGTCTGCTTTTGGAAATAAATGAGTTTCATTCAGGACCTTATACAAAAGGTTACAACTTCAAAAGATTGGAATTGCTCAGTTTGGAACTTGGAACCACTTACTTTAAAAACTCTCCTTTAATTATCTTTTTTTCTCTCTCACTGCTTTTGTGGCTCCTTTGCTGTTGATAACTCATAAATTCCTCATTTCCTAATTTCTGTTATTGAAATTTGCTGATTTTGATAGAATGCTCTTCTACATACTCTCAACTCTATTCAGATCAATCCTACTTTTTCCCATTTTCATTCAGCTGATGTGATTTTTTTTTTCCAGTGTGGTATTTTAATTTGCCATCATTTCTTGAACAAACTTTGACTTTTTTCCTTTTACTCTCTGCTTGGTTGTCTTAACTGAAAGCTGTTCTCTCTCTGAAAACACCCATCTTTCTTCAATAGAAACTATATTGCCCATCGTTCTTCAATAGAAACTAAGCCTTCTGCACATACTCCTTTTCATTCAGAGGACCAAGAGAAGAAACTAACTTATTTCTTGGACAACACTGCTGTTTTCAGATCATTGTTTACCCACTATCACTCAACAATCTCATGTCTTCTGAAATCTCTGCCATCAAAGTGGTTCACTGAACTTCATGACGATGTACTGATCTTTAGGAGATTATCTTTGGAACTTGGCTCTATTTTGCTCTTTACTTCTGCCAACATTTTTGGGAATGCCAATATTTCTTTGACTACATATTTCTACTATGTAGTCTCAGTGTTTCTGGGCTTTCTCAACTCCAGGATCTCCAAATGACACTCCATTGCAGTTACCAACTCACATGACTGTGTCCTAGACTTCATCATTACCTGATGCTATTCTAGTCCCAAATCATACTATCTTTACTTCCCTTTCTGGTCTCAATCTATTATCCCTTCACTCCTCTTATATTCCCAGACTGCACTTATTCTGTTTCCTCTACACACCCTCACAATCTCCCCTGAGAAAATCTAATCCTTTCTTCAAACATTGCCTTCATTTCTATTTATTTCATAATGTCTTTCATGTGTGTTTACTTACAAATTTCTGTTCACTTACTAGATCTTCACTACTCAAAGAGAAGTACAGAATCTGGGGAACCACATCAGTCTTACTAAATAAGAATTTATATTTCAACAAAAACTCATAGGGATTCATAAATACATTAATTTCGAGAAGCATTGTTCTAACTTAGTAGCTCTCTAGGTGTGATCCTGAGAGCACAGCGATAGTAGCACCTGTGAATGTGTTAGAAGTTCAAATTCTCAAGCCCCATGTAAGCCCTACTGAATCAAAAAGAATTGGAGTGTGGCCCAGCACACTTTTCATTGTAACACACTCTTTAGGGGATTCTGATGCACACTGAAGTGTAAGAATGTACTTACGGAATTTCCAAAGGGAGGGTCTGTCTTATTTGTTTTGATATCCCCTGTAAATATTACTTATTTGTAATTCTCACTTCCTTACTGTGCTGTTTTGTTCATTCAACACACACCACCTTCCAAATCCTATTTCCTTTACTTGTTTATTGTTTCTTATCTGTCTCTCCATACTGGGGATAAAGTAACGCGAGGGCTACTTTATGCTCTGATTTATTCCATACACCTAGAATAGAGCTTGGCACATGTGGGTGCTCAGTAAATAAGTGTTGACTGAATGAATTTTAGAAAAACAGTTAATAAAAAAATCCTTATTTGCTTAAATTGCTTTTCCTGATGCCCAAGATACAATTTCTTTAGAATGAGTAAAAATGTTTATTGAGAAGGTTTTTTGTTTGTTTTGCTTTGTTTTGTTTTATCAGGGAAATCAGGCTGAAAAGGGTCAGAGAACTGAATCGAAGTCACAGAGCTGGTCAGTGGGAGAATTAAGACTTACAGCCAGCATTTCACATTCTGAATTCAATGTTCCTCTCACTAAACTTTGCTACCTATCCTGTTCGTAAGCCTATGCATCTTAGCTGTTCAAATCTCTCATAGTTCTTCAGGGCTTTATCTTGTAAAACTTTTTCACATACAGTATTTGAGCTATTATTAGTTGCACTTTATAGATAAAGAACCTAAAAGTTGAAAGCTAGTGACTTGTTGAATGTCACACAGATGCTTAATTACGGACAAAGGAAGAATTTGATTCCTGGGATCTAATCAAATAAGCTTTTTTTAAAATTACATACTATTTATTTCTCACAACTGTTCATTTAAAAAGTGTACTGAATACCATCTTTATGCCAAGACCTATTCCGGGCACTAGTGAGCAAAAATGTACCCCTACTCTCATAGACTTTACATCTTCAGTCCACCAATCAGCATAAGATGTGAGTGGTGAAAAGTTTCGCACAAAAATGAGACAAGATAAGGGCTACAGAGAGAGAATGACAGGATTGGAAAGAATGCTATATTAAATGGGATGGTCATCTAATATGGCCTCTGAGAGGAGGTAACCTTTGAGTAGAGATATGAAAAGACTAAGGAAGGAATTTGAGAGTGAAAGAATTCCAGGTAGGGAATGTAAGGAGATCAGAGTGGCTGGGACAGAATGAGCAAGAACAGGAAGATAGGAGATAAGATCTATTGTTATAGAGTAAGATAGTAAAGAAGGATTTTTTTTTCATTTTTCTCATAAGGATTTTATTTTGTCTTCTATTTCAAAGAATCACTTTGGCTGTGTGCTGTGTGCAGAATTAATTATAGACACCAAGTCTAAGGGCTGTTGTTCCAAATGAAATTTGATGGTGCTTTGTAATAAGGTGGTAAAAAGTGGTAATATCAAAAATATATTTCAAAAGATGACCAAATAGAAGTGTTGAAATTTATAGTGATGGATGTTATTTTGGGTGTAGGTATCATCTGTAGAACGACATCTTGTTCTCACAGCATGGCATTACCTGAGTGAATATATGTCAATCCAAAGCTAGCTCTCAACTTTGAAAGCTTAGAAGCCTGATGTGTCATCACAAAATCAGTTTCTTAGTTAATCAATTAGAGATTTTTTTAAATTAATTTTTATTAAGTTGACATTGGTTAATAAAATCCAGTAAGTTTCAGGTGTGCAATTTAACAGTAAAGCATATATACATATATAGCATTGTGTCCAATTAGAGATTAATATATGAAGAATAAGAAAGCTGATGTATTATCTCTTACAATGAGAAATACAACTATCTTGGATAAGTTTCTGTTAGCTGATAAATATATTCTTCTTCTAGACATATTGTCGGGGGATACCAGATTAAATTCAACATGTTGCTAGATGAATATGGCATAGCAGAAAAATGGGAGGTAGATGGGTAATTTTATAGCTTGATGCATTCATCTCCCTATAGGTAACTCCATAAAGATATACCTACTGGAGACTTATGTTCTTGGACCATAATATACATGTGCTGAGACAGAGCTAAAGACTCAACAGTCAGAATGTATGTCTCTTTTTATTCCTCAGCCCTAACCACTGAACAACGAACTCTCCCTGCTCTCAACTAACACATTCTTCCTTTAGATATATTAACAAATTTGATCAGATTTCGCTCTAGCTTTTGCAGAGATCATTCTTGAGCTTCTCAAGCTTTCATGAACTGTAATATGAAGCAAAAATTCTCTTAGTGTTTAATTTTCTTAAAGCCTTTGCCCTAAATTATGTTTAATTTATAAGAAGATGCTTTTCTAGTTTTCTATAACCTTCATATTTTTTAAGGGATTAAATCTAAACTGATTCTTATTCTTTGTTATTTTAGTGCCCAAAGAGTGTATTACAAAGAAGCATCTCAAGTCTTTCATGTGGTCCTTTGTGCTTGGGAGGGAAATGGTTGAATTTCAGCCCACTCTTCACTAAGACTGAAGAGATTAAAGAATCAAATAATGATTAGATCCTCTCTTTATGTGTGTTTATGTTATTCATAGTAAATGCTATATACCTAATCCCCCATTTATTTGTGAAACAACTTTGTGCTTATTAGCTAAAGCTTAGAAAGCATAAGACCCATTTGCCAGCAAGATGCTTTAAATATAAAACCATATTCCATTAAACATATGAAATAAATATTTACTTAAGTAAAAGAATGTTAACACCAAGTTTTTAATTTAAAAAAAATAATCATTCCAAGAAAAAATTGACAGTGATCATTCATGACAAAATGAAAATATAGATTATTAATCTGAAACATATGTGGAAGAAAAGTTATACCTTCTATGTGCTATAGGACAAGAAAATTGCTTTAATTTTAGAATCATTTCATGGTTATTTTGCTTACTGACTTCAATATTATAATATAAAAGTATTTCAGGTTACTATTTAGGAAATTTATTAAAGAGTACAAAGTACACACATTTTGGTGTTTATATTTTTATTTTTTTATAAATTAGTTTTTGAAAATATTGTTCAGCTGAATCTTTGTGGGAAAAAGTATGTTACTAATGTTTTACTTGCAAGAGACTAGCATTCTCAGATATAGCAATGTTATAACAGCTTTTTACAAAAAATATCTATCAAAAAAAAATAATACCCAAAAGAAATGATCAATAAAATAAATAAGTTGAAATTATAAAATCTTTTCATATTTGTATTAATGACCTAGCTCTTTAGAAATCTCTTGTGTACAAAGATACCTAACACTCAGATTTCAACATAAAATTTTCTGGCCCAACTCTTTCATGCCATGTCTTCCTATTTTCCATTGTCACATGCCCTCAATATAATTTCTGTTCAGCTTGATGAGTTGGAAGTTATCTTAATTGGGTTAATGGAGAGAAGCCAAATTTTAGCATTTGCATTCCACTGAGAACACTTGAGTGGGAAGATCATGGAACAGCTTTTCAACTATAGCACCTGAAATGAATTTTGTAGTGATGTCAATCTTTGATCATCAGTTAGAAAGAAATGCCATAGTTGACCCATTCATGGACTCACAGAATTTGTGGGAGTAATAGGAACATTAGTGATTTTTAAAGTTACTTTTAGTCTATAGGAACACAAATGAATGGAAGTTGAGACATCTGCTTCTACAAAACTTTTTAAAATTTGCAAGAGAGATTTCTGGGGCAAATCTAACATGTAAGGAGTTCAGAGTTTGTCACTCCTTCTTTTACAACAAGGAAAAGCTGGACAAACTGAAAAATCAATGTTTTCTTATATCCATCTGAGAAATGAGGTTGGAGGACAAATGGGCATCATAAAACCTGAAGAGGTAGGTTCATCCAGAAAGATACAGTAGAGATCTGCTTAGTTGCAGCAGAAGCTATAAAGTGGTAGGAACGCTTAGTTGGTAATACTGATGAATTACTAGAAGTTTCATCTACTAGCTTAACAATGAAAGATGCCTGGAACTGCAGTATTGGGGGAGATCCACATTTTCCTGGGCTTCTATCAGGAACTCCGGCAGGTTCTCAATGAGGATTTGAATAAGATCCCTCATTGGAGAGGAAGAAAGAAGAATCATCATGAAATACACAGAGATTTTTCTTCTCCAGAGGAAAAGACTTTGTCAGAGACTCATCTGTTGGGACTCTTCCTACTTAGTCCCCATTCAGGCTTAATGTTTAGGAAAAATAACAAGGGTTAGGATTTCAAGAAAATAGATTGAGAATATTGCAGTCAGAAAGGAGGGAAAAAAGTTATACCATTGGCGAGACACTTGTGAAGATCCCACCTCTATGATATAGACTCACTAAAAGACTGAAATTTAATCAGAATATTATAGAACCTTCCCCACTCGAACACTTTGCCACTATACCATCTGGACTCCAGTAAAATAGCAGTGTATTATAGCTGAAAGGGCTGCAAGACACAGATTCTCACTGAGGAAAGCCGAAAGTCAAAAGAGGAGATAAACAATAAAAACAACAGAGGAATTTGAAGCCTGACATCTGAATCTAAAGCAAACTTTAGTCATAACCTGACTTCTAGCTATATTGACATAAATCATCACAGTAAAGGCCAGCTTACTTCAGTTCTTATTACTCTATTACATGTTCAGCTTTCAACATAAAATTCTAAAACATGCAAAAGGTATAAAAGTCAAAATATGAAGAACAAAATAACATCATAACCATCTTAAATATGACATGGGTGGTGGAATTATCTAACAGGAGAATAATATATTAAGGTTTCCAACAGAAAAAGTAAAAAAAAACGTACAAAAATATATGAAGCAAAAAACATAACACTACAACCAAGTAGAATTTATCTCAGTTATACAAAACTGGTTCAACATTCAAAAATCAATGTATTCTGTCCCATCAGCAGGCTAAAAAATATCATGATTATATCAATAGATGCAGAAAAAGTATTTGACAAAATCCCAAACCTATTCATGATAAAAATTCTCAGTGAACTAGGAATAAATGGACCTGCCTCTAGTAAATAATAAAATATATATATATATATGACTTATAGCTAACATCATACTTAATTAGGAAAAACTAAAACTAAAACTTTCCTGCAAAATCATAAAAAGACAAGGATATCCCTGTCACTGCTGCTTTTCAATGTTGCATTTGAGATCATAACTAATACAATAAGATAAGAAAAGAAACTAGGAGGTATACAGATTAGGAAGAAAAAAAATAGATCTTCTATGTAGGAAATATGAAATAATCAATCAAAAAACTCCCGAAACTAATGGAGCAAAGATATTCTTTTCAACAAATGGTGCTGGAACAAATGGAAATCCACATGCAAAAAATATTAATAGTAATCTAGACACACAGAACTTTCGGTTTGGAAAAAAAAAAAACCTCAAAATGTATCATAGACCTAAATGTAAAACTCAAAACTGTAAAACTCCTAGAAGATAACAGGAGAAAATTTAGATGACCTTGGGAAGGGCAAAGACTTTTTTAATATAACACCAAAGATAAGATTCATAAAAGAAATAATTGATAAGCTGGACTTCATTAAAATTAAAAATTTTCCCTTTGTGAAAGACAATGACAAATTGTTAAATAAGCTACAGACTGATAGAAAATATTTGTAAAAGACACATCTGATAAAAGACTGTTATCCAAAATATACAAACAATTCTTAAAGCTTAGCAATAAGAAAATGAACAGCCTAATTAAAAAGTCAGCAAAAGACCTGAACAGATACCTCACCAAGGATGATATACAGATGGTGGTGAATAAACACATGAGAAGATGCTCAAAATTATGTGTCATTATGGAATTGCAAATTAAAATGATGAGATATTATTGTACATCTATTAGAATGGCTAAAAGCCAAAACACTGACAACACAAAATGCTGGCAAGGATGTGAAGCAACATGAACTCTCATTCATTGCTAATGGGAATGCAAAATGATATAGCCACTTTAGAGGACAGTTTGGCAGTTTCATACAAAACTAAACATAATTTTACAACATGATTCAGCAATGGACTCCTTAGTATTTTTTCAAATGAGCTGAAAAGTTACGTCCACACAAAAATCTGCACATGAATATTTATAGCGGTTTTATTCATAATTGTCAAAAGCTGCAAGCAACCAAGATGTACTTCAGTTGGTGGATTGATAAATAAACTGTGGTACATTCAGATGATGGAATGTTATTCAATGTTTTTTTTAAAAATGAGCTGTCAAGCCATAAAAAAACATAGAAAGACGTTAAATTTATATTACTATGTGAAAGAAGCCAATCTGAAAAGACTACATAATGTATGATTCCAACTCTATGACACTTGGGAAAAGGCAAAACTATGGAAATAATAAAAGGATCAGTGGTGATCAGGATTTGGAGAGGGAGGGATGAATAGACAGAGCATCAAGGATTTTTAGGGCAGTGAAACTACTCTGGACAGCGAAACATACTATAATCATGGATACATGTCATTATATATTTGTTCAAATCCACAGACTGTAAAACATCAAGAGTGAACACTAATGTAAACTATGGACTTTGGGTGATAATGACGTGTCAACATAGGTTAATCAAATGTCATAAATGTAGCACTCTGGTTAATAGTGAGGGAGGCTGTGCATAAGTAAGGGTAGACGATATGTGGAAAATCTCTGTACCTTCTCATCAATTTTGCTGTGTACCTAAAAGAAAATTGATTAAAAATTGAAAAATAAAAAAAAAAACAAAACACCTAACCAAACAACGACAACAAAAAAACAGTATAACCAGAATGAAGATTGCCTTCTATGTGCACATCAGTAGACCCATTGGTTGCCCACAACCAGGGAAAGAAGCAGTAAACTGGAAGATAGGTCAATAGAATTTTCCCAAACTCAAGTGCAAAAAGAAAAATAATTAAAAAAATAAATAAAAAGAATCGAACTATGAGACAATATCAGAATTAGAATTTCAGAAGAAGGAAGAGCTGAGCAGACGAAGTATTTAAAGTAACAATGGCTGAGAACTTTCTCAAATTAATGAAACAAAGAACCACAGATCTCAGAAGCTCAGACAACAAGAAGTAGGGTAAATATTAAAAATTAAAATGCACATGCACACAGATGCACACACATATACATACACATATATAAATATCATAGTTAAAGTGTAGAAAATCAAAAACAAAGAGAAAATCTTGAAAGAAGCTGAGGGGGTTGGGGGAAGGGAAAAAGTCACCTTACCAACAGAAGAATAAGAAAGGATAAGAATTGTAGCAGACTTCTCAAAAATTATTCAAATAAGAAAAAAATAGAGTGAAATACTGAAAGTGTTAAAACACACACACACACACACACACACACACACACACACACACACACATATATACACATCCCTAGAATTCTACATCCAGTAAAATTATTCCTCAAAAGTGAAAGAAAAATACTTTTCAGACAAAGAAAATCTAAGGAAATTTATTGCCATTAGACCTGCTTGTAAGAAATGTTAAAAAGAGTTCTTAAGGCAGAAGCAAAATAATATAGGTAAGATACTTGAACAAAAGTATTTTTCCTATATGAAGCAAGGAAGAGGATTGGGAAAGAATAAATTAAGGTAAAATAAAATCTTTATTATTCTTAACTGATTTAAAAGAAAAAAAATAAAACAATGAAACAATGATAGTAACAATGTATTGGATGATTAAAGCATACACCTAAGTGAAATGAGTAACAGCATTCAGGGATGAAAAAGAGGAATTGCAAGTTTTTTGTTATAAAGTACTTACATTACATTTGAAGTAATATAGTGTTATTTAAAGGCAAACTTAGATTAGTTAAAAAGGCATATTTTGACCTCTAGGCCCACTACTGAAAGAATGTTTAATTGTAATTGATATATGAAGAGAGGAGATAAAATGGTATATAATATGCTCAATGAAAATCAAAGAATGCATTAAAAGGAGTAGTGAGTGGAGAGCAAAGAATAAATGCGATGAATAAAAAAGTTACCAAAATGGTAGATATTAACCTATCAAAATCAATAATAACTTTAATGTGAATGGTCTAAACATATCAATTAAAAGACAGATTGTCAGAGTGGAGTGAAAAAAAATTGAAATATATATTGTCTATAAGGAACCCACTTTAAATATCAAGATTCAGATAATTCAAGAGTAAAGGGATGGAAAAGATATGCTATGCTAACACAAATCAAAAATGGAAGGAAAGAAGAAAAAGGTAAAAGAAGTTGGAACATTTATATACGTTAGAAACATGGCAGACCTCCGAATAAGAAAGTCTGGGGCATTATATAATAATAATGGGATTAATTCTCCAAGAAGACATAATAATGCTAAATCTGTATGTATGTAACAATAGATCATCAAAATACAGATGACAAAACTAAGAATTAAAAAGAGAAATAGACAACTTCACTATTATAGTTATAAACTTTAATATCCAAAAATTTATGCAACCTAGATTTCACTCAGTAGATGATTGAATAAATAAGCTGCAGTATAGCCATATAATAGAATGCAAGAAAGAAAGAAAGAGAGAGAGAGAGAGAGAGAGAGAGAGAGAGAGAGAAAGAAGAGAGGGAGGGAGGAAAAGAATGAATTATGGAGCATACAAAAAATACATTGATTAATCTTAAATTCATGTTACTAACTAAAGAAAGACGATCTGAAAAGACTACATACTATATAATTGCAATTATGTGACATTCTGGAAAAAGCAAAACTGTCAAGACAAGAAGAACATCAGTGGTTGCTAGAGATTTGGGGTAGGGAGGTCATTAGTGAATAGGGAAAGCATAGGGCATTCTTTAGGACAGTGGAAACTTCACATGATACTGAAATGATGAATACATAATACTATGCACTTATCAAAACCCATAGAACTTTACAGCACAAAGAATGAACTTTAATGTATACAATTAAAAAAATAATTTGAGATAAGAGATTTTCCAGTGAAATGCAGAATATGACAAAACAATCTCACTTCTTAACAAATATATGAAACTCCTCATGAAAGTGGATGGGAGGCGGTAGGAGGTACTGAACTAAGTAACTTTAGAAATAAATGGAGTCCGAAAAGCGAAAGGCAAAGGAAATGAACATAAAAATTGTACTCTAGTTGATAAAGTTGTTTCCTATGAAGATACAGTTTAACAATTCTGAAAACACTATACATGAACACTGGAATTAAATAAAGTTAATCGATGGTGGATGGTAGAACCAGATTTCCCAACATTGGAGTAGGAGGTTATAGATAAGCAATGAGGAAACTAGAATGACCTATGTGATATGGATTAAAGACATAGGTATGAATTTATGTGTGTTTAGCTTAACATATATGTTGATGGTTATGTATGAAACTATTTAATGATACTCATATATTTAAGGTTAGTACACACCCATGCATTTCTTTGCTCTTTCAGCTGAAGAATCAGAAGCAAAGACATCCTAGTAGCAAATAGCACACCTAGAAGCCAGAACTTTCTAATATCTGTCTCTATTATTAGAGCTCCTTGGAAAAATGGCCGATTCTTGGACTGGGCAAGAAGTATACAAGATAAATGTGGAGTATTTTGTAGTTCTAGAAAGTAAATATTTGTTAAAATCAAAACCACAAAATGCAATGATGGGGGTACAACAAAAGGACAAAGACACCAAATGAAGAGCTTCCAAAGCCCAAGGCTAAAACAATTTGAGTAACAAAATTGATAAAGTAGTACTGGGTTGTAATAAAAATATTAAATTAATATCCATGGGTCCATACTAATAGGAATAAATGAGTGAAAGACAAATGTGGGAGAATAAGCAAATCTCCTGAACAGTGGAACGCCAACCAATTTATGTGGATACTCTGCCTTCAAGAAGATGGAGCAAAAATCTCCACTCTTTAAGTATAGGTTACACATAGTGACTTCCTTCCAAAGAATACAGTATGGAAAAAGAGAAAAAAGGATAACTTCTAACTGGAAAAATCTAACAAATATTGCTCAGACAAGTGATCAATAAACGCTGACAATGATCTGTAACTCTTTGCAATTATTCTGTTACAGAATTTTATTCTGTACCCCTATTATAAAATTAAAGTCATTAAAAAAAGGAAAATATTATTTTTAAGTAAATATATTACTTCCTATTTCCACTTTCAACTTGTCCTTTTGGGAATGGAGGATGGTTCTTTCCTTAAGCATTTTGAATATATTATATAGTTTAAAGAGAATAATAGTAAAGATGAGGAAACATAGTCGTAATCCAAATTTGACCACTAAGAGATTTCTTTCTTGGAGTCGGTTTTTCCTATGTAAAATGATCTAACTGGATTAAGTGATTTTAATCTAGTCTGTGGCTTCTATAAGGTCCTGAAATTATTTGTAAAATGAATTTTTGTAAAATGGACGTTTTTCTGAGGTACAAGTTTATGGTTTTGACCAAATTTTAAAAGCGTCTGTTATGCATAAAATGATTAAAATCCTCCTGCCCTGATGATTTCTGTAACTTGGGTATTGAGACTGTGGACACCTGGAAGATGGTATTCATCACTAATGTTTACAAATATCAGTAAGTACCAAAATGATTTTTTAACATACCATTCGAGTTCTATACAAGAGTTATTATAGTTAAAAGTATAGGACAGAGTCTGGAAGGACTTCAAAGGTGGCAAGAACCATGGAGTCCATGTCATTTAAGCTCTATTTCAGTGAAGGAAATCCAGACACAGAGGAATGCATTACAGAAACACCAAAGGATCTTAACTTAGAGCTTTTACACTATCCCTCACAGTCCATAAAGATGAGCAGCTACAGATCTAAAAGACTGTCAGTGCCAATTCTAACCAAGATGAACTAAAATATCTAATTCATAATTTGAATGTCTCATTCATTCTTTCATTTTCATTTTCATTCTTTCATTCACTTATGCATTTAGCAGATGATAAATTTCTAATATGTACCAAGCACTATGTTAAGTGCTTTGGAAGAGGGGAAATATATATGTATATGGCACATATATGCCATTTCTTGAATGTATACTAAGTTCTCATGTAATTTTCAAAACTTTTTAAAGACCTAACAACATGGAGACTCAGAGAGATTACATTACTTGACCAAGCCTATACAGATAGTAAGCTGCAGGTTTGGCCTTCAGACTCAGATCTGGCTGCCCCCAATATTGTATTCTTTCACCTTCTTTATCTCTTCCCCATAAGATTTTCCTTTAAAGAACTTGGAGTTTTGGGGAGAAATTAGGTATATAATACAGTAATAGACATGCCAAAACCAAAAACAGTAAAAAAAAAAAAAAAAAAATCTAGTAATATTAGTCAACATAAATTCAACAAATAATTTTTTTAGGATCTAGGTCATTATTCACATTCTTTTTATAAATTAGAAATATGAAGTTTAGAGTGTTATACTCAAAGTCATTCTCAAAGATTTTTTTTTTAATCAAAATTTTTGAGTAGACCTTCAAGATTATGTGGTATTATCTCCCAATTTTCTGAGAAAAATGATGCCTCACAATGCAGTATGCCTTGAGCAGATCTCAAAGGAACCAGAGCATTAACTTAGAATTCAAGACATTTGGCCAAATAGTTTATTCAATATGCTATTTTTTTTTTAGTTTTCTCATGATTAAATATCAGCAAAATGGGAAAATAATATTTTATTATTTATACCTTTTTGTTCACTTTTAGTTTATAAAATATTTTAATGTTAGACTATTGCTCAATTTTCTGCTTTGGATATTAAATATAATAAAGTTTTACCTACTTTTATAATGAACAAAATAATAATATTTATTTTAGTGCAATGTTTAATAAAATACTTAACTTTTTATGTGTGCATATGGTATAAGGCTATAATTTTAATGAAGGCATAAGGGAGATGGCTGGTAGGCAGAGAGTGGTGTGCTGGAGCTAGCTTGTGGCTGCTCAGAACAGCTAGTTATTAAATTTTCAGGAATTTTACAAACCAGTTGTTAACCACAGCCAATTTTTTTTAAGTATATAAACTTATAACTAAGTAAATAACATTACAAATGAAGGTAAAACATAATCAAAATTTATCAACTTAATTATTTTACTATTATCTTGTTATAATAGTATTTACTATTATGCTCTTCAGGTTTACACTAAATGCATTTGTGAGGTGAAACCACTCCTTTAAGAGAGTGCTGCTACCCATCTCTTCTCAACTCTACATTCAATGACATTATTTTCATGGTTTAAAAGTGACTATGGTGGGAGAACTTATACTACTGAAATTGACATACACTACAATTCAGGGTTTTTTCCCCCCAAGATATCCAGTTGTTAAACATGTATCAGCATACCACTGGAAGTAGAATAATGTCACAAATATTAATTGCCCCCTGCTAGCCACAAAGTCAACTCTTGCTTGATATTACAATCTTGTGTTTATGTTAAACTGCTTTAGTACAAGATCAGGTTCCAGTTTGGTATGTTTTGTGTAAAAATCCCAAGTATATTTGAGTCTTAGCAACTTGGAGATGGGGGTAAATGTGATACTCGTAGCCATTGCAACTTGCTTGAAACTATGAGGGAATATGAGTGAGGGGCTAAAGCCAACATGTTGAGGATGACAGAAAAGGAAGATGAGAACTTTGGTTCTAGATGATGTTAGTGAACCACGGAATTAATTAACTCTGGAATCACACTTCAGACATCTTGTTATGTAAAAAAGTATATTATTTTGAAGCCACTTTTAATTGGGGTGTCTATTATTTGCAGCAGAAAGTAACCTAATAATATACCAATTACCCTTTTTATAGATAAAAGTCAGCTAATTTCTACAGCCAAGACAGGAAAGTTCACTCCAGGTCTTATTAGCACTTCTATTTTAAAGGCTTGTCTTTTTTATTTTTAATTTTAAGTACAACTTTGACTTAATTATAGCCTCCAGTATATGAAAGTGTTATTTGAACCTAGGTTCTTTATGTGAAACAAAACCAGAAAGAAACTTTTTAAAAAGTATGAACACTCTAAATATGTATTCACATAATTATGAGTACTAATGACTATGATGATATATAATATCTAATTTAAAATAAATTATAGTTTTCCTTAGCAAAGAAAGTGACATCAGAATCCAGTTATTCAAATATTTACTAGGCCTTTATTATTTTTAGAGGTTGTTCATAGCCAAAACATACTTATCAAATATATTATCAGTAAGCATGCCTTCAATTATATGCTAATGAATAGCATTTAATTAAAACATCATTCTTCTAATTCCTTGGAAATTCTAAGAGTTATAGAAACATCTACTAATCTGATTTTATACTATTGAAAATATAACCTTTTAACAGAGAAACCCTATTTTAATTGAATAAGGAAGAAATAAGCATTCTAATCAAAAACCCCTGAAAACTGTCACATAGAAGTAACACCAATTAGTACAAAAAGAATGAGTATGGAGAGTGGGGTGGTCATTCTTTCTATGCAACAGAGGGGCAGAAAAGAGTGAAATAGAGTTCTACGCTCATTGTAATACTCTAACAAAATCAATAAAATTCGAAGTATTCAAATTCAACTTAAAATCTGAATTCCAATATCTTAGTGAAAGGAAAAAAAAATAGAGGAGAAGAGAGAGAGATGATGATTATGAATACTAATAAATGATTTGGAAGAGCTAGATAGAGTAAAATAGTAATAGAAAATGCAATATTGTTTAATCTTTTGCTTTTATGTCTTATGAAATGTCAGGGGTCTGGAGGGTAGATGGAGAAATTGTTTTCAGTGTATAAAGGGAATAGAATGATGTATTATCCTAGATTTAAGATTATTCCATATGGATAGTTCTCTAGTAATATAATTTGAGTGTAAACTATAATTAGCTATGTCCATTAAAAGGTAAGTGTTTTGATGCGTATACTCAGTCATGTTCATTTGCAAAAAAAGTGAATTTGGAATTTTAAAGTAACAATAAAGGAACTTATTTTTGTGAACATATGTAAACACTAACATTGGACAAAATATACAAGAAAACTGTTTTCAGGAATTGGACAACAAATAGTGAAAGCCTGCAGTCATTGAAAGAGGGAAAACTCATAAAGTGTGTCCTGTGATTATCCTGGCTCTCTGCCTGGGAACAATTTCCTGAATTGACAGAGGAAGCTGAACCCTAAATAGAGCACAGAGGTCCCAATGAAGTTAGAGCAGAGAGCAGAATTAAGAGTTGCTGCAACAGCTAGAATCTGTAGGAGAGGGCACCAGGGAGGAGAGAATTGAGCTTAGTGGGTGTTTCAGAAGTTGTGTAAGTGCTTCTATCAAGTCTCTGGCTAAAGGCTGAGCTTACTAAGCTCAGGAAGAGACTAAGTGGAGTTTACAAGCATGCAAATGCTAGAGGTGAGAGCAAGACAGAGAGACTAGAGGTTGCATACTTTTGGGAGACATTGATGTTCCAAACCCAGACAGAGTGAAAAGATCTTGTTAATATTCTGAGCATTTGGCATTGATGTTCCAAACCAAGACAGAGTGAAAAGATCTTGTTAATATTCTGAGCAATCAGAAAAAGTATGCCTTAAGAGGATAGGTCATGTCCCAGAGTAGAAATCAGAACACTTTTTCTGCTAAAGGCCAGAGAGTAAATATTTTAAAAGTCTCTGTTCTGTACGGTCTTTGTGGTCACTACTCAACTACGCTTTTGTGATATAAAAGCACTTAGAGACTATATAAATGAATGCGTGTCACTGTGTTCCAATCGAGCTTTATTACAAAATAACCAGGTTTTGGCTAGACTTGGCCCAAGCTATAGTTTCCTGTTCTGAAGTAGGCCTACTGCATATCTACTTTTTAAAACCTAAAACTAAGTGTTCATAATAACCACAGAAGATACAATTTATAGGTTAGATCTCATCAAGTTAGAGGTGCTCCAGAAACACTGTAGGCCCTACACAGGTATGTTCTAACAAAGCATAAAACTAAGCTAATATAAATTGAAAGTAAATAGTCAGTAACTGAGCTGCTTATTTGAACAACAATCCATAACCTCAGGGAAAAATAATAAAATCCAGTATATCTAAATCATATCACCCAAAATACCCAGTATAAAAACCAAAAATAAAAGGAAAAAAAAATCAATTATCAACAGACTGAGATAGACCTGAAGTTTGATTTAGCAAACAAATAAACACACAAAAAAATTAAGGATTGATTATGAATAATCTCCAGGGATAAAAGGAAAATATAGTTTTAATGATAGATAAGGAATCTAAGCAGAGAAATAAAAACAATAAAAGGAAACATTTAATTGTAAAATTTACAATTAAAATGTACGATAATAGAAATTTTAAGAATTTATCATATCAGTTTTATAGAAACCTTAAGATAAGAAAGTATCAGTGGATTTGAAGCAAAAAATAAAGATCATCCAGTATGAAGACAGAAAAAGATTGAACAAAAATTAACAGCACCTCAAGGGCATATAAGGCAATATCAGGGGATATTAAAAATGTTTAATTAAAATCTAGAAAGAAAAAAAGGTATGGATGGATGAGAGAAGTATTTAAATAAGTAATGGCTAAAATTTCTCCAAATTTCATGAAAAACATTCACTTCAAATCTTTAAGAAACCCAGAAAATGCCGAACAGAAAAATACAAACACACACACACACACACACACACACACACACTTAAATATATCATAAATGTATGTATAAAAGCCAAAATTAAATAAAAATCTTGAAAGCCACGAGAGAAAGTAGAAAAATTATATTCAGGAAACAATACAGATCATAGCTGGTTTTGAATTAGAAAAATGGAAGCCATAAGGCAATGGAATGGTATCTTTTAAACAGCAAAAGTTAAAAAAACAAAAACAAAAAAAACAAAAACTAAAACTAAAACAAAACAACAGAAAAACATTTTCAGAAAAATGTAATGTGGAGAATTTGTTGTTAGCAAGCCTGTACTAACAAAAATGTTAAAGGAAATTCTTTAAGCCAAAAAAGAAATTATACCAAATAAGAACTCACATATAAAGAAAATAATAAAGAGCATTAGAAATGATAAATAATTGGGATATAAAGTAGTATAGAGGGAAATTTATAAATTTCAATATTGATGTTAGAAATAAAAAGGTTTAAAATACATGTTGACTTTTCTATATTAAGATGATAGAAAAAGTAGAGCGAATTGAAGCTTGAAAAGTAAGAGGAAGGAAAAAATTAAGATACAAGCAGAAATCAACATTCAAGAAATTAAATGAAGCCAGCAGTTGGTTCTTTGTATTTAATCATTAAAACTTATTAAATCTCTAGCAAGACTAATTAAGAAAAAAGGGGGTAAAAATCACACAAGCCAAAATCAGTAGTAAAAGAAGAGATATCACAGGAGACCCTAAAGATAGCCAAAAGATAATATGGGAATAATATGAGCACCTCCATGCCAATAAATTCAACAACTTAGATGAAACTGACATATTCTTTGAAAAATATAACTTACCGTAATTGACTCACAGAGAAACAAACAAACAAAATATGTTGAATAACTCTAAATTATTAAATAAATTGAGGAGGAAAGAACCTTCCCCCAAAGCATTATAAGAAGCATATCCCTGTTACATAGATGTGGTAAAAACATTACAAAAAAAGAAAGAAAATTCCATACCAATATCTTTCATGAACAACCTAACAAAAATATTAGCATATCAAATCTAGCAGTATATAAACTAGCAACATATGACTAAGTTGTTTTACTCCAGAAATTCAAAGTTTGTTCAAAATTTGAAAATCAATTCAATTCACTACATTATAGAATTAAAAGGAAAAAAAAAAAAAACGATCATCTTAAAAGATGCAGATAAATATTTGACAGAATTTATAACTCTAGGAAGGAAGAGATCTCCCTTGGTCTGATAAAGGGCATCTACAAAAAACCTTCAGCTAATATCCCACTTAATGAAACATTGAATTGTTTCCTCTTCTGTAGGGAAAAAGGAAAGTTTGCTCTTGCCAGTTACATTCAATATTATGGAGGCTCCAGTTATGGCGATACATCTAAACAAATGAACAAATAAATAAAATAAATCATAAAGATTAGAAATATATAAAGTAAACCAAAGAAATTTATAAGGAATTTATGAAAATATCCTATTAGAATAAATAAGTAAATTTAACTAAGTCACACAATATAAAAGTGAAAAACAATCCATTTTCTTTCTGTATATCAGTAATAAACAATTGAAAAATGAACAGTATTATTTACAATAGTATAACAATAAAAACACAAAATATCTAAGATTAAATTTAACAAAAGATAGACAACTATATTGAAACACTGATGAGAGAAATTTAATCATATGTTTTAGTGTCTGACATTCTGGAGTTAAAAAAAATCCCCAAATTCCATCATCTACAGCTCTTTACGTCTGCAATTTATTGAACTTAGCTTAAACTCAGTTTCATTACTAAATCCACTTTACAGATGTGTTGTTAATAAAATTAGAAATGTGATATATAAAGTAATTGGTATAGAACCTGTGTGTGATAGTTCAGCAAATGGAAATAGTTTTGCTATTGTAATTATTATGAGTAATAAGATAGCAAACAGAGATGCTTGTGTTTATTATTTTAATAATAAAGAAATCATAGGCAAGATTTTGAATAAAGCCAGCAAAATATAATTGATACCATAAACGAAGATTAATTTCCAAAATGGTGAGAAAATCAGTCTTCTTTAGCCCCGTATTTACCAATAAATTCCTAAGATAAGACGTTGTAAAACAATGTATGGATAGTAAATACACCAGTGTACCTATTTTATCTCAGATATTTACAGAATGGGCAAGTGACCCACTCGTATGTCAACATGAGGGATTGTTTTCCTAAGAAAATGAGAGAGCACGTTCTAGGACTTCTAATGGGGCCCATAGAATCCTGTACCATACCGCTTAAATTTGCGTATCTCCAAAATCGCAATGGCCATTATTTTTGGAACGATGATCTCAAGCATCTTAATTCACATTCCCTCAAGAGCAGAAACCGAGACAAGGACTTGATTGCTGGTAGTTTATTTGGGTGATGATCCCAGGAAGCAAGAACAAAGGAACAGAGGAAATAAGATAGGAAAGCAGTTAAAAATACAAAGTGATTTATCAAAGTTACTGCTGTGAGCACTGGGGGCTGGTTTCCACCAGGCTGTCCTGAGAAACATATAGAAATCCTCCCAGAATTTTCTACTAACAGAATGAAGACTAGAGTATTCATCTACAGGTTCATTAACTGAAGATTATTTTGGAGAACATTGAATTACCTAACACTAGGCTTATCTAGGCTGTGCTCGCACTAGACTGAACAGATTCATATAGCATGAGAGAAAGCCTTGAAGTAGAATGCAAATAGACACAACAAATTTGAGATGAGACTCAATGTGTGGTAGATCAGAACTGGCAAGGAATTGCCTTGTGTAGATGGGGCTGAAATCAGAGATGAGCTGAGGTGATAATGATGTCCAGTTGAAGAACCTATCTGTGACACCAAGTTTGAAAACACAAGTTAGGTTTTGTTTATTTTAATAATGATGGGAAAGAGGTAATTTATTCTGAAAGCACAAATATTAAATTAGAATATTTGATTGTTATATAGAAAAATTATGTCCATAGGTCATTTTTCAAAAGTTTACAAAAATATAGGAAACGTAAAAGAAATTTAGAGCTCAGAAATATAATCTAACATCATATTCTTCTAATGTCCATATTGCCAGTGCTATTTAATCCAGGCACATTATTAATTTAAAGGGCGGAAACATTTCTCATATTCTCAACCCATAGATTTTTCCATTACTATACACAGTCTGTATCCACATCACCTGCCTGGTAGCCTGAATCAATCCAAACTTGCAAAACAGGTTAAATGGTAAAATTCCTCCTCTCTACTACTGGCTAGGTAGGCTGCATCAAAGGAAATGAAATCAGCTATAGGCTGGAGATGTAATGCCACTTAAATCTGTCTTCTGATCTCTTAAGTGTCCCCTATTTAAGAGGCTGAAGACAAAAGTTTAATTCTTATGCAAAAAAGCAAAACAAAACAAAAAAAAACAAAACACCTGTCTGGTTTGTTAATTAATTCTTCTGAAGAACAAAATAGGTATGTTTTCCCCATGCTTCCCTTTCTCTCCATGGAGCCAAAAACCTTTCAGTGGCCATTTCCATGATCATCAAAAAGAACTCTGCACCTTTGAAAACCAGTGGTATAAATTTTAATTTTTAGTTTGTAATTAGGCAGAATAAAAAACAATACTCTAATATTTAAATATTAATAGCTTTCCCATACATCGACAGAATCATGTGAACATTTTAATGGGAAAATATCTTCTTTAAAACAATAGGAAAAACATGAAATTTTTGGAGATAACTTAACAAGAAAAACACCAGACATATGTGAGGAAGACCACAAAATGTCAATGAGAAACAGAGTAGACCCAAATAAATGTAGAAAAAGCAGTATTTTGATAGAAATATTTGATAATGTAAAAATGTCCATTTTCCACCAAATAAAGGTACGAATGCAATAGAATTCCAATCACAATTCTAGTGGCTTTTATTTTGTTGTTAGAATCTGACAAAATGATCTGAAGAAGTAAATGGCTAAGAAATAATAGAAAAAAAAAGATCAGATTTTCATTACCAGACATTAAAACATATTACAGTATTATAATAGTAAAACTGTATTGTAAATAAGGAGGTATGAGTAGACAAAGAAATCAATCAAACAATAGAAATCCAAGGAGTGGAACCTACT
Organism: Pteropus vampyrus; assembly: GCF_000151845.1. Taxonomy (NCBI): domain Eukaryota; kingdom Metazoa; phylum Chordata; class Mammalia; order Chiroptera; family Pteropodidae; genus Pteropus; species Pteropus vampyrus. The sequence continues at coordinate 5,236,603 of NW_011888795.1, read as the reverse complement.
AATTGGTGTTATTAATCAGAGATCATTGGTTTTCATGACAATGAGAGAAATAGAAAGGTTAAATAGGTAAGTAACAAAACAAAACAAAAATGAGTCCCTATAGTTGTATATTTATCAGAATTTGAAGAAATCCTCTCTAAATGAAATAGCTTAAGTAAAACCATTTAAAAAAGCCAATTAATTTCATCGTATGAAATTCTAATTGTCTACATTGAAATAATATTACCTTATATAAGTTGAGAAGGCAAACTAAGGGAAATATATCAATACGTTGAAGAGTGTTGATATCCTTAAAATTTATATTTATATATAGGTGGAAAATAGAAGATCCAAAAGAAAATTAATAAAGGGCATGAGGAGGTAATTTCCCAAAGGAAGACTGCAAATAGCCAATGCATATATGAAAAATGTTCAATGTTGCCAGAAACTAAAAAAAGGCAAATTAAGAATGAACTGCCACTTTCTGCTGAATAAATTGACACTTTTATTTTCTTTTTAAAATTTAATAGCTAGTACTATAGAGGTTTCTAGAAAGTGGGTACCTTACTACATTGCTAGTTTAAAATTGTTGCATCATCTCAGAGGAAAATAGGACAATATTTTGTGAAAGCCTTCAGAACATTCACCATTTGGTTTAGCAATTTTAGTTCTGGGAATTAATCTTAAGGAAAAAATCTAATGTAGACTATGTGTATAAAATTGTAAGGATTCATCGATTTCATTGATGTGTTATTTACAATAGCAAAAAAAAAATCAATGATAAAATGTCTGTTTTAGTGAATTGAGTGAATTGAGTTTGCTTAGGAAGCCTTTCAACCTTGTTTGGCTCTGAAAACTCCTACTCAAAAGTAACACAGGCATCACTCCTGCCTCTGCGACCTTATAGGTCCTCTCTACCTACTTCCAGGGTTCCCCTCACCCCACTACACCAATTCCATTCTTTCACTTCTCACATTAGATTGAGATTCTTAGAGATGATGAAACTTTGGATCCCTGGAGCCTCAGTTATGGAATGGCACATAGAGAATATTATAAACAATGCTAAAAAACACTCAAATACACTGGGAATCATGCTGGGTATTTTCCATATGATAATTCATTTAATGTTCACAAAAATCTTGTGCTTTAGATACTTTTATCATTTCCATTATAAAGGTGAAAAAACTAGGATTAGCAGTTAATTAACTTGCCAGATCCATGCAGCTGAGATACAAGCCTAGGGTTATCTTATTCTATGGCTCAAAACTTTAATGTAATGATTATAAAGACATTACTTAAAAGAATAATCTTATCCAACTTGTAGTAGATAACCATTTCTAGGCATTGCATTACATGCTTTATATGTATCTATTCATTTAAGCTTAACAACAACTCCATGAAATAGATACTATTCTTACCTCCATTTTTACATGAAAAAATGGGCACAAGATAATTATAAAAGTTGTCCAAAGCCTTATGGCTAATGAGTAGCAGAGCTAGAATGAAGCCACATTGATCACCCTTGATGCTTTGGGAAGCCCCCACCCTCTGTGAAATGCTTTGGTAATTTATAACACATGCTCAATTTACTTGGTTCCTTTAGAGACAAATCTTTCTTTGAAAACTCAATTGCTGAAATACAAGATGCCAGAGCAGTAGACACAGTAGGAAGCAGAAGAAATGTCATTTCTAAAACACGAAGGGCTATATTTCTTCTTCAGTATCCGATGAATCAGTTCCATCCCCTATCATGTGTATCATATTGAATATCCCACCATACAGTTGGACAACTTCAGTTCCCAAACACAGCAGAGGATGACTTCATCCTGTTCTTTCATTGGGAACGCAGTCTCCTCTTTATACTTGAACATGAAGTCATCGCAGTAGGCCGCTGGTCGTACCCCTGCTCACTACTTCTGAATTTATAGAATCTCTGTCTTGCATGACCTGGAATAACAACAACTCTGCACCTGCTCTCAAAGTGATAAAGCGCCTAATGTTCTCACCAGAAGGAAATTTGCAGAATTCAAACATGTCACCTAGGATGAAAAATAGGTTCAGTAAGGTTTTATATTCAAAGTTTTGGACACTAATGAGATTTGATTACATCCTAGACATCTGCAGTTTCAATGACTGCAAGAAGGCAGTTGGTGAAAAATTATATGACTGTAATACAGGGTGTGAGTGGGTAAAAGAAAACTCATAGCATAATGTGTTCTTCCTCAAGAATTGTGACAAACCTCCATTACTATAGGGCCATATTGCCCAAAATAAATGCTTTCCTTTTATTTTTTTATTCTCCCATTCAGTAATTCAACATTTATTTGGTATCTATGGTGTGCCAGGTACTTTGCTAGGTGCCAGGAATACAAAGCTGAGCAGGATGTATACTTTGTCCCCAAAAACCTAATGTCCTGTAGGGAAGAGAAATAGTTCATTAAACAATTGCCATCCACATTTTAAATGCTGTGGTGGACAGCTAGACAGAGAGCTTTGAAGGTAATATAGACAGAGTGACCAACTCTACCTTAGGAAATCAAAACTGGTGGGAAAAGCCATTTCAGAAAGTGGAAACTTCATGTAAGTAGGCATAAAAATATGAATAAGGCTGTGTTTTGAGAATTGTGGGCAGTTTATGTCTCCAAGCCTGATGGCATGAAGTGGGGGTAGATTAGGGCAGAAGGATAATGTGCCACCTTGTGGGTGCTGTTAAAGGGTATAGACTCAATCTGTGCATTTTAGGGCATTACACAACTATTTACTCTCAGGGAATGGATATATAAAGAAATATAAATATAGAGGTAAAAATAAATAAACATTTGTTAATAATGCTAACTGTGAGAGGAGGAATGAGAGTGTGGGCAAACGGGAGTCTCATGTCTTACTCTAATCTGTATTATTTGAATTTCTATGGTGAGGGTATACTAACGTATTATGTATGTAATGAAGACAATAAAACAAATACAGAGTGATACATATACATATACATATACGTATACGTATACATATACATATACGTATATATATATATATATATATATATATATATATATATATATATATATATATAGGAATGTCAAGAAAATGTTAAGAATTTCCTAAAAATATGAGATTATTTTCAATATAGCCAAAGATGGGAACCAGTAAATAGATTGCCATAGCAGAGAAGGGACCCCAGAAAGGGGAAGAAATTTCATGGGGGTGGCAATAGGGGAGGAAAGGATGTGAAGAGGATTTTAAGGGGATTGAATGAGTTAGAGTTTGTAAAGACTAAGAGCCAAAGGGACTGGAGATTTTATTTTTTCTCCCATTTACTTCCCCACTTCTGTCCACTGATTGTTTTGTTATGAATACTTCCAGCAGTTTCCTTCTTTGTCTTCAGTGTTACTTTCTTCTCACTCCTCCTGCCTTTATTCTTTTCACCCTGGCTTCTTCCATTCTTTAAGGCCCAGTCAAGATAAAGTTTTCCAGATTTCTTTAGTGCTTATGTTGAACCTCTCTTATACAACATGGTTTCCTGTGTACTCCATAAAGGCATAAATGTCTTCTATAATAATCCACATGGGGCTTATTTCTGAAACTTATTTGTAGTTTGTCTTCAGTAAGTGTGTGTTCAATGAAAGAACAACTAGAGATCTCTTTGGAAGGATACCTATCAAGATTAGAGTGTGTTATTACTCTTTATTTCCTTTTCATTTTAAAGAATCCCTTAATGCACTGTGGTCTGAAAGCCTGCAACTTGCTTCATCCATTATAGCTCTTCAATCTTATTAGGCAAAGTAAAGCAATGATTATATTAAAAAGTCCAGAAATAAAATTTAGTGTTTTAAAAATTGAGGATGGGGACACTGCATTTAATAAAATCTTTGGTTTTGAGAAAAATATACTAAAAATCTTGAAACTATAAAGTGCCTTAAAAGTAGTTTTATCTAATCCTCCACATGCCCTGCCCCCTCCCCTAGACCCACTGTAGCTATGAGTAACTTCAGATCTAGAAAAGGGATGTAATTTAACTGGAGCCTCCTGATCCCCAGGTCTCAAACTTTCAGAAATGTTATCAGTGAATGTGAGTTTAGAGTGATCTTTCCTAAGATAAGCAAGATTTATTCCTGTCCTTTTGTGCCTGGGGAAAGCTCCTTGATTGCAAACAGACACTTGCTTAAGAGGATGTAGTTTACACACACTTCTGACACTGAAAGTATTGGCTACAACGCCTCCATATCTAATAAACAGCTGTTTAGTTTCCTCTAGCTCTGAAGTTACTTCCTGACCCATTCTCTCCCCAAACCCAATTGAGTCCTTATCACTGGGCTCTTTAGCAAAGTGAAGATGTGGCGGCTGATAGGATTCAATCCTTCAGGGGTTTATGGTCACAAAGCTGGCATATAAACTGATCAAAAAACTGTTATCCACTGCTACAACATTCCTACTCAGCTGTCACACCCTATGATCTAGCCAGGAGCAGGTGTGATGTCTTGCTTATGTAAGTGGTGGCTTGAGAGGTTCTGGCAGGGTTTCTGTTTACAGCAAGTGAATGTAGCTGTAAATGCTTATTAGGGAGATAAAACTATTTCCTATCCCCACATTATACTTCCCTGAATTAAGAATCTCAAAACATTAAAGCTGAAAGGTACTTTACAGGTCATCTTATATTAATTCCTCACTCTACGATTGCAGAGATTAAGCCCCAAAGAGGGGAAGTAGACCTCCCTGAGTCACATCTGCAATGGCAGATGTTTTCTGAATCCTGGAATACCTTCCACCATACTCTGCTGTATCTATCAGCAGCATTGAATGACAAAGAGGACAACATACAAATCTACCTTCTTATAGGTGGAGAAACTGAGACATTGAGGTTTATTAAATTTGTTCAAGGTCATACATCTACTTAGTGATAGAGCTTGTTCTGAAACCAAAGTTTTTTTTTTATCTAAAGAATATGAGGTCCAAATTAGTAGTTGATAGTTGGTCACGGGATGGGAAGCACGGCATAGGGAATGCAGTTAGCATTAATATGTTGGCTAGGTGGATGGTCAGGGGAGGGAGGGAGCAATTGGGGGAATCATTTTATGAACTATATAGATATCTAACCAATGTACTGTATACTTGAAACTAATTAAAATGAAAAAAAAACAAAAAACAAAAAAAGAATATGAGATCCATCAATGGGCTTCCAAGATGGATTTCCATGAATTGTTTGTATGTGAAAGTCTGTCAAACTGTGTACAAATGTCTGCATTTTTCTGAAAGCATCAATAACAAGCATCAATAACTTTCATTAGATTTTCAAAACAGTTATGACCCCAAAAGGGTAAGTATGTCCGAGATTACCTGCTCTTCATGGCAGTTATGATTTTTAAAGAATATCTTAACGTCATACACAGGATGAGTTTCTGTCTTGAATTATTAGAAAACTCTTTCCAATAGTTCATCTCCTTATTAAAGTAATATTTATGTGAATGGTTTGTTTAGATATTATTACCTACTCTATGATAGAAAGAGAGGAGGATAGATATTGAAAACAGATGAGGCAGTTTTCTTCTCTAAACTTTTATATATTGTATCTTCATATTTTTGTTAGAGGAAGTCCTTGAGTTTTTCATCTCCAATGTAATGGTAATCTTTGCCTCCTTTCCTCTGTCTTGCCACTTCCCTACCACATTGACTAACTCAATGTAGGTATTATTCTTTTTTGTAGAATCCCTCTTTAATGAAGTTTCTAATGATTATACAACTATTTTTAGAGGTATATTTAATTCTTCTGTTTGATCCCTTACATTTTCAACTAAAGTTGGAGCACAGTTCCACAGATTTGAAGTTTGTCCTGATGATGTCTGTTTGATGACTCTTGAATCCAGTCTGTTATATAATAGAAAGTCAACTAGAATTGGCACTGTCATGAATTTTCAGTCTCTGTTCCATTACTACAAGCAAAATATAAAATGATTTAAAGTATTTGTGGTATCTTTTCAAAAATTATTCACAGTATATTTAGTGATATAACTTCCCTTACTGCCAGACACATAGAAAGGCACTATTAACATTTTGGGCTGGATAATTCATTGTTGTGGGGCTCTTCTGTGCACTATAGGATGTTAGCAGCATCCCTGTCCTCCTTCCACTAAATGCCAATAATATGCCTATTCCACAAGCTATAACAACCAAAAATATCTCCAGATATTTCCAAATGTTCCTTGAGGGACAAAATATTCCTGGTTAAGAATCACTGCTTTAAATAATTCCTTTCCCATGTAAGCTTCGGGGTTGCCATCTGTAAAAGAAAAGACTTTCCACTCAAGAAGTCTAAGAATCTGTATTACTGTCCTCTGGTGTCTGTAGCTCCAGATGTTTTTTTGTTCTGCTGTCATCCTTTGGGTTTCAATTGCTATTTACTATATAAATCGGTCATTTTTTAAATTGAATAACTAGTAGAAATGTAGAACATTAGAGCTAGAACCACTCAAGTAGATCATCTTGCCCAGGACCCTCTTGCTCTAGTGTGAAATTGAGACAGGAATGGAAAATGAGTTGCTCAAGGTCAAGCAGGACTGGAACACAGGTTTTTTTTTAACTTTTTCTTTCTGCCCCAATTCAATTTTTTTGTTGTTGCTTTGGGTTGTCATCTGCAGAAGCATCTATAATTTTACCATAGAGCATTATTTTTAGCATCCTTTATTATTTGATTGATAAATACCAGCTGTGATTTGATACTGAGGTAACCGAATATTTAACAAACTCATCTCTATATTGTAGTATTATCTTTTTTCCAGTTTTATTGAGATATAATTGACATATAACATTGCATAAGTCTAATGCATAAATAAAATGATTTGATACATGTATATATTATAAAATGATTACTACAATGTTCAGTTAGTATCCATCACCTCACATAATTAAGCTTTTTTTTTTTACTTATGGTGAGAAATTTTAAATTCTACTCTCTTAGCAACTTTCAAATATATAAAACAGTATTGTTAGCTATAGTCATCATTTTGTATGTTACATCTATAGCATATATTTATCTTATAAGTGGATATTTATTTCTTTTGACCACCTTCACCCAATTCCTCCACACCCTACCCCCAACCTCTGGCAATCACAAATCTGATGTCTGTTTCTATGAGTTTGGTTTTTTAAAGTTGTTTCCTTAGGGACTTGACATTTGCTTTATCAAATGTAAAAACACTTCTGAAAGACTTTAGTTTTGCTTTTAGAACACATGGTATTTTTTCTTTCTTTATTGTTTTCCCTCTTTCCTTCCTCCACTTCTCCATTTCTTTCTTACTTCCTATTTTCCTTTCTTCTTTCTTTTTTGCCCATCTTTATTATTTTCTTTTTATTTATATCTTGTCTTATTTACTTATTTCTTCTTCCTCTCTATGCTTTCATCTCTTAATATAGGTTACACCTCACTCCAAAAGGAATGTGACAGTGCAATAGGCTAAAAATAGGCAGTGGTCATGGTAAAAAAAAAAAAAAAAAAAATAGAGCCTTTCTTCATTCAATAAGTGAAAATACATTCTATCTTATTTTTTAAATTATACGTAATAAAAGCATAAAATGATATGTAAATGTATTTTCTTTCTAAATTTGAGAGAGAGAAGAGACTTTGGACAATTGAACAATGGGAGAAACGGTTTATGATTACCACAGAGTCAGTGGATCAGAAAAGATCTAGAGCTGCAAGAGACAAAGACACTGAGGTGTTGGGAGCAGCATCCTGTCAGAGCTATGAGTAACTGACCTGTCTCTGAACTCAAGCTCATCATCTGTACCTCTGTCAGGCAGATCTAACATGTACTAGATCATTACAGGGCAAGGTTTTAGCAAGTATATTAGAATCTATTTAATATGGTCTCAAGACCAGCGATCAAAAAATGTGTACAAAAGAGAATAGCTGAATTTACCCTCCCCCTCACAACAAAAACCAACCAACCAAACAAACAAAAACAACAATCATTACTTTCAACTGTTACCTATTACAATCTTTGACTTACAGCTCTATCTCAAGCATCCACTTGCATGGCTTCATTGGTAAAATAATAGGAATAGACAAGGTGGCTGCTTCTCTGACTCGAGATTTTTATGAAGGCTATAAATGTAAACAAACTGCTAGTATACACATTTTAGTGTTCAACTAACTATTCAAATTACTTGAACTAATCCATTAAATATTTGTTACTCTTTAATTCATTCATAATCCTCAGAACAATTTTGGATTTTCAGGAATGGACATACAAGGAAATGCTTTCCCTTAAAGTATACCTTAACTAAAACCAAAGGGGAGGAGAATAAGGCTGGCAGTTTTTTTGTATGAATTAAACTTGGTAAAATACCTGAAATATAAGCATTTATTTGAGGAATGATTATAGCTAAATCTAAATATGCTTTTGCATTAGTAACTAACAAATTATTTGACAAAGCATGTAATGCTATGTATGTCAAAAAAGGAATCACTGAATGAAATTTGGATAGAGACAATTATTTTGAATTAGTACTAATTTAAGGGTAAGAGAATTTTCATAGAAATTAAGTTTTTTTTCTTTTTGCTTTGTTGAATAAATGAAGCCATAGAAAAATGATTAGCAGTACAATATAGTGGTAAAGAACACAGGATCTGAAACTAGAGTAAATGATAACTCTCTGATCATTAGCCATGTAGTCTGGGAAAGATTAATTAACTTCTCTATGCCTGGTGGCTTCATTTATAAAATGATAGTACATATCTGCCTCACAAGTTTGTTGTGAGCATTCGATGAGTTAATATCTGAAAATCATTTAGAAGAATTTCTGACACCTAAACAACATCTTCGAAGTTTTAACCTTATTACATAGCCCCATTGGCTTGCAGATGCTATATACATATATTATATATATAGAACATATATATTCTATATATATTAAATATTTATTTATTTATGTAAACTCTGTATGAGCTTTAAGAAAGGTATATCTCAGAGTGTCTGGGACTGTGGAACATTTATATATTACTTGTTCCAGAATATTGAAGTGAGAAACAAATTAGCTACAGAATTCAATAAAATCAACATAATTATAAATCCTTCAGTTCTTGTGATTACTTTTTTTTTGCAATTTTTAATAATTTTATTTTATAATAGTATGAGATTTACTGGAAAATTTCAAAGATAGTACAGAGAGATCCCGTATACCTCATATCCAGTTTTCCTTATACTAACATCTTACATTTTTATGATACATTTGCCACAATAATGAACCAGTACTGATATATTACTTTTATCTAAAGTCTATACTTTATTCTGATCTTACTAGTTTTTATTTAATGTCTTTCTCTTCCAGGATCACATCAAATACCACATTATATTTAGTCATTATGTCATCTTAGATTTTTCTTTTCTGTGGCATTTTTCTTAGATTTTTTTTTTTTAATTTTGATGACCTTGATGGTTTTTAAGGAATACTCATCAAATATTTTATGGAATGCCCTTTAATTAGAATTTGTCTGATTTTTTTTTTGTCATGATAAGACTGGCGATATGGGTTTGGGGGAGAAAGACCACAGAGGTAAAGTGACATTTTTATCACATCATATTTAGAGTACATACTATCAACTTGATAATCACTGTCGATGTTAATATTAATCACCTGGCTGAGGTATTGTTTATCAGGTTTCTCCATTGTAAAGCTATTCATCTCCCTGCCTATATGGTACCCTTTGGAAGGAAGTTACTATGTACAGCATATACTTTAGGAGTGGGGAGTTATTTTCTATCTCGAGAATGGAGTACTTAAATAAATTATTTGGAATTCTTCTGCATGGGAAATTTCTCCCACATTTACTTATTTATTCAATCATTTATTTATGTCATTATGGACCTGTAGATATTTTTTGCTTTGGGTTGTAATTTAATATCACTTTGTTCATTTTGTTGCTCACGTTACTGCAATTGTGGACATTGGGAACTCTTTCACTTAGTTCACGTGTCTTGTTGACATGCTCTCGTTATGCGTGCGTGTTACTGGTTTTCTAAATATTTTTTAAAATTTATTTATTTAAATTAGTTTCAAGTATTGGTTAGACATCTATATAGTTCATAAAACGATCCCCTCAATTGCACTTTCCTTCCCCTGGCCCCCCACCTAGCCATCATCTTAATGCTAACTGCATTCCCTATGCTGTGCTCCCCATCCCCATGACCAACTATCAACTATTAATTTGTACTTCTTTAACCCTTCATCCATTCTCCCAAAATGTTTATTTAAACTCTTCCTTAATTTGTGATTCTACAGTATGTTCCAGTGTCTTCTTATGTATTTTACTCTCCAGTCTTAGAGTCGGCTATCTATCCAAAGATCCCTGGTTCTTTTTATTGAAGAATAATATTATAAAACAAGATCTAGACACTAGATGTTATATATGAGTATATACTAAAGCATATATATGCACATATCTGTAATTATTTTTATATATAACTCTGTATCTATATTAAGCTAAATATGAATTTATACTGATGTCTTTAATTTTTATCGAATATTGCATGATCATTCTAGCTTTCTCCCCTTGCTAATCTGTATCCTTCCTGAGAAACCTGGCTCCCAGTCATCTTCCATTTAGTTACTTTATCAGTTGATGATGTTTCTGTGGGTCTATATCTTAACTTTCTATTATGTTCTATGGATCTATATGTATATTCTTTTGCAAATATTATGCTTTCTTGATTACTGTAGCTTTACAGTGTGTCTTGAAATCAGGTAGAGTGAGACCACCAATTTCATTGTTCTTCTGCTGTGTTGATTTTTTTTATCTTTTGCTTTTCCACATAAACTTCAGAATTAATTTGCCGATATCTAAAAAATGACTTGCTATTATTTTGACTGGGATTATGTAGAATGTATAGATCAAGTTGAGAGGAATTGATCTTGACAATATTGAGTTTTCCAGTCCTTGAACATAGACTATATCTCCAATTTTTTAGATCTTTCTTGATTTTTCATTGGTTTTATAGTTTGCTTCATATTAAGATTAAATTAGATTAGATTAAATTAATCACATTAAATAAGATCCTATATTAATTTTGTTAGATTTATAACTATTTTCTCTCTTTTTGATGTTATTAAATTACTCCTAAATATTTAAATAATATTTGAATACTTGATATCATGTTTAATTTAGAAATAGGACTATAGTGTTGAAAAAATGACAGTGTACAATATAAAGAATAGTAATTATTATACTTACCTTACAGAAATTCTATTGGGATAAAAAGAAACAATAGATATTAATACAAGTAGATTCAATTAAAATATTTATGAATACCTACTAAGTGCTGACCAATGCAGAGTCTCAGGCACACAATAGTGAAATGGCCAACATGGTTTCTGCTTTCACAGAGCTTACAGTGTATAGAAAAGACTAATTTTTCTGTTTGTTTATTTCAATTAATAAATTCCTTCACAAATCACAGCATCTCTTCTGTCCTAGAAATTCCATTCTTATTGCCCAGTTTTAACACTCATAGCAACCCTCTGTCTGAAGTTGCTCTTAATACCCATATTTTTCTGGACTCTCAGATCTGTTCCACTGGTCAGTATGTCTGTTTTTCTGCCAATACCATACTGCTTTGATTATTGGAGCTTTGTAGTATGGTTTAAAGTCAGGGAGTGTGTTTCCTCCAGCTTTGTTCTTTTATCTTATGATTGCTTTGGCTATTCAGGGTCTTTTGTGGTTCCATATAAATTTTAGGATTATTTATTCTAGTTATGTAAAAAATGCCTTTGGGATTTTGACGAAAATTGCATTTAATCTGTATATTACTTTAGGTAATATTGCCATTTTAACAATGTTAATTCTTCTAATCCATAAACATGAAATATCTTTCCCTTTCTTTGTGTCTTCTTCAGTTTCTTTCAACAATGTCCTGTAGTTTTCAGTGTAAAGGTCCTTCACGTCCTTTGTTTAGTTTATTCCTGAGTATTTTATCCTTTTTTTTGTTGTTGCATTTATAAATGGGATTTTTCCCCTTTTTTTCTGATATTTCATTGTTAGTATATAGGAATACAATGGATTTTTGCATATTGGTTTTGTGTCCTGCAACTTTACTATGTTTATTGTTTTAAATAGTTCATGATGGCATCTTTAGGGGTTTCTGTATATAGAATCATGTCATCTGCAATAGTGGCAGTTTTACTTCTTCATTCTCAGTGCATATTTCTTTTATTTCTTTCTCCTATCTTATTGCTCTAGCTAAGACTACCAATACTATGAATAATTGTGGTGAGAGTGGACTTCCTTGTCATCTTTCTGATCTTAGAGAAAAACCTTTCAGTTTTTAAAAATTGAGTATGACATTGGCTAAGGGTTTGTCATATATGGCCTTTATTATTTTATATACTTTCCTTCTATACCCATTTTATTGAGTGTTTTTATCATAAATGAATATTGTATCTTGTCAAATGTTTTCTCCACTTCTATTGATATAATAAATAATTTTTAACTTTTATTTTGTTAATGTGGTGTATTGCATTGATTGATTTGCATGTATTCAATCATCCTTGCATTCCTAGAATGAGCCTCACTTGGTTGTGATGTATTACCTTTTAATTCATTGAGAATATCATGCTAGGTGAAATAAATCAGATACAAGAGGACCAGAAACATAATTTCACTCATGTCTGGGACATAAAATAAAAAGCAACAAACAAACAAACAAAACAAACTCAGAAAATAGAATGATGGTTACCAGGGGAGGGGAAGGTGAAGAGGGTAAAGGGGGTCAAATATATAGTATAGTGACAGAAGATGAGATTGCATAGTGAGCACACAATGGAGTATACAAATGTATTATAAAGTTGTACTTGAAACTTATATAATGTTATTAACCAATATAACTCCAATAGATATAATTGAAAATTTTAAAAAATACCATTATCCTAATGATGAAGAAATTAAAGCAGAATAGGTTAAGATTTGCCTCAGGTCACAATACCAAGAAGTAATTTAGAGTCACTCATTTCTGATTCAGTCATTACTCTTTGTGTACAAATCTCCACTTTCTACATCTTATCTTGTTGTCTAAAAACTATTTTATTAATTTTATGCATGTGAAATTTTAACACTAAAAAATCCAAATTCGAAGTTTGGACATATCCTTCCTTTTGTGTTGGGATAGGAGAGAAGCTGAAAACTGCATTCCAGTGAGTCTAAAACATTGAGTTTGAATGCAAATGCCATCAATTAATCATTCAGTGGATCATTGTTTTATCCACAGCAATGATGTAAAAAATTCAGAATGACTAAATATTAGGATAGTAGGACATAACCATGCTTCATCAATATAGCTTTGATATCTTCGTGTTTAAAAAAAAAAAATGGTTTTATTATATATGTGAAAAAAAATTCTAGAGTTTGCAAAACTATAAATCCAGATATTGGGACATAGCTTTATGCAACTCAGCATTGATTTTGTTGAAAGTCATCTCCATTACTACATAGAGAATTTGAATTTTATCCCTTGACCTGAAAGAAGAAAGAAAAGCAAAACTAATTTCATATTTTATATTTTAATGCTAAGTAGTTGATTAAGATTGAGGTATGATACCTCACACAAATGTTTACCAACTTGTATTTTAGCTACTAAAGGAATTTTTTTTAAGTCATTCCAGTTTGGGAAGGATCTTGTTTTAGAAACAGAAGAATTATACATGTTGATGCTGTATGGTGGCTAGGAAACACTTGTCTGATTGCAGTGATAAGTGGATAAATCCTCTTGTACCTTTAGGAGTCTCGGTAACTTAATCTGCATGGACATTTGAAGTGTCTGGCGAGCTCTGATAAAAGGTGGATCAACAGGTTGTGCAATAACTTGAGATTAAATGCCTGCTCAAAGGCTAAAGATGATCCTTTTAATTTTTCTAGTTGAGGTTGTTAAACAGCAACTATATTAACATCACTGTGCTGAGCATAAAAAAACAAGCAGGATGCTTTTCTGATATGTCTCCATTTTAAGTAATAGGGATTTTATGAAAAAGTGGTGCCATCATTCGCAATTCTGTTTCAACAAGCTCTTACTGAACCTCTTACTCTGGGTCAGACAGAGTTTGGTATTCCCCAGTACTCTGCCTCATTCAGTTCTCACCACAGGACTTTTGCTTAAGCTTTATTTTTATCCCCATTTACAGATGAGAATGGAAGCCCCACATAGTGAAGAACAATAAATAACATAGGTTTTTTCTTGTTGTAAATGCTCGAATGTGGCCATTTAGGATCAGAGATTCATGGGAATTATTGGTAGGGCAGCTATGACAAATAACATGTCTTGTGTGCCTTGATGTAGTCAGGGTAAAGCTATTTTTATCTTAATACTGACGTGCTGTAATAAAAAGAGTTGATACACAGAGAACTGGAAACAGGATCGTCTAGTAGCACTGACTTCACTTCTTGCAGTTAAATAGTGAGGTTTTTTATATGCTTTAAACATTCTAGTGATAATTTTAGGAATGATTATGATGATGTAATAATTATATTATTCCATTCTAGGAACATAAGAAAACTTGGGTCATATTAATATGTTCTGCCACACAGAAGTGATGTCAACGAATTGTGGTTAGGCAGACTATCAAGGTCTCCCCAAAATCTGTGATTTGTGATTTTATAAAGAGCATTTAAGATTGGCTTCCAAGTTTCCTAAAACGAGATAGACTTTGAATCTAGAGATCAGAACTGTGTTACATATAATGGTAAAATGAAGTTCGGAGCTATTTTCTTTTCATAGTTTAACAAAGGAGATTAAATGGCAAAGGCTCTAGAGTTTAGTTTAAAACCACTTGCTCCCTCCTGTTGCCAGCTTACTAGCTTCTTAGAATAAACTATTAAATTTCTCCAGGACTCATTTTTCTCAACTGTCAAAAAGATAAAATAAACTGTGCCTGTCATATCGTTAGTGTAAAGATTAAATGAGTGAATGTATATAAAAGTAGAGTCTAGCACAAAAAAGGTCTCAGTAAATGTTATTGTTATTGCTATTACGATCATTATTTTGGTATTGTACTCCAAGAAAGCCTTTGTATTACAGGGAGATGACTTTAGGACTCCAATAACTACCTCTAATGAGTTACACGTGACCAAAGGAAATTAAGAATTTGTCTATTTCAATGAGGATGTGAAGGCTAAAAATTTCCTCTTTAGGTATTTCTAAAAAAAATCACGATAAATAAATGGGTGAGTCTTTTAAGGAAAGGGATAAAACAGAAATTTAAGCGAGGCATGCTCAACATGAATGAGAGATTGGAAGAAAATCCAATTGAGTATCGGAAACACTTTTCAGGAAGCCAGGGACAAGGGTGTACGAGAACTGATTTGCAGTCACATGAGGACGTATATAATTTTTAAGCTGAGCAGGGGATGTATGAACCAGTAATTATTTAGATAATATTTACTTCTATAGAGAATAAAATTTTTTTTTTTAATTGTCAAAGGTGCACAAGTTCACAAGGCCCAGTGGAAAGAAGTCTAGGTGTGAATTTGCCAATATAGAGCCCAATCTCTTTTCTGTCTTTTACTAGACAAGTGACCTTGGACAGGTTGCTCATTGGCTCTATACTTATTTTTCTCATTTGCAAGTAGGGGTGACAGTTTCTGGCTGTTGCGAACAAGGAAAGTAGTTACTGAAGTAACACTCTTGAACACGTTGTGTCTTTCCACAATGCCAGGTTTATTGAGTAGAACCTTCTCAGATAAACCAATCAGGTATCCAGGCAGGTTAACACAATTCATAGAGAGGGAAAGTATAGAGTCTTACAAGGCAGAGTGAAGGGATGAAAGTCCTTAGTGTCACCAAAGCGAGCTCTGTTGTCTGGCTGTGCAGATGGTTTTGCCTCAGTCCCAAGCCAGTGGCTTCGATGGGTCAGTCTTCAACTGTCAGCATATGCATTCATGATACTGTCAGGTCAGGCTTGAGCATCATCTGTCTGAGATATTCTGCTTCTATGGTCCTTATAAGGTAGAATCCTTATGCTTATCAGCTCCTGCAGTCAGGGAGGTTATTGATGGCAATGGAGGTGATTTGGGGCTTTCAAGTCACACCCTAAGGGTGTTCCTATTATATGCAAGCTGAAATTACTGACATAGCTCCCATGGAATCCATTATGTCAAGTCCAAAGTCCTCAATTCTTTATGCTAGATACACTGGCACACAGCCTTGTTCAGTGATATTAGTTTAATTCATCTTTGAATCTGATCTTTTGATTTGGTGCTGTTTCTTTCTTTGTCTTCTTTTCCCTTGCAGATCAACACCACATACATGGCTTACCCATAATAAGTTGAGTAAGTGGGTAACTTTTCTCTAGTTTTGAAATTCCTGAGTGTGAGTACATTATTTTGTGGTGTCTTAGACATCCATAACAGTATAGAGTTGGCCAAAGAATTCTCCTTAAGTTAGCATTTGGGACCCGTGCTTGAGGATTAGTCCTGCTGAATTGGCCTTTGGGGGTTCCTTGGTTCTGGAGCTGTGTTAGTGTGTTGATTACTAAGCTTTCAGTGGGTCTCTTGGTTTAGTAGCTTCCCTGGAGGAATTAAAGGTTTTAATTGAATGTGAAACATCAGACAGAAACTGTAGAGATGATTTATTGACAATGAATCTCAATTTACCAAAAGTTCACTTGAAACCTACTTCCTTCTCAGCCAAAATGATTCAGATTCAAAGCCCTCCAGGGGCCTCTCTGGGACTTTAGAGCATTAAGGAGCTTTTTCAGTGCTATCATAGATTATCTCTCCATTGTTTCTTGACTTGTCGAGGGGAAGATTTGATTGGTAAGTCACCTCTTCCCTAGGGCCTTAAATTCTTTAGTCATTCAAAGATAAGTAGGACTCTGACAATGCATTCCAAAAAGCTTTCTCCCCTCCTTGGGTATCAAGGCAATCAGCCTGTGCAATGCCAAGGGTGTAATAAGTAGGGCAGATGCCACAAGGAAAGAGC